>NC_071502.1:3750000-4375000 GCF_028408465.1 Anastrepha ludens
GTGCGCGACTTTTTGGCTTTTTGGCCAAAAACAACACACTAATGATACCACAGCCACCGTATTCCCCAGATCTGTCCTCCTGTGACTTCTTCTTGTTCCCGAAACTGAAGACGCCTATGAAAGGACACGCTACTCTACGATTGACGAGATAAAGACGGCATCGAAGGAGGATGGAAACAAGTTTTCAACAATGGGCGACAATTTGACAAGGCTAAACATTTGAAATTGTAAACCGAGCTGAGTGGGGTCGAATTAATCTCAACACTATCAGAAAACTGATTGATTCAATGCTAATACGACTGCAGCAAGCCATAGCTACTCGTAACAAGGGCTCATCCACAAAATATTTAAATGCTGACGTTAATTTTAATTGGTTAAATTATATAAAATTTGATAGTTTCTTGTATTTGGCCCTAGCATTATTTCGTTCCGTGAAATTTTTTAATTAACTTTTATTGGTTAAGTACACACTCAAACCAATTTGGTTGGTCACATCAAAAATAAGATAAGTTGAATTTAAAAAATATGAATATCAAACATTTCTGTCAGAAATAAAAAAAACGAATTTTTTGTTTACTTCATTTGTATCTAAACTAATTTTTATTTTTAGGTTATCGAAAAACATCTCCAGCCTTATGTGGCCCAAATCACTATGACCAACTCTATACTACATAATGTATGGCCGGGAATTCTCGTTCTCTTCATCGGACCATGGTCAGATAAATTTGGGCGACGACCAGTGATGTTGGCAGCATTTACAAGTAAAGAAAATTATTAAAGTCGAATTCAAACTCCTTTCTGTTGACTGAATATTTAAAAATTCTTAGGCTCACTTCTCGGTCACATCATTACTGGAACATTGGTTAGCATTTCCAAGCTGGTGTCGCTTAATCCTTGGTTCTACTTATTAGGCGGTATTCCATCCGCACTTGTTGGCGGTGGCAACTCATTGATTACCGTCGTCTTCTGTTATATATCTGATGTCTCTGATATGGAAAGTAAACCAAAGCGGTTAGCAATTGAGCTGAATTCAACTAGACGCATTTTTTATTTATTCCCTTTTCTCTCTTGAAGGGTGTTCTATATCGACATGGTTATGGGTCTGGGTGTAGTACTTGGCAATGTGTTGAGCAGTTACTTGTTGCGACTCACGAGCGTTGCTATGGTGTGTGCCACGTCTGCCACGCTTGTGTTTATCGCTTTGCTCTACATTTTATTTTTTATTGGAGAAAGTTTGGATGTTGAGGAAACAAGATTTGCGGTAAAGAAGACAGCTTCCTGTATTTTAATTTTTAAATTGATTTTAATTGATTCATATTTAATATTTTTATTCCAGCATAAGGCAAAACGCTTCTTTGATGTCCAACTTATCAAGGACCTAGTGAAGACTTGTGTGGCACGACGTCCAAACTATGGACGCGCCATAATCGGTTGCACAATTTCCGTTTTAATGACAACGAGCTTCATACTTCGTGAGTATTGCATGTACACTTCGTAAATAACGGTTACTTCAATAACAGGTTGCATTCCGAAGTATTCGAAAATTCCTAATTGATGTTTCAATTCGTATTTGGTTGGCTTTAATTATAAAGCACACAAACAATTTTCCAAATAACTCTCTGGTATAATTTTTTGGAGTTTTACAGCCTTGGCCAAAAGTTTTTTTTTTTAAAGTGAAGTAATGGGTTTTTATTAATAATTCAGTACAAATAAAAGGGATTCGTGAAAAAAACATTAATATTTAGTGCGTCCACACTTTTCTTTAATAATAGCAACAATCCTCTGGTAATATAAACTGCGTACAATCTTTTCACATTCGGCCGTACTTATGGCGCTACACTCGTGAATTAAAGCATTTTTCAGGGCTATCTGCGATGTTAAGCTGTGCTCCTTTATCTTACGCTTTCAAATAGCTTACATGCACCCAATGGTACTTAAGACCGGAGACTATGCGGCCAATCTAACAAAACAATGTTATTGTGTCTAAACCAACGCATCGTAATCGCTGATTTGTGACAAAGAGCTTTTTGTCTTGTTGGAATTAAACTCTATCTAAATTAGCCGAAAATGCGCGTTAATGAAGGCAAAAGTACAGTTCATAATACATTTGAGTATAGTAGTGAATTTTCACTATTACTGTGATTAATCGCAGATCGCTGAAAGTCCTCACTACTGACACGTGTATTTTTGACACATAGAAAACTATGCGACCTCTTGTTGAAGCAGCCTAAAGTCACTTATTTTTCTAGAAGGTATTTAATATTGTCTTACAGACGGTGAACTCGGTGTATTCTACTTGTTTTTACGTAACAAATTCAATGTCACTTTGCAACAGTTCACATATTATAATG
Organism: Anastrepha ludens; assembly: GCF_028408465.1. NCBI lineage: Eukaryota > Metazoa > Arthropoda > Insecta > Diptera > Tephritidae > Anastrepha > Anastrepha ludens. The sequence goes on from NC_071502.1 coordinate 3,752,352, forward strand.
CCACTGTAATCACAATTAAAATGGCGGGATGTTGTGTTGCTTTTGCGGTATTCAGAAAGGTAAATGGCGCGTGTACTGTTAAGCTCTGTACATAAATCCTCTCAACTTCTGCAAAATACAGTTCACTTAATTTCATAATTTCAGCTCTTCAAAATATCTTTTGCCGCGATTGCTATGATGGGTCTAGCTGGTTGTATTATGGACAGTTTAACGCGGGCTTTGGCGCAAAGTTTCTGGCAAATGTATATGGCATCCGCCTTTGGACTTATGTCAGGCATTACCACGCCCATGTTACAGGCAATCGTTTCGTTAGCAGTGCCATCAAATGAGATTGGTAACAAAATACATAAAACAATTAACTGTACAAATTATTATGTATTTTCCAGGCAAAGTTTACTCCTTAGCTTCGTGTTTTCAAACGCTCTCACCCTTGGTTTCCGCCCCATTATATACACTCGTCTACAATGGAACTCTGAATTTTTATCCTGGACTCTTCAATTTTATCAGCACGTCTCTATTTGTGGTGTGCTTTATTGTAATGATGTAAGTTGGAACAAGATTAATATGTATCCAAGATTTTCTACACCTTTCATAACCTCACTTTTCATTATTTTTACAACTACAATTCTAAATAACAATTTAATTTTTAGCATGGTTAGTTCAGGTTAGTTTGATCATTGTCAAACAAAAGAACACTCCATAACCCATTGCGAATAGGCGAGAGCTCTGTATTAGATTAGACTAGTTTACAATTCTTCTTCTTCAATCTAGCCTTATCCTATTTCGGGTCGGCTCTCCTTGTACCTAATCTTCAGGTCACGCGGTTGAATGGTCACTTCGCAGACGTTTCTGCATCGCATGCCGTTTTCAATAGTATTTTTACAGGTTTTTGGTGGCCTGCCTGGCGCTCTTTTCACTATGTCCATCTGCAACACTTATCTCACTGCGTGATCTTTGGTCTTCTTATTATATGACCGTACCAGCGTATGTGGTTTTCCTGGAGCTTAGTGGATTGGTGCAACTTTATTGCTACTAAGAATAAAGGTGTTTTGAAGCTTGACCAGCAGTACAACGCCGCTGGCTCACCTAAGCATCCGCATTACTTCCGTGAGCAGTTTCAACTCTAAATCACGTGGTACAGCCCAGCATTCGGATGCATATGTCATTGCCGGTCTGATCATGCTTCTGTAGATTTTACCTTTTAATTTTTGTGGAATTGTCTTGTTGCACAGGACACCTGAGGCTGTTCTCCAGCTTTGCCATCCACATTGAATTCGGTGAGCAATTTCTCGTTCGAAGGTGCCATCTTCGCTGGCATGCGGGCCCAAGTATTTAAAGCTATCAAATATTTTGAGGGGGGCATTGTTTATTGTAAGAGATGGACTCTCACAACTCGGTGTAGCAAAATGAAGCTTGATTGCTTCGGTCTTTGTGCGGTTTATTCGTATACCATTCGATTCAAGGATGGTAACCCACCGGTTCAAATTTTCTTGGTGGATGGCTTTGTCGCCTGAGGGAAAGGCTACATCGTCACCATACAGCAGTGTCCAAGGTAGGTTGCCTTGGATTTCACATGTAAAGAAGTTCATCACCAGACTAAATAGAAGAGGGATTAAAGCTGAGCCTTGATGTATAGTACGCCCACATTGACGTTGAAGCTTTGCGTCAGCCCACTCGCACATTTTACCGGAGTAGTTACTTGATAGTAGGTGTCAATAACGTGCTTAATGATGGTTTCCGTGATCAGGTACTTTCTTAATGCCGTTTCTTTGTTTAGTCGGTGTTTTTATATGACCGTAGGAAGAATATGGTAAGTATTTGTTTTTTTTTTTATTCGTATTCCTTATAATTTATTTTAATAGTAGAAGATAAAATAAGAAATCGGCTACCAAATTTATAAGTTATTGTTAACGTTGTTATGGGCTTGACCGAACTCCTCTCCAATTTGTGGTGTACGTTTTGATGTTTTGCCCCAGATGGAGAGTTCTGCATTCTTACTTCGCCTTCGAACGGCAAATAGGTTTATATGAGAACATTTTTCATGCAAAAGTACACTCGGAAATTTTCCATTGCCAGGGTCCACCGATATTGGAAAAAAAAAACGCCCGAACTTTCGAGCTTGTGTACTCCCGATTACCATCCGCTCCAGCCCATTCGGCTACAGCGGCCGCAACAAGGTGAAATGTTATTTATTATTTACACTGCAACTAACCGACAGTTCATCCTCCGAAATCAGGCCCTTAGTATTTAGTCCTTCATATATCTAACCTCAAAAGCATCACTGCTCAAAGTATTATATGTTACTTCTTATTCAAATCATATCGTAGAAATTTATGCAACCATTATTTATTTTCAACTCCATTATCACAACATTCATCCACTCAAAGCATAGGGAATCGCAATAACTCGTAATCCAAGGCGCACCAAAATATTACGATTTATAGCGAGCTCAAGTTAGCGGGATTACGTGTTATAGGGAGCATCGACTAAGACTTTGAATTGGGAAAATAGAAAACAAAAGTAATGTTTAAAATTGACTTGTGACTGTTTACTATTTCGGAAGTTACGAATTATAAAGATTTTTTCCCGACACGAACGACTAGAAAAAATTTTCTAAGTTGTTCGGCTACGAACGGTTATACATACATACATTTTGTACGAGTTAAGGTACAATTAGTGGTGCAGTAGCTATAACGCTACAGCCGTAACCATAACCAGGCAGCAACATTACAGTATTTATCGATTAGTCTTGCCGTAGCCATAAACAGCTGATATTGAAGAAGAATTAATGACAACTTTCGCATTTTTTCATAAAAATACAAATAATTTTCCACTAAGTCAATTAATTTTTCGCCGTTCATTTATAATATGCAAATTTGTATCGCAAATATCAAAACAAATGAGAAGTATTTCTCAACTGCTTACGGTTACGAGTGGAAAACCAAAATTCAATAGATATGTACAGCTAGGGATATGGTTACGGCGTTATGGTGCGGCACCTATAATCGATTAAAGTGATGTTGGATCCGAACAGCTGATTGCTATGGTTACGGTTATGGCTACAGTACGACACCACTAATTGCAGCTTTATCTAATGAACGGAATTTTGTTACGAGTTATTTCAATTGTCGAGGTAATCGAGCTTGCGAGTTACTGCGATTCCACTATGTGTACGACTCTCTTTGAGTTCATCTTCAGCTCATCTGATTTTCAAAAGGATTGCTAGTGTCTGTTTAATATAATTATTTCTTTTTTATTTTCATAATTTATCCTCAATAGTGTGATAAACATTTTTGAGCGACGAGTTGCAAGCAGACCAAATGTACCTGAAACAGAAAAGGGCGAAATGGAAAATCTCAAAAGTGAAATACCGAGGACCGAGTCCGCTAACACATCTTAGAATCTAAAAAAAATGTTTGTATATTTTTTTTTTATAAATTTCTTAGGATTTTAAATAACTCCAAAAAGTGTTTGTTTTTGTATTTGATACTTATATTTAATAATTCACACCACACTTGGTGAGCGAATCATCACCACAAGAAACTGGCTCTTCAGTTGTATGCCTAAGCAATCAGATTTTGCCACTTGGACTACTTTTTAGTCGTGCACGCCAAATAACAGGTCCAACCTGATAAGCCAACTACTGCTGAGGAACCTATGTACATTCGACACATTACTAGCAAGATAAGACTAATTATGCTGATAAAAAGGCATATAACTTGGCTAAGCATATCAGATCAGTCTCCGAAAAACAAAATGCCCAAAACGCGATAAGCTTTGCTAATAAATCTGAAATAATCGCAATTTTATTGAACTTTTGGTATTTACTATAAAAAAAAGAGCTGGATACCTTTAAATAACAACAGTTACTTAACTGAAGGCCAATTCAGTAAATTTGTATATCTGCACACAATATGTACTTACATACGCACATACTCGATTAAACTAACGAAAACTATCATATACATACACACATACATACACACGTGTATATATTGACAATTGCCGAAGAAGTTTGGTATTCGGTTGAACAGCAAAGAAAAAAACAAATTGAGGAGCTTAGAAAACATATTTATCTATATGGGCATTACCCATAACTGACCCGTGAACAAATATTGTTTACGTTAAAAATTTTTTAATAGCTGTCGAATTATTTGTAAATTAGTTCGTTTTTCATGGTTCATGTGACGGCTTCGCAAAATCAAATTTGTCAACAGTTGTTGTGTATAAAGCAGAATACAGTAGGAACTGGTACTTAGTATCATTCGGAAAAGATTTTTAGATGTTTACTACGTAGCAGACCGTTATTCGGATCTGAGCGAATTTGACAGATGAGCTGACGTCACTTAGGATGTGTTTCACAAAATTTGGCTTGAGTTAGTGATATACGATAAAAATCCACACAGCCAATGCTCATGCCATGGCAGCGGTTTCTTTACGAATAGGGTGAATACAAATATGCGAAATTGCATAGTTTTACTGTGCGTTATTTAAATTGAGTTTTTGTTTAATTAAGTTAAAAATATCAACTTTAATCGAAATGAAGTGCGCGGTTTTAATTTGGGATAGCGTAAAAACCGTAGGCAACCAATCTTTACGTTTTCTCAGTTTCCCACACATTGACATTTATTCACATTTAGCTCTTGCACGTGCAGCTCTTGCGTCTAACTCAAATATGACTGCAAAATCATTCGCGCATCATTTTGGAGCTATATTTGAGTTAGATGCAAGAGCTACACGTGCACGTTTTAAACATAAAGTCTCTTCCTAACCGCTGAGCGTATAAGCGGGGAGGGGGCCGCGTTAGCTTCATTATTCCTACAGGTTATTTAGTCAAGATGTCGCAGTAGGTGAGTAAACAACATGAGTGCGCAATCGAAGCATATTTCAAGGCAATAAATCGTGTGCAACTACTCGTCATATATTTTTTTCGCGTTACAATATTCGCATTGATAATCCTACGGCAGGTTTCTGTGGTTTCATAGTTCTTTGATTTCGTTTATTTTTTAAAATCGTTTTTATTTTTTAATGTTTCCTTCCCAAAGCTTTTCGATGGGGTTTAGGTCGGGTGACTGTCTTGGCCAATTCACAACTTTAAAATTATTTTGTAACAGGCATTCACGTACTAACATTGCAAAGTGTTTTGGGTCACTATCTTGCATAAAAAGCCACAGAAGTGGCATATTCTCTGCAGCAAATGGTAGCATCACTTCTTGAAGTATGTCCTTGTAAAAGAAATTTATCCCTTTTATTGGTTATGAGGTGAATCGGCACTACTCCTTTCCAAGAGAAGCATCCCCAAATCAATATGTTGTCACTACCGCGCTTGACGGTGGATTTATGACGGGTCCTTTAAATTCATGAAGAAGCAGTAATGCCAATCCAAAAAATAAACCACATTACAATAATAATTTTAAATTTTTCCAAATGACACAAGGAAATCGATAAATAAAGGCAGCGTTAACTATTTTAATGGCCGTATGTGTAAGTATTGGGGTAACAGAGTTTTTTAAATATACAGAACTTTCTATATTACTATAGAACATACTTTCTAATATTCCAATTATATATCTGAACTTTCTCAAACGATCAATGACATAATCCATAACATAAACCAATGACATGGAATAAGAAACAATTGAAAGCAAGTGCATTCGATAGAAAGAATTTCAATTTGTTAGAAAATAAAAGTATAAATAAAAATGTTCAAGAATAATTGGTTTAACCGTGATGTCCATTTACAAAAATTATTACATTGATTCACAATGCAAAGCAAAAACAAAATGGAGGAGAATTGCCAAAGAGAAAATAGTCCGTCGTGTGATAGAAGGTTTAAACAAGGTTTTCATAGGTAGCCGCCGCGGCCTAGTATGTTTGGGCATAAGTTCTCTTAGTGTGACCTGATTTCAACCCTACAGCGAACATTCAAAATCAGGCTTTTTTCTGACTGTGGTCCCAAAGCAAGTAATGAGCAACCCAGAGTATATTTCTGCCATGAGACAAAAAGAAAATAAACCAGTTGAAGGTGACAAAAATAGTAAATTCCCCAATTTTTTGAGGCAGTGAAAAGCTACTCTCTTGAAGAGTGTGAACCACAATATTTCTATATATACAGGGTCCGACACTCGAAGTGTAACCAATTAAAAAGCCCATAAATTTAGTTTCGAAAATTACTTTTATTCAATTCAAAGTAAAAAATATGTGAAAATAATACAAAATTAAGAATCAATTTGTTTTTTTTGCTTGATATAACCACCTTTTGCCTTGACTATGGCCTTGAGACGGTCCAGAAACGAATCGCAATATGCTCGAATGTGACTTGCAGTTATTTTGGCCCACTCGCGGACAATGGCTCTTTTCAGCGCCTCGAGACTGGTGAATCTTTTAGTTCGGACTTTGCCCTCCAAAATGGCCCAAAGAGAATAATCCATCGGATTCGCGTCTGGTGAATTTGAGAGCCATTATGTGGACGTTATGAAGTTCGGAACGTTGTTTTTTAGCCATTTTTGGTTCACTCGAGCTTTGTGAGACGGTCGAGTCCTGTTGAAACGCCCATGGTCGGCCACCGAAATGTTTGTCTGCCTACGGCCTCAAAGCAACCTCCAGAATACTTTCCCGATAATATTTCGCATTTACCTTGACGCCAGGCTCGATGAAAATGATTGGAGAGCGCCCATCTGCAGTTTCAGTGGCCTTAGCCATTACCTGTGGCGGGTGCTGCCTCATGGTGGCCAATCGACGACTCAAATTCTCGTATGAACGGTCGGTCAAATAGACCCTATCGTTTTAAGAATTTACGAATTGCTCAATTTGAAACATTTTCCTCGTCAGGAAACACAATTTTCGGAAATTGACTGCTTTCGGTCAAGCGAAGCAGCTCCTTCGCTCTCTCAAGTCTGACTCGTTGCTGCTTTGGTGTGAATCCATACCCCTTTTTGGTCTTGTAAGACTTGAGTTTGAGATCATTTTCTAGTATGCAGCGGATGCTACGGTCAGATATTTTCAGTTCTTTCGGGGATTTCGCTCAAGTCGCTTCTTCACTTTTTGAACAATTTCACGTGACGTAGCAGTCTTTTGATGACCACCTCCATGACGTTTCACGATACTACCAGTATTATTGTAATGAGTAATGGTGCAATAAAAAAAAACTCTATTTACTTTAAGATTCTCGAGCTCACGAATCGCTGGTTGTGATTTTGAAGCGAAATGAAATGCAATCACACTACTACACTTGAAATCCATTACTGATTTTCTTTTTTCGCGTTTTGTCTCGGCAAAATGCTTCCGCGCGCTTGTAAACAATCTCTGGATTGTCATTTAATTAACAGACAGCTGATGCACGGGCGATCTGAAGTTCGTTACACTTCGAGTGCCGGACAGTGTTTTGCGTTGTTTGAAAAAAATTTATAAACATATATACACATACATATATATGTACATAGATCACACCTAAACACCTGCGAATAACCACAAAAACAAGAAATCAAATTCAAATTAGAGAGTCGCACGCTCATATCCACATACTCACACATACTTGTACTTGGCGTTGGGGCACCAAGGAATACTGTGCTGTAACCACATTGGATGTCAAAAACGCCTTTAATTCGGCAAGCTGGTCGCACATCTTGAATAGCCTGTATGAAATTGGCATCCCGCCGTATCTTCTCAGGATATTAAGGAGTTACTTCTCTGATAGAGAACTGATGTATGAGAGCAGTGCTGGAACAAAAAGGTACAAAGTTACTGCTGGCGTGCCACAAGGATCGGTCCTAGGTCCTGTACTCTGGAATATCATGTACGACAAAGTCCTTCGCTTACCGGTATCCAGAGAGGTAAGAATAATAGGCTTTGCGGATGATATAGCGATAGTGACGGTGGCTAAGCACATACAGGAAGTGGAGCAGATTACAAATGGAGCGATAAAACAAGTGAAAGACTGGCTCGAACAGGCGGGACTCAAATTGGCAGAGCAAAAAACGGAGACGGTTCTGATAACAAGTCGGAAAAAAGTCGAGCAGATGAGAATCAGAGTGGGAGAGCAAATTGTTCACTCACAACCGGCTCTGAAATACCTAGGAGTTATTATAGATTGTAGGTTAAATTTTAAGGCCCATATTGACTACGCGGTAGAGAAAACCGCTAACATACAAGCGGCACTCTCAAGGATCCTACCTAACATAGGTGGTCCTAAGTCAACTAGAAGGAAGTTGCTTGCAAATGTGGCCACTTCAGTCCTCCTGTATGCAGCCCCAGTTTGGGCAAATGCGGTGGAACTGAAGGATAACAAAAGGAAGCTATTGTCTGTATATAGGCTAAGTGCCCTAAGGGCATGTTGCGGCTACAGAACAATATCGGATGACGCGGCGTTTGCCATAGCTGGTATGATACCAGCGGATATTCTCGCGAGTGAAATGAAGCGAGTCTACGACAGATGTGCAGCGGATGCCGAAATAAATAAAAAAGCGGTGAGAGAAGAAGAGCGGCTTGTGTCACTAACAAGGTGGCAAGACCGATGGAATACCTCCAGTAAAGGGCGATGGACCTATAAACTGATTCCCGATTTGCGACCATGGCTAAATCGGAGTTTTGGAGATACAACCTACCATGTGACACAGTTTCCTTCTGGACATGGAGGTTTTAGGAAATATCTGCACAGGTTCGGACATGATGACAGCCCCTACTGCCCTGTGTGCACCAATGTAGAAGAAGACGTGGAACATGCCAGTTTCCACTGCCCACGCTTTATAACAGGAAGATTAATTCCAAATGCAACTGACGTAGTCGAGTTCATGTTGCAATCGGAAAAAAAGTGGGAGGAGATAGCTGCATACGCTACTAGAGTTCAAAAAGAACTCAGATACATTGAGCAAGTGAGACGCATTAACCAATAGACATTGACGAAGCTATATAGCTAACCAGCCCTGCGAAGTAATACGTTGAAGCAGTTCCGCAGGGAGAGTGGTGGAGGAAACGGAGTTCAAGGGTTTAGTACGTAGGTGTACTGTTTTGCAAGTCCAGACAGTATGAAAATTACTGACTGTGCGTGGTCCCGAATGAGGTGTACCCTTAGCAAGCAGTATGAATCGTGCATGCCGTCTAAATTGACGGTATCTATGAAAGATTCCCCCTTCGTAAACAAAAAAAAACAAAAACACATACTTGTAAACACAGATTTACACACATACAAACGGGGTACACCGTGAAGTGTTCTTCATAGCAATTACTTGGTTATCGCGCGGTTGATTGGCAACTAAGATAACTTTAATGCCTCTCAATGGGGGAGTTGAAAAGCTGCTAACAGTAATTTTAACTAGTCAGTATGTTTCTAAATGTGATCGCTAACATAACTCGGTCGGTGCGTGCAAAATTCTAAACAAAGCAAGTAAACAAAAACAAAGCGACACTCGAGTTCTACGAATTACGAGTACCATACTCAATAAACTCACATATGATTAGATGTACGACTGCAATTCATAAAAATTTCGGCACTATCGCCTCTCGGCAATCAGTAACTAAAAAGAAATTGAAAAACATAGAATCATAAAAATACGCAAATCAATCTGCCAACGAGCAGCCTTAAGTATGACAATAGCACTCACTCACGATGACGGACATTGATGAGAAACGAATACTGGATACACCATCAACCAAGAGCTCTAACACTTCTTTGGATCCTGCAGTGGAATTCTCCCAGCCTGCTTGTAGTGCAAGTACAATGTCTGCCGCAGCCGATGAAGTGCATACAGTAGCGTCTTCGCCGGAGGAACCACTTGCACCGCAATCGAACCGTCATTTGCGCCGACGGATTATGTCCTTAGAATTGCCGGTGTTTTTGCTCTTCCTTGCCACAATGATAACGGGTCCCGTGATGCTGAATCAGGAGCTCTATCAAACCTGTGTGGCTGTATATCATTACAATGCGAGTGATTGTGAGCCTCTGCGCGGTATTATTCCCAAGACGGAGGAGGCGAAAGTGAGTGTTTTTTTCTATTTTTATATTATTTTTAAGTGTGTGAACATTACAGTTAAGCTCAAATCATAAAAATAATCTTTACGGTTCAATTTTTTTTTACCTTTTAATTTTATTGCTCAAAAACACAATTTATTCCTTTTAACTTTTTGGGGCTTTTGATTTATTTTAAATAGAAAATATTATAATTCGATTTCTCATAATAGAGAAGTCCGTACGGTCGTCATGATTAAACTCTAAAAATTTTAAAAGTCGTTCCAAATTAATTTCCGCAATCAAAATTACTCAAAAACACTAAAAGATGAATTTCGCACGGCTGTGTAGTAATTAATAATGATTATTTATGAGTTACAAACACACAAGAAAAAGTTGCATCACAAACTACACTAGACAATGTGACAACCCAACACAGTACTACAACACCAAATTTATCTTACGCTCAAGTAACAGCCATAAACACTAAAAATGATGCTCAATCTATTGCAGCAACTATAACGGAAAACAAAGAAATTTCAGAATTGAAAGATATGATGAAACAATTAATCTCACAAATGTCTGCAATGATAAACATGATCACGTTACTTTGCGCTAAATTTAATGAACGAACAAGATAAATTAAGAATTGTCCTTTGGAACGCTAACGGTCTAAGCCAACATGCACTGGAACTAAAAACATTCCTAAAAAACAATAACATAGACGCAGCTCTAATATCTGAAACACATTTCACAGATAGAAATTATTTAAACATTCCTAACTATACTATTTATCACACCAATCACCCTGATGACAAGGCACATGGTGGAACGGCAGTAATTATAAACAAAGACATTAAATGCATTGATGTGAACCACTATAGACAGGACTACTTGCAAGCGACATCTATACAAATTGAGGACTTTAGTGGTCATTTAACCCTTTCTGCCATATACTGCCCCCCTAAACATAAAAATTCTAAGACACTATACCTTGACTTTCTTAAAACTCTTGAAGGCCGTTTTATTGCAGGCGGAGATTTCAATGCAAAGAATACCTTATGGGGATCCAGAATAACAAACACGAAAGGAAAAAATCTTTACGATGCAATAATAGAAAATAAAAGTGACTTTTTAAGCTCTGGAGAACCAACTTACTGGCCAACTGATATGCGGAAGCGACCTGATTTAATTGACTTTTATATTACGAAAGATATTAAAAGTGAGCAACTGGAAATAAATCCAAGCTTTGACCTCTCATCTGACGATTCTCCAATATTCTTAAGCTATGAAACCAGTCCTATCCTAAACTACAAGACACATAAATTTTACAATAATTATACGAACTGGAACTCTTTCGTGAAATTATGGAGCAAAGCCTTAACATAAAAGTCCCCCTAAAGAGCGAAAAAGAAATAGACTCCGCAATCGCATACTTCAATGACAGTATAGTGTATGCAACAACAACTTCCACACCTATAATCAAGATGAGTAACAACAAACACAAATTACCCCATAAAATCTTGGAAAAAATCAGAGAAAAACGAAAACTAAGGCAACAATGGCAATCTACACGCTCACCAGATATCAAAAAAAGGCTGAATATAGCAGCAAAAGAAATTAAAGATATATTAAAAGTGGACAAGGACGAAAAATTTTAAAAATATATCGCATCACTGGGAGCTACTAGAGCTACAAACTATACACTATGGAAGGCCTGCAAAAAAATCGAAAACGCAGTTATGCACCAACCCCCTCTAAGGTCAAGTACAAATTCTTGGGCGAAAACACCAAAAGAAAAAGCAAAAATACTCGCTGATCATTTTAAAAAACCATTTACAAATCAACATAACAACCAAGACATTGACAATTCTGAATTTCATGCCCACCTCACAAATAACATAAATATACCAATCAAGAAAATAACTTCAAAAGAAATTCGTATAGCAATTGAGACAAAAATTGACGTAAATAAATCCCCAGGATATGACGGAATCACAGGAAGGATTCTAAAGGAGTTACCTGACAAAGCAACTCTGTACTTAAGAAATGTATTTAACTCAGCATTACGAATGAAGTATTTTCCACTGCCTTGGGAGGTTGCTGAAATCATCGCAATACCCAAACCTAATAAAGATGCCTCTGAAGCTTCTTCATACAGACCAATTAGTTTATTACCATCATTATCTAAACTTTTTGAGAAGCTTATACTTGACCGCCTTGACCCCATACTACAGGCGCGAAACTTATTTCCCTCACACCAATTTGGATTTCGTAGAAAACACTCAACAATAGAACAGGTACATAGAGTAACAAATAAAATATTATCAGAAATTGACAAAAGAAATACATGCGTTGCTGTGTATCTTGATGTAGCGAAAGCTTTCGACAGCGTGTGGCACAAGGGTTTAATATTTAAACTTAAACAGTATCTTCCACTCGACTACTATTTGTTAATGAAAAGCTATTTAGCAAACAGATTCTTTTATGTGAAATATAGAGACAAATACTCTAAAATTCAACTCATGGAAGCCGGTGTACCTCAGGGCAGTGTACTAGGGCCTGTACTATATGTGCTGTACACAGCTGATATTCCCCTGCCTGCAAGTATCGACATGATAGCAACTTTTGCAGATGACACTGTCCTATTGGCAACTCATAAAACCTTAGAAGCAGCAACAAACAAGTTACAACAAATTTTGAACAAAACACTAATATGGTTTAATGCTAATATGGTTTAAACACTAATATGGTTTAATCAATAGTGGCAAAACAATTCATGTAGTTTATTCCAACAAGAAAGTAAGACACAAGAATCTGACAATAAACCACTCACAAATCCCAATAGACACCAAAGCAAGATACCTTGGAATGACTATTGACTCCAAACTTCTCTGGAAAGAACATATTACGATGAAAAGAAATGAGGTAAAAAACAGATTCCGACAACTATATTGGCTACTTGGCAGGCGCTCGAAACTGTCATTGCTGAATAAAATACTTATATACAAAACTGTGATTGTTCCAATCTGGGCATACGGCATAGAAATCTGGGGTACTGCAAGCAAAAGTAACATTAACATTATTCAACGACTACAATCAAAAATACTCAGAACTATAACCAATGCACCTTGGTACATCCCAAACGAAGACATTCATCGCGATCTCAACATCGAAACAGTAGCAGAAATCATCCGCAAACGCAGCACAAATCATATTGTCCGTTTAATGAACCATTCCAATAATGACATGCGACAACTCCCAACAGCAGAAAGGGCAAACTCTAGGCGGCTCAAACGACCAACCCCAACTCAGCTGATAACTAGAATAATTTAAACATACCTACACTTGTAAACTCACACAAAAACTTAACCCAAATGTAATATTGATAATGATTAATGTTATAAAATCCAAGCTGCAGAAAGAATTACTTAGTGTCATACGACAGGTGTAATTAATAAAGGAGGCAAAAAAAAAAAAAAAAAAATTTATGAGTGGCATTTATCAATACTTCTAAATTTACGAACGCTGAGATTTAAACTTTTACATAAAAGCGGCTTTGTGTGATTCCTTTCTCCACTTAAATTTAGGTACTGACGGCGGCGCTCAAACTTAAGCTAAGCTTATTTGTGTAAACCACTTCTCATATAAGTTTTGGCAGCTACTTTACATGCTTGTAATCTCATTATTATTATTATTAGTTCTGAAACTCCACAACTTTTCAAATTTTCCCATAGGACTATGAGTTGATTAACGTTAATTCATAACTTTAAAAATATTTCCGCTTTACACAAAAAAATAATGGGGAAATTTAAGTACATTTAAAAGATTCCAAATCTGTATGAATACTCTTCGCCCATTAATACTTTCGATTGACAAATATGATTATCTAAAACTAAATTTTTGCCGTAACTACCAATTTGAGAATTATTTTTTTTTTATTTTTTTATTTTATTAAATTTATATAACAAAACTAATTTTATTACATAAATAATAGGACTATGAATAAGTTCGTGCGGTTTTTTTCGAAATTTGAAACTTTATTGACGTAAAATGGTTACAAATTTAATATTCAAAATATTGTCCATCGCTTACTACTACTTTTCCCCATCTTTCTGGCAATTCACGGATTCCCTTTGTGAAAAATTCGGTCGGTTTTGCCGCAATCCACGAATCGATCCATTTTTTGACTTCATCGTAATTACGGAAGTGCTGGTCAGCCAGGCCATGTTGCATCGATCGGAAGAGATAGTAATCGGATGGCGCAAGGTCTGGACTATACGGCGGGTGGGGTAGGACATCCCATTTGAGCGTTTCTAAGTATGTTTTGACCACTTGTGCAACATGTGGCCGAGCATTGTCATGTTGCAAAATAACTTTGTCGTGTCTATCGGCGTATTGCGGCCGTTTTTCTCGCAGTGCTCGGCTCAAACGCATCAATTGTCGTCGGTAGACATCCCCCGTAATAGTTTCATTCGGTTTCAGTAGCTCATAATACACAACACCCAGCTGGTCCCACCAGATACACAGCATAACCTTCAGGCCATGAATATTCTGCGCCGACGTCGATGTTGAAGCATGGCCAGGGTATCCATACGTTGCCCGACGTTTTGGATTGTCGTAATGGACCCACTTTTCATCGCCAGTCACAATTCGATGCAAAAAACCCTTTCTTTTGTGCCGTTGAAGCAGTTGTTCGCATGCCATAAAACGGCGTTCAACGTCTCTTGGCTTCAATTCATACGGCACCCAATGGCCTACCTTTCGGATCATTCCCATGGCTTTTAAACGTTTGGAAATGGTTGATTGATCAACCCCAAAGTTTTTGCAACCTCTTCTTGCGTTTGAGCCGGATCTTGATCGAGCAATTCCTCCAATTCGGTATCCATGAACTTTGGCGGCGCACCCTCGCGTTCTTCGTCTTCCAAGCCAAAATCACCACTTTTAAAGCGTGCAAACCACTTCTGGCACGTTCGCTCAGATAGAGCATGCTCACCATAAACTTCCACCAAGATACGATGACTTTCGGCTGCTTTTTTCTTCATATTAAAATAATGAAGAAGAATTCCCCGCAAAAACACATTATTTGGCACGAAATTCGACATTTTCAAGTGTGGTAAAAATATTGTTGTTTACGCTTCAAATAAAAAACTTATACTGACGTTTGTGCCTTACGACAGTAGCTCTCCAATGAATGTTTGGAAATGTGGATCGATGGAATAATAATCAAGTTACGCCATCTGTTGTAAAACCGCACGAACTTATAAATAGACCTATTATCAAAACGCAGCACTGGCTACGAGGCCTTCAGCCGCCACTTTAATTAAAGTTACATATGAGTATAAACTATTTGCTAAGTGTTAGTATCTTAAATATATTTTAACAAGTCATTGTTTTTCAAGAAGTTATATATTGCCATTATATTTTCATCCGAGGGTGTTTTAAGCAGTTTTATAATATCAACGTTGTCATAGCTGACTGATGAATTGTGCAGGATCGGGCAGAGAGTAAGTAAATGTTTGATAGTGACGGTGTGGTTACAAAAAGGACATTTGGAAGGACTATCACCTGACAGTAAGTGGGCATGTGTTATGATAGTGTGTCCAATTCTTAATCTGGTAAATGCCCTCATGGCACTTGTGGGTAAAGATGATGTATAAGTAATTCGCTTTTTGTCTTCATTAATTTCTGTGTAATGGTGTTTGTATGTCTTCCAATCGCTTGCATCTTCTTGGTACCTTATATGTTTGACTAGGTTGAGTATGTCGGATTTGGTTAGAATGTCGTAGACTAAAGTAGGTGTCCTTATAACATTTTTTGCAGCAGCGTCTGCATAGTAGTTTCCTTTTATTCCAGCATGACCCGGAATCCAAGTAAGCTTAATTTTTCGAGGAGCACCGATGACCATGTCTCTAATTGATTCAATTATTGGATTGTGGTTGGACGGAGACGTTATTGCTGACATACAAATTTGAGAATTAATTTGCGGCCGCTGTAGCGAATGGGTTGATGCGTGACTACCATTCGGTAGTGCGAAAATCCGGCCATGAAACACCAAATAATAGACAAATTGTTTTCAATGAAAAAGTTCCCCATAAAAAGCCATCTACCGTTCGGAGGCGGCATAAAATTGTAGGCCCCCATTTTGTTTCGAATAACATCAAGACACACATCACAAATAGGAGGAGGAGCTCGCCAATTATATATTTATAATAATTTGAGATATCTGAAACAATAATTTCATTTTACACATGGGAGCTCATTAGGAAATCGTTGTTTATAGATAACTAATACAAAAACATTATTATTTTTTAAGCGTAATGCAAAAAAAATACGATAAATATCAAAAGAGGAAATGAATTAAGTTGTGTGATTTTTTTTACAACCATAGGGTTTTTATTTTCTGTAGTCAAATCTTTTATATGCACTACAAAGTTATGTGTATGTACATACATATACACACATCTATGTACATACATATACACACATCTATGTACATATATCTTCTATACTATAAAGGTGAATGTCTGTACGTTGTACGCGCATCACTACGAAACGACAACACATTTTTATACATTCATATTTTCACCCAATGAAGGTTAACGGCATTTTTCGGTAGACGTGGTGGCCTTCCAATTTCTTATGGCCCATATTGAACTATATGGACCTACACGACATGTGGTTCCAGCAGGACGGCGCTACGCGCCACACAGCTACGCCATTTTATTCCATTTCAACATCTACCCGCCCTTATTGAAAAACCTTATATATAATTGGCGTGTACACCCTTTTTGGGTGTTTGGCCGAGCTCCTCCTCCTTTTTGTGGTGTGCGTCTTGATGTTGTTCCACAAATGGAGGGACCTACAGTTTCAAAGCCGACTCTGAACGGCAGATATTTGTATGAGGAGCTTTTTCATGGCAGAAATACACTCAGGTGTTTGCCATTGCCTGCCGAGGGGCGACCGCCATTAGAAAAATGTTTTTCTTAATTTTGATGTTTCTCCGAGATTCGAACCTACGTTCTCTCTGTGAATTCCGAATGGTAGTCACGCACCAATCCATTCGGCTACGGCGGCCGCCTATGTACATATACCTGAATTAAAATAAATCTGGAAATATTTAAAAAAATTAATATTTTTTTTAACACATTAATTTAATTAGAGACCAAATTGTGAAAGAAACTTTCACATTTCATTGTATTGCAGTATAAGCAAAATTTCAATTTTAAAATCAAATATCAAAAAATTAAATGAATAATAAAAATTATCAAAAAGATTTCTAAAATATCTAAGTTTATTCAAACCTAAATAAAAATCACAGGTAAAAACTTAGTGGTCCTATGGCATACATAATTTAACTTACATAAAATGAAAGCCAAATTTTGTTCATATACATATTATTATATATATTTTTATTTTGCGAATTCCCTATTGAATTAGAGTCTGGCGACTATGCGGACCACTTCATGACCACTCTTGTAACAGCTATCAAACCCTGCCTAAATTTGCTAGCACATAAGTTGTCGTCTTCCATGTCACCTACTGGTAGGTAGGTTTTAGTTGAAGTGGGCAACTAAGGATGGGTTCCTTCACTAGAGTATCAAACCAAGATCAATTGCTACATTGCACCCTTGACGAGTATCGTCTAAAACCTTTCGATATACTGACGATTCCAATAATTGTCGACATACTATATTGTTGTTTCTGATGTAGCGGAGCCCTCTTTTCAAGGCATTGCTTCGCTTTAACGGTATTTTTCCCCATCAAGAAGCATCCCCATCGTTTTGATCCATTGTTTTGAAAATAACAAAATTACCATCACTCGTAGAACAGCTATCAATAATGAATAGAAATTTTAACATGAAATTTTAACAGCTGTCTTTTTAAGGTTAGTACTAACGAAAATGGCGGCCGCCGTAGCCGAATGGGTTGGTGCGTGACTACCATTCGGAATTCACAAAGAGAACTTAGGTTCGAATCTCGGTGAAAACACCAAAATTAAGAAAAACATTTTTCTAATGGCGGTCGCCCCTCGGCAGGCAATGGCAAACACCTGAGTGTATTTCTGCCATGAAAAAGCTCCTCATACAAATATCTGCCGATCGGAGTTGGCTTGAAACTGTAGATCCCTCCATTCCCAAACAACCAATTATATATATATATATACTAACGAAAATGAGGTGAATACAATAAAACTATTGCCATATACGAATAGACCCATGTGTTATGGACATGCGTATCTCAATTGTTTAGTGCAGGGTATACTCAAACATCAATTTGAGTAAAGATCAATCAAAATAAAAACAGTCCGATGTGGATCGCAACACTTTTGTCATGCATACGCAATTATCTAAAGGTAAATTCTATGGGGAATCACTCGCAGCCCAACAACAATTTCACACCTTTTATTTGTGCTGTGTGGTCATTACTTATTTAAAAACTTTACCTTTTCTCGGATTATAATAAACTGTTTAAGGCTTAAATGTTTCAAGGCTTAAATATAGTAAAAGCCTTGTGCTTTTTTTCATTCAAATCCAATGCCCAACCCAGGATGGTTGCTTCGCCTTCTCACTTTAGCGCCCTTTCAAACGGTTCAGGGGCTTTCCCCACTTGCTTGAATCTCTACACATGGGCCTCTACGAACCCTATGATACCAAACGTGATCTCAGACAGGATGACTCGCTGTCGTGTGACATCTTTAAACGAAGTATATACCTCCTCTCATCATACAAACAGTCGACGCACTCGCGTATTGGTACCCGCATCACTGTTGACTGTTTTGATTTCGAGGTTGTAAGAGACTAGAAACCAGCATTAACAATAATGAAAATGTTAGCCTTGAAATTCAACGGAAAATCTCTCTTGCCAACAAGTGCTATTTTGGGCTAAGTCGACAATTGAGTAGTCAGTCCTCTCTCGACGAAAAAACCTAAGACACTATAAGGCTCTCTTCATGCCCGTCCTAACGTATGGCGCAGAAGCGTGGACGATGACAACATCCGATGAGGCCTCCCTTGGAGTGTTTAAAAGAAAAATTCCGCGGAAGATTTTTGGACCTTTGCACGTTGGCAACGGCGAGTATCGCAGGCGATGGATCGATGAGCTGTATGAACTTTACGACGACATAGACATAGTGCAGCGAATAAAAATCCAGCGGCTACGTTGGCTTGGTCATGTCGTCCGAATGGATGCAAACGCTCCGGCTCTGAAAGTATTCGATGCGGTACGAGCTGGTGGTAGCAGAGGAAGAGGAAGAGGCTATTTATTTAGTCTATGCACAGAAGTTTCTTATGGAATACAACGGAAAGTGGAGTAACCATCGACTAAGATTTAAATACCTAAAAAATAGAATAGAATTGAAGATACACTTCTTCTTCGCATAAGTTACACGCGTCGTTCTAGTCCAATCCCATTTTAGCTGCGCGATGTGGAGTGCGACAATGTCCCGTCAGTACTACATACAATATTTTACATTCCTTCCTTGAGAGTGATAGAATAAAGTTGGTTGTTTTGGTGTTGCAAGTTCGTAGCATTATTTTGGCAAACCTGTGGGAGATCGAGGCTTCCCATACAACTGTGCTCCTAGACTTAGTTCCTCGTCTAGTTCCATCTTCCAAACTTGGAATGAGGGATATGTGTTCGACGAACTCATCCCAGGCAAGCAGGTGGCTGCCTTAGCAAACTCGCGAACTATCTCATTTCGCTCTATTCCCTTGTGCCCTGGGATCCAGTAAATTGTGACCTGTCCATTCTCCAAGACCTTTAATTTCATTCAAACTTTGCAAGAATGAGATATGTTGTAAGACGTCAACAAGATATTGTGAGTTTTCGAATGTGTGATTTTAAAGCACTTTTTGTTGTTTAAAGAAAGTCGAACACACCATGGTGCCAATATGTAAATGTCATTTTGAAGCTCAAGTACGTCATGTGGTTCGTAAACTTAGGGCAAACATTTCGCAAAACGAAAGCAGCTATTTATATCAGTTATAAACAAAACAGGCAATACCAACAGTCCCTTGGAGAACACCAGAAGAGGTTGCGAAGAAATCTTGAGAAGAAATGCCGTCAATTGTTACAACGGAATATATTTTATATAAGTAAGACTTAATGTAACTTAGAAACACATAGTGAAAGCCCATACAAAACAATTTAAATATTAGTGAAGAATGCCAAACTTCATCAAAAGCTTTAGAGAAATCAGTTTAAACGCAATCAAAATTCGACGCAAAGTACAAATACTCTGAAAGAGTTTGTTCACAGTGCATGGCTAAGTCTATAACTAAAAACTGCCACCTTTGTGACTTGGGCTGATGGAGGTAAAATCAGCTATGAAAATTTCAGAGGTCAAGGACAAGTTTAAAATTTGTTGTAGGTGAAAAAGGGCAGTACAATTTTTCATTAAAAGAACTGAAAGCCGGTCAATGTCCTTGAAACACTGCAACATCGCCACAATGATGACTTATCATTATTATGCATTTTATTTATTTTCTTTAATTTAATACGAGGTAGCGCAATTGAAAATTTGTTGAATTTTGCAAATTGCAAATTGTTGTTAAAACTTGCAAATTGTTACTGGTTTTGCGTTCATATACTTTTTTGAAATTTTTCTCTTCGAAATCGAATTCTTAGAAACTAAATTACTGAATAATATTTACATGAACAGACCTATTTTGTAGCCTTTTTCACTGCATTTTATTTAATTTTCTTCACTTATTTGTGATAATTTTCTAATTTATTTTTGCGCACTCTCCTCCAATGGATTTAAATTAGTTTGAATTGTATTCAAATTCAAAATTGTATGCATTAATTTTATCTTTAGGTGATCGAAAAGAGTCTTCAACCTTACGTGGCGCAAATAACTATGACTAACTCTATGCTAAATAATATTTGGCCAGGATGTATCGTTCTCTTCGTTGGGCCGTGGTCAGATAAATTTGGTCGACGACCAGTGCTTTTGGTGAATTTCATCGGTACGTCAAACAATTAAAATCTCTAATATCTAATTTTTAACATTTTCACACAGCTGCATTTCTCGGTCACGTGATAACTGCAACATTGGTTAGCATTTCCACAATGCTATCGCTGAATCCTTGGTTCTACATAATGGGCGGCATTCCATCCGCACTTGTTGGCGGTGGCAACTCATTGATTACCGTCGTCTTCTGTTATATATCTGATGTCTCTGATATGGAAAGTAAACCAAAGCGGTGAGAAACTGACATGAAAGATCCTCCATTTAACTAGAAGTATTTTCATTTATTCTCTCTACTCTTTCCCTGCTCTTTAAGGATGTTCTATATTGATATGGTTATGGGTCTGGGTGTAGTACTTGGCAATGTGTTGAGCAGTTACTTGTTGCGGCTCACGAGCGTTGCTATGGTATGTGCCACGGCTGCCACGCTTGTATTTATCGCTTTACTCTACATTTTATTTTTTATTGGAGAAAGTTTGGATGTTGAGGAAACAAGCTTTGCGGTAAAGAAGACAGTTTCCCGTATTTTAATTTTTAAATTTAATAAGAATTGATTCATACCTATTTAATATTTTTATTCCAGCATAAGGCAAAACGCTTCTTTGATGTCCACCTTATCAAGGACCTAGTGAAGACTTGTGTGGCACGACGTCCAAACTATGGACGCGCTATAATCGGTTGCACAATTTCCATTTCAACAGTAACGACTTTCATAATGTGTGAGTATCAAATATAATATATACTCCTCATGTACCTACCTTTGGCTATGTCTACGACCATCATTAATTCACTATACTTATTATTTTGCAGACGGTGAGCTTGGTATATTTTATTTGTTCTTGCGCACTAAATTCAATGTAACTTTGCAACAGTACACATATTATAATGCCACTGTAATAACGATAAAAATGGTGGGATGTGGCATTGCTTTTGGGGTCTTCAGAAAGGTAATTAAAGGGTAGTCCGTTGTTCTTGCAACATAAATAGTAAAATCTCCTACAAAATATAATCAATTCCAGCTCTTCAAGATATCTTTTTCCGCAATTGCTATGATGGGTCTAGCTGGTTGTTTTTTTGATAGTTTGACTCGTGGTTTGGCGCAGAGTTTCTGGCAAATGTATATGGCATCCGCCTTTGGACTTATGTCTGGCATAACCGGTCCCATGTTGCAAGCAATTGTTTCGTTAGCTGTGCCATCAAATGAAATTGGTAACAAAAAACAAAAAAAAACAAAAATAACTGTCAAAATATTTATATATGTATTTTGCAGGTAAAGTGTATTCCTTATCATCCTGCATACACACACTGACACCACTAGCTGCTGCACCTTTATATACGCTCATCTACAGCCGTACTCTGAATTTTTATCCTGGATTCTATAATTTCATCAGTTCAGGACTGTATGTGGAGTGCTTCGTTGTAATGACGTAAGTTTGAAAAAAATTAATACGTCTCTACGCGTTCACGAAATATTATATTTAAACTCATTTGCTCCTCCTTCTCAACAGGATAATATACATTTTCGAGCGACGAGTTGCTAAGAGGATACCCCATCCTGAAGCGGAAAGGGGAGAGTCGGAAAAAGCTCAAACGGAAGGGACTCCAACCGAAAACTCTCAGTCAACACAAGCACAGTAAAGAACATATATATGTGAGTTTGTGTATGCGCCAAAGATTTTGTATACAAGTGTACTTAAGTAGCTTAGAAATTAGAGTATGTGATAATTATTAAATAAGTAATTATAGGAAGTACGTATTTCGAGAATATTCAAGAAGGGAGTTTTCCCAGTGCATAGCGCACAAATTGTATCTCACAGAAGCGTAGTACCAAAATGAGAGAAACAAAAACCTTATTAATATATTTTAAACGGCAGGAATAACACTAATTGTCATGTTAGTGTATGGAAATCGATGGAATCATATTTCGGAGGTCATAACGGTATATATATATTATATATACATTTAATTGGCCGAAGGAAAGCTACAAGCTTTATCAAAGGCCACAATTGATAGTTTTTAAAATCGCAATATCTCGAGAATCTAGAAAAAATATATAAAATATCTTGATGTCATTGGATAGGTAATAAAACTACTTTTAATTTGAGGTATTACACTTACACATATTTTGTCAAGTGCATGAAAAACGTGTTTACATAAAAGAATTATAAAGATGTTCAATAAAAAGATTTTTTAAAATCACATTAGTTTTTGTTTTAATTTTTTTTTTATATGAAATTACATTACAGTATTAAGGCAACTAGCATCTGGCGCTATTGACTTTGTACAAAAGTTGGCCTGGGCTTTTGAAGAATGGCATTGCTGACAACAAAAAATTGTTGAATATGAAGTATAATTCTCTCCAAAGAAGAGCGAATTATTGTTTTATTTTTAGTGCGGATAATTACTTTTCAGTTTCAGTGTTATTTTTTAAGTTAATCGGAAGATTTCTGCCGTACAAATAAAAACTTCATTCATTCCTATGTAATTATATATTTTTTTACTAATAACTTTTTTTCACATGTTTGTGTCTAAATTCTCGGCAAAACTTTCCATTACTACCACGATATACTTCGATGGTGGGCGGAGGGGCAGGGGACGTGTCACTATTTGTAAAAATATTTTTGTTTTTGTAACATGTACATATATACATTACGAAACAAAAAAGTGCCGTAGCCGAAAATAATATTTTATCGCGATATTTTGGCCAAATTTTGACTATTTTTGAGAATAATAATTTATCGAAGGCCAAAGGTTAATTTAACTCTTTTAAAAACTACAACTGTTCTATTGAACCTGAAGAAGATTTAGAAGAACATTTGTAATAGTAGAATTTTAATAAAATTCGTAGTATTATTGAATAAAAATAGCTTTAACTCAATTCTTGAATTAATAAAGAGTGTTTATAAGTGAATATTGTTACTTTTCTCTGTTTGTATTTAAGTCAAATCAGCGTCTGTAATAGGGCATTTTTTCAAGCTTATGCAAAAGAGAAGCATTTTTAATGTTAAATATTGCTATTAATTCTTAATGGTAATTTATAAAATGCACTATAAATCGGAAGGCTGGTATAGTGACAACATTTGCGTGTTATAATTTTTAAATTCGTCCAACGCACTTAGATTAAAAGGAACTTTTTCGTGGCAGCAGTGGAAAGCCAGCCCAAATTGTCTATAATTGTTAATATGAAAACGTTTTTCTAATACTATATTTTTTACCAAGTGTATATACATACATCAAATTAAGGGTATTTTTTTTTTTTAATATCAAATGACTGAAACTAATGTTTTTTTTTTTAATGGTTTTCCTAAACTTTCTTACACATCTTACTTGTTCCTGCAGAAAAAAATTCTCAAAGTAAGTTTTTTAAATTAAAAATTATAGCGTTTTACCTGGCAAAGCTTCACTAAATCCTTGGAAGACGTTTCAAACAATTCCTTTAATTTCAATCGATTGAAGCAGATTATTATTATTATTTTATTGTTATTTTTTTTTTCTTGGATTCTTGGATTTGTCGTTTAAAAGTTATACCCATATGACGAAAAATGGGTCCGGTTTTGTACATGCGGCAAGGGCCATTTTTAAGCAAAGTACTCGTATTATGATTTATTGAATAAAACTTGGTGGAGATGTTAGGAGGGGTTCAGGAACAACCTTTATAACTCCCAATATTATCGAAATTATAGTTTGGTAATTATTCGCCTTCAAAGTGCCCTCGGGAACTTCACTATAGTTTGGCACATTATAATAAATATTTTTCTAAACTTCACTTAAATTCACAAAATATACCCTCACACGCGTGTTTTTACTTATTTTTATACAAGTATTCGAAATATCTCAATGAAAATTAAATGCAAACGCATTTACCAATATCATCGCTTTCCAATTTTAAACGAGAATAACAATTCATTGAAATTGACAACAGTATTGTGTTGCCGGATGGGTTCAAATGAAAATAAAAATGTGAACAAAAAAGAGGGATTTGAGTTGAGTGTTGATGATGGGGATGGGGTTATGGTGCCTACTTACTACACACACGCATATGACGTTTTCATTTTTGGTTTAATGGCTTTAGCGGAAAGGATGAGTTTTATTGTTTTGAAGAACGGCCGAAGGCCGCCTACGCGAAAAGAAGTTCTACACAAACATACTGTGGATGGCGTAGTCGTAGCACGGCTGATGGGCACCTACGACGAAAGGAGTTCAATGCAAGACAAAACCACGAGGGCCCGTTTATAAAGCTTATCGAAGCAAACCATACACTTATAAGCCGTACTGTTTGGTTTTTAATTACTTTATTATTTTTTGGGATACCTTTTATAGCATTCATTTCAAGTTTCGAAAATATATAATATGTTTAACAGTCGCGTGGTTTTTATTACAAATTTCCCCCTGCGACTCCTTTTTCCATAAACAACAATGCTTATATTTTCGAAAATATTTCTCAATTCTAAACTAAAGCAAAAAATACTGCAGATTTTCAAAATACCTTCCAGTGAACATCCCTGCATGCGAACTTCGTTCGTATTTTTTGGTGTCTAGGAACACCAACTTTTCGCTAAATTACACAACCTTTTTTTCAATGCATTTTCATTATATTAAGGTTTTCCCCTCATTCCATTTATACAGTGGTTCAATTTGCCACTAAAATAAAAATTCTCTCTGCAAAACGAAAATAATTAACCCCTCAGCCAAGTCGACAAGACGTTAAAAGTTTTGTTTACATATTTTGTACGATCAGCTGATTTTTGGCAACTGCAATTACAAAAATTTCCCATTATTTCCGTTTACCTTCTCTGGCTTTGAGTTGAAATTATCGATAGTTGATGTATAGACTATAGATTTTATCGAATAATAACACAATTAATTATTTTGACTGTTGATATTTCTCTTCTTCTTAATTGGCGCTATAACCGCTTACGCGATTTTGGCCGAGTTTAGCAAAGCGCGCCAGTCGTTTCTTTCTCGTGCTAACCGGCGCCAGTTGGACACACCAAGTGAAGCCAAGTCCTTCTCCACCTGATCTTTCCAACGCAGAGGAGGCCGCCCCCTTCCTCTGCTACCACCAGCTGGTACCGCATCGAATACTTTCAGTGCCGGAGCGTTTGTATCCATTCGGACGACATGACCCAGCCAACGTAGCCGCTGGATCTTTATTCGCTGGGCTATGTCTATGTCGTCGTAAAGCTCATACAGCTCATCGTTCCATCGTCTGCGATATTCGCCATTGCCAACGTGCAAAGGTCCAAAAATCTTACGCAGAATCTTTCTCTCGAACACTCCAAGCGTCGCTTCATCGGATGTTGTCATCGTCCAAGCTTCTGCGCCATACGTTAGGACGGGCATGATGAGAGTCTTGTAGAGTGTTAGTTTTGTTCGTCGAGAGAGGACTTTACTGCTCAGTTGCCTACTTAGTCCAAAGTAGCACTTGTTGGCAAGAGAGATTCTACGTTGGATTTCAAGGCTGACATTGTTATTGGTGTTAATGCTGGTTCCTAAATAGACGAAGTCTTTTACAACCTCGAAATTATAACTGTCTACAGTGACGTGGCTGCCGATACGCGAGTGCGCCGACTGTTTGTTTGAAGACAGGAGGTACTTCGTTTTGTCCTCGTTCACCACCAAACCCATTCGCTTTGCCTCTTTGTCCAGTTTGGAGAAGGCAGAACTAACAGCGCGGCTGTTAAGGCCGATGATGTCAATATCATCGGCATACGCCAGCAATTGTACGCTCTTATAAAAAATTGTGCCTGAGCGATTAAGTTCTGCGGCTCGTACGATGCTCTCCAACATCAGGTTAAAGAAGTCACACGACAGCGAGTCACCCTGTCTGAAACCTCGTTTGGTATCAAACGGCTCGGAGAGGTCCTTCCCAATTCTGATGGCGCTGCTGGTGTTGAGCAACGTCATCTTACATAGCCGTATTAGTTTTGCGGGGATACCAAATTCAGACATCGCGGCATACAGGTAACTCCTTTCCGTACTGTCGAATGCAGCTTTGAAGTCGACGAAAAGATGGTGTGTGTCGATTCTCCTTTCATGGGTCTTGGACTGTTGATATTTAGATATTTAATTTATGTGTTTACGGTCAATTAAATCTCATTTAAATTTTTTTAAACAAAAATTAGCACATCAACGGCTTTAAACTTCAAGCTTTACTGCAGATCATTCATAATTAAGCCCGCCCTGCTAAAAATTATTTAATACTTCACCGAAAACAGGGGTATAAAAACAAGTGTCCTCGCCAAATTTGCAGCGGTTGTAATTGAGTTCCAGTCACTTTAAATAAAAAATGTAATTAATGTATTCATATTAGAATATTAATACAGTCTTTACTCAAGTTATTCGTCGTCGTCTGAACAACGACTGATTAGACAAGTGTAAGAATACGTGTGAAATGAGCGAGCAGAATTCGGCTGCCGAATACCCTATGTCGTGGCAAACGAAGTTGTTCGAA
This sequence comes from Anastrepha ludens, assembly GCF_028408465.1. NCBI lineage: Eukaryota > Metazoa > Arthropoda > Insecta > Diptera > Tephritidae > Anastrepha > Anastrepha ludens. Next base: position 3,779,721 of record NC_071502.1, read on the forward strand.
CAATTTTCCTTTTCACCATAAGCCACTAGAAACCTGGTAAACCTTGCAAATATCCCTTGTTAGTTGTTTCGCTGAGCTCCTCCTTTAAATTGTTGGAAGCGAACGGCAAATGATATTTTATGAGGAGGTCCTTCATAGCAGTAATACACTCGGAGGCGAGACCTTTAAAAAAAAATCGTTTTCAAATTTTCAAAACAGAGTTGGTTTCGACTCCGAGCACTACCGTATGGTAGCCACGCAGCATTCCATTCGGCTAATGATGCCAGCCCTCACCGAAGCAAAAGGAAGAGGAATTGATTGTTTGAGAAGAAGAAAAGTAGGCGAAAGCAGTGGTAGCAACCAAACTCAAGAAATTGTTTCTTTTGTTTTTTTATTGATGAACCCTTACGACGCGGCGAACTCGGAAGGCGCAATCTGTTTCTCTATCATTCTTGGGAGGTATCGATAAATCAGCTGATTTGTTTTTTTCCTTCCGCCGTGTCCATGTCAATGTCAGCACAGAATAAAACAAGGCGAATTCATTCTTTGTTTTCTACTTTGCCAATACTTTGCAGTTATAGTCAAAAGTAAAAAACATTGTTGTTGGTCTAATGTCACCACCTTTAATGAATGCGCCTTGGAACAATCCAAAATTGTTCATTTACATACATGATCTACGATACGACGGAATGGAATGGTGGTCATTTTTCATTTGCATGGGGCTCTCATTAGTTTCATCATGTCAGCTGACACGGAACGTGCTTTTATGTTAGCGAGAGTGAGCACTTATAGTAGTTTATACCTTCTAATAAAGAAACAAGCCATCAGTCAGCTTGGAATGCACGCATTAAAAATTTATGTCAGTAATGACGAAAAAACTTGGCATGTTGTTGCGCCATGGAATCGATCGTTACAAACTATCGATAAATCATAAAATAAACCACTATCGATATTATCTGCGATAGTTTAACACCTCTAGTAAGTTGTGTTTCTGTGCCTCTTGAACGCGATAAATTAAAACGCAAAAAATTAGCTAATTATAGAAAAAAACGAAATATAGTAGAACTCATCACATATTATTATGAACAAAGGAAAATAAAACTTTATCTTCGAGAATGCAAATCACGCTGTGAAATAGTTAAATTTTACTCTTTCGAGAGCGCTCCGCTAAACGTAAACAGCACACAAGTGAGGAGAAACTGCTGTTAACGTGGAAAACTTTCACACATTTCATCAAAATAGAGCAGCAAAGGGCTTTAAGTCAGTCTTTGTTTGGAAGTCGGTTGCGGTTAGCATTCAATCACTGAATCAGTTGTGGCAGCAAATCATTGCAGCTCAGTATTCAACTTGGATGAAGTGAAGGCAACAAGAGCGCTCTTGAGCGAAGAACGAAAAATTTAACTACATTAACTTCGAACCGTAAACGCAGTTTTGTTATATTTGAGTGCACAAAACGAACAAGTATTAGTGATTAGTCGCTGCTGAGGCGGGTTTAGAAAACTAAATTACTAACGATAACGCGATAAAAATAGAGTATTAAGGAAATTCCAAATACGTATTCTGTAATTATATGAAAATGCAGTCAGACGAAGAGAGCTTGTATGACCCTGAAGCGGCTGATGAATCCACCCAGGTGCTAGATGCTGCTGCGGGCAGAGTGGAAAACAGTGGGGGGACACCGTCTACAGCAACAGCACATAGCAGTCGAACAAGCAGTAATCACAGTGACGATTCAACCAATAAAGACGATGTAACTGCTGACTCCAATAATACAACGCTCAATACAACAACTCGCAAACGCTGGTTTATCTTGGAGCCCGCGGTATTTCTGGTCTTTCTCGCTATGTACTTGTCGGGTAATTTTAAATTGTTTTCAATAATTCCTAAATTCGATATTGAAATGATATTTAAATTTTTCAAGGGGCGGTTTATCAGAACCAAATTTTATACCAGACTTGCGTAGCGATATACAAATACAATGAGAGCGACTGTCAGCCGCTTTTGGGTGTAAGCAGGGAAACGAAAGAAGCACAGGTGATTTAAAATAATTTGCTTCTTCTGTAGCAGACACAATGTTATTATATTTCACATGACTCATAACTAAATCGTTCAAAGTAAAGGTGTTTTAAACGCTTCATGCAAACCTTCATCTCAAATAATACATAGCTCAGTTTTTCCTGCGTAAAAATATTTTAAAGTTTAGTGAAGAAAAACTGGTAAGAGTAAAATATTACAAATTCGGAGCGTATTCATTTACACAGGTGCAGATATAAAAAAGCAAATTTAACTAAAATATTTGAATTACCATAAATAAAAATAAGTAAGGAACAAATAAATTGGCAAACCTTGTTAATAAGTCGCTGTGCTACAGATATTTAACGCACTGTATATAATCCATATATCGCTCATAAGCTTCGAGAGTATCATAACTAATACAGAAAAAAACTAGCAGCAAATGTGCGATACGCAGATATGTTTCTTTTTTTCGTACTTAATTGTGTACACAGTTTAATTTGCAAATATAAACATTATGTAGGGCGTACACATACTATTTTCTTATCGCTACTGAATTATGAATAAAATTCAAACAATAGAAACTAAAGTCTACTCGTAAATGTTGATTATTTTTCAATTAGCTGTGATGATGCATTTAATGCACTCTTTAATCTTATTTTAAACTTGTGTGTTTGTGTGTATGGCGTTGTCATAAGTGAGTAGTGACTGACTTATTTTCAAGTACTAATCGCGCCTTTGTGAAATGGGTCAATTGCAAATTAATGATCCCGATTGAATTGCACTAAATAGAATATTTTACAATGGAATAAAAGCAATTAAAAATTGATAAAAAATAAAATTTATAAACTTGCATCCAGAAAAAAACTAAATGTTCCACTTTTGTCGCTTCCGCCTTTAACTTATCTTCAAAAACAAAAATTAACAAAACGAGCTGACGCTTTTTTTTTTTTGATATCTAATTGGGTCCCATTGAAACGAGTCAAGTCGCTTAATAAACTGTCATGGTTTAATACAAAATTGCCGAATTAAAAAATAAATCCCACAGCACTTTCAAATCAAGCAAATCTGAGTTCGATCATTTATATTTTCTGAAGTTGAGGAGAGAATTTAATAACCCCTACCACCTTTCTTTTTTAAACAGTACATACCTATTTTCTGCAGAATCGAAACTAAAACATAATCCCAAAAGTTTTTGGCCTTTCATTAACTCTAGAACAAAGCAATGGCTTTCCAACCAGTTTGCGTATGGTAACAAGACTTGCAACAATGCGCATGACTCCTGCGACTTATTTGCATGTTTCTTTCAGAAAGAGTATGGAAAGTATAACTATGTCAGTTTCAGCCTTATTCTCCTCATCTTTAGAAACTATTATAAGTTTTGAAATTTGCATAGAAGATGTGCAACTTGCCACTATGAAGCTTAAGTCCAGCACTAAAACAGACAGTGAAGGCTTTTCTTCACAATTATCCTTGACTCTGTTATTCCAGAAATATGTAGATAGTGGGATTTTTATGGATTCGTGTTAAACTCTGCTCGATTGAGCCTATCTACAAATCGGTTAACCGGAATACTGTCTGCTACTACAGACCTCTTGTTAAGGGGGTGGTAGGGTTTAGCGCTAAAAAAAAACCACTTTTTTTTTGAATTTTTTACAGAAATATGGCTTAAGATACTTTAATAAAATCAGTTGCATGTTATTGTACATCTTTTCAATAAGTTTTTAAAAAAATATTAATAATAAAATATTGACAAATAAGCCCATGACAGAGTTTTTTTTGGAGATATGTTTTTCGAGAGGTGCTCTGCGGTGCCAATCGGCATTCGTCGTAGAATCATCTGAAACTAAAAAAGTCGAATTTTTCAGTTAAAGTATGAAAAGTGAAAAGTCGCCTAGAATAATATTACTCGTTATTATGGATTCCATACTACGAAATCCATTCTAAAAAAATCGAAAAGTGCACAAATTTTTTACCAAATTCGAATAAGATTGACTGGCCAAATGGTCTTCCTCATTATATCAGTAGACGGAAACTGTTAGGCCCACCGTCGTTGTCTGATAGAAGAATCTACTTATCACTAATTTTTCTTAAGGCCGGCGGGCCAATTAGATGTCCTAAATTCAGTAGTTTTCGCGAAGCGTTGTAGGATGAGAAAAAAAACAATTAGCCAAATGAAGTTTTGGGGATAGTTTAATATATATTTGAACTAAAAAAAAAAATTTGTACAATCTCCAACAATATATTGTAAGCCGAGTTATCAATAGATTCCCAGAGCGCCTTGCCACTGAAGTATCCAGCTTCTGTACAAGATACAACTTGCAATTTTCATCTGAAAACAAAAAAAAAAAAAGATTATTAATTTTGATGTAATTATCTTCGATGTGAACTAAGAAAATTGGGAGAAACACGTAAAATTCGAGTTTTTGGGGAAGGTATATTAGAAAAAAAAGTGGTTTTTCATGGAAAAAAAAACTCTTCAACTGGGTAAAAAAGTCGCTTAAAAAAAGTTTTTGGATGTTTTTTTTTAGTTCACATAGAAGAGAAAACAATACTGAAGATAACGCATTTTGAATGAAATGGATAGCTCGTTTAGTTTTTTTGCAATCGTGTACATAAATTAGGTAAAATCGTGAAAATGAAAAGCCGAGAAACAAACACTTACAGAGACGTACACAGAAACAATACACTACAACAATAAGCGCACGGTTGCTCGACGCCGCACTACGCTCGGCTCTGTAGCTCTGCAAATACTTGGAATTTAACTCTGAAAATTTGTATCTCATGTTCTTGAATATCTAAGCTATTGATTTCAGGAAAACAAAAATCGATTTTTTTGACCTTTTAATTGGCCCGCCGGCCTTAATGATGCTAGCAATGGCAACATTAACTGCAATGGCTTGACCAATCTCTTCCAAACTCATACCTCGCCTCAAAGTCTTAGAAATAACCGCTTGTTTGCTCATTCAACTAACAAAACCAATTATTCAATGAATGAGCCTATTATGCGATGTGCCCGATTATGTAATAATTACAGCAATACGAGTATTATAGATTATAATGTTAATATTAAGAAATTTGACATTTAATTAATTGTATTGGTCTGTAAGACATCTCTGTGTCTATTGGTAATAATTTTTTTTTTACCTCTTTTTCTTGAAGGAAATCGAAACTCGCGTACAGCCATATGTCGCGCGTATTCTTATGGCTCGTTCGCTGTTGGAGAGCATCATTCCGGCATTTGTCAGTTTATTCGTCGGCCCGTGGTCAGATAAATTTGGACGTCGCCCCATCATAGTTGCCACCTATACGGGTAAGTAAAACATTTAAATGAGAATTGTGTCTTCTCCGTAGAAGCCTGATTGTACTGCTCTAGATTCGTTTATCAACCCATTAATGTGCAGTTGTGTATTCATCTAATATCTCTACTATCTTATCGCAATGCAGCATTTTGTAATTGAATTTTACACGCATACATTCACATAGGCGCACTATAAACGAATAACTATATTTTTGAAAACATCGGTAATCAACCACTTAACCTTCTGTGTAAATGGGTTAATATATTTAAAATCATTGCAAAATAATTAAATTGAATTATAAAAACAATTACATGAATTAATTATGATTAAGTATATATTTAGCTGAAATTCTAACGACAAGAGTGTGTCTGATATTTCATTTCGAAAAACAAATATTAGAAATTTAAAATTCAAATCGGGGTTTGTAACAAATTGAGTTTTAAACAAAGTTGTGGAGACTTTCTGTAATTACCGAAGGTATTGATATTCACATAGGTGGGAATATGCCCATAAGAAAAGAAGGACACTTCTGACACTAATCACCAAGATTGAAACCACATCTAACAGATGTTTAGCGGGCTGCTCCTGCAAGAGGATTGTCCTAGTAGCGTTGGGCTTGTTGAAGGCTTTCGATACAGTCAGCAATTCGACGCTGCTGGATGATTTTCAACAGTCGATCCTCCCGCCTGGACTGAAGAGGTGATCCGCGAACTATCTGAGTGGTAAGCATTCGCCAGTCATCTTTGGAGATCGAAGCACAGAACAAAAGAGAATAAAGCAAGGTGCATCGCAGGATGGTGTACTTTCAGCCTAACTTTTCAACTTCTACATCTGTTGCTGGCGACATTTAAGGGGTTACATGGGTTTCGTTAAAAAAAAGGGTAAAAAAAGGCCTATTTTCAATTTTTTTTTTCTATGTAAAAAATTATTTATTTAATTCAAACTTTTTTCTGTCTTATAGATACATATTTAAAGAATACTTTCTGAAATTAAAAAAAAAAAAATTAAAACTCCTCCATTGTGACGTCATTTCCGTGAACCCCTCGAGAACAACGTGCGTCCGCATTGTCAGCATAACTTCTGACAGGCTCATCAAAAATGAAAAAACAAAAATAAGTATTTTTCTTCAGACCATAAACTCGTGCTTGAACGAAGGAAAGAAAAAAAGTAAAAATTGGAATTTTGGCAGACATTTTTCCAAAAAAATGAAAATTTCGGTGAAATTTGCTTGACATTTTGTTTTTTTTTTAAATAGTTGTAATTGAAAAAAAAAACAAAATCCTTCATTCAAGCACGAGTAAATTGTATTTTGAACACCTGTGTAAAATTTCATCAAGATCGGTTGAGTAGTTTTCGAGAACATTTGACAACCGACTTTGAAAACACAGTTCCGAGGAAAACGCGTTTAAAGTTTTGAGTAACAAAAAATTGCTTGGAGCGCACACCTTCCAAAGGCTGCATCTCCGAATTTATTATTCGGATCGACTTGTAAATTTAGGGTAATATTCCTGAGATGTTGTAAGAATTAATAAGCAAAAAAAAAAAAAAAATCGATTTTTTGAACCAACGAAACCCATGTAACCCCTTAAGGCAATCGGCCGACCGGCTCTGAATTAGGCTGCGCCCGACTGTGTGCTATGCAGTCAAAAATATGCAATCAGGACAGCCACCGGATATTTTAGTAGTTTAAACTCCTACTTATCCAGAATAGACCTCAACGTACTCAATACGAGTATATGCCCGGCATGTGAAGGCCTCTGTCTCTGTATCCAAACTGTCAAACCAGCACGCTTCCTGAGCTTAGATGTATTAGACGATGACGATCGGTGACTACACCGCACTGGTCGAATCATTCTCTGACCACGTTCCCACGACAGTCGGTTCTACGTAACCGGAACGACCCGGATTTATATCCAGCCAAAGACTGTCACTTCAGCAGCATTCCTCGTATATGCACGGGGAATGTTTATGCTGCTACAACAACAACAATCATTCTCTGACAGTCCGTTATGGCTTATCGGCAAAATCCAAATTTATCAGGCATGTTCTGAAAATCGCGGGATTTCAATTCGGATCCGAAATGGCAATTCGTACGATTTTGTTTTGGGTGTTCTGTAATTCGTCCGATTTCATTTAAATTGGAATTTAAGTTCGAAACAGCGAAAGGTAGTGAAGATAATAAATGTTTGTTGTGCACTACATAACATATGTAGGAGTAATCAAATAGATGACATTGAAACAGAAAGCGTATTAGAAAACAATCCAATCGATCAGGAAATTGCTGAAAATGAGGAAAACGGTAGTTTATATAGTGTTGGCTGAAATATAAGAGACTCTATTGCTAGAAATTTAATATTATGAAACATAAAATTTATTCATATTAAAAGTAAATATATACATAACAGTTCAATAAGATTCTTTTATATTTATTTTTTAGTCTCTATCTCAAGCATTTTAATTTTAATTTTAACTGTTTCATGTTGCAACTGCTCCATTTTGAGGTAATGTCTTTACTTTTGCTCTATACTTTGAGTCTTCAAGCGATTTTGCTCTGCCAGCAATTTATTTTGTTTCTCAACAGCACGACAAAGTCGTCGAATCTCTTCCCTTTCATCTTCCTGCGATTTTGCAATCTTGTGTTGGTTTTCGCAAATATTATCTAAAGTGGTGGATATTTTCTCCATACAAGTAGACTGCGTTGCCATACACGTCTGAAGGCTGTCCTGCGTTGACACTCGTGGCTTTTTGCAGCTCTCAGGGTAGCCAACGCTTCCCTACTGGTTTGGGGACGTTCTTCCTCAGATTCGATAGCGCTATTATTTTCTTCTGTCCCAAAGCTTCTAGAATGGTGTATGCCCTCAACGGCTGCAAAAATTCCACAAGCTCTTGCAACACATTCTTCATTGCTCGTCAGTACTTGCTTATTAAAGGGTCCACCTCCTGTTGCCCTCGATTCTAGATTGTTATGGGCAACCTTTTTCCGAATGCACCCCTTCCAGTCAGACCATATCTTGAAAAAAGAGAACTCAAAAATATTTATTTTAATATGTGACTAAATACTTACTTTTTTCCATCCATTAACATCTTTTTGGGGCGGCCGTTCTGCATTTAGCAGCGTCGTTAGCTCTTTCGTCTTTTCCTCAACAGCAACTCTGTCGCCCTTCGAAAAATTCTTCGCCAAATCTGGATGAGATTCCATAAACTCGACTAAAATTAGCTCTTGCTTGGAATTCTTGTGTTTTCCCCTAAAAGTTTTTGATAAACACTTTTATTTACATAAATATATGCAGTTATTTTGAGTAAATACTCACATTTTGATAAATTTATTTCAACAAACAGTTTATAAGAATGCCACAAACCGCTAACGGTTAAGTTGCCGAAAATTTAACTGGTAAATTTTAACGATTTCGATTTCCAGAACAGGGTGACAAAACGATTTGCTGATGTTCGAAAAAAAAAACCGAAAACGGAACGATTTACAGGACATGTCAAACGATTTGAAAACGGAAAATATTGCCCGAAAACGATTTGCAGAACATGCCTGTATATATGGCCAAGGACGGTCAGCAGCATTTAATATAAAAAAAAAATATCATTTGGACATCAGTGACTTAAGCACCACCCCCCTATCCTTAGCTCGAAAATTCCATTATTGGACATCAGTGACTTAAGCACCATCCCCCTACCCTTACCTCGAAAATTCCATTACCTCTTTAGCTTATAAAAAATAAATTTCATTATTTCCTTTGAGTCCGGGCAGTGATAATAAAAAATATTATTTGTACGCGTAAACGGTTATTTAAAAAAGTACCTTAGTTGTTAATTTCGTGTCTAATAAATCAATATTTTATTCGAATTAGGCTACCTCACTGGATGCATAATACTAACGGTTCTAGCTTTCATTGCGAGCAAAGTTGTAATTAGCCCTTGGCTATTTCTACTGTCTTCCGTGCCCTCGGTGCTTAGTGGTGGCACCTGCGCTCTTATCACTGGCATTTACTGCTACATATCAGATGTGGCCAAGGAGAAGGCGCGTGCAGTGCGGTAAGCTAAAAATTTGTATTCATTAAAATATAAAATTATCTTTGGTTTTTTGCAGCATGGTCATGAACGAAGCATCCCTTTTGGCCGGCATGATGGCTGGCAACGTGTTAAGTGGTTATGTGTACGCAGCCACAAATGTTGTAACAGTTTTTGGCATATCTGCGCTGTTGATGTTACTCGCCTTGCTTTATGTGTTCATATTTGTAGTGGAAAGTCTGCGGCCTGATCAAATACACACGGGCGTAAGTGTAAAATATATGTAATTTTGTAATGTAATTTCTATTAACTTGCACTTTTAGTCCAAAGTACGTGAGTTCTTCCGCTTTGATTTGGTGAAGGACTTAGTGCATACCTGCTTCGAACGACGACCGAGCTTTGATCGCGCCATTATTTGGCTAACAATGATTACGCTGACGATTGCATTGTTCACCATGGGTAAACTATATGTGAAATTGTGTTGTCAATTAGAACTCACTATCTTTTGAATTTTCTCAGAGGGGGACAGTAATGTAACGTATCTATTTTTCCGAGCGAAATTTGAGTGGACCCTCAAGGACTATACGCTGTTCAATGCTGCGCGCATTGTTGTACAAATCATTGGGAGCATTTTCGCTCTAATTTTATTGCGAAAGGTGAATTTTATCCACCACGAATTGCGTAGTTCCCATTTAACTTATGGTTTTTAAACAGGTTCTGAAAGTCTCGATTGTGTCCATGACAATGCTTTCCTTGGCTTGCTGTGTGCTGGAGAGCACAGTTCGTGCCACTGCCATGTATTGGTGGGAGCTGTATTTGGGCATGATACTCGGCGGCATGCGGGGCATAATGGGACCAATGGCGCGTGCCATACTGTCGCATGTGGCGCCGCCGACGGAAGTTGGTAAGACAATTGCAGGTTGCCTTGTTATAGCGATTAGATGTGCACATAAATCCGAACCGTATGAGTTAATCAAATTTGTGTGAAACTAATTGTAATGGCAACGAATGACATTTACTTCTTTTTAATTTACCTTAACTCATTTCTTTCAATTAACCAAAATAGGAAAAATATTCGCCTTCACCACTTCTTTGGAGTCGCTTTCACCGCTTGGCGCTGCGCCGCTCTACACGACCGTATACAACATGACGCTAGAATTTTATCCAGGGATTTTTAATTTCATCAGTGCTGGGCTGTATACGCTTTGTTTTACGTTAATTGCGTAAGTCCTCGTATTCGCAAAAACATTTCCAATTATGCTAATCGAATGTTTTTTATTGTTATTACAGCGTTATTTATGGCATTCAAAAATCGCTGGGCAATACCGCGGCATATCAAGCAATCGGTAGTTAAGATACAAAGTCACAAATAGCTTATTTCGTTTCTGTGTTGCTCTTTTTAAGCCACGTTTGTGCATATCCCAATATATATACATATGTAGTATGTAGTTAGCTAATTATCCCATGTGATGCGCGAATACTACCTAAACCTAAGTATTATTTTAAAGGAAAGGAAAAAAACGATTTTCGAAATACACGTACATAGATTTATATAAAGATCATATTTTTATAAAAACTTGAAGCAGTTTGAAAACTGCAGAATTTACAAAAATGTATATAACTGTATATTTTGTTCTTATTTATATTTGACTAAAAGTTTTGTCACAAAGAAATGTAAAAAGTTGTTAATAATGCTTGTAATCTATGAAAAATATAATATTTAAAATTAATTAGAATAGCAAAAACGATTTTTTATTTTAACCACTTTTGATAAATAATGTTAAATGAACGTCCTAACGTATGGCCCAGAAGCATGGACGATGACAACATCCGATGGAGCGACGCTTGGAGTGTTTGAGAGAAAGATTTTGCGGAAGATTTTTTGACCTTTGCACGTTGGCAACGACGAATATCGCAGGCGATGGAACGATGAGCTGTATGAGCTTTACGACGACATAGACATAGCCCAGCGAATAAAGATCCAGCGGCTACGTTGGCTGGGTCATGTCATCCGAATGGATACAAACGCTCCGGCTTTGAAAGTATTCGATGCGGTACCAGCTGGTGGTAGTAAAGGAAGAGGAAGGCCTTCTCTGCGTTGGAAAGATCAGGTGGAGAAGGACTTAGCTTCACTTGGTGTGTCCAATTGGCGCCGGTTAGCACGAGAAAGAAACGACTGGCGCGCTTTGTTAAACTCGGCCAAAATCGCGTAAGCGGTTATCGCGCCAATTAAGAAGAAGAGAGAATTGTTGAGAACGTCGAGATATCGCTGTTGAAGTTTGTTCAGCAACTCATTGCGCTACAGCAGCAATATTCGCAACAGAACATCCAGTTTTTGGTTTGCCAGTTCTTTTTCTGTCCTCGACAGAACCAGTTCCTCGAAATTTTTCTCCATTCTTTGAATTGTCCGCTCATTCGGACGACTATTTCCACCAAAAAATCACGCATTTTGCATTATGTTGATGTTAAAGATCGGCCATTTTCATAATAAATTTCAACAATTTGAACGAGCTGTGCTATCCATGGTTAAAATTGTACATCTGTCTACTCTACAAATGTCAAAGATGACAAAACAAAGGTATCGTCTAGGAACTATTCACTTCTGACAACTAGGTGTCACTTTTGAAAGACCGTATTTATGTAGAATGAAAATAGTGAAACCTGAAAGAAACTAAATTTGTATGTTTTTTTTTTTAATTTCTTTTGAAACACCCTTTCTTAACAATTTCTGGTGCCCCAAGTGCTTTCGTAGCTGGCAAATGTAATTTTTTTATCATGCCCAGAGTTACATTCTCTCCTTCCATAGGGCAGGATATTCACAGAGGAAATGGAAAATTGGTAATATTCTCTCTTTACAACTATGACAGGTGTGTTGTGAGGGATCCCCATTTTGGCTGCTTGTCACCAGACAGACCAAAAGCCAGTTATGATTGCAGTGAGTCTCCAGGTGCCTCGTCGTCCCGTCGTTTAATGTTTATCAATGTTGACATTTGTTTCATATTGTAGGTTGTATGATCCCTCCATGTACAATCCGCGAATCACAGATATTTGAGGTGAATGCATCCAGTTGTATCATCAATTCTGCAACTTTATTCATGGCAGATCTTCCTCTTGCCAGTTCATCTGCTTTCTCGTTATCTGCAATGTTCCGATGTCCCGGGACCCAGATTAAGGTAGCGTTATGGTTTTCACCCAAGGTGGAACGACTATTCCTACTTCTCTACTCTCACTGTCTTCAAAATTTATTTAGTGTCGCTCTCACCCTTTCCTGATTGCCAATTGAAAACTAAAAGGGCGTTAAAAAATGTTTATAGTTTTTTATTTCTATTCGAGAAATCATTTCACTTAATCGTACAAATATCACATTATTTTATATACATATTTCTGTAACAATTGATGGAGGTCGCTTTTGATGGTTGAATCATTTCAATATTGCCGCGTAATGCTCCCGGTAGGAATATTTAAACCGCAATACAATGCTGCAAAATAGTTTTTAATCAAAATTTAACATTCACTTGAAATGTTTTTTACCTCACTCAACTAAGTACTTACATCAGGAATACGAAGGCAATCGCATACAAAGCAGCGCTTACAATATTAAACAATCCTGGAAATGTTTTAAGTGACTCCTTGTAGATGACTGTGTAGAGAGGCGCCGCCAAGAAGGGCGCAATCGACTGCAGCACATTTTTAATGGAAAATATTTTACCTAGAACACATACATGTACAACGGGGATTTTTAAGAATGAGTTTATATAAATATATGTTGGTCTCACCCAGATCTGTTGCGGGCACTATATTCGACACAATCGTACGGCACATGGGCCCACCTATCGATTTAAAGACGCCCAAAGCGACAGCCAAATACAAATGCCAAGCCTCCGATGCCACGCCTCTTACAATGCTGCTGATAACTTCGCTTAAGAATGAAACGAGTGCCAATGTTACCACGGACATGCTGAAGACCTGCAAACAGATTAGGGAAGCACTGAATGGTATTCCTTTTAATTTATTGCAACAGGCACCGCTTATTCGAGAAATGTACAAAACATAATTTGTAACTGATCTTTAGACACAGTTGCTCATTTAAAGATTAAGTGAATGAGTGAATGTGAGTGTGATTTTAGTTGAAATTGCCTTATTCAGTAGTTTTTATATGACGCCTGAGTGTAGGCCTTTAATGGGTTTATATTCTTTTCTGAGTCACCCCGTAACTCATGTATTTAACCCTTTAACTGTTTATGTCGAGTATACTCGTCAGAGCGAAACGAAAATTTTTCACATAATGTCAAGTATACTCGTCGAGAAAATAAAAAATCGCATTCGCATTATTATTCAATGAACCAACTGTAATTTTTCCCCTGAAAGAGGGTAAATAAAGATCTTTTAAAAAATTTACATTTTAGAGTATTCGTTAGTCTGGCAACCTTATTATTATTATTTTTTTTTTGATACGCAATAGCTTGCATTTAGCTATGGAAGTACCGTTACAAAACTATTTTTTCAAATCAGAAAAAAACATTTCGTATGCATTTCGCAGTTGATTGTGCGATGTCATAATCGAAATCCAATCGAAAACGAAAATTACAAGAGTCCTGTGGATTTTATTGATAGGAAAAGTAATAGTAAGTACTTTTATACCTTTTAGGAATAAAATGGTGAAATACATAATTTTAATTATCCCTACCAGATGAATTATTACGATAGTGATGGAAATATGTGTTTAGACACAAAAAAAAACGCAAAGGAATAATAATTTTGTCGTCTTGTGATGAGAGCAGCGATGAAGCTGCAGAAATCAGCGATCAAGTTAAAGACGACAGGGATACATTTCAAGAGAGCAATAATGAAGATGGAGAATACAATGAATCAGAAAAGAAAAAATTCAAGTTCAACATGGCCGGCTGTAGGTACTGAAAAGGACACGAAGGATATCGAATTCATGTGGATAACTGGTGCACTAATATTAACCTTGCTGAAAAGTTGTGATCTCATTACACAGATTTACTTGGCCCAGTGAGAAAAAATAATGTTGGAAGTGCAGTAGAAATAATAGACTCTTCCCTAAAGAAAGGAGAACACATTGAGAGGTCTGAAATAAACTGATGATAATGAAATGATGAGTTAAAAAATATATTTTGATACTGAGTACAAGACATATCGGTAGTATGATAGAAATAAAGAAAATTAATACAATAAAAAGTCCGTCTGTAGTTTATGAATATAAAAAGAAAATGGGTGGAGTAAGTAATAGTGATGGGATAATAGTTGCATATTCTATGCGAAGGAAAGGTTAGGTTAGATTGACCTGGCTGGCTGAAAGCTATCACATAGACCTATTGTTCCTTAGTAGTACGTGGAAAGGATGAGTTTATTGTCTTTATTGGCGCTTGGCTGTCAACGTAAATATTTATGTTGGAGTTGCTCGATGTCTCTGCTACTGCTATTTCTGCAGCCTTTCCTACCGCAAAGACTTCTGCTTGAAAAATACTCCGTCTATCATTTTCGAGCCGTCAGTAAATCTATTAAGCGTATTGGGGCTAGGTTTCGGACCTCTTTTCTACCCCTCTTCTTCTATTGTTTTGTTTGGAATCTCTTCACCCAATATGGGAAGGAAAGGACTAAAAAATATTATAAGACAATTTTTCTTCATCTCCTGGATATTATTTGTACGAACTCTTATTTGATATATAAAAAATATAATAGAAAATTATATCGTATTGACTTATTACTGGAATGTATCAAAAAAACTATTGAACCATATTTTGATAATTCATGAAATACATCTCCACTTGGTCGTTCAGCTTTAACTACACCTTTACGATTACTTGAAAAGCATTTTCCTGACTTAGTACAAAGTACAAAAGTAAAATCAAATCCTGCACTCAGAAGTTCATACTGTTCAAAAAGTAATATTAGAAGAGGACCAAGATTGGTGCCCAATTATGTGCTGCACCTTGCTTTAAAAACTATCATTGATTGCATTTAATTTAAATTTTTAACATAGATTTGACTTTTTGTAACTTAGATTTCTTGAAATTCATTTGGCCTTTATTGCTTCTGTTTTTATTCCCATAATGCCTTAATTTTACCTTTAAGTGATATATTTTTATTAATAACATACATTTTTTTGTTATTTTAATTTTTCACTTTAATTTATTTATATCAGTAGTACAGGCCAACGAATAAAAATATATATTTTCTAACAAACCAACACGCAACGTTTGATTTTCAGTCATAATTGCCGACTTTTACAGGCAGAAATATTTTATTCTGTTTATGTCGAGTATTCTCGTCTTCGCTGGAAAATAATTAAGCAGGCACGAAAAGTTTTTCGAAAGAAAAATAAACAATTAAAGGGGTAAATTCGCAATCTGCCTTGAAATGTAAGGCCTTGGTCAAGCGTTAGTGGAGATCAAGTTTTTTAATTGAGAATCAAGAGAGTAGGCAAGGTAAAGGCGTCATAAGCTTTCAAGCCTTACCTGTCTACGCACAAATAAAGCGTTTTTCAGTAAGAGCGCTTCAACTTTTTTTTTTAATAAACGGTTTGACTTTTTTAACTGATTTTTTTTTTTATTATCGAGTTTGAACATATACATTTAAGTATGAAATTCGATTTCTTTTGCATGACCACCGCGTGCACGTTTTACGAAGTCCACCCGTTGAACCCAATTTTCGACCACTCTTTTGCATAAATCGGCCGAAATTCCGAACTTACTCTTCAACAAATCAATTGTAGCGTGTGCTGTGTGGCTTGTGGCCCCGTCCTGTTGAAACCACATGTCGTCTAAGTCCATACCATTCAATTGCGGCCAAAAATAATCGTTTATCATGTCGCGGTATCGATTTCCATTCACAGTAACGTGGCGATTGTTCTCGTCAACGAAAAAATATGGGCCAATTACGCCGCCGGCATGTAAACTGCACCAAACAGTGATTTTTTCGGGATGCAACGGTGCCTCATGAATCACGTGTGGATTGCTTTCTGCCCAGTAACGCATATTTTGCTTGTTGACAAAGCCATTGAGCCAAAAGTGAGCTTCATCACTGAAGATGATTTTTCGACTTTAAACTTTCTTAACAGAACACGCATTTTTATAATAAAATTCAATGGTTTGCAAGCGTTGCTCAAGTGTGTAGCGTTCCATGATGAAATGTATACTAATGAAGTTTACAAATGACAAGCGAAAAATAAAAAATATTGCGTCGTTCGCCATCCCTAACGGAAAAAAGTTGAAGCGCACCTATTGAAAAACGCTATATTTGCTAGGATTTACGGAAGCATCAATAAAAATCGACTTAGTGCATCACAAATTGTGAAAAATTGCAAATTCCAATAAGGAAACGAGGAGTTCAACAAATTTTATCAATAAAGAGGAAACCCCTTTGAAAAGACCCCAACTTACCCAATCAAATAAAGTGAGCAGACTAAAATTTGCAAAAGAGCACATGAGTTAGCCTGAAAGCTGGCGCAATATTACTTTTTCAGATGAAAACAAGTTTAATTTTGATGGCTCTGATGGTTTCAGCTATTACTGGCAAAATCTTCGCCAAAACAACCCACTAAAAATTAGTCTGAATTTCGAAGGCGGTTTCATTATGATATGGGTAATATTTTAGTACCATGAAAAGCTGAAATTATGGTTCATTACGACAAAAATGAACCCCGAAAAATATATTCAGATCTTAGATGGCGTGCTCATTGACTATTTGGAAGAGAACGCTGGTACTGGGCTTACATTTCAACAGGAGTTCTTTCCTTTCCGATCAATACCCTTACTTGGCTGGTCAGCCAGAGGTCCCGACATTAGCCCCATTGAAAATGTTTGGGTACAAGCACTAAAAATATCAATTTTTGTGGCTGGATTTGGGCATAAATACACTGCGGAAATTAATTGACTCTCTACAAAATAGAACTTTCCAGACTATAAATAAGAATGGAGGTTCAACAAAATATTAAAAGCACAATATAAGCATGTTTTTTTTTATAAAGGGTGGTTAAATTTCAAGGCCGATGTTGAATGTGAACCACACCTAAACGTCAAGTTTTTTTCTGCATTTCATTTGACATTTTTCAATTTCAGACTAACTCAATTTGAGCAACGCGTTAAAGTTATTCAGGCTTATTATGAAAACGGGCGTTCAAATCAAAACGGGCGTTCGAAGAAAATCATCTTCAGTGATGAGGCACATTTTCACCTCAGTGGATTCGTCAATAAGAAGAATTGCCGCATTTGGGCGAATGATAATCCAAGAGTGATTGCCGAAAAACCAATGCATCCACAAAGAGTGACTGTTTGGTGCGTTTATAGGCCGGCGGCATCATTGGGCCGTATTTTATCCAAAATGAGGCCGGTCAGGCAGTTACTGAGAATAGTGTTCGCTATCGTGAGATGATAACGAACTTTTTATGACCCGAATTGGAAGATATGGATGTGGACGGTATGTGGTTTCACCAGGACGGTGCCATTTGTCACACAGCTAACGAAACAATGGCTCTTTTGCGCGAAAAATTTGATGGCCGAATAATCTCACGTCGCGGCGATGTCAATTGGCCGCCAAGATCATGTGATTTGACACCGTTGGACTTCTTTCTTTGAGGTTATTTGAAAGAAAAGGTGTACGTTGATAAGCCAGCAACAATTCAAGAGCTAAAGGATGAGATAATTCGGCACATTAACGGCATAGAACCTCAATTATGCCTCAGCGTCATCGAAAATTTGGACCATCGGATGGAGGTGGGCCATTTGGCCGATATTTTGTTCCATACGTAATTGAGCTATACCAATATTATCATAATAAAGAGAAATGACAATAATTTCCTAAAAAGATTATATAATATTTTATTCAAAATCAACACCGGCCCTTGAAACTTAACCACTATAAACATGTAAATTTTAATTTTAATTGCATGCGGCTTAGCAAAATTCCTTCACTGTATTGTAACCTGCTTACATATGCGAAAACATAATTTTATGAAAGCTTCTCAATTTTTAATATTTTTAAGTAAAATGCATATGCCAGTATGCAGAAGACTGTAATAGTCACTTTTAACAAGAATGATAGAGTTCGGTATACATACATTTTTGTTATAAAAGAAAGAACTATTTCTTGAGCAGCAAAAGAGGCAACCTTTGTAAAAAATGATGAAAAATTAAGATTATATTGATGTAAACATGGAAGAGAAAAGAATAGGAAGAAAGAGTTATTTGTAAAAAATTAAAGCAAAACTCTACAATTACTCAGCTCCCAACTAATTGTATCAAATTGACTGAGAACCGGTAGCGGCACCGCGTAAGTGCCACATTCTGTATTATCTCAACCGTGACTATTAGATGTTATCGTGACTAATGACATGTCTGTGTAAATAATTTGAAATGACAGATATTTGTGGAAACGATGGAAGAATATTGTTAAGTTAAAAAATATCTATAAAAAGTAAGGGTATGTAAGTATAAGTATAAAAAAACCCACTTTCCTAAACACTAATACACCTTACGTCGGCTCTCAATTTTTTTTAATTACAAATTTTAACAAATATTACTCAACAGGTAGTAGCACATACATACAGGCAGCGTCAAAAGAAAGTGGACACAACATATTGATAAATTTTGACTATTTACTTTTTAATTAATCTTTTTTATAAAACTATAGTTTATGCTACAACTAAAACCAAATAAACGAAAGTTTCGAACTTCGTATAAAATGTGTGAAAATTCGGCAAATTTTCATCAATATTTCAAACTTTTTTTTTTTTTAATTTTTAGAACAATTTCGGGTATGCAGTTTTATAGATCATTGACTTTTGGTGTAATAAAGCCAAAGTTTCGATTGGTTCGAAAATCGCGTTGATTTTTGACAGTTTTTTTAGCGACGGTGTTGCTGCTTTCTTCCATATAAAAAAATGTGGAGTAGGTGTTAAATGGAGAAAATGCACAAGAACGCGTCCAAAAAAATTTTTAAAAATCATTACAAAAAAAAAAAATAATAATTAATAGGACTATGAATAAGTTCGTGCGGTTTTTTTCGAAATTTGAAACTTTATTGACGTAAAATGGTTACAAATTTAATATTCAAAATATTGTCCATCGCTTACTACTACTTTTTCCCATCTTTCTGGCAATTCACGGATTCCCTTTGTGAAAAATTCGGTCGGTTTTGCCGCAATCCACGAATCGATCCATTTTTTGACTTCATCGTAATTACGGAAGTGCTGGTCAGCCAGGCCATGTTGCATCGATCGGAAGAGATAGTAATCGGATGGCGCAAGGTCTGGACTATACAGCGGGTGGGGTAGGACATCCCATTTGAGCGTTTCTAAGTATGTTTTGACCACTTGTGCAACATGTGGCCGAGCATTGTCATGTTGCAAAATAACTTTGTCGTGTCTATCGGCGTATTGCGGCCGTTTTTCTCGCAGTGCTCGGCTCAAACGCATCAATTGTCGTCGGTAGACATCCCCCGTAATCGTTTCATTCGGTTTCAGTAGCTCATAATACACAACACCCAGCTGGTCCCACCAGATACACAGCATAACCTTCAGGCCATGAATATTCTGCGCCGACGTCGATGTTGAAGCATGGCCAGGGTATCCATACGTTGCCCGACGTTTTGGATTGTCGTAATGGACCCACTTTTCATCGCCAGTCACAATTCGATGCAAAAAACCCTTTCTTTTGTGCCGTTGAAGCAGTTGTTCGCATGCCATAAAACGGCGTTCAACGTCTCTTGGCTTCAATTCATACGGCACCCAATGGCCTACCTTTCGGATCATTCCCATGGCTTTTAAACGTTTGGAAATGGTTGATTGATCAACTCCCAAAGTTTTTGCAACCTCTTCTTGCGTTTGAGCCGGATCTTGATCGAGCAATTCCTCCAATTCGGTATCCATGAACTTTGGCGGCGCACCCTCGCGTTCTTCGTCTTCCAAGCCAAAATCACCACTTTTAAAGCGTGCAAACCACTTCTGGCACGTTCGCTCAGATAGAGCATGCTCACCATAAACTTCCACCAAGATACGATGACTTTCGGCTGCTTTTTTCTTCATATTAAAATAATGAAGAAGAATTCCCCGCAAAAACACATTATTTGGCACGAAATTCGACATTTTCAAGTGTGGTAAAAATATTGTTGTTTACGCTTCAAATAAAAAACTTATACTGACGTTTGTGCCTTACGACAGTAGCTCTCCAATGAATGTTTGGAAATGTGGATCGATGGAATAATAATCAAGTTACGCCATCTGTTGTAAAACCGCACGAACTTATAAATAGACCTATTAATAATCGCGTGCACTTCTGTTAGGTGCCTGACCGAGCTCCTCCTCCTATTTGTAACGGGTGTCTTGATGTTTTCCACAAATGCAGGGACCTACAGTTTCAAGCCGACTCCGAATGGAAATATTTTTTATGAGAAGCTTTTTCATGGCAGAAATCGCCCGGTTTGCCATTGCCTGCCGAGGGGCGACCGATATTAGAATAAACTTTTTCAATTTGCTGTTTCAAGCACGAAGACGCGAACCTAGGCATGCAAGTATGTTGAAAATTTTATATACAATATATATTTTTTTTTAATTTATACTAAATCAGTTCAGAAATGAAGCATTGCAATATTTTTTTTTCTTCCTTATTTAACTTCTCTTGGGGGAAATAGGGCCTCTACAAAGCTTTTCAACTTTCCCGCTTCCGATCTGTTATTTTTGCAGTGTCCCACGTCATATTGGCTGCTGGAAGTTCTTCTTCAAGTGTTTTTTGGGCTACCGCAACTACTGCTGGCTTGTGAGTTCCATTCTAGCGCCACTTTTGTTAAGCTATCAGGAGGCTTAAGTGTGACCTAACCATTTTCTGCTCTTGATTTGCTTAGTTATGGTCTCCTCTTTGGTTAAGTTGGAGAGCTCTGTATCATATTTGGCTAGAATATTCTACCAATGATTTTTAGGCATTTGTTGGTGAATTTTAATTTACAGAGAAGTAGCTTTGTTTTCTTTTTTGTTGAAATAAGTGAAGTTTTTTATAAAATGTGTCAATTTTATTAGTCCTCGAAAATTATGAGGGCATATGGTAGACCACATTTAGAGTGGTTATTGACCAAAAGTTTTAAAAATTTCACATATATTTAGCCAGGAGTGTTAAGGGGTTACAACATTTTTTACACTTATTATGAATTTAGAAACTTTGACCCGCTATTAAAAAAACTAAAAAGAGCTGAGTTAAACTTTGTTCTATAAAAATTATTTATTCTTCGTGCACTTTCTGAAATTGTGTGCACTTTCTGAAATTGTGTGCACTTTCTTGTAAAATTAAAGCGTATAGCCCTTCTAACCCTCCGAAACCAAACCCTCGCGAAATCTTTGGTCCAGCGTTCACAAAGCAGACCCGAAAAATCAAATTTTAGCCATATTGTGATTTGAGCTTTATGAAGATTTTTAAAGTTCTTCTAACAACCACATAATCCCAAGTTATTCCTATGATATCATGAAGTTATTGTAATGCAAACGGAAAGCAACTGTTTTCGACTTTAGTCCTACCTTTCGCAATATCAAGAAACCAATTAGTGTACCGAACATTGGCACCATATGTCCAACCGTCTCGTAAAAGGTGAAATCTCGCACAGTCCAGTGGAATTTTTCGCGCACAAACAAATAGAAGACCGTCATGGCGCCATCTGTAATGATTTTTTTTTTATAAATAAAGAGGTAATTACAAATGTCTCAAAACAGCTGCGAAATCCCCATCGCCTTCTGTTGTATACAAGTGCAATAAAATTATAAACATATTATATAAGATATACGTATAAAGTATAAATGGACGTACATGCATATGTATGTATGTATGAAGATATGTCAACGCAACTCACCAAGCACAAAGATCGATAGAAACATGGTGCCAGTTACAAGCCAAATAATGCTGCGGTCATAGAAGGGCCGGGCTTTAAAGCAAGTCACCAGCATATCCTTGATGTGCACGTAACTGAAAAGTCCTGCCTTTTTAGATTTCTCCATTGGTGTCTCCTCAGCTTTGTGCTTCTCACTTGTTGAACCATTCGCCACAGAGCTAAGGCCTGCTTCTTTTGCCTTTTCACAGCTATTTAAATCTTTTTTGACTTCCTTTGCGGATTCGTTTGACTCCTTCAGTGCATCTTCTGCTGCTGTTTCTACTACTTTACCCTTTGCATCTATTGCGAGTACACTTTTCCGCTTTTCTTGGGTTTCCGCTTTGGAATTGCTGACGTGGTCTAAAGCGGTATTTTCACTGCGCTTTCCATTCATGTTTGTTTTTGTATTTTTATCACAGCATCCATTCAAATCCTGACTTAAATTTAAGCTCTCCGGCACGCAGATCACAATGAAAACTGTTGCGCCGCACATCAGCAAACCGGAAATGATGAAAGTAGTTGTGGCACCAGTAGCGGCATAGACGAAACTTGACAGCAAAGAACCGCTCATCAGGCCAATGGAAAAGAATGCTTCCATGAAAATCATTCTGAAATAAGACAACAAAGTTATAGTTGTGTGAGTGTGAGTATTGTAACTTGTGTACAATTTAAGGTACGTTTTTAGTGTGGGGAAAAAGAAGTCCATTATTTTTGCGTAACATGTTTGCTCAAATGGTTTAAAACTGTTTTATGGTTGAGCTTTAGCTCCTCGGCGATGCTACGACTACTAACATGCCGGCCAACTTCGATTATTTCTGTAGTTCTATCGACATTTTCTTTAACATCGAATGCAATAAAAATTATTTATTTTTATGTAGAAGAAACGTACTTTTATCTAATAAAATGTACGAGTACGTAGGTACTTTGAAACCTCGGTAACGAAACGCCAAATGATAGAAAGAGTTTTTTTTCAATAGCGGGCTTCCCTTGGTCGATAGGTAATGACAAACGTTGGAATATATTTATCCCATGAGAAAAAAGCGTCTCATAAACAAACCATCTGCCTGTCAAAGGCGGCATAAGACTGTAAATCCATTTATTTGTAAGACCTACAGTCAAGCAGAAACCACAAATTAGAGGAGGAGCTCGGCGAAACAACCAACAAAGCGTGTAAGCGCCAATTGTGTACTTAAATACACTTACACATATATACTTATTAGTATATCATACGAGGTGTAGATCAAAGACTTCATACGAACCTGTAGGGTCTTGTCTTAGTATCTGTCACATCAGATATGAAGCAGAAAGCTGCCACGGAGAACACACAATTGCCACCTAAAACGGAATGTGGCACCACAGCCAAAACATAGTACCAGGGATTCACCGGTTGATAGACGGCTATTTGACAAATCACTGCAGCGATGATGTAGGTGAATGAGAAGCCTATTGGAAATGTGCAAATGGGTATATAGTAAATCTATTAAAGAAATATGTATGATACATAATAAAGAAATCAATATTGCCATACCTATCATTGATATGACCAGCAATGGCTTGCGGCCATAGTGATCCGACCATGAGCCTATGAAAACGCCACACAGCGCCGGCACAATACTTTCCAAAAGTGTGCGTATCATAAACAGATTTGCGACGTATGGCTGCACTTCGGTTTCAATTTGCTATAATTATGTACGTAAGTAAATATTTATATTACAAAAATCAGGTGAAATGAAAACAAAGAGACATGTAGAAATGTAGAAATGTAAAAAACATGTTTTATTTTTGTTATAAACAAAAGCTATTAAAAGTTTTTATGCATACATACTTATACGAGATATACATATGTATGTGGTTATGCATACGTGTAAGTTACTGTGCATGGAATTTATAGATTCCCCTTACGAAGATTTGAGCTAATAAATAATTTTGGTATTTCAGCTGGCGCAAATGAACTACGACGCTGTATTAACAAGTTTTCCAATAGGTTCACAAAAATTGTATATTTATGTAAATAAAAACACCCACTTAAATTTGATGTACGACACTGCAACGTTATTCGAGGTTTACTTTTACGTTTATTATGACGAAGCTCACGAGCGAGAAATATTCGGAAATCCTTAAATATTTGTTACTACCGAAATTCTGAATAGGTGTAGGCTGCTTGAAATCAGGTTACTTTAAATTTCTGGTCGTCATGCTAAAATTAATAAATTCGAGTCAGCATATTCACTATTTACTATTCCTGTGCCGGTGCCGGTGAGGCAGTACACCAATTGAGTATACACTTTTATCTTTTCCGTAATAAAAGTCTGCCTCAGTGCAAAAGTAGTCAAATCGGTCAATCCAACGCCGCTTACATAGGTTGAGAGACTTTAGTCGGCATTAAGACTAATCTTACCTAAAGATCTAATCCTACTCTCTGTAAAAATTAAAATCAAATTATCACAAGAGGTGAAGCATCAAAACTTCTCGAGCTTTGCAAGTATTAGCGAATACTATACAGAAAAGAACTGATTGTATCGGGTATTTTTTAAGAGCTTGATAACTTAAAATGATAATGCAAAACAGAATTTTATTATAATCTGGTGGGTAATTTTATGGTGCTTATTTTTTTGTATGATATCCGCCATATGTTCGCCGCGGCTACGTATTACACCGTTAATTTTATTAGCCCAATTTTTGGCAACTTCTTCCAATAAATCTGAATAATAAATCTAAATGAGCCCAATAAACAAAAATGCGACCCAAACAATGGTCATTTGGCTTCAATTCTTGCACGAGCTGTATTTTATAGGCACGTAAGCGGCGTAAGCGTAAGATTCGCGGCCGCCGTAGCCGAATGGTTTGGTGCGTGACTACCATTCGGAGTTCAAAGAGAAAGTAGGTTCAAATCTCGGTGAAAGCCCAAAATGAAGAAAAAGTTTTTTCGAATAGCGATAGCCCCTCAGCGGGCAATGACAAACCTCCGTATGTATTTCTGCCATTTAAAAGCTCCTCATAAAAAGTATCTTCCTTCATTTGTGGAACAACATCAAGACGCACGCCACAAATAGGATGAGGAGCTCGGCCAAACACCCAGAAAGGGTGTGCGCGCCAATTATATATATATATACATATATATATAAGCCAAGATTCTTACGTACAATTTTTCCAAGGTCAAAGACCAACAAGTTCAGTACGGCGACGAATCGACATTTCGGCGTCTTTTCCAACAGATCGCTCTATGAACTTAGCGACCAGATTCATTTTTCTCGAAGTAAACTTCCACAATTTGAAGCGTTGTTCTGACGTTAAACGATTCATGATGACTTGCCAAATCGTACTGGGCAGAAATGTCAACATATTTTGCCATTATATCAAATAGATATATATCAAATAGAAATGAAAAAATAAAAATAAAAAAATGGAATAAAAATAAAGAAATAAAATAAAAAAATTAAATAAATAAAAATAAAAATAACAAATGATTAAAAATGTAAGCAGGAATGAAAAGAAAAATTACAGTAAAAGAAACGTCCATTAAATTAAAGACACTTCATCCAGTTTTGAATACTACATTAGCACAAAATTATGATATACAGTTATGTTATATGTATAATTAGGCAAATATCTGTATCTATAAACGAGTCGCAAAGACTGCCACTAGAACGGGCAAGGCTTTGTTTCAAAGAGAGCTGCGTTCCTCGCAGAAAGCTATATGGGTCATTAAGCAATGTTCGAACCTGAGCCTCTATCAGGACTACTCTTTGAACGAGATTGACGTTGAAAAACATAAATTCTTCACAAATTGAGAAAAATAAAAAACTTTAAAGCGATTTTTGAATGGTGGCTAAAGATGCTGCCGCAATGTAAGATTTTTGATTGTCTTACTTTGCTCCGCTTTGAAAGCTTCAATGGCCAAATGTTTGTTTTAACCGCAGTCGTAATAATCATCCACACAGCCCTGAACTCTTCGTCTACGAGTTGGTTCCAATGGACTCTCGGATGAGATTTTATTATATTATATATCCATATCAAAATCTGATGCTTTTGAACTATGTAACTCTTTCATGTCCTCCGCAATATTCTATCTATACAATATGTTATCATTTTTTGGTATTAATACGAATATTCTAGTGGGAACTACCGTCTAATAGGTAATCCTATTTTTTATTTGCGGTAGGCAAAGGATTAAATACGACGGATCTGTCGAAAGTAATGTCATTATTAACAAGAAATTGAGAAACATGAATTATCCAAATTTACCAAAAAACAAAAACTACGATTGCAATGAAATTGGCCCACAAAACGCTGTCAAATATAACTTTTTCCTACATATTCGACACTTCCAAGCGCTTCAAACACATCAAGCAAAGCTGCCATCCTGCCAACTTTCATATTTTAAGTGCAATTTTATTAGGTTTTGGCAGTTACTTTAAGCCAGCGCCTTAATCAATTTTACTCCAGCCAATATTCCTATATAATAAATTTCCCTCAATTGGAATAGTCCTAAATGACAATGTTAAGCTTACGAACAGTGGATGGCCGGCTATAGAGAGAGGAAGACCCACCAGACAAATTAGGCTGACGACATTAAAATACCAGGCAAATAGCGAAACTCTCTTAAACAGATATTGTGTCTAAACCCTAAATATAATCTGAAATGAGAAGTGTTTCCCCTCACCTAAATATGTTAGTAAAATGAAAATACCATTTAATTTCAATGATAATAATTATGTGTAGCCACTGCGTATATTTATTATTAGTTATTATTATTTTTTTTTTTTTTATTTACCGTCGCTTGTTCGCTAGCATTTTTGGTGCCCAATTCTTTGCAAATACTATCGTTGTAATGGAATATCGTTGTGCAGGCTTGGTATATAATCTGGTTGCGAAGAATGGTACCTGAAAGTGGAAAAATATGCAATCAAAGAAATATCAAACAACCTTTTCACAAAATCCAACGTAAGCGCGACATTGGTTATCTTAATATAAGACATACTTAGTCCTGCCATAAATTCTGCTACAGTTAAGTCCGTTATAGGTATGCAATTGTAATACTTTTTTTAATGAAGTTTGTTTTATTTAACCATGTAAATATAAAAGAAAAAATTGAAACTTTCATTCGAAATGGTCACCATTTGCTTTTACTCAAGCCTTCAAACGATTAGGCAATTCAGCTATTGCTTCTGTCTTTGGTATCTTTACGATGTAACCTAACTTACGCAACTCCACTTTTCGATCATTCAAAACGTTTTTGTGGATTTTTTGATGTTTTCTGTTGTTACCGCCTCATTTGGACGTCCACAGCGTTGTGCATCATCGCTGTATCTACGATCACAAAGTGAGCAAACCATCGTTTTATTGTTGTTTCTGATGGAGCGGAGTCCCCACAACACTTTTGAAACCATTGCTTCGCCTCAATGGTGTTTTTTCCATCAAGAAGCAGTGTAAAATTAAAACACGAAATTCTTTTTGATCCATTGTTTTGAAAATAAGAAAAGTAGCCTCACCCTTAGCACAATAACTCACAAACTAATGAATATAAATTTTAACGGCTGACTTTTTAAAGTTAGTACTAACTGAAAAATAGGTGAATTTATTGCATTGAACTAAGGCTATCTCCGGGATTTCTCAGCCCATGTGGTATTCTGGAATACATTTGGGGTATTCTCAAGGGTGTTCCGGGTCGTTCTGGTTACGTAGAACCTACTGTCGGGGGAACCTTCACAAGGATATGTTAAGGAAATGGGAAGGAACCAGACAGGTGAGAAAAAGGAAGAAGAGGCTTTGGATTAGAGGATGACGGCCAACAGTGGTTATTTACGTTCGTATTAACCGCTTCAAGGTAGTGGTAAATTTCCCCAGATGTGCGATATTTAAACCCGCAATATCCGCAGGTGTAACAAAAAAATTAGAGCCCAGATGTCTAAACCTTTGCTCGACGAGAGCAGGACAGCTAAGAAGAAGGTGCTGAGATGGTTCCACCTCGTCCTCCAGACGGTTTCTACAGAAGGACTTTTGTCAATCTTAGAACTTTCCTCGAGCGCCCCCGACCTAGCCGTGGCTAGAAGGATGTCGCGACTTTGCACGTTTGCGCACTAGGTGCTCATTGAGTTGATGCGAGGCTCATCTTTCCAGGAGCAGACCATAAGACAGGAAGGGAATCCCAATTCTCTCATTTTGCGATGAAACTGTCTCCAGGGTCCCATGGATAGTTCTTAATTCTTGATAATTCTTTAAAATTTTGTTAATAATTGGTGACGGCACTTGTCAGTAATTCTTTGAGATGCTGATGTTTGGTGTACACAATCCAAATACCGATCGGATTTCAAAAATTATAAAGTAGAATAAAATGATTCACATTCATGTTGTTCCGAATAATTTTATTTCAGGATACTTCCATTCTGGTACAAATTTCTCAAAGTTAGTAATCGACGCCGACTTATACTTTAATTCTAGAATTTGACCTTCTTGCATCTCTCTTAATTCTAGTTCTACAGATGCTTTTTGATTCCCAAATATATTGGACAAGGAAAACTCTCATTATGTTAATTTCAAGTGGATTAAAAAAAATCAAAAGACGTAGCAATATAATAGCACAAAACTTAAAAAGGAGCTCGGGTGCATTTAACCAGAGCCACAAAAAATCCTTCTAAGAGCCGCGGTGACATCTGGTTGTTATTCTAATTCCTCTAACCGTTTATTTAAGTGTTCAAAACTGTACAACATAAGACAATTTGACACTTACAACATCCTGTGGCCCACCTAATTTTAAATTGTCTAAAAATATTTCCTGTCGTGCGCTTCAATGCCAAAATTAAATTTCGAACCGAGCTTCATTCAACCCAGAATGTGGTTATTTCGCCCTAGCTATCTTCAAAAGCAGTAGGTGAAAATTTTTTAAATTTAAATTTTCGTTCAATGCCGAATTTAAATTACCGGATAGGCTGTGTGCAAACACCAACATAAACACAATGGGTTCTACATAGTACATGTAGAATATTTTGCCCCATTGCAGCTGCTTTATCCGCGCTATCATTGCACTGGTTACCTTCTGAACCATTTTTAATTTTTTTTAACAATTCCTCGTACTATAGATTGAATTAAATTATTTAAGAAACAATTCTTCCAGCTCGAATGCTCTTATTACACTTTTATTTCGGCAATTATTTGTGCGTAAAGTTTTTGTATTATTCACTGTTCTGTGTGCCCGGATTCATTACTGATTTAATTGACTGCACAGCCGCCTGTGATCCCGTTCACCATTTGTTCTGCGCGTAGCTACTATGTATAGCTAATTTGTTAATAAATTCAGAAATAATTTGCAAGGGACCACACAAATCGTTCTCCAACAGCTACTAAATTAAAAACAAAAGCAGTGGTGCTTATTTGTATGTAAATACAATATTTTGATTAAATAACAGAAAAAATTTCAGTAATAAACAATAGTCCGTGAATATTTATTTCGTAACGCTTAAATATATTCGACTCCGGATGAAGTGTGACATAAAGTGGCAGCTATTTAAGAAAAATCAAGTATCGAACCGCCTCTCCCGTTTACGCTTCGCTAGTTCGCGTGCTAATACTACGAACTGCAAGTATTTATTTGTCGGCTTTCTTTGCACTTTCCGTAAATGCCGTGTTGCTTATTGTCGTTACAAATCCGAGTTTCTGATCATCACTTGCACCGTTTAAGTCCCGCGCACACGCATCCGTTCCAAGCCGGAATTGATTCGAAACTAACTCCATTATTGCAGTTATCTCGCAAAAAACATCGCATGTGAGCTCGCTAGCTAACTTTCATACATACATACATACGAAGGTAAATATGTAGATAGGAACACACGGAAACTAAACAAACTTATGTATGTATGTGTGCATGCACGCATTTTTATACATAGCACCTTGATCAAAAAGTTCCCGGAATAGATTCAGAAAATGCAAAACACAAGTTTATTCCTCAAAAGTGCTATTATCACCTTCAAAGTCTTTGATGCTTCCATTACTTCTTTTCGGCTGTTAAAATGAGTTCCCCGTAGTGGTTTTTGGCTCGATCAAAAACAAAAAAATGTCAGGAGCCATGACAGGTAAACTCGATGGCTGTTCGATGGTTTTAGTTTCGTTCTTTGGTAAAAATTTACGGATAATGAAATGTGGCAAATTGTTTCTCGTAAACATCTCATAACGCCCAAATAGTAGTCCTTATGAACTGTCTGACCATCTGGCAAAAATTCGTAGTGTAAAATACCGTTGTAGTCCCTAAATCCGCGAACATCGCTCTATTTTTAATTGAAAACGGCGTAGTTTTTTTGGTCTTGGCTCATTCGGAGCACTCCACTCACTAGTTTGATATCTGGATTGCATGTCATCCTCTTAAATACACGTCTCGTATCCATGATGGATTTGATGAATATTGGGCCGGATTCTGCCTTGAAAATCGTGTCCTTGGCGCTATAAACGCGGTCCCTGTTTTACATGAAATTCAGATCCTTTAGGACCAACTTTGCAACAACGCGGCGCAAACCTAAATCATTAACTAAAATGTCCGGACGGATACATAAGCAATTTTCAAGTCCTCTGCCAGCTCTCTGATGGTTAATTTGCGGTTATTGATTAACTTTTCTTTCACTTTATTGATGTTTTCATCAGTTTTCGATGTTGACGGGCTGCCATTATGTTCGTCATCCTCGATGGCCTCACGATCTCATTACCGAAATAGTTTTCCAACATTTCCGTGGTTTTCACACCATTCAATCCATTTTTAACGCAAAATTTAATGCAAACTCATTACTGCAAATTCAAATTCAAAATCGTTTTTAAAACTCTAACAAATCGACAAAAATGCAGATTTAGATTAAGTCAAGACTTTTACAAATGTCAAGCAATGGAGCTATAAAATGTTAATCACAGATGTGGCAACCTAACAAAAAAAAAAGAGAAACAGAACTCAAATCAGTTAACTTAGGGCGTCACCTAGTGTTTGTTCCGGTAACTTTTTAATCAAGGTGTTATACGGGGTAGTACAAATACAAATATATATTCATAAACTTAAAAAAAAATCCTGATAACCGAATTTTCCTAGAGCCTCTGGCTATATTCCGCGGTTGAGAGAATTCGGAAAGTGGCTAGAACCGCGAACCGCTAATCTGCCGTCAGTGAATTTTACAGAATCAGTTGATTTGTTGATGTAAGAACATAGTATTTGTAATCATTTTGTTCTTGTATTACTTTTAATTTTAATTGTTATTCACGAACGAATTTCCCCTCCAACGCCATTCTCTTTTATGTTTATTATTGTTGGTACTCAGTAAATTTGACAGAATCATCTGTTGAGCTTACAAAATGACATACTGTTTTACATTTTTTTGTTTACAAATAACTTTTGTTCTATTAACTTTTTTCATATGTTTTTTTCTTTCTTTCTACCTGATCCTTTTAAGGGGTTAGGGGTAGTCAGAGGCCCGAAAAAATTATGATATTCAATAAATTTTTTTGCCATTGCTTTATTTTCCAAAAATAAAAACATAGCATTAATACATCATGCTTCGACTTGACTTTAGCAAAATTTCAAAAACAAAAAAAAATTAATAATTGTAAAAGCTATCGCTGTTTGTGTGGAGCACGGAGCGGTTATCATCACAAGTCCTTGAAGATTCATCTATAATAAATCAGACAAGAAAAATTAGTTTTATTAAAAGATAATCTTTCGCCTGATCGAAGCTTTTTTTTCTTTTCAAGATTAACATATGGCGGCGTGAGGCAATATTTTTCAGATTTTCGAGAAAAAAACCGACAATTAATTGTTTAAAAAAAATTGAATTTTTTGAAAGAGTTTGAGTTTTTTATGTTTCTCAAAAGCAGTATAATTTTTATTGAAATCCACCAAGCGGTATTTAAGAAACATAGTTTTGAGAAAACACATTTAAAGTTTTGCTATCGAGCGCCCGAGCGCCCTTTGTTAATTGTTGAATAACTCGAAAAGTATTTGTCGGATTCACTTCATATTTTCACACAATACCTTAAGAAAATGTAAAAAAAAATCAATTTTTTTGAAAATTCTGACTACCCCTAACCGCTTAACACTCTCTTCTAAGCTCTCCCTCATATCTCATTCATATCACGTCACTGCTTTGCTTATTTTTTCATTTCAGTCTGCGCAATCTTGTATTTTGTCATTCGTTTTTCTATCTCACTAATAGTTCGGACGATATCCGCTGTAAGTGGTTGCATCGATTCTGAATTTATTCGTACAATTTCGACCGAGGCTGTCTACGCCAAGTTGGCTGATAACACAATTACCGAACTTAGAGTGAAAAAATTTTGGTGGCCATGGAAAACCGTCCTGGTGAAACCAGAAATCGTCCAAATTCACATGCTCACGTGTTCACATGTGCAAAAACTCGGTACTCATGCGCTCGTTCTCGTAGCACTCAAAGTTGACCGAGAGGTATTTCAATAGTATGTTCGAAAAAATAGACCAACAGAGCCTTCACCCCGAATATCTGACTTCTCAATAACCCCATGCCAGGTATGCAGCAATTTGTTTGTTAACATACATACATACATACCTGCCCAAATGAGAATTATTTTTCGACCAAATTCGTCGTCAAAATGGAATATCTGTCAGGTCCTAACCAAGAAGCCATAGCAAAGTGGATAGTCATGCGCCATGATGCTATGATAAAAAGCTGATGTCAGTAATTTAGCCTTACTTTTTCGACCGGTCTATTACAATCTTACGTTTAAAGAGTTTAAAAATGGGAATTTTTTCCAAGACATCGAGAGTTAAGTTTGAGAATTTTTAAAAAATTGTCACAGCTTATAAGAAAATAATAAAAAAAAAAATTTTAGTTTATCGATATTGGTTATAGCCCTTCCCACTTTAAGTGATTAATTTCGCTTTCGCCTGATTCAGACCACCCGGTACATAGATTTATGACGGTAAGCGTATGTAAATACATGCGTGCTTATATTTGCCTATTTGCAAACACTACTAATTGCCGCGCGAGGCAGCGATCTAGCACCTGAGCATCCGAACAAATAATTTGGTTTTTGGGTGTATGTTTTGCTTTATGCCTAATTTGTATTTTAATTAATTTTTTTTTTTTTTTTTTTTTTTTTGTGTTTTGTTTTTATCGAAGGTTCAGCCTCAAAGTTTACAACATACACTCAAAAGGTTCCGCAATATCTGTCGGTCAGGTATGGTTGATTTTATCATAGGTGTTTATTATGAGGAGATTCGTTTTTTCGATGCCAGAATTAAGTTGCAGACAGAGTGAAAGCGAAGCCAAAGACAAAGATAAAGACAAGAAAACTCCGATCAAATTTATTGAAATGGGATAGGTTTGCTTATTTGCCCACGGTAAGAAGTGTAATACCTTAAATCACAAAGAAGCGCAATCCAAACTGTAAGGAAAGTATCCCTTCCCCTATGTGACCCCTGTAAACCCATTTGAAAATGAGACAGAAACCCATTCACAGAATTTTTTTAAATCCAAGATAGTTTATTTGAATTTCTTATATTGCCATTAATACATTTTCCAAAAGTAACTCGCGTTTATTTCACAGTTGCAAACAATTAAATGAAATCTAAACAATTCACTACAGCAAGCGGCTCGTCTTTGAAACCAGTACCGCACAGTTTCAAGCTGACCGCTTTCGCAACGTCTTCATATTCGTTATTGTTGTTGTTATTGTAGCAGCATAAGCATCTGCCATGCACGGGGAATACTGCTGGAGTAGCAGTCCCTGTCCAGATATAAATCCGGGTTGTTCCGGTAACGTAGAAACGAATGTCGTGAGAACGACTTCATATTCGTCTTCGTCTTCGCTTGCACTCTGTCTGCAACGTTACACTCGCAATTCCCAACGTGACGACCTTCGTCCATGGCCCCTGTTACTTGCCGCCTTTCGGTGTTTACTAACTTGTTTTAGGTTCTTTACAATTTCCCAGATAAAATACAGTCTCCCCTACTCTAAGCGGGGGGGGACAAGGAAACATTCTAATTCTATTTACATATGTAGGTATGTAGAATGATAGAGGGGTTATACTATTATGTGGTTATTCTATTATGTGCTACTATCTGTTTATGTGTTTATATTTGCCACTTGGATTCACCCTCTCAAATAAAAATTCTACTATCGTACTCATTACGATTTGTCCCGGTTTCATTCACCCGCCGATGACAGCAGTTAATCGTGGATAATTGTTTTTGAATATTTATTTGCGAATTGATATACACAACCAAATAGAAAACCCACACATACATACACATACGCAATTATCCATTTAAATTTTTTTTTTTGGCAGCCATTGGGAAGCGATCACTAAATATGTAAATGACTTTTATGCACACCCGTACATTGTTAGCCAAAAAATCTGCCGACCTTTATGATCAACCGGCAGTCAAACATATATGTACCTATGTATGTGTGTGCAAGGCGCACGTATAGGCATGTTTGTATGTACATGGCATGGGCCTTATAAAAATTCGCGACGTGCTTCACTCAATGGACTCGAACTCGTTACAGTTCAATGTTATGCGAGTATCTCACACATTTGTGCTTATTAAATACTTTCAGCACTTTTATGGACTTTCCGACTTTCCGACATTGCGATTTTTCTAGCCATAGCGTGATAATCCAATTAATAAACGTAAACGGCAGTTAATAGAAGCTCCATTTCAAAGCAAAGGAAAAAGAAAGAAGCTGTAAAAAAATCGTAACGAGATTCACCAAAGCAAAGTCGAAATTTTTAACAGCTCACAATGACTTGCAGTCTTCTTTTCAAACTTGGCCGATTAGGTTGGGAGGATGCCTTCGATAGAAAAGTACTTCAATTTAAATAACGTGTTTTGAATTTTAAAACTCGTTTAGCTTAAAAGCTAATAATCGCTTGCATGTTTAAAGTTAATATGCAAGCATAAGTACAATGTATCAGATCGATTAAATAAAATTTAGAATAGGTGCATATATACATATTGTATATACTGTGTTAAATAACTATAGCACAATGACTTATTGGCGAGTTTTGAAAACTTATTTGCTTCTTATTCAATTCTAGTAATGTTTTTATGAAGATAGAGTTCATTTTCCCACAAAAACCATATAAACAACAAGTTTCAAACTTGTTGCAAAAATTCAACAAATTTTCATCAAAATTTCACACTTTTTATTTAGAATTTTTTTGATATCGAGTATATAGGTACATAGTTTTGAAATGTGGTGTCATATGGTGCAAATTCCAAGTGGAATATTTTTGTTTTGCTGGTGTTTTTGTACACTTTCTTTAAATAACGATTGCTTGCAATTTTTTTTTTTTATTTTTTTAATTATTTATATATAAAGGGTGTTCCAATAAGAAGTGTTGATATATTTTGATATTCGAAAAAATGCTATTTTTAAATATAAATGATCGGATGTTTATTCCATTATAAAGAGAAAGGTATGCCGTTAATAGTAGAAAATAACATCAGGCAAATGACCACTGATGCTTTCCATTTCAATTCAACCGGGCTATTCGGGTCATGTTCTTCGATTTCGATGTAACTGAAATATGTTGCTCTCTGGTCAAAATAATGAGACACGTATTTTTTTGTTCGCCCGAAAACAATTTTTTTCAAGAGTTATCGGCAATTTTGTTTTTCGCTCAAACTCGATTTTTTATAATTATATTTGAAATTTTTTTTAAAATGCTCATAACTTAGTCAAAAAGAACCGATTTTAATAATTTTGGGTTCAAAACGATCGACATTACTTACATGGGCGATTTCATGTAGAAACAGTTGCAAAAAAGTAGTTGAAAATTTTTTATTTTGCAATACACCTGTAGGTTTTGTCATGCTCTTCGTCTTGGCTACCGATATTTGCATATTAAATGCAAAAGCAGCTTTCTCGAAGGCATACAACACCCGCTGCGTCATCGGCTTCGCACATTATCTTAACTTCATTTCCCAGCAAATATCCTCTTGCCGGTGTAGATTTTACAGCAGATATTATCTCGAAAGAACTTAAACTCTGTCGCCCTGTCCTATCCCTGCTGCCACCGGTATTGGGATTGATATTTCATTATAAGTCTTGACGGAAGTGATATTTTCGGTGTTGGGATTTCTAAATACTGCCATTGTTGTCAATATTTCGTTTTTCGAGAATTTTTTCTTGTCAAATGCTAGACCCGAAAAGAGACATCCTCCACCGTACTTTATTATTTCATTTTTAATTTTATCTGCCCCAGGGCATTCTACGTCGTCTTGATATTTTTCAACAAGTGGGGGGGCCTACAGTTTTATGTGGAATTGTTTTATAAGGAGTTTTTTCTTGACAGAAATGTGATATTATTTCCCCAAGCATGGCCACCATACCCGAGTGATCTGTATGTGTGTCACAATAAATCGGTTGGTCCCAGGTTCGATACCCACTGTGTAGAGGAAACATCAAACTTCGGCAACCAAATGCGATCCTTCGAACGTTTTCCACTTAAAAAAAACTTCTGATATAAAAAGTTTAAAGTCGGAATAAAACTGTAAGGGTCTACTTTTAAGGCAATACAGAAAATTTTAAATAAATAAAAAGTATTTTGTATTTTATTACTCAACTATTGTTACTTTTTTCATCGAATATACAACGAACACTTTTCAACTGAATTTATAAATATTCATCTAGTTTAAAATTATCAAGTTTTTCATTAAGAATACTTTTGTTTCAGAAGGCGAGATTCGTTTATTATTACTAAATTAATATTATAGACCAACTTAGTATTGTTTATATACATACATACATACATACATACATACACCTAAATATTTATTTCAGTAATAGACATCTTGAAGAGTCACGAACTTTAATGATAAATGGGCCCTGCAGTAGAGTAATTAAATATGGAAATAAATACACAATTTCTGGTGTCATCCTTCGCCCTAAGCCACAAACAACTATTCGTAAAGTAAAGAGAAACTGATAATAGCCAAAAATAAACGACATCAAACATCACGATCAGTGTGTCACCGATAGCTACGAAAGTTTTCTTTTTTTTTTGTGCTTGGCAAAAATAACGTTTTCAGCCAGAAATTCATGAAATGAATAGGAGTTTCTACCGCAAAATCCCACTTACGTGCATTAATTTGTACATACGAGTAGATAGATAAATATGTGCACTCATACATAGTGGGTCACATACTTCGAACCCTGCAACCAGGCTGTCGGCATGGTAAAGGAATGGTTGTACAACAATGGTCTAACTCTTGCGGACCATAAAACTGAAGTAGTATTAATTAGCAGCAGGAAGATTGTGGAGTCAGCTAATATAATGGTGGGTGACCATGGTATAGAATCGAAGCCATTCATTAAGTACTTGGGCGTAATAATTGACCGTAGGCACAATTTCAAAGAGCACTTGGTGTACGCGAGCAGCAGGGCAGCAGAAGCAGTAACTGCGCTAACACGACTAATGATCAATATTAGAGGCCCCAAGCAAAACAGTAGGATACTTCTTAATACAGTGGTCTCATCGATTTTGCTTTACGCAGCTCCAGTATGGGTGGAAGCCAGTGGCGGATTTACACTAAGTGCCAACGGTGCCTGCGCACAGGGCGGCAGATTCCAGAAGGGCGGCAAAACTCGGAGAAGAAAATTGAAAAAAAAAAATGTATACTCGAGGAGCGGCGGGTATTAGGGCCCACCTTAGGGAAAACGCTTATGGAGAAAATAAGAAGCTGATCTCGGATTAGTTTCTAACAGTTAGTGAAAGTTTAATCATTCATCTAGGCGAGAAATAATAGTAAGAATAGAAAAGTTAATTTCTGAACGTTAATTATACGTTCCTAAAAAAAGTGTTTTGGCCCACATTACCCGGAAATTGTGGGAAACCGAACCTTTTATTGAAAAACGTCATGGTTTTAATGTATAAAATAACATTTTTACTTAATGAAGTATATCATTTCATATAAATATATAAATATATATGATTCGAATGACAAAAACTGTTATTTATCAAACAATGTTTATTCATGATAATTGTTGTATTTAGTAGTTGTTTGCACTTCCATCTTCAGAAACCTTCGTGTAGGCAGAAATAATCGTTATCTATGGTTATATAACACGTGGCCCACAATACCCGCCAGAGCGATTTTATTCAATGACTTCTCTAAAAATACATCCTCATTCGATTTTGTATATTAAATTGTTAAAAACCAACAGTCCTTCTAAAACAAGGTTAGAAAGCAGGTGCATACAGTAAAAGCATTCAAATGCTTTTTTATTAACATATGTTCTTAATAATACATAGATAACCGTATTGATGTAACAAAATATTTTGTCTACTATCTTTGTCTACTATGGCAAAATCATTCAGACTCCGATCTTATTCAAGGAAGATGTAAGTGAGAATGCTATAACGCGACAAGAAGCTAGAGTCCTGAGGATTCAACTAATATAGAGAGACTTGAGATAACACGCATGCACATTCTTTGGCATTTTTTACTATCACGATTCCACGCGGTTAGTAAAAGATTGGAGAAAGTTGAAATCAACATTACTGATGTAGTTACTGACTATCGTGGACTAATAAAAGTAGTAGGAGATACACGAATGCAATTTGAAGTTTATGGAAAAGAAGCGTTGAACATGCAGAGAGTCAAGAATAAGAAGCAGAAAGTTGCAAGTTTACGAATCAAGAGATGGGGAAGTTCAGTTGACAGGAAGCGATAATTTTCGAGTAAATACCTTCAATATCGTGCTAGACAACGTTGTTTCAGAATTGAGAAAGAGAAGCCAAGCATATGAAAGGTTATACGAGAAATTTTTAGTGATTACTGATTTTGGAGGTTTGAATTCCAAAGAGCTTCGTGAAAGATCGGAATATTTGAGAAAAGCTTATACTTCAGACATTGAGATTTCATTCACTGACGAAATGATTCATTTTCACGCGTACTGTTCTGAACGAAAAATAGAAGGTAACTCACCATCTGACCTTTTGAAACTTCAGAGGACGAACGAGTTATACACTGAGTTTCCAAATGTGGAGATAGCATATCGAATATTTAACACATTAGCGTCAACAAACTGCAGCGCAGAACGTTCATTTTCATGTCTGAATAGAGTAAAAAATCATTTGCGTTCAACAATGTCTGAAAACCGTCTGAATAGTCTGGCTCTACTGTGCATTGAGTCTGATTTACTTGAACGCTTGAATTGTGACAATTTAATACATCAGTTTGCAGTACGAAAAGTCAGACGTGTTCGCATTTAAGGTGATGTGTAAAAGCTTGATCTCATAAAAGCAATCATTCCTTTTTTTTGCTCGTCTAATAAAGATTGGTAATATGTTTAAGTAAGTATGCTGTTCTATAGGTTCAATTGGATTCTATTTTTTAAGATGTACTACTATATTTTATGTTATTTATTACATTTTCTTGGCACTTAATTTATAATTATTAAACAATACAAATTTTGCTCAACAATAAAAATATTATTCTATTGATAATCTGTTAATTGATGCATAAAACTACCCAAAATTTGTTTTGTTAAACCTGTTTATTGCGTAACGACTATTTTCTGTACTATAATACAAACACGCACACACAAATTTAAAAAATTAGGGCGGCATTCTTCATGGTGCACAGGGCGGCATATTGTGTAAATCCGGCACTGGTGGAAGCCACAAACTACAGCTCATATGTGAAGTGTATGAAATCGGTGTACCGATTGAGTGCCCTCAGTGTGTGCTGCGCGTTTCGTACGGTATCGGAAGACGCCATTATGGTTATAGCAGGACTACTCCCAATCAACCTAATGGCAACAGAGTATGCTGAAATCTACAAAAAAAAGCTACCTCAGAACGGGTGACAATACGCAAGATAGCAAGAGAGCGTAGCCTGCGTTCATGGCAGGAAAAATGGAGCTCGTCCCCCAACGGACGCTGGACGTACCGTTTGATTCCCATAATTTCCAAGTGGGTTAACCGTGAACATGGGCTGTTAGATTACTATCTGACCCAAATACTGGCAGGACATGGGTGCTTTAAATCCTACTTATATAGATTTAAGCACGAAGACGACCCGTACTGTTCTCATTGTGCCCCAACGGCAGAAGACGCAGAACATGTTTTGTTTGTCTGTCCGTTATTTGCGTTAGAAAGGGAGGAACTAGGCACTAGACTGGGGAAGCCAAGTATGGCTGATAACCTAATGGATATTATGATAGAGTCCGAAGAACATTGGTCCGCTGTATGTAATATGGCAAAAATAGTAATCTCCAAACTGCGTCGCGCTGAACAACAGCGCAGATCTTCATGAAGAGGCAATAGGTCACCTCCATAAAAAAAAACATACTTCTAACCCGGGCGAACCCTAAAGGTAAGTCATCTATAATATGTATGTGCCCAGTACACTCTACACTGTCGTTGGTACAAAGTACCCGACATTTTCCGATATGGCTCACACCTTGAAATTAAAATTTGAAAATGGTAAGCCAAGAAGCATCGCGAGATTGGTAACTCCTAACACTCAAGCTATTGTATTCAAAGTTCTGGAAATGTGATAGGGTCAAGAAGGAAAGAAGGGAAGTAACAGTGAGAAATAGATAGGGTAGAATAGAGGCAGAGACTTACATAGATAGTTAGTCGTATGAGTATTTTCCAGATTACAATTTTTATCCTTCATTTGCTCTAACAAAGGCATTACACTCACATAGAAAATGCTCAGTGCTATCCGCCTCCTCTAAGCAATACAGGCAAATCGGGCCCTCAATGATTCCAATGGTGTTCACATGCTGATCCAATGGGTTATGTCCTGTAATAATATCGACAATTAATCGAACGTCTTTTCTTCCAAGTTTTAGAAGAAAGCTCGACAGTGTTCTGTTCGGGCTTGTTACAAAACACTTTGCAATTCTGTAACGGTCTAAACTCTAAATTTCATACACAATCACTGATCCAATCCATGATTCCTGAAGAACTGATTCCGATTATTAGCTCTGGTCCCTGTGGGGTAACCGCAGTTAGCTAATTCATCCGCAATTTCATTCCCTTAAATACCGCGCTGCGGTCCTGGAATCCATATTAGTACAAGCTTATTCCGTCTTGCAACAGAACTAAGCTTCTTCTTCTTATATTCTTGAACAATCTTTGTGGTTTGCTTTACGTTCTCCAGGGAATTCAGTGCAGCTGGCTAACCTCTTAGAAAATGAGAATAATTGACTCGTATATGTTTTCCGCTGACATGCTCCAGCCGTAAACATCATATCGTGTTAGTATTCAACTCATAATGTTGTACGCCGCCCTGTGAGGTTATAAGACTCATGTAAAAATAATATAAAACCCATACAGACCTTACATAGATTCGTATACCTCCAATGCAACGCAGACACTCTTTTTGGGTTATGCAGCTAAGTACCCCGATCGATTCCCACAGAAACAATCTGGATAATTTTTAGTGTAGGCAGCACCGACATAAAATTTCTTGGAAACATCAGGTGGAGAAGGACTTGGCTTCACTTGATGTGTCCAACTGGCGTAAGCGTTTATCGCGCCAATTAAGAAGAAGAAAGAGTTAAGAGTTAGGTGGCAACATCATGCACAACTATTTTGAGCACAGTTTGTTAATATCCATATTCTAAACTCTTGTTATTAATTTAAAATTTTCTTCAAAATTAGGTGGCAACGTCATTTTCAAATATTATTGATTTAAGGCTATATTTACCATTTTATTTATTACATTTAATGTATACTTGTAATCAATTTCATAGTTTCTAAACAAAAAGGTGGCAACACAACTTAACATATTTTTTACTAAATCCTCTTTAAACATCTTGATAAAAATGTTTTTAATATTCAAGAGAAATTTGTGAAAACCTCCTACTGTAATAAAATTCAGATAGCAACGCTGCCAAATAACAAATTCTTTGTGGAATAGATATTTCCTAAAAATATTTGCCTTGATACCCATGCCATCATACTTAAGACTATTTTTTATGAAATTACTTTTTCCTTAAAAAACAAAAAAAATTGTGGCAACTCGCAACTAATATGAGTGTTACACACAAACTCTCTACCACCCATAGGATTTTCAACGGTGTAAAGCATATTAAAAGCTCTTTTGCAGAAGTTATTTACGTTTTTATCCTTATATCTTCTACTTCTTTAATTGAGATATTCTACCTTTTCGGATAGTTAAAAAGCCGTACTAAATTTTAAAATACTTTACAGACTAATACCCATAATTGATGCGTACACCCTCTTTGGGTGTTTGGCTGAGCTCCTCCTCCTATTTGTGGCGTGCGGCCTGATATTCCTCCTCACTACAGCTTTAAGCCGACTCCGAATTGCAAATAATTTTTGTCAGGAGCTTTTTCATGTCAAAAGTACACTCGGAGGTTTGCCATTGCCTGCAGAGGACAACCGCTACTAGAAAAACTTTTTCTTCATTTTGGTGTTTCACCGAGATTCGAACCTACGTTCTCCCCGAATTCCGAATGGTAGTCATGCAACAATCCATTCGCATACAGACTAGTTTCCGCAAAAGAAAAATCATAACTTAAAAACTTTGTCAAGCAGCCCTTCTACACTGTCAGGGCTTGGTTCTAATTTTATTGATAATTTTTGTAAATCAACATAACCTTAAACTAAAATCGGAAAAATAATTTGACTCTTGAGCTAACATAAAATATGGGTGTATAAAGGAAAAAAATTGTTAATTAATTTTTAAAACCCAATTCCTCAAAAACGGTTAAGTTTTGGACAGGAAGTCATAAAACACAATTAATAAGAAATTATCTAAATAATAATGGCGACTTTCCCGCCTACTCCATACGAGTATATGTAGACATAACAGAGATGTAGAGACTACGACCCCAGATCGCCTAAGGTATTCCTCCTACAAACTAGTTCTGTAGAAATGACTTGAAGTGGGAATAGGTTAGTTTTAGCAAATAAAAGTTTGGCTCTTAGACTCTCTAGCCTCTTGTATACCTGCTAAAAACAGAAACCTGCTTGCTGAATGAAAGGAATGTTGAATGATTGCATTGTTGTGAATGATTTCATTGCACATAATAAATAACAAAAACGTTGACAAGTTCATAGCAAACACGTTACTATAATTATAACTTGGTCATTAACATATTATGTGGAAAAATATATGGTACAACTTTCATAAAAAACCTAAATTAATAATTATTATAAATTCATGTATCTATAAAACGAAATTTCATTATCCACTTGTGACAAGTATCCACCGCACAATAGCCGTTTTTAGAATCGTTGCTGGTAATGCACAGGAAACGCGCGCTTTTTACGTAAAATAACGCTGGAAATAATTAATTTTTTTATTTAATTAGAGAAGATTAGAGGGCTTACATAATCTATTATTGATTTACTTACAGTAAAAAGCAAATTGCCAGCAAAATCAAGTTCGCGCTCAGCAAATTATAAAAGCCGGGAAAAGTGGTGAGCGTCAAGCTGTATATGCCTGTGTAAATCGGTGAGGCAAAAAACGGCAGAAAGGCTTGTAAAACGCCTTGAAAAGTGAAAAATTTCCCTGAAAAGAAGAAATAAAAAGCATTGCATGGAATGCAATTTTTTCGGTGTTATTAAATATAATTTACATATTATATTATATTTTCATAAGCTCATGCATACGAGTATGCAGGTATTACACATGTACGTATATAGTTTGACAATTTCTTAAATAATAATAATAATAAATTACACGGTGTGACAAAAAAAAAACAAATTAAATATACTTTTATGGAGACCTAGCACGATTTGTGGCTATAGAAAAACTAAAAAAAATGGTATAGGAGAAATTTCCAATACACCCCCAAAATCTCATTTTATGGCCATAAAACCGTTTTTCAGTAGGTTGATGTGAAGAATAACTCCTAACTTCGCCAATTTCCATCCGATTTCGAATTTGTTTCTTTAGTTCGAAAGAACAAAAACAAGCCTTTTTGACAGTGTGTTGACAATTTTTCTGAAATGACAACTGACGAGACTGTAGACGGAAGTAGTCGGAATTTTTTTTATTTTTTCTCAATTTTTTCAACTTTGACATCATTTTTGCGATCTTATCCGATATTGAGGATGTTTTTTAGTAGACTACTGTTATAGTGAATTTAATTCTGCGTCGAATGAGCTATATTTGATTGTAATTGAATTAAAATTCATAGAGTTGTGCGAGTTTTGCGAGTTTTAAGATTTTATTTTTTTTACTAATTTTATAGCAAGTGTCAGTATAA
Organism: Anastrepha ludens; assembly: GCF_028408465.1. Classification (NCBI taxonomy): domain Eukaryota; kingdom Metazoa; phylum Arthropoda; class Insecta; order Diptera; family Tephritidae; genus Anastrepha; species Anastrepha ludens. The sequence continues at coordinate 3,824,117 of NC_071502.1, forward strand.
ACACATCATCAGTAGGAAACAGTACAGGTTTAAAATTTTAAAAGATGTCGGGAAAAACTAATCCTCATTTCAAAAATGTTTGCTAGACCTGCTCCGTTTATAAGAGTCATCACTTGTTTTACGTTTCAAGGACCAGCAGTAATCAGCAAGCATGTTGATGGAGTTCTTCCCTTGAAAACGTTTTTCGATGACTCCTATCTCCTGGTGAAATCTTTCACCCTGTTCATCGCTCATCTGGCCCAGGTTTTCCGGGAAAAAATTCAAAATGTGAGTGCAGAAAGTGTATCTTGATGGACATATTGCATTCCATTTTTTCGTACGCACTCAAAAACTCTTTGACGACTTCAACATAATCAGAGCTCTTTTTATTTCCAAGGAACTTCTCACACAATGATTTAAAACTTTCCCATGCCCGTCTTTCCACTGCACTGAGCTTACTCGTAAATTTCTCATCTCGCATGAGTTTTCGAATCTGAGGCCCGACAAGGATCCCTAAAATTGTGATGACTCTTATAAACGGAGCAGGTCTAGCAAACATTTTTGAAATGAGGATTAGTTTTTCCCGACATCTTTTAAAATTTTAAACTGTTTCCTGCTGATGATGTGTTTATACTGACACTTGCTATAAAATTAGTAAAAAAAATAAAATCTTAAAACTCGCAAAACTCGCACAACTCTATGAATTTTAATTCAATTACAATCAAATATAGCTCATTCGACGCAGAATTAAATTCACTATAACAGTAGTCTACTAAAAAACATCCTCAATATCGGATAAGATCGCAAAAATGATGTCAAAGTTGAAAAAATTGAGAAAAAATAAAAAAATTCCGACTACTTCCGTCTACAGTCTCGTCAGTTGTCATTTCAGAAAAATTGTCAACACACTGTCAAAAAGGCTTGTTTTTGTTCTTTCGAACTAAAGAAACAAATTCGAAATCGGATGGAAATTGGCGAAGTTAGGAGGGATTGTTCACATCAACCTACTGAAAAACGGTTTTATGGTTTATGGTTTTATGGCCATAAAACGAGATTTTGGGGGTGTATTGGAAATTTCTCCTATACCATGTTTCTTAGTTTTACTATACCTACAAGTTGTACTAGGTGTCTATAAAAGTATAATTTCACTGTCGCACAGTGTTATTGATGATCAAACGAGGATTTTTCGCTTTTTACGAAAAAATAAATTAACAGGAAACTCAACATTGCTACGTCTTATGAAGCCAATTAATTGGCGGCCGACGTAGTCGAATGGGTTGGTGCGTGACCACCAAAATGAACAAGAATTTTTTTCTAATCGCGGTCGCCCCTTGGCAGGCAATGGTAAACATAAAAAATATTTTTCTTTCGGAGTCGGCTTAAAACTGTCGTCCAAATATCCAAAAGGGGTGCCAAAAAACTCGTCCATTGCTCTGTGAAAATCATATTCTAGGGATCAAAATAAGAAACTTTTCCGAAGGAACCATACCTCTAAAACGAATTCTGATGTCCCCCAATTTGGATCGAACTTTTTAGTTTCTTTTCTCATGTAAAGGCCAAAAATGGTGATATTTTGAAATGATTGTATGGGGAACCCCCCATGGGAGTTCCAGGAGGTGTGTCACTGGCATGGGTAGATCGGCCGTCCAAAGTTAGTGGGTGTCGGCCATACATTTGGACTCGATTGGAGCACTCTAAATGGGTCAAAGTGGCATTTTTCGTTCGACCCAAATTGGGGGACATCAGAATTCGTTTTAGAGGTATGGATCCTTCGGCAAAGTTTCTTATTTTGATCCCTAGAATACGATTTCGAGCAATGAGCGATTTTTAAATCGACCCGCCCTACTATATACATATAAGCATGCGCGATACCACGATTGTGCATCATGGCGTATGAGTAATTTTCTTAGACTTTGCAAGAAATCTTTGTACCATATCGAATAGGAAGCTTTTCATTAAGGACGTTCCGATCAGTTCTACAAATCAAAGATGGATTAGCGTTAACACCTGTGCAATTGCTAGGCAAACATGGCCAAGGCTAAATTTACGTCTGTCCAAGAGTATTATAAAACTGAGTAGACTTCAAATCAGGACCTTAGTAAGGGCCCTCACAGGACATTGTCTCATAGGAAATTATGCAAGGAGATTAGGCGTTTACACGCATGATTTCTGTCGTAGCTGCAGAAATGAGGAGGAGTTGGAAACAATTCAACACCTTTTTTGCACATACTCAGCTCTAGCCAGAAGCAGGAACCGATTTTTAAAATCCTACTTCTTAACGAATATAGATAATCTATACACTTTATGTATCAACAACCTTTTACGCCTTGTCAAAAGCTCAGGATGGTTCAATATGAAACAGGAAATGTAGCCCAGCCCCCGCGGCTCACAACGGACCCATTTCCTGGTCTAAGTGGCATCGTTGTCTCTATGTGCCATGCGGCTGCCAAACCTAACCTAACCTATCGAATAGGAAGAAAAATAAAGTGTATATTGAAATAAATGTACCAACTAAATTCATTTTCGCCGAATGAATTTGAAAAGGTCATACATTTATTTTTTAAAGATCGAGAGACATTTTAGGAAGTAATACATTTTACGTTTGCTAAATAGGATGATTCCCCACTGGAACTCTAGGAATTTATGATGATGAAATAGGACGAAAAAAGAGTATATTACAGATTTTTAAATTGCTCCACACATCTTCATACTTGAATGTAATTTTTTTCAAAATGTGATATCTATCTCTCAATAGAAATATATCACTGCAATGGCATGCCTCCGAGTACTTTAAAACTATATATAGTTCTTAGTTATAAATGCCTTATCACAACCATTTACCATCCGGTATCGTCACATGTATGGCTGCCCTTAATATATGCGCCATATTCTTATTGCTATTGCTCAGATTTTGATTAAAAAGGAGGTTACACATTTTCATATTATAATGTATTACTAAAAATTTTACGGTTATATTTATAAAATTTGCTGAAGCCGCAAATAATTTCTCAAGTTAGCTCCACTTCAAAGATTTTAATTGAATAACCAGTAAGCCTAAAAATATTCAACATGGAATTGGTCAGTTCTGGATATATGTATGAGTAGCAAATAATGTTTGTCGGCAGAGGTTACATATTCTTAGGCATATCCGTTATTCTTTTAAAAGTTGAAACTATTAAGCCCTTTTCGATTAGCCACTTCTCTGTTCGCTAGAGAATTCCGCTTCTCGCCAAACGAAAAATGCTTTTGTGAAAGCAACAAGAGTTAGCGATGATCAAGCGACTTTGTTTATAGCCGCTTAGATCACAAGCGACAAATATAAGGGTGATTAGATTGGAGGTACTTCTTCCAATAGGTCTTTTTGACAGATCACGCATGACTACTGTCAAACAAAAAAATACATCATTTTTTTCAGTATTCATTGACATTTCATCATGGAAACACTTACGCCTCAAAAACGTTTACAAATCGTAAAATTCTTTAACGAAAATTGACTCTCTGTGAAAAGTGGTCATCGCACACCCAGGCGAACTTATGGTGTTCATAATGAAGCCCTTTTTTGACTTAATGGCTAAATCAATAAGCAAGATTGTCGTATTTGGGCTGAAGAGCAACCCGAAGCCATTTAAGAACAGCCATTGCATCCATTTAAAACAACTGTTTGGTGTGGCCCATGGACTGAAGGAATCCTCGGCCCATATTTCTGCAAAGACGAGGCTGGCGCCAATGTAATAGTGAATGCCGAACGCTATCGTGCCATGACAAACAACTTTTTGATGCCGGAAATTGAAGCCCGTGATCTCCACAACATTTAAAACATTAGATTTACTGCGTTGACTTTTCGGTGAGCAATTTAACTCTCCTCTCGGACCAATGGATTGGCCACCAAGATCGTGTGATATTGGACCTTTGAAATTTTATTTGTGTTATTTTTGTAAAGTTTTTTGTAGATAAACCAAAGTTATTCACGAGATACCGACCGAAGTTCTCCTGCGAGTGATTTAAAATTGGTGTTTACGGATGGCCGAATTACGACGCAGTTGCGCTCAATATTTGAAGGGAACTATCTTAAAAAAAGATCTCATAAATAGTTCTGCATAAAAATTGCCCAATCAATTTGAATTTTCGTTGTTTTATTTCAAAGTAAAATCTGATACCTCTAAATTGGCCGCCAAGATCATGTGATTTGACACCGTTGGACTTCTTTCTTTGAGGTTATTTGAAAGAAAAGGTGTACGTTGATAAGCCAGCAACAATTCAAGAGCTAAAGGATGAGATAATTCGGCACATTAACGGCATAGAACCTCAATTATGCCTCAGCGTCATCGAAAATTTGGACCATCGGATGGAGGTGGGCCATTTGGCCGATATTTTGTTCCATACGTAATTGAGCTATACCAATATTATCATAATAAAGAGAAATGACAATAATTTCCTAAAAAGATTATATAATATTTTATTCAAAATCAACACCGGCCCTTGAAACTTAACCACTATAAACATGTAAATTTTAATTTTAATTGCATGCGGCTTAGCAAAATTCCTTCACTGTTTTGTAACCTGCTTACATATGCGAAAACATAATTTTATGAAAGCTTCTCAATTTTTAATATTTTTAAGTAAAATGCATATGCCAGTATGCAGAAGACTGTAATAGTCACTTTTAACAAGAATGATAGAGTTCGGTATACATATATTACATTTTTGTTATAAAAGAAAGAACTATTTCTTGAGCAGCAAAAGTGGCAACCTTTGTAAAAAATGATGAAAAATTAAGATTATATTGATGTAAACATGGAAGAGAAAAGAATAGGAAGAAAGAGTTATTTGTAAAAAATTAAAGCAAAACTCTACAATTACTCAGCTCCCCACTTCTGGCACGTTCGCTCAGATAGAGCATGCTCACCATAAACTTCCACCAAGATACGATGACTTTCGGCTGCTTTTTTCTTCATATTAAAATAATGAAGAAGAATTCCCCGCAAAAACACATTATTTGGCACGAAATTCGACATTTTCAAGTGTGGTAAAAATATTGTTGTTTACGCTTCAAATAAAAAACTTATACTGACGTTTGTGCCTTACGACAGTAGCTCTCCAATGAATGTTTGGAAATGTGGATCGATGGAATAATAATCAAGTTACGCCATCTGTTGTAAAACCGCACGAACTTATTCATAGTCCTATTATATTTAGCATACTTTAGCAGCAATGCTTTGAAAAGTAGTAGAATGCATAAGAATTTATCAAACCCAAAAAATGCAGTGTTACTTCCTCTTGAACCCAATGTTGCATATAATTTCACGGCACTGCTTTACTTTGGCTTTGGCAAAGAATAAAATTTCAGTTATGGAAGTAGTTCCGTGAAAAATCATTCGTGTGAATAAAAGCAAGTCTTCGTGGGCAGTCGTAAAAGTGTGTCAAAAAGGAAGCAAAAAATGTGCTTGATTTCTGTGGCCTTTATCGTAAAGCAAGCGTGAATGCCAGCTTTATTAAATCGCTCACGCGCCTATCGCTACTTCAAATAGGTAGATTTTTGTTGTATGATATTAATTCTGCTCTTACCCAGTTCGTTAGCTGGTAAAATATTCGATATAATAGTGCGGCACATAGGATTCCCCATTGACCTTAAAGCACTGACTCCGACCGATAAATACAGAAGCCAGTTTGTGTCAGCAAATGCCCGCAGAAAGCAACCGGTCGACTCACTTAGTAATGCCAACAGACCCAAACTCACAATAGACAATTTGAAGATCTGAAATGAATAGAGGAAATAAAATTAAATGATTTAATCCATGGAAAAGCATTGGATACTTACTCTCCTTAAAATAATAACACCCATTATATTTCCCATTAGGGACAAAAATATGTTCAGAGTTTCAAAGGTGTTAAACTCCTTAATTGTCCAATGAAATGTTTCGCGAATGAACAAATAAAAGACAGCCATGGAGCCATCTAAACAAGTATCGGTAATACAATATTAGCGTGTTTCGGAAATATATGTTTGTATGTACGTAAAGTTAATTATTTAATTACATATTACAAAAAATGTTGACATCTGCGCGATCGCCGCTAGCCAAATGATAGCCCGATCATTGCATTCGCGCGGCTTAAAACAAGTCTGCCACATTTCCCTTACCGCTGCCAAGTCAAACAGTTTTCTGAATTGATTCGACTCAACATTTGATGACGCCGCAAGATCTGATGACACATTTACGTGAAAATTTTCTATGTAATTAAAGCGTCGTCTGTTTAGGCTCTCCGGAATGAAAAAAACTATGATACAGATGGCAACAAAAATGCACGAGCACGATGTTAAAAACACAAACGTTGCATTAGCGGATTCGTACAGATAGCCAGATAAAAAGGAGCCGCTCATGAGTCCAATGAATAATGCAGCTTCATATGTAGCCATGCTGTAAATCCATAGAACGGCATTTAGCTGGATAATTAAATCTCGAAATCATAGCAACTCACCGATATGGTCTCTCTTGAGCACTAGACACATCTGAAATGTAGCATAAAGTGGCTACGGAATATGTAACACTGCCACCGAATAATGAATACGGCACCACTGCCAATAGGTAATACCACGGGCTCACTGGCCTCGTGGTTGATAGTTGCGCAATTATGGCAGCCAAGGCATAATATAAAGCGTATCCTGTAAATGACTTGGAGCATTTAAATAAAATGTGAACAAATATATCCAAATGTCATGCAAATCCATTTGCATGTGCATACATTTGTGTGGGTGCCGTATACTCACCACTGTACCCTATGACCAAGAGTGGTTTGCGTCCAAAGCGATCCGACCAAGTTCCGATAAAAATACCACAAAGTGCAGGTACAAAGCTCTCAATGACTGTAGAAGTCATAAGAATTTTAGCAGCAAACGGTTGAATGGTGGTTTCTATGTCCTGCATAAAAAGAGGATATGGCAATGTAGCAAAGTAAACAGATTTTGTAAATATTTGTACAAGAATTGGTGCTAAAAGGTAAACAGAAAGTATCTAGAATTCTTAAGTTTATTTAGATTAATTGATTAATTGAATTAAATATGAGGTCTGTCTATTAAAAAACAAGGCAAGCGCTGTTCTCTACATCCCATGGCTACCAGCTGTTTAGCATGAAGCCGATTAGAGCACCTCTCGCTTCTTCAAGGCAAGAGATTTCTACCCAATCTTGCTAGGGCTTGGATTGACTTTGTTGCTAAATCATCAGTATTACTAGAAAATAAATGGAAACTTTTTCAAGCTGTCTGTAGATTCATACAATCTTATGCTGCCCACGTGTGGGGTTATACAATATCAAATGAGGTCGACAAAGTGCAAAGATACTTCATAAAACGGATCCTAAGCATACCAGACTTCACGCCAAACTATACAATTTTGCTGGAAACAGCAACCACTTTTTGCATTGGGTCTTCACATAAAATATATTTTTAAAACCTTATATGAATACAAAGAAAGCAGACTTCCTCATAGATTGTCGCAGTATGTGATGCGAAAAAACATTTTCTGGTCTAAATTCTAAATGAAATAGGCTCAGAATACGGATTAGCTTTCGACGAATGCATCAATAAAGGGTCCGGCACTCGAAGTGTAACCAACTTTACACCGCGCACGGGCATCAGCTGTTTGTTAGTTGGCTAAATGACAGTCCAGAGTACAAGCGCGCGGAAGCAGTTTGCCTATAGTACCTGTAAACGCCAAAAAAGAAAATCAGTAATGGATTTCAAACGTAATATTGTGATTGACATATATTTGGCTGAAAAAACACAACCAGCGATTGTTCGTGAGCTCGACCACCTTAAAGTAAATAAAGTTTTTGTTTATCGCACCATTACTCATTACAATAATACAGGTAGCATCGCGAAAGGTCATGGAGGTGGTCATCAAAAGACTTCAACGTCACGTGAAATGGTTCAAAAAGTGAAGAAGCGACTTGAGTGAAACTCCCGACAAGTGCCAATCAAATGGCGTAAGAACTGAACATATTTAACCATAGCATCCACCTTATACTGGAAAATGATCTCAAAGTCAAGCCTTGGAAGATCCAAAAGACGCAGAAAGTGAACGAGTTGCTTCGCTTGGCCGTAATCGGTCAATTTCCGAACATTGTGCTTTCGGACGAGAAAACTTTTCAAATTGAGCAATTCGTAAACTCCTAAAACGATAGGGTTTATTTGACCGACCGGTCCTACGAGAATGTTAGTCATCGATTGGCCACCAAGAGGCAGCACCGGTAATGGTTTGGGCCGCTGTAACCGCAGATGGGCGCTCCCCAATCGTTTTCATCGAGCCTGGCGTCAAGGTAACTTGCGAGTGCAACACGCATACACAAATACTTAGACCAAAACAAGAGTTCAACCTACATAAAAGAAGGAATGGGGATTGCAGAAATCTCAATGATTTTCAAAGCACGATGTGGTCTGCTTTGTTAAATGCCAATAAATTCGGAAATGTGTCAAAAATGTGCAGCCTTTGCAATCTGAATGAAGAAGAACTTGTGAAGCACTTTATTGGAAGAAGTAGAGGACTCGCTGAGCTCAGAAATATTGAAAAAAAGAATTAACAGAAGAAGATATTATAAGCGCATTAAATGAAGAAAACGAGGAAAATTGGAGAAAAATTTTATGTTTTTATATTTAGCTTTACACTATAAAAATTATTTGATAACGAAGTTTAACTAATTGATTATTTTATTTATATTTATATAAGGAAAATGGCAGACGACAAATTGTCATGTCTTATGAACATTAGGGCGGGTAGATTTAAAAATCGCTCATTGCTCTGTGAAAATCGTATTCTGAAACGAATTCTGATGTCCCCCAATTTGGGTCGAACGAAATCCCACTTTGACCCATTTAGAGTGCTCCAAATGTATGACCGACCCCCACTAACTTTGGACGGCCAATCCACCCATGCCAGTGGCACACCCCCTGGAACTCCCCTGGGGGGGTCCCCAGACAATCATTTCAAAATACAGGGTGGCTGATGAAAGCCGCTACAAAAAAAAATTGAATAACTTTTTTCTTTTAAGTTATCTGTTCCATTTCTGTTTTATTTATTTATTTTATTTTATTTTATTAAATTTATATAACAAAACTAATTTTATTACAAAATATCAAAACGCAGCACTGGCTACGAGGCCTTCAGCCGCCTCTTTAATTAAAGTTACATATGAGTAAAAACTATTTGCTAAGTGTTAGTATCTTAAATATATTTTAACAAGTCATTGTTTTTCAAGAAGTTATATATTGCCATTATATTTTCATCCGAGGGTGTTTTAAGCAGTTTTATAATATCAACGTTGTCATAGCTGACTGATGAATTGTGCAGGATCGGGCAGAGAGTAAGTAAATGTTTGATAGTGACGGTGTGGTTACAAAAAGGACATTTGGAAGGACTATCACCTGACAGTAAGTGGGCATGTGTTATGATAGTGTGTCCAATTCTTAATCTGGTAAAAGCCCTCATGGCACTTGTGGGTAAAGATGATGTATAAGTGATTCGCTTTTTGTCTTCATTAATTTCTGTGTAATGGTGTTTGTATGTCCTCCAATCGCTTGCATCTTCTTGGTACCTTATATGTTTGACTAGGTTGAGTATGTCGGATTTGGTTAGAATGTCGTAGACTAAAGTAGGTGTCCTTATAACATTTTTTGCAGCAGCTTCTGCATAGTAGTTTCCTTTTATTCCAGCGTGACCCGGAATCCAAGTAAGCTTAATTTTTCGAGGAGCACCGATGACCATGTCTCTAATTGATTCAATTATTGGATTGTGGTTGGACGGAGACGTTATTGCTGACATACATGATTTACTATCCGTGCATATTAGAAATTTTCCTTTAGTTTTCCTAGCGTAGTGGATTGCATTTAGAATTGCAGACGCTTCAGCGGTAAAGATAGAACACATTGTAGGAAGAAGCCAGTTACAGATTAACTCGCCAGTGTCAGTAACAACTGCAAACGAGGTAGATTCTGCAGACTTGGAGCCGTCCGTGAACAGTAACTTCCAGCCATTACTTAGGTATTTGGATTTTAGTTCAGTAAAGGTTTGTTGAAAAGCTTCGTTTGATGTGTTTTGTTTAGATAACATCAACAGTTTGGGAGGAAGTATGTCATTGATCTTCCAAGGTGGATGGCTTTTTATAGTCTTCAACTTTATGTTGGATAAAATATTGTTTTTTGTAGCAAAATCTAAGCACCTCATAATAGCTGAATTTATTCTAGGTATTTTAGTTTTGCGTATGGCACGTGTGAAAGTTTTGTGAAGTAGTGGATTAGTGTTGTCTACCGCTTTCGCAAAAAGTTGGCGCGTGAGATCAATAATTCTATTTGGAATGCTGGGTAGTCCTGATTCAGCAAGAATGGTGTTGGTAGGTGAGGTTGGAAATGCCCTGAGACTCCGTCGTATTGCGCAATGGTATGGTGCATTCAACATTTTGATATTAGATTTTGAGCAGTTTCCATATATAGGGAGCCCGTAATCAATTTTCGAAAGAAGCAGAGCTCTGACAACATTGATGAGTGTATTCGGATGAATATGTGATTGCTTAGATGAAATATATTTTACAATGCTTAGCCTAGTCATTAAAGAACTTCTAATGTATTTACAATGTGAGTTGAAGTTGTACTTAGAGTCAAAGATTAAACCTAGTATTTTTAACTGTGTTTCACATTTGATGTTAGTGTTGTTATGTGTTAGAGTTATCCCAGTGCATTTGTGTTTCCTACAAATATGAAGCACATGGGTTTTTTCTAAAGAAAGTGAGGCACCAGACTCCAGCGACCATGTATCAATATCGGCAAGAATATTTGAAAATAGAGATTGAACTAAAGGAACGTCGGAAACTTTCGAGTACATTAAAACATCATCTGCGTAGATCTGGTGCTCAATTCCTTTATATTTTCCTATTATTCGACTGATATCATCAAAGGCGATGATAAACAAAAGTGCGGAGAGAGGTGAGCCTTGCGGCGTACCATTATATAGTGGAAGTGTTGGTGAAAAAAAGCCGTTTACGTTAACTTTGAGTTTGCGATTTGTGAGAAAGTTTGTGACGAAACGTAGCACTTTTGGACCTATTTTCCATTTCATAAGCTGCCGTACTATAATATGAGCTCCTATTCTGTCGAAAGCTCTGTGAAAATCAAGGGATAGTACGGATATGTGATTTTTGCTCGATAGAGCGTTGCATATAAAATCATCGAGATTAATTAAAGCGTCTGATGTACTTTGTCCGTTTTTATAGGCAACTTGGTTCGATGATATGTATTTGTTTCTCTGAGCGTACCACGTTAGACGATTGGCAATAATCTTTTCCAATATTTTGCCCATACATGGAAGAAGAGAAATCGGTCTATAGTTAGCAACTTCATCGGATGACTTGTTTGGTTTAAGAAGAGGTATGACACAAGAAGTTTTCCAAAATTGGGGGTAGACACCTGTATCGAATATTTGGTTATACAGATTAACCAATCGTAGCTTGAGACTTTTGGGCATATTTCTGATCATTGGGTAAGAAATTTTGTCTAAACCCGGTGATTTTCCTTTAACAGTGGACGCAACAAACTCGAGTTCAGTGTAGGATATACATGATTCTATTTGTTTAGCAGAAGAAGTAAGATAATGAGAAGGATGGTCGTTTGACAAGATTTGGGTTTTAGTAGTTTGAAATTGTAAACTAAAGGAATCGTCTGAACTGGTTACAGAGTAGTATCTTGCGAATAACTCAGCAATTTCTTTTGGGTCGATAATGGAACCTGTTGCCCCCTTCATAGAACGGATGGTTTGGTTTCTAGGTGTTCCAGAAAGTTTATTTAAAGCATTCCAAATTATTTTTGGACTAGAGGATGGATTAATATTGCTTGTGAAATCTTCAAAGCACTTACGTTTTGACTGTTTTGCACTTCGTCGGAAGAGAGCATTTGCTTTTTTGAAAGAGATAAGGTTGGCTAGTGACCGTGAACGTTTGTATTGATACCAAGCTACTTGTTTTCTTTCCCGAAGCTTAGCAATTTCTTTATTCCACCAGGGAACAATCTTTGAGTTTCTTACTGGCTTTGTTTTTGGTATGCTCGCGTTAGCTGAAGCTCGAATAATTTTTGTTAAACGTGCACTTTCTTGGTTTGGGTTATCAGCGATTGCGCTACAGTTATTATTTGTTTCGCATAGAGACTGAAACTTCTGCCAATCGGCATGATCGGTTATGAATTTCATATTAAATTTAACGTTTTTGGAAATTGTACCTAAAGACAGTTTTAAAATAATTGGAAAATGATCACTGCCATGAAGATGGTTGAGTACGTTCCATTCGCATTTTGTAGCAAGTGAATCAGTACACATTGTGAGGTCTATATGTGAAAAGGAGGAATGGGTTGAGAAGTGTGTTTCGGCACCATTATTTAAACATATTAAGTTTGAAGATAGTAAAGCATCTTCGATACTTTTTCCCCTAGCGTTGGCTTTTGGGGAGCCCCAGAGTGGACTCCATGCATTAAAGTCTCCGCCAAGAATTATTGGAGGATGGACTTGGTGAATAATATGCAATATATCTGAGCTAGTGAATTGTTGATCAGGTGAAATGTACGTGCAAATAATATTAATTTTTCCTACTAGGTTAATTTCAATAGAGAGAATCGGTAAGCTGGATTGAATGGAGTTTATTTTGTAAGGAATGCCTCTTCTTATGAGTATCCCAATACCTTTTTTGCTTGTATTTATGTGTGGTAGATTGTGAAAAAGACCAGTGTATTGTTTTGGAGTGAAAACCGAAGCGTTGTAAGGGAGATGAGTTTCATTGAGAAGTATTATAATAGTTGGTGTGTGTTCGTGTATTAATAGTTGGAGCTCATTGTAGTTATTAGAGTAACCGTTTAGATTCCATTGCAAAATTGAGATCATATGAAATGAGATTGAAAGAAAGTAAAATGGAGAGATAGAAAGTTAGAGAATCAACTTGTGTGAGCAGTCAGTTGAGCTGAGTGTCACCAGTTGAGAACTATGTTAAAGGAGAATGAGAGTAAGCTGTGGTTTTAGAGGAAAGTTGATTTGTGGTAAATTTGGCGTCAATTTCGTTAAGCTTAGTAGAATTATATGCGATATTAGAGCTTGGGGAGTAAGAAGGGAACTTGTATTCATTAGTATTTATTGCTGAGGGAACATTTATGAGTGATGAGGGATTTGTTGTTGGGGAGTTTGCAAAGTTAGTACGATCAGTAAGAGAGGAAATGTTAGAAGAGTTATTGGAATTTTCAGTTGTTTTTGCTAAGTTATTAGATGTGTTGTATGTAGTTAGTAAGTTATTAGATGTGTCATTGTTATTGTTATTTTGAGTTAGAGTGAAGGCAGCATTATTGCCGTTATTTGAAACCGTTGATATTGTATTTTTATTGCTTTCATTTGAATTGAAAGCTATGGCAGCGTATGAGCTGTTAGGAGAAATTATAATGGTTTGCTGTTGTTTATGAAGTTTGATGGCTTCGCGCATTGAACATTTATTTATAGTTTTAATTTTTACGATTTCTTTAGCCTGTAAGAATTTAGTACATTCTTTGGAGGAAGATGGATGTTCTTGGGAGCAATTAGCACAAAAAATGCGACTACAATCAGATGGTGAATGGGGGGGAAAGGCGCAATTATCGCAAAGGGGAGTACGATTACAGTGTTTCGTTGTGTGCCCTAAAAGTTGGCACGATTTGCAGCGCATGGGGAGTGGAATATATTGCCGGACTAACACTTTGCACCAAGCAACGTCAATTTTAGTGGGCAAATTATATAAATTGAAAGTTAGCAATAGAACTCCGGGGGGCCGAAAATTTCCGTCTATTTTTTTTTTTTGAAATTTATAGGCTGCTACAACTCCTTGAGAGCTAAGTTCACTAACAATTTCCTCTTCCGGGACGTTATTTAGAAATGGAGAGAATATTGTGCCTTTCACGTGGTTGAGTGATTCGGGTAGGGTTGCTGATATGGCACATATATTTCCTAGTTGCTTTACATTTCTGAATTTGTCGGCGATTATACTATTCTTTACTAGAAGGAGCAATTTTCCATCTCGTAGGGAGGATATGGAGTGAACTTGGCTCCTAATTTGCTGAATAGCACGATGTATGGCAAAACATGAAAAGGAAGAAAGGGGTTTAGATGAATCTGTGGAATCAATAACCACAAATTTTGGATCATCCACTTTCGTTTCGGGAAGAAAAGGGAAATCTGTTAACGGCACACTTATAGAAGGTTTACGTCTCTTTTTCTTTCTGGGTCCGGTATCGAGTAGTGCGAAGCGGTTAGCCTCGAAGTTTACTGGCCTCGGGGCCATAGTTCACTTTTGCGTTTACGAAAACTAAAACTTTGCTTTAATACGAATACGCGAGAAGAAAGAGAAAAAAACAACAAAACTCGAAAGTCGAAGTGAGAATACTGAAATTATCAAGCGAAACTCCGTATGCGAAAAACAAACGTCTTATCGGCGCGAGAGTTAGTCGATGACTGATTTTTTGTTTTAATTTGCAGATTGATCTTTAAAATTTATTAAAATGGATAACTGGGACACGCAAACAAGAATTTGGATAGTCCGCCGCTATCACGCACTGGAGTCCGTAGTTTTGGTACAGAGAGAGTACAGGCGGATGTTTGGCGGCGATCCCCCGAGCAGATGGACCATAATGAGACTGGTGAATAATTTTGCTGAGCAAGGAACAGTCGCAAGAAGGCCTTATCATCGAAACCCACCAGTTTGGACGGAGGAAACGATCGCTGCTGTAGCTGCAGCTATACAAAGCAATCCAAGGGTTTCAACAAGAAGCTTATCTGCTCAACTTGGTGTCAGCCGACAGTCTTTGCAAACAATAATGCACAAAGATTTAGACTTATTTCCCTACAAAATTCAAATGGTTAACAAACTGAATGCAGCAGACTTGCCGATTCGCTTGGAATTTTGCCAGAAGACCCTGCAAATGGTGGAAGAAGACCAAAACATGTTAAACTGCCTTTTCATGTCTGATGAGGCCCATTTCGATTTAAACGGCAATGTGAACAAACAAAATTGTCGAATATGGAGTACTTCTAACCCACAGATACTCCACGAGACGGGATTGCATCCTCTTCGCGTGACAGTGTGGTGTGCGGTTTCTTCACGCTGTATTGTCGGGCCTTATTTTTTTGAAGAAAATGGTCACACCGTTACGGTTACTGGAGACCGTTATTTGAAAATGCTGAAAGAATTTTTCTATCCAGAACTACGCCGAAAGAGAATTCCTTTCAACTCTGTGTGGTTTCAACAAGATGGGGCAACGTCTCACATAGCCCAGACTGTTATGACAGAGTTGCGACGAAAATTTCCCAATAAACTGATTTCAAGAAACTCCGAATTTCGTTGGCCCCCCAGGTCGCCTGACCTTACTGCACCTGACTTTTTCTTGTGGGGTTTATGTAAACAAGAAGTTTATAAAACAAAGCCAACAAATTTGGATGAACTAAAACAATCCATTCGGGCAACAATTGCGGCTATTCCTGTCGCAACTCTCAAAGCAGCAATGAACAACTTTTTACTAAGATGCCGCACTTGTGTCAACGATAATAATAAAATTTAATGACCTTCAACTTGAAAAAAAAAAATAAATGAATTCCATACACTAAAAAAAAAGTTATTTGAGTTTCTTAATGTAGCAAAATTCATCAGCCACCCTGTATCACCATTTTTGGCCTTTACATGAGAAAAGAAACTAAAAAGTTCGACCCAAATTGGGGGACATCAGAACTTGTTTTAGAGGTATGGTTCCTTCGGCAAAGTTTCTTATTTTGATCCCTAGAATATGATTTTCACAGAGCAATGGGCCATTTTTTTGCCTCCCCACAAATCGACCCGGCCTACTTTACATACAATATATATATATTTTTTATTGATTTTACGATTGAAGTAATATTACTTTAAAATAAGTTTTCAAATATTGTGAATAAACAA
The DNA here is from genome assembly GCF_028408465.1 of Anastrepha ludens. Lineage (NCBI taxonomy): Eukaryota > Metazoa > Arthropoda > Insecta > Diptera > Tephritidae > Anastrepha > Anastrepha ludens. The sequence goes on from NC_071502.1 coordinate 3,840,065, forward strand.
AAAAATATTTAGCATACAAATTTTATAACCGTTTTTTTTTTTAAGTTAAATCGTTGGGACCATCTGCAGAAAGTGAAAACCTAACGCACGGTTTTTCGTAGATAAATGAAATCTAAGCTCGAATTTTTAAACAGAAAGTTAAATTACATTAAAAGTTACATTACTTTCATTATTGAAAAAAAAGCTGTTAGTAGGTTAACTGTATATTAAAGACGAAATATTTTTCTAACTGACGCCTGTTATCTGCTTCGTATCAGATTATTGAACAACCAGCCCCTCGCTACATTACCAAACTGTCAGAAATACACGTGCATACTCAAAGATTTGACGTCAAAGTAATTAATCTATCTACTAATAATTTTTATTTTAACAAGTAAGGCGGTGCTAAATTCGGCCCGGGTCGATCTTTATACGAGGATACAAGTGCACATTGTGCGTAGGTCGAAAAGGTTTATATTTTCTGCAAATGGTATCGCACGTCCATCATAGTTGATACTTGCGGGGTAAATGTCAAACTGGAGATTTCTATCGCTCAAAATCATATTTTTTATTTAGTTAAAAAAGTTATTATAAAACCAAATTGGATGATTAAGTTGTACATATCTATAAAAATGGTCAGAACGATGGGAGGAGTCGATTAACCCATGTTTGTCCGTCCTTCCGTTCGAGGGTATGAAAACTCGGGCAAAAATTAATATAAATGGTTTTCCAATAAGAGGTGTTATTTTGATATTCAATATTATTTGTGTGGCATGTAGAGCCATCTTGCTGAAAGTAAACCTTGTCCAGATCAATACCATCCAATTTCGGCCATAAAAACTCGTTAATCATCTCTCGATAGCGCAATCCATTCACCGTAACTGTTGCTCCAGCTTCATTTTCAAAAAATTAAGGTCCAATGACTCCGCCGGACTATAAACCGCACCACACAGTCACACGTTGAGGATAGAGAGGCTTTTCAACAATAGCTCTTGGATTTTCTGAGCCCCAGATCTGACAATTTTGTTTGTTGACGAAGCCTCCGAGGTGAAAATGGGCCTCATCACTCAAGATAATTTTTCGATGGAATTCCGGATCATTTTCATGCACTTCAACAACCCAATCAGCAAAGACACGACATTGTTAATGATCGGCCGGCTTGAGTTCTTGTGTTAACTGGACTTTATAAGCCTTAAAACCCAAATCTTTATGCAAAATACGATGTAATGACGTTTGTGGGATGCCTAATTCCAAAGAACGACGAGGAATGGACAAACCTGGGCTTTCTTCAACACTTTCGACTACAACAGCAATATTTTCGGCTATTCTTGAGCAACGTGCACGGGTTTTATTCTTCACATCACTAACTTGTCCCAACAACTCGAATTTTTTCACAAATTTCTATATTGCGGTCCGACAAGGTGCTTCACGATAACCCAAAAATGTTAGAGTTTTACGAACCGTCTCTGCCAATGCGTTGTTTAAGCGTGTATCGTTCCATGTTTATTAATGGCGTAGTTTCTACTTGTCAAATATCAAAAAATTACAGCTTCAAAAGCAACATCTACCGAAATAACGGGCTATTCAAAATAACACCTGTTATTGGAAAACCCTGTATTTCCCATGAGAATCTTTGCCCATGGTAGGTTGGTATTGTTATTATTATTATTATAGTATTGGTATAAATGGGCGAAATCGATCATTAACTACGCCCACCTCCCATATAATGGGTTATAAATGAGCATCGCCTCACCCATTCTTAGGTACACTTCTAAACTCACCCAAACTTGTACACCTCATTTAAATCCGACGTAAGCCCTATGCTATATATAATACCCTTGTGTACACTAGTACAGGCGGGCATAAAAATTTAATAACGTGCAACAGATTTTGGACACAAAATTCTTATTCAACTTTTCACCTTATTTTCGCACTTCACACGAATAACATTTACCTGTATATTGCAAATTCATGAACCGTGATGGAGCGCTTGGATAACGATTGTGTAAATAGATAAGTACTATTATTTGCGAATTTTGCTCAAATGCTTTGGAGCGCTATCAAAGCAATATCATCTATGGTCGGTTGTACTTAGAATTGTTACAAATTTCCTAACACAAACATGGAAAGCATGAAAGTTTGTTTGGGTCAGAATCACGCTCTAACAATCAAATAATCAAATCAGGAAAATAAACGAACAGACACGAGCGGCGAAATCCGCATGACGTACGAATCGTTTTTGTTTTGGCGCTTTGCAAAGAAAGGCAGACGTTTGTTAAGCGCCGAGATCCAAAAATATTTAGCTCTAGAAAAAAGTTATCAGCTGAATGAAAAGCTAGATACCACCGCCAATCAGTGTTTGAAAAAAGATAGTATCGTTTTCTTGATGGTAAAAAGTGGGTCCGATATATCAAAAGAGTTGGAATGAGAATTAAAACGTTTGCATAAGCATCGAAATCATTCGTTAAGTTCGAGATTTGTTTAACATGGTTTTAAAACAGGAGACCCAATTTCCCTTCGTCAAGGTTAGCTACTGCAGAAGAAATTGGCTAAAAATGGACACTGTGAGCAGTTTAATCCCAGCATACTCCTACGACCAGCAAGAGTGAGAAGATTGAAAATATTTAGACGACTGCTGTAGGGGGAATATCAATAATAAGCTAGAAATTAATGTAGGAACTGATTCTGTAGAGGTTAGAGAAAGAACTGACAGACCAAAAACTGAAGAATATTGCTGCCGTAGCACAAAGAGTTGCTGAACACCCTTCAGCATCGATATCTCGATGTTCTCAACAATCAAGCATTCATGATTCGAAATTATATTATTTTTCACATACGAGTATAATTGTTAATAGCCATATTTTGATTATAAACAGTGAAGCGTCAAAGAATCTAAATTTTTACATATTTTTTTTAAACAATATTTAGGCGCGTCTTTTAAAATGCCATTTATGATACTCATAGTAGAATCTCCAGATGTTAATTTTAAAGTATAGGCGCATTAAAATTCTGACCTAAAAATAAGCATGGAATAGGAGTAACGCAATAACAAACCATTTGATTGTTTTTTTTTTTTTTTTATTTACATGATTAAGTAAGACTAACTTCATTCAAAAAAGTATTATAATTTCATATCTATAACGGACTTAACTCGTAACAGAACTTATGGCAGAAATAAGTATAGAGTGAAAACAGCAAAATTGAATTAATATGTTGGATTGGCCTTCACAGTCGCCTGATGTCAACTTTATTTCAAAAGGGCTTGGCAAGAGTTACGCAAAAGCTCAAAAAGAACGGTCAAACAGTTATCAAGGCAAATTCGGCTGAATTGGAGCCGATTAACTCCACAGCTTTCGAAGAAATAAACACGAAGTATGACTGACAAAATAAGTTTCAGGTAGATAGGTTGCCCGCCCATCTACTCTAGCTTGGCGATGGGATGTCTATCTGCATCTCCAAGCAGTGTTTGTGTTTGTTTTGGTCCGCGGGTGATATTTTTTCCCCGCCTACCCCGCATATCTACAGGACATTCCTCAATCCACCACCTGGCGACGCGATCGATGGGAGACAAGCAACTCCCCACGGGAGGTGACGCCCTATGCTCCAATAGGAGTTAAAGGAAAAACATAAAAATAATAACATAACTCGAAGATGTGATAGCTAATGGGGGTGACTATAGATTTTAGTGAAGGTATTGCGTGTAATAAATATTATAAGCCCAGCAGCTTGTTAGAATCGAATTGATCTAATACTTTGTAAGTTATGGCGGCCACGCTTCTAATAGGCAGACTATATTTATAGATTATATGGTGTTAATGTACTTGCGTCCTTCAATTTTTATTTTTAATTTTATAATTTTTTTTTTTTTGTAGTATTAAATTTATTAATAGTTTAGTATTTTTCCATTACCAACTGTAATTAAGCGTGGAATTTGATTGGGGCTGAGCGCTTTGATAGTTCATTGAATTTACAATAAAATGTAATTTTTTCACTTTTTTACACTAGCATTTTCCTGAGGGATCTAAATTCAACGATTGTGCTGTAGTTTGCACATTTTTTGAAATATTTTAATCTACTAACATACAAACTCGCATGTCTACATACATACATACTTAGATGTATACACATGCCCCCACATACACATTTACATATGCACCTATGAATGCCCATACAATCTGCATGCAAATATTATATTTTATAAGTGCATAGCCGGGATACATACATACGCGCATGTTGATGAAAAAACCACAATTCTCTATACAGTAAGTCGCAAAAGTCTGGAGTCATTTTTGTGTGTAACATATTTTTTTTTTTTTTTTACATTTTATGCGTTTCTCCCACACAGGCGAGCTGTATAAAAACGAAAACTTCTTGAGTGTTTATGGTGTGCGTCTTGATGTTGTTACACACGTGAAGTGACCTACAAGTTTTAAGCCGACTCCGAATGGCAAATGGTTTTATATGTGCAGCTTTCTCATGGCAGAGACACACTCGGAAGTTTGCCATCGCCTGCCGAGGGCCGATCACTATTAGAAAAAAACGTTTTCTATTATTTGATGATTCATGCCCGAGGTTTCGAACCAGTGCACTACCGAATAGTAATCACACACCAACTAATTCGGTCACGACGGTCGAAATAGTATTGAATTATTTACTGAAGGCATATTCTATAGCCAACAGTAGCCTAGTGTGCTTGCGTGTGTCTTGCACACAATAGAGTACCTGTACCAATTCTCACTGCCGACATAAAATAAAGAGAATGTTTCTAATAATAGTCGCCCTCGGCATCGTTTGGAGGCGGTAGGACACATACAGTATAGGGGAGTTCGCAAATCTCCAGGCGCACTAAACTTCGAATATTCGGCTCATGCGAGAACTCCTTATTGTTGTACGAAAGCGAAACATGGCACCATCACACAGAGACTGCAATGCTTCATCAACAAATGCCTCCGCATCTTCTGCAGAATATTCTGGCCAAACACCATCAGTAACGACGCACTGTCCGTCCCCACGACAGTCGGTTCTACGTTACCGGAACGACCTGGATTTATATCCGGCCAAGGACTGCCACTTCAGCAGCATTCCCCATATACATACGAAGTCTTGTCGAGGCCCTATGCTCCCGAGAGGAGTGAACAAGGAAGGAAAAAAAAAATAATGCTCTATAGCATTCTAGAGTGATAGACAAATTTGGATAAGAAGACGTAGGCTAACAAATTGGAGAAAGTATAAAGAGTTGTAAAGCTGAGTATAACGGGTGCAATGCGCACCACTCCTACAGCGGCACTGGAGAGATATTTGACCTTCACTCAATAGACTAGGTAGCAAAAAGTTCTGTGAAGAAGGCTATTGACAACAGTACAACTAGTCAAGGGCCATATGGGCACAGCCGGACTACGTTATTCCTCAAGCTTATTTCAACAGGGAACCACAAGTAGTATTAGAAAAGGACGGATGGCAGAAGGGGCAACTTTTAACCTGCCACACCTTTAACATATACCCAAGCGGTTCCAAAATATAAGAGAGTAATGGAACTGCAGTATTCTGTTCGGAAGTAGTCATAATTTCCGGACTACTGCAGTGTATTCCTACCTGAGATCTACGCAGCAGACTTAGCCATAGAGAACACTAATCCGCCAATCTTCTTGTACCTAACACGGCCAGTATACAACCACCTCTCTGCAAACAGCGACTAGATATAGATGCAGTATTGATGCAAGAAGCGAGTTCAAGATGTAAAAGAACCAGTTCATACAGGAACGCGAAAATCATGTTGCACAGGCACAATGTCAGGTCTACAAAGTATATTTATTCTCTCCACAGGAAAGAGTGTAAACTTTAAGTGGGGATACTGGCGGGACCCTGTCTCACTCCATCGTACGTGGTGCAGAACGATACACGCCCAATGTGTAATGAAGTCCACGCAAAAGGAACTCTGTAACACTTACTCTGCCACTGCCCTACACTTAGCAAAACACGAATAAACTGCTTAGGTTCTGCATTATTTTGGACATTAGAAAGCGTGGCAGATCAAAAAATTAGCGGCCTAAATTAAACTCTCTATACAAACACTTGTTATCACAATGGATCAATTTCTGGTCTATGTGCGACAGGATCAAACTAGTTCAACCTAACCTAACTTATGTATGTAGATGGATAAAATTTCAATGTGTGACAATTTTAAACTAAACAAAGACACTCTGCGTTTCAGTAGTATCTTCTGGTAGTAGAGCTAGGATTGTAAAAGTTGACTGGAATTTTTATGCACATAGATTATACTCGTATACATCTAAGTTTGGCTCTTGCATCTTCATCTGTATTTGAATGCCCTCAATAATCTCATTATTAACAAATAAATAACTTTTGTGACCAAATGTGTTTTAAAACAGATTTTCTAAAGCCAAATTCTCAAAAAGCGACCACACAAAAAATTCGATAGACCTTTTACAAATCCAATTAGGAAATTTACTATTCGATTGATGTGTCACGTTGTGTTATACACTAAAAAAATTAAATCGAAATTTTAAAATGTAAGCCACGGTTCACAAAATAAATAAATTAAAAATAAAATAATTATAATAAAATAAAAATTATTCAAACATGTCTGTTGGTATGCTTACTTTTGTGCCTAACTGTGTGCATACAAAAAAATTAAAAGCAAATAGTTCAAACGTACATATATACCTCTACATATACTGTACAAAGCACACATTGTGCTATAACCCAGATTTCGTAAGTGAATCAAAAAGCAAATCTGCCGAGTTGCTGAGTTGCTGAATTAGGAATCCTGAGACGTAGGCAGATTGATGGTAAACTTTACTAGGGAATTCGACAATTTCAATTTGAATTTCGTTGAACATTAAAAAATCCTTATTAGTTTCTTTTAAGTAGTGACTCTTGTTTGCAAGAAATTCGGAAAGAAATATTGCTGCCATTCTGTGGGTTCATAGTTCCTTTTTGTTAACAAATACCAAACCTCAAAAAGAATTGGCATCACTTGGTAATTCAAATTTTATTCAACTTGATCCAAGCATGCAAAACAGCTGGCGCGCTTTTTTGAAATCGGGCGAAAAGCCACAACAAGCGGATTAAGAGCACTTAAACAGAAAGCTGCCGCTATTTTTTCTATTTTTTCACCTTTTCATGTAACTTTCAATTCTTAGGATCTCAATTCAGTTCTAAATCAAATATATTCACGAAGCAAATTTGGCTGAAAGGCTCATCATAGCTTTTTTGATACATTTGTATAATCCGTTTTTGTTTTATAAATTCATAAATAAGCGGCATGCGCTACTCTGGCGTTATGGCAAAGTATTGGAATATACGAAAAAGCGGTGAGTAGCTCAATTACAAATCAGCAGATATAAAAATAAGAGAGCTTGCATTTTTCACCTTAACTTTGAATGCTTTTATGCCCACTTTTCTCGCTTAGTGGAGTTTGTCACACAGCGAGAATTCATGCAAGCAACAATTTTTTTTAAAGCTCCTTTTGTTTCACAATTTTTAATAGCAATAGGAAATAAATGACAAATTTTATTAATTCGGAGTGCTAGTAGAAGTTTTATAGTTTCTTAGCTGAAAAACAGTTCTTCAGTCGGTTGAGTCTTTTCGGATTTGTTCTCAAGTGCTCAAACCGCTTCCCGACGAAATACTTAACGGTAGTATTGGAGGGATCAATGCTTTATCGTTAGGAGGTTTAGTACGGGTTAAAGTCCCACACGTGCGGGGTTAGACTTTCGAAACTTTCTCCTCGTAAAAGAAAGAGTATAAGTACATCTATATTTTGGGACTTTATTTCTTATATTTGGCCGAGCTTCACCTCCAACTTGTGGCGTGCGCCTTGAACAGTTATGTACCGAAACCGCGGCAGTTGGCTTTTTCATAACAGAAAAACGCTCGAAGTTTTGTTATTGCCTGCTGAGTGGCGATCTCTAATAGAAAATACTGCCTACATATTATTCGGTGTTTCATGTATTTGTGGATTTTGAACCCGCGATTTACTGAATGGTACCAAAACGCAAACCAATTCGTCTATAGCGGCCTAATCTATATTATACGTTGTCCGCGCATCACTACGAAACGACAACACCAAATGACGTAAAAATTTTTATACATTCATATTTTCACTCAATGAAGGTTATAGGCATGTTTTTATGATGGAACTCCCTTCCCACAGCCCCCAGGCCGCGCCACCACTCTCATTCGTCACTAATAATCGAATATTTGCTTAAATTTAATCTAAAAAATCTTAGTTTTTCCTATTTCCCACTATTTATAGCACACTCTAGACTTCATAATCCGCATAAGCTGTTCAACTATGACCCAAATGCAAAGTTCAAAAACGGTCTGAGATAGAAAATTAATAAATAAAAATAATTTTTCTATATATTTTGTGATTGGTTGCTTTGATTTTATTCAACGAGGCATAGCAACGGATGCCGGGTATTGTAATATTATGGTTATTAATAAAGAATTATTTTCTATGAAATTATTGTTTGTAATTCTTTTATATACATATCCTGAATCCCTCAAAACTACTCCTACGTGAGCGGGGCCGCGGGTTAAAGCTAGTTAAATATATATTTTCGAGTATTTTCGATATTCGGTGATTTCAGTTTTTGATATTGACATAAAATATGTGTATGTATGTGTGTGTGTATACATACATGTGCACATATCCTCTCACTCACTTCGCCTGGTCTGGGTAGGTACTTCCCACCTGCTTATTACATCAACATACAAAACTTACCCGAACGTGTTCACTGGCGTTTTTTGTGCCCAACTGGCGGCAATCCGTCTCGTTGAAAAAGAAAATGGTCGTACAAGTCTGGTAAATTACTTGATTTTTCAAAATCGTGTCTAAAATATCAAAACATATCAAGGTCGAATTACATCGAAATATTGGCACTTGAAGAAAACAAATGCAAATTAATCCCGTACCCGATAAACTGTACGCAAACAGCAGAATGAACACCATCGGCTCCACTAAATAGAAGCGTAGACGCCGCCAGTTGAACTCATCGAGATCGCTTGATGTGATCGATGCCATTGTTTCAACAGATCCCTGGTAGTTGTTGGATGACTCAACAACAGATGATACAGACGCATCCGATGCCATGTCACTCAGATGTTCTCCACTACCGGTTCGAATGTGTTTCAGTGTGCGCGGGTGCTTCGCCAACAAAGTACTACGCTCATTTGGTCCCGCGTCCATCTCTTAACCATATCATATCATATCAGCTCAAATACCTGGCAATCTTTTTCTTGGCTGTATGTTAAAGAATGTTGCTGCTAGCTTTTATCGTTGCACATACATATATACTCACATATATGAAAGAGTGGTGAATAATGGTTGTTTATACCGGCTTTGTCGCAGACTGCACAACTCGTGCGCACTAACTCAACTGAACAGTGTTTGAACGAGTTCGACTCGAAGATTCCGCACTTCACAATCACCACTGTGCCGAGCAGGCGAAAGAGTAAAGCTAACCCGCCAGACGTTGAATAATATTTTAGCACGTCTCAAATCAAATGCTTACGACTGTTTTGTTGCTTGCTGATTAAAAATCGATACCCAGCACACTTTTCATAAAATTTTGTTTTAACAAACTTAAAAAATATATGCAACGAAAAGCTATAAGTTATTGCAGTAACTGGATGGATATTGTTTTGGCATGAAAAAAAAATTTGAAAAGACGAATTTTCTTTACGAACCAAAATTTTTATCTAACCTCATGCGCCATTTGGAAGGAAGAAACCTGCTCTAAGACAGGAGCAAAAAAACAGAGAAAGACGTTCACTCGGCAGTCGGTTCTAAGCGACCGCAACGAAGCGGATTTATATTCCTCCAAGCATTGTGACTTCAGCAGCATTCCCGAAAAATGCACACAGAATGTTACAACAACAAAATTACATTAGTTGGTTTATAATACCCGAACCTTTTTAAAAAATTCTTTTAACTAATTTTTTATAAGACACTCGAGAAGTAAAGTATTCGAAGCGGTTCCAGCTGGTTGTAGCAGAGGAAGCGGAAGGCCTCAGGTGGAGCAGGACTTGGCCGCGCGTGGTATTTCTACTTAGCGGCAGTTAGCACGAGAAAGAAATGACTGGCGCGCTTTGTTAAACTCGCCAAGCGGTTATCGCATCAATCAAGAAGAAGAAATGAGGAAGAGATGCGCATCTTCCGTGGCATTGTCCTGCCCAATCCAGACGTACATAGATTCACCACTTTAGGTAGATAATTCTTCAATGAGTCGAAATATCTTTGTACTGTGGAAATCAGGTATCTTCTAAAATGTTTCAAAAGTTTACACTGATTTTAGAAGAAATAAGGGCAAGTTCCCCACGCGGCAGTGGGCTATGAGCCTAAGTGTGTCCCACGGGGGACAACCGCTACAACTTAACCGAACCCAATGCAGATTTCAACATCAGAATGCTGTACTCGGCTATAAACCTATTAAACGGTATAAGTTTTTACAATAAAGGAAGTAATAGACTTTTATATAAAAGACCATTATTCAATTAATTTTCGGTCATAGGAAAAGTGGAAATTTACAGGAAATTTCACGGAAATGGCCATTGATATTTGATAGTCTTGAAATTTGGTTTCATATTTATGAAGTCGCTTTTACGTGGTTGATTTTTACTGTCAGATTCACCAGTAAATTTGGATTTAGGTATGATTCTCCATTTTAGAGGGCCAACAACCCCTAGAAAAAAAAAAAACAAGAGCTCCTCTTCTTCTTCCGCAGCTTTAAAATATGCTTTCATAGTGCAAGGCGGCCGCCGTAGCCGAATGGGTTGGTGCGTGGATACCATTCGGAAGTGCGTGGGTTCGAATCTCCGTGCACGAGACACCAACATGGTAATAGCGGTCGCCCTCGGCAGGCAAACATCCGAGTGTATTTCTGCCATGAAAAAGCTCCGCTTATAGCTGGGAACAACATCAAGACGCACACCACAAATAGGAGGAGCAGCTCGGCCAAACAGAAGTGTAAGCGCCAATTATCTATTTTAGTTATATTATTTCAAATTGCGAGCACACAATCGTATGTTAAGGGTATAATTCAAATAATTTGCTGATTTTGCAAATAGTAAACGAGTCGCTTACTAGATGTTTACATACAAATAGTAAATTGTAAGAAATTTTTTATTCTTTTAAGTAACTCAGAGACAGGCAGCTGCTCCTTAATAGGAATGCCCGCCAAATGATTGCTGGAAGAAAAAATAAAAAATAGTTATCTGATACCTTCAGAAATATTTGGCGTATTTTCTTTATTAAATACTCTAAATATAGACGCAGTTAATCACTAAATTTGAGAGATGTACTTGAGATCTTAAAAATTATTTCTATCACGAGATAACTATTAAGCATTAAGGTCTAATGGTACCAGTTTTAAATTAATAATCCACTATTGCCTCGTGGCTTTATAGCAATCAAACTCTATATGGATAAGAATAGAGGTTGGTTTAAAAGCGCCCAAGATCTAACAAATTTTCCATGAACTTATTGAAAACCTTCGACGTCTATTTAATCCGAAACACAAGCAAAAAATACGATTCTTTCAGTTGACACCTAGAGCAATATAATAACTATAATTTTAAATGATCCATCCTTCAAAAACATTTGACTAAAATATCTTTATCCCATGCAGCTCTGCCAAATTCACTTCACTACTGTGGCACGCTTTAGAGGGAAGGCAAAAATAGCAGCTGCAAAAACTTTCAGAGAAAAACGAATCCAAATACAATTCGATAGTCGGCGTACACCTGTGCTCAAAATAATAAGAGCGCAACGATTATGCAGTTTTAACCACTTTTTTTGTATTAAATTTTTGTTTAATGTTGTTATAAAAATATAGTTAATTCTGCAACAAAACCCCTATAACTCAGAGCTCCATGAGAAATCCATCAAAACAACTTTTATGGGTATGCAGTTTATAGCCCATTCAACATTAATATAACAAAGTGCAAGTTTCAGGTCGTGTTGATTTTTACAATTTTTTGCATACCACGTTGAGAAATTTCGCCCATATAAAATACTTTCAAAAATGACAAAATGAAATTAAAAAAAAAAAGTTAAAACTTGGTAGTTCGTCTCTTTCAAATTTCGTGCACAAATGCAAACTACTTAATTGTTTGGGGTAAACCTTTTCCTTTCTCCACAAAGTCTCCTTTTATGCTTATCCACTTCGTTCAACGCTGTTCTAGTTTGTTGATCCCATACGAATAATAAAACTTGTCCAAGTGTGAAAAATAGCCATTCGTTTCTGCAGTAAATTTATCGTTTGAATAAAATCTTTTTCCCGCCAGCCATTTCTTCAAATTGGGGCACAAAGAAATATGCCGATCTGGCTGAAACTTGATGTGTGTTCTTTCAAGAGATGCCCCAACTAAACATAACCTCGATACGCGCCAGTCTCTGACTTTGCACGGACTTTCCAAACGACCCTCATTTGAGCATACATTACAAAGCTGAACAAACAGCGTATCTTCATTGAATGAGTAATTCTGACTTTGTTTCAGTATTGAGGGGATTCCTTTCATTGCATACCCAGCAAGCATTTATGTTCGATATCCATACACACAAGTCAAAACACTTCCTCAAATATCAAGCGTTTGGAAATGAGTTTGAGATACCCATCTGAGAATTGAAGCTGTCTCACAGGAATTTGTTTTCCAGAAAATAAAATTTAAAGCTTACTTATCAAATACTCCACAAATATGTATAGATATCAAATTTATCATGTGGCACGTATACATACATACACATTTCTCATTTATTTCTCCTTTGCAGTTTTATGGCATCGATTACGTTTATATGAATTTATTTTATCGTAAGATTACATATCGAAACGAGACTACTTCATAACTTACTTTTTTTTACTGATTGCAAAATGTTTTCATTTGACTTCCAAATGGAATTAAGATTTCGAATAGAAACCTCGTTTTCAATTTGGGGAGCATTGGAAGCGAACCTTTAATATCAAATTGCGACAGCTAATTTTCTCAAGCATTGAAAACTGCAGCAAGGGTATTAGATTGCCCATCATGAATAAAATTCAGGGGATTTTTCCATACATCTACATACTTCGAACAGCAAAAGGTCACATCTGTAAACGGTTCGTCTCGTAATTCTATACATATTGTGACTTTCGTCAGCAAGTCGTTTTTGTTAAAAAATGTGCAAGTTCAGTAGTAGGCGTGCTGATTTGGAGTAAGATTTTTTTTAATATAATTTTATGCAAGGCAGCGTAATTTCAAAATGAAGACTAAAAATAACAATTACGATGCTGTCAAAAACTTTGCTTTAGAGCAATTCAAGATGGCGATCTGCCCATTGAATATTGGAATGGAATGGAATAGAATTGTGGATTGCTGCACTTACGAGGATCGTTTGAAAATTTCATGCAGAGCCAGAAGATGGCACTACTGGCGCGTATCGAGGTTATGTTTAGTTAGTAACATTTCTTGGAAGATCACACATGAAGTTTCAGCTAAATCGGCATATTTCTTTGTGTTTGGCATTCGTTTGAATCGAGAAAGTCGTGAGATTTTCCTTTCCCATCACTACATCGCACCAGCTCACCCCTCAGCGGTTGTGGTCGCAAAATTAATGAAAATAGAGTTTCAACTCGTTTCACATCGCCCTATTCTCCAGACTCGCTCGGACTACTATTTGCTCACCAAATCCTATTATTCGTAAGGAATCAACAAACTAGTACAGCATTAGACGACGTGTAGAAACCTAAAGGGAAAATATTCCTATAAATAAAAAAGGTTTACCCCAAACAATTAAATACTTTTTATTTTTACGCGGACTTTACAAACGACTCTCGTGAAGTGGGTTGGGGATTGATTACTCCTCGGCGAACTTCCCTCATTTTTTTAAGAATCTTAGCAGTTTGTTGAGGCAATGAGAACGTAGCTATTCATTCACACTACATCCAACCCCAAAATACACCATCCAAGTCTGTCGAAAGCCAGACAGTGTCGGAGAAAACACTCTGTGCTATCATCATCTTCAAAATAAGATATGCACATTGGAATGTCGATGATGTCTATGGTGGTGACCATTTGTAGTCTCCATGGATTTTGCCCTGTATTTAGACCAATCGGGGGAATTTGGTTATCAGTACTATACTGTACAAACAGTTCTCATGAAGTTTATTAATGAAAGCCTTGATGGAGGCGACTTCTCTTTATTGGCCCTACAATTTTTTCTGGTCCAATTGGAGGCTACAAAGAACCGCGGTTCGCCAATCGCCATCAGCCTGTTCGTTGCTTTAAACAACAGAATATCCCAGCACTCACATAAATTCAAGCTGGTTGCACCTTGCAACGGAGTTTAGCCTCAATTTTCACTTCTGGACTATTTTTGAAGAAGTGCGAGAGGTCTTTAGACCTTGGAATATTTCAATTACAGTAGAAACTCGATTCTTGCACGTAATGAAAACCGGGCTCGGTGCAAGCTTCGAGGTTGTCGCAAGTACTAAGATTTTTTCCATACAAATTAAAATAGTTTTTTACTGATAGCCATTCGAGTTTATTTGTGTTTATTATATTATATTACTTGAATACACTTTAAAGCGATAAGTTTCATTTGAAATTACAGAATTGTTCGATTTTGTTTTGTTTTGTAAATCTCTTTTCTTCAGTACCACACTGCTTCTGAGCCTCTGCAGCATCATTACATCGTTTAATCAAGCATTGTTTTACTCTGCCCAATCCAAGCATATATTTCATGCTGCTATTGCCTCCTCCGATGTAATTTTATTCTTATTTAGCATCTCGCCGTTAGCCTCAGGTATCTGTAATCGTAACTCCGAAAGAGGAATGATATCGTCACAATCCCAGTTAGACGCCTTTTCAAACAGTTTTTGAAATGATGACAGAATTGAAGTTGCAGTAAGAGCATCCCCTGCAGTAGCTAAAAAACAGATTGCATTTTTCAGGTCGATATTTCGCAGTAGCTCATCGAGAGTTTCTCCACGAGCAACAGTGTGACGTTATAGGGATTTTCTGTAGTTCAATATAGTAAACCTTATAACGTCTGGATCCATGGGATGTAGAGAGCTTAGAGCCGTGCCGTTTGGAGGTAAGCCTATATGTGGCCGTCGTAGCTCTTTAACTCACCTTCTTTGGGATGGCATGGAGCATTATAAGAAGAAGTGCTCTTTCCGAAGACTTTGCGCACGAAGGACTTCTTTTACCTATTTATCTAAGTAATTTTTGATCAAAATAGGATTCTTTATTTTGACAAAAAATTAGCATACTTCTGGAACAAATGTTCTTTTACACCATTCTTCAAATACAGCTAAGGTCCTCCAAACCCTTTTATTTAGACAACAGACATATCAGTAAAAATAGTGCAGGTGTTTCTCTCTTGCCAACAAGTGCTGCTTTGGACTCGTCGAACAAAACTAACATTCTATAAAGCTCTCATCACATGCCCGTCCTAAGTATTGCGCAGAAGCGTGGACGATGACAATGTCCGATGAGGCGTCCCATGGAGTGTTTGAGAGAAAGACTCTGCGGAAGATTTTTGGATCTTTGCATGTTGGTGACGGTGAGTATGACAGCCGATTTCACAATGAGCTGTATTAGCTTTACGACGACATAGACATAGCGCAGCGAATAAAGATCCAGGGGCTACGTTAGCTAGGTCATGTCGACCGAATAAATAGAAACGCGCCGGCTCAGAAAGTATTCGATGCGGTACCAGCTGGTGGTAGTAGAGGAAGAGGAAGGCCTCATCTGCGTTGGAAAGATCAGGTGGAGAAGGACTTGGCTTCACTTGGTGTGTCCAATTGGCGCCGGTTAGCACGAGAATGAAACGAATGGCGCGCTTTGTTAAACTGGGTCCAATCGCGTAAGCTGTTATCGCGCCAATCAAGCAGAAGAAGTGCAGGTGTTTAACTGTTTCCAGTGGACGTTGGAAAATACGATTACTTGCTCCTAATAGTTGAAACTGGTTATATAAAATTCGTTTAGGCACGTCATTAACCATTTCTATAGCCGTTAAGGGTATGTTGCCCTCCTTTGAATTAAACTTCGCCAACTTATTTAATTTTTGTTCTTTTCATTTTTTATTTATGTCATAACATATGTTTTGCATTTTTATAACCATCATAATATTTTGTTCACACCCGCAGAAGAATAACAAGGGCTCATATGTATATGTGTACATATGTATATATGTATAATATTAACAGTTCCATTTTCTTATTTAATTTTAAAGAAATTTGTGTAAGTAAGTATGGGCCCAGAGGCGGGTGGAAAGAAGTTGTTTACTCTATCATTGGTTTTATTACAATAAAATATGCATACAACATTTGGCGAATAATGCACCATATCTTGGGTCTGATGTGTTTTATTATTTTCGTATAGTTTTGCTTTACTGACAGTGTTGGTAGTTGTTACTTCGATTTGTTTAATTCGATTTTGTTTAAATATTTCTTAGATGTATGTATGTAGATGTACATAAATTAAAGTTTTATGCTTATTTTTGAGTTGATGTCTACCACTAAAACTGACACTTAAATAATTCACTATTGCAGGTATGTGAGCACACTCATGTGTGTATATTGGTAAATATGTATGTATAGTTGGGCATAATCGGATAAGTTGTGCCATATTTAGTTGCAGCGGTGGGTATGCGCGCCTCAAAATCCTTTTTTAAAGTCTGCACAAGACGTTCATATCAATGATAACAAACAAATTGCTATTAAATTTTAATAATTTAATATGTATGTATGTGTGTATATTGTACATAGAAGCAATGCATGCACGAACGTTTACATTTACACTTTCTTGCACTTCAAAGCTAGATTATACAACTCGTTTTAGCGCGAGGCTCAAATGAAAGCTCAACATACTACATTTTTATATGTATATACAAGGTGGCGCAAAATTAATCATCCCATTTTGTTTTTAAGGACATTATTAAATAAAAAAATGATTTTGAGTGATGAAAATCTCTATTTTGACCTTTACGCGCTCCATTACTTGCCTGTCTCTATACTGCAGCTGTCTAATTCACAAGTGTCAAATACGATTTTGCAAAAATTATAAATCTTCCGTTAGGCACAACCTTGTATATTGTGTTAATTTCGCTACAACTTTTTGCTAATGCAACTACGAGCACAATTTAATATCAGTTATTTCGCTTTCAACGTGACAGCAAACTTAATCAAGAAAAATAATAATAATAATTATAATAATAATAATACAATGACCCACAATGGTATGAGGCTAAATTTACAAATAAATAGAAAACAAAAGAAATACATAAAACTCTACTAAAGCAAGAGCCTATAAACGTGATGTAGAACTAAATGTTTTTTTTTTCAAGTTTGCGCGACAATTAAATTTTGGTTTGTTCAATATTTAATTTTAGTGTGCCTGCACCTGAGTATATGTTAACAACTTTCAAGTATACTTTTTTCACAGTACGGAGCGAGCATATGTATATGCAATAAATTTAAAAACTTTATGTGAATGTTATGATAATATGCAATAATAATTTAAATCATAAAAATGAAGCACTTCGCGGTTGCCGCAAAGCAACAAAATGTATTCATATGCGTTTAAGATTTACTTTGTGTTTATTTGTTCATGAATATGTTACTCCAATTTTCGCGCATTCGGTAGCTTTTACTTTAATGCAACTGGCGTACGTTTGATACGTGTAGCTTGTGCGTGTTGGTCGCTTGCTACAATACTGGACTTCTAGTGTAGCCAATATTTAAGCTACTGCATCGGTAGCACATTCCTCTTCGACTGTAATGTACATACCCTCCTCCTCATAGGCAGAGTCATGTTTTGCTAGGATTCTCAAGAGTGGTCGCAATTTAAGCCACCACTGTGTCTTCGGGATGCGTTGCCTATGGAAATGAAAAAAAAAAAAAATATTTTAATTAATTATAGCGTATAATAACTAGGCTTGGTTAAGTAAAAAATTATACAGTTAATCAATTATGCGACTGACCAAGAGTTTTATCGCTCAAAACTATTATCACTTGCATATTTTTAAAAAGAACGTTTCAAGACTAGTTTCATTCTATTCTATATGCATAATATTCTTGCTGAAAACTTTTTAAAGAAATATTTTTTCAATAAAAATAAATTAAATTCAAATGCCGATTATAAAAAACGCAAAAATCAGGGCATTTTTCAGTGCGTACTATTAAAATAACGGTATTGATTTCAATCGTGGTCGGAGCAAATACTTGGAAAATACTTAACAAATCATTTTAGTGAGAACTGTTTATGTCTAATTAATCAAAATTAAAATGATTTGACTCATTACCGGCTAGATTAATTTGACGCTTAATTACTCGAATAATTTGACTTTTGATTAAGTTTTTTAAATATTTAATAGTCAATTAATCACACTCCACTAATCGTAACCGAAACGTAATCTTAAAAAATATTCAAGCGATAAATTAAGACATTTCAGCAATGTGCTTAGGTTAGGTTAGGTTAGGTTGAGTGGCTGTCATCCGACACACTAAGCCTGTATAAACACATTGTAAAACCACTGGAACTCATATTATACACTTTAATCTTCCCTAAGCCAACCTGTGGATTTAATAATTTTTGTTAATTTCGGCAACCCTATTTGATAGGCATCTTCATTGCTGTCAAGAAGGGCGAGTTCGAGCATGGAAAGCCTTTTTCAGTATAGAGCAATGCATGTACACAGGAGGTGTTCCACTGTTTCCTTTTCTTCAGTATCTTGACAGCTTCGACAAAAGTCGTTATGTGGTACCCCCAGTATATTTGCATGCCTTCCAATTAGACAATGCCCAGTTAGTACCCCTATCGTATTTCTCATATCCTGTCCCCTAAGACACAGTAGCGATTTTGTGCTGTGGTTCCATTCTGGCTAAGTTTGTTATTTGGCTAAAAGGTGATAGCCTCCAACGGGCATTAGCACCATTGATATTTATATATAATTGGCGCCTACTCCCTTTTGGGTATTTGGCCGAGGTCCTCCTCCTATTTTCGGTGTGCGTATTGATGTCGTTCCACAAATGGAGGGACCTACAGTTTCACGCCGACTCGGAACGGTAGATATTTTTTCTTATGAGGAGCTTTTTCAAGGCAAAAATACACTCGGGGGTTTGCCATTGCCAGCCTTTTTCTTCATTTTGATCTTTCACCGAGATTCGAACTTACGTTCTCTCTGAATCCCGAATGGTAGTCACGCACCAACCCATTCGGCTACGGCGGCTGTGTCTATCTATTAATAATTTGGAATCGGTATTAGTACATTATCTGGGTGAATATTTCGTGTTGTACCTTTCCTTGCAAACTCATCTGCTTCGCAGTTACCTTCTATTATTTCTATAGCCTGGCACCCAGATCAAGTTTGCTTCAAAATATTGCGATACTTCGCATAATAATTTATGGCCTTCAACCACCGTTTTTGACAAAAATTTTAATGACTCTAACGATTTCAGAGTTGCCTGACTATCCGAGTAGACATATACTTCCCTCATAGTTAGAGATCTCTTCTTTAAGAGTAATAAGCCCTCTCTTATGGCGATAACTCTTGCCTGAAAGACAAGTAATCTGAGGCTCAATGCTGACTTGGCAGCTAGTTGCTTACCATATAAGTCAGTTGGAAATAAGTATCAATGTGCTTACAGTTATAAAAAACGGAATCAAAATACAATATTCTTACTAAGGATTTACAATAGATTGCCTTATGCCAGCGTCTTGCAAACTGCTCCACAAGAAAATACCATCACTTTAAATTTGTATATTATTTTCCCACCAAATATTTCTTCTTTGCATTTGCGACGCTAAGTCTTACATAAGCTTTACATGCTACCGAATGGTAGTCACACACATACCCATTCCGGTATGGCGGACGTAGATTTGCCATTGCCAGCCGAGGGGCGAGCGCTATTTTAAAAAACCCCCATACAAAACCAACTGCCGATCGGAGACGACATAAAATTTTTAAATATCATCAAGACGCTCACCACAAATCAGAGGAAGAGCTCGACCAAACACCCAACAAAGGATGCATGCGGCATTTATATAAAATTGTACTCACTCAAAGTTAGTTTCACCGATCAAATCCGCCAAAGGTGTGAAACGGTACTGACGGCGTACAATACCGAGCAGACAAGCTGAATCGGTGCTTTCACAGCGTACAGTGCCATCCGGTTTAGTATTGTTCTTGATTTGCGCATTCAGCCATTCAACGCACTTGGCAGCCATCTTAGTGCCCATATTACGGTCGAAAGGTGTAGGTGAACCACCCTGTTGCATATGACCTACACAGAAAAACAAAAAACATATGAGATAGACTGCACAAAATATTATATTTCACGCATTTCACTTACCCAAAATATTCATACGACATGAGAATAGTCCCTTGCCTTCTTCTGAGTAAAGGCGGTGTATAAAATCAGTATTATAGTTTTCAGAGGCCTTTTCATTGCGCAAAATCAAACCACGCTGTAC
Source organism: Anastrepha ludens (assembly GCF_028408465.1). Lineage (NCBI taxonomy): Eukaryota > Metazoa > Arthropoda > Insecta > Diptera > Tephritidae > Anastrepha > Anastrepha ludens. Next base: position 3,860,525 of record NC_071502.1, read on the forward strand.
TCCTTCAGCCATTTTCGAAGCCATATGATAGACATCTTGTTGCAAATCTTTAATGGAGAATTTCTCTTCATAAATGTATGCAGCATCAGCGCCACCAGCTAAACCGGCCAAAGTGGCCAAGTAGCCACAATAACCACCCATTGTCTCAATCACAAAGACACGGCGTTTTGTGCCTTGTGCCGACTGGCGTATGCGATCACAAATCTCAGTAATCTCATTTAGACCAGTATCGCAACCGAGCGAGAATTCAGTACCAGGAACATTGTTCGAGATAGTCGATGGTACAACCACCATTGGGATACAAAATTCAGGATAGTTGGGACGTTGATCGGAAATCTGGCCACATGCATGGTAGGCCTCAAAACCACCAATAACAAGCAAACCTTGGATTTTGAATTCCTTGAGACGAGCGGCGATCTCCTTAAATTTGCCCTCCGGTAGTGTGCGCTTGGTGCCGAGGAAAGCACCACCTTGGCCAACCCAACCGGTTACGTCGGACCTAAAAATGTTGAAAATATACAGATTGAAATGTTACCAAATTTATATAATAATTTTGGCTACTCACCAGCCCATTTCTTTGATATTGCCGGCAATAAGACCCTCAATGCCGTCATGTACGCCAAATACAGTGTCACCACGGTAAATGCAGTTACGCACAAAACTACGCACGGCAGCGTTCATGCCACATGCGGGTGCACCAATGTGCATAACAGCCATGCGATAACCCTCCTAATTGTTCAACAAAAATATAAAAGTAGTAATGTAATTACTTATACTCGACGCTGAATTTTCAATACGCTACATACCTTTGCGTTCTCGACCTTTGGGGGCTTTAGACGCGTCAACATCTTGTACGTTTCCAAATTGCGTTCGAAAGAGCGTCCACGCAATTTCACAGCCAATTCCCAATTCTTCTCCGCCATCGCTTGGGCGACTTCCTTAGTACGTTCAACGCACTCCATCAGCGGCACGCGCACTGCTTGATTGCCATCCAATGAGACAACACACGGCACCGAATCGGGCGTGGCTTCCATAAGTGCCAGCGTAGCTTCAGCGCCCATACGACAACCCTGGGGGAAAGGATTATTTATTAAGTACAAATAAAGTAGAAAGTGCGTGTTTTATATCTACCCACCAAAACACGGTCAAAAGCGCTGGGGTTTCCTCCGCGCTGCACGTGACCAAGCACAGTAATGCGAGTGTCCTGCTGCAGCTTGTCAACGACCACCTTTTTCACATCCTCGGCGGTGATGGGGTTGCCCTCACGATCGATGGCACCCTCAGCAACGATAATAATATTCAAGCGTTGGCCAGCATTACGCTCCTGCGTGACGGAAATAAGCACGATAAAGTTAGAAGAAAAAGTTGCAGTTAGTGGACGCATTCACAAATCAGCGACATTTTTTCCAACAAATATTCTACAACTCGTATACGGATAAATGTATGAATTTAGAGGTCCTTTATTTATGGTCGATTTATGCGCTCATGTACATTATGAGTTTCTTATAAGAAAGCATTCAACTGATTATGGATTAAACCAGAAATTGTTATTATTATTTAGCATTTTTAATTTTGCAACATTTCATATAAATCGACCAACACTAAAGAACAGTGATAAAATTTTATTTTGATCAAAATACTGTGTTAATTTTTTTAAATGGCAATAGAAAGTGAGTGCGAAATGATTTGATGATCAAAGGGAAATGAACAGAAATCATAAAAAATACAGTTAAAGCTACTGAATGTGATTGATTGATTGATGTTGGCGAGAATGACATTTGAAAAAGGTGATTTTAATGAATCGAAGTAAATATATTTATAATAGCAAAGAAAATATGTAACAGATATGTATGTATGTATTTACAAAATGAACCAATGAATGATTGTTGCTTTATAAAGAAATAGAAATTAGCGAGAGTGAAGAAGCGAGAGCGAATGTAGAGAGATGGGGACAGCACATGTTTTTGTATTTTTCATTGGAATTTTTTCTATGATGTGAAACTTTTAATTTTTTTTAATAATTTAGAATTTTGTTTAATTTCAAGTCTTAAGACCTATTACAAAAAACAAAAAGCAACATAAAAATAACCAAAAACCCAGTTTTTCTATACACAAAATATATAAACACAGTCTACGGACAAAGAAGTACCTTAGGCACTGGAATGATTTCAGTGGACGCTTTAATTTTTTTTTTAATTTTAGTATTGTTAGACGTTATTCGAGACAATACCCGCAACCAACGAAAAAACACAAAAGGTAATTAATAGTAACGGTTTTGTTGTTGAACAATAAATTAGTCCTTGTTATACTTTTTGGCAGTTGTTCAATTTACGCACCAGCAAAACCCGTATCAAGCAGAAAATAAAAATATTTTACAAAAGCTTATAAACAATTGCTAACAAATAACCGCAAAACCATAAGAGAAAAAATAAATTAAGCTTCCAAATTGAAACTGCACTCTGACCTGCAGTATTTTTTTGCATATTTTATCGGGCCAATTAACGGCGACCGGCTCCTCGGGTATAAATATGAAATCTGCCTCGCTAGCTAAAGCCGCCGAAATGGCTAAATAACTAAATATACAGAATTATAAAAACAAATAATGAGAAGTTGAACAAATAAAAGCAAATAATAACGGTACTAATAATATTTATAAAAAATATTAAATATATTTATAAGTGCAAATTTTTGGGTAAAATTTCAAGCGCAGGTATACGGACTTAACATAGCTTAGGACTTAACATAGCTTAGGACTTAACATAGCTCAGTTCACAATTAGCGTTATAAATTGATGAGATGGAAAAGAGCAAATAATTTTCATTTGTAAAAATTCTCATAAAATAAAATAAATAAAAATAATATTTTAAAAAATGTATTGCTTTTTGTGAGCTGAGCCTAAAATACTGTAGCAGATGAATTGAGTTATTGCGTACCAAGGCGCATTAATTAAAGATGGTGGCAATTAGACCAACAACAATGTTTTGTCGGTCAAATTGTTACGGCACAGTTAATGACAAAGAGGAAAACAAATAATGAATCCCCTTGTTTCTTTCTGCGCTGACAGTCACATGGGCGTACAAAAAAAACAAAAACAAATCAGCTCATTTGCCGATACCACCTTTAAAAGATTCGCCTTGATGCGTACTATATAAAGAATTGATTTAAAAAAAATTTTAAATTTAATAAAAAATAGGTATATTAAAAATTGTCATCAATTCATCCTTTGCAGCGTCTTGGTGCTGAAACAAAACAAATCGGTGGGGAGAGCATAATTGTAGTGGAAAATAATATAAGGAAATCGGGTGTAAAGGAGTACAGGAGCAGAACAGCAGGATACCAGGTTGGACAACTTACGGTGCTTCAAACATTGGCACTAGTTTTTAGATAGCAGGCACGAATATTTTCATAACATTAAGTCGCTAAACGGGAATAAGTGGGAAGTGCTGCAGCAGGGGTGGATATGAAGGTGAAATGCAATGTTAATAATAAAAAATATTTAAAAATTAGATATTTATGTATTAGAAATTAGCAAAAACACACAAACTTTGTCTGTCGCCGGTCAAAGAAGTCTTCGAATGGGCACAGGGGGTAGAAAATTAGACAAAAAGGAAATAATGTATGAAAAAAGGATATATTAGCAACCACAAAATTGGTGCAAATGATCGAAATGTGTGCAAAAAACAATAAATGTTTATGTGGATGAAGACGCCCTAGTTTATTTGAATGAATAAATCAAATATTGAATATCATGAGAACCAGAAAATCAGCAAAAGCACAGCACCCTCTTCGTTTATTAAAATAAACTATATGTATATAATTGCTTTATTATTGTCAGTCTAAAAAATTCCTTTGAAAACTTGAACGAGCGAGATTCTATATAATAAAACAATTGAGTTTCTGACTGCTGTAAATGCGTGTATCTATGCATGTAAATTAGAATAGTGGAATAGTTCAAACAAAATGGGTTTACTATTAATAACACAAGGGCTGAAAAGTCCCGGCCCTAACAAAGAAACAGGTTCTTTTTTGTTAGAAATGAGGTTAATTCATCAACGTAATTTCCTTCAAGAACTACGTAATCAGTTCAGCGCCGCTCATTTTACTACCACTTTTGTAGAACGATTTATCTTTTGCCTCAAACTACGCATCAGTTTTAGTGTAACTTCTTCATTAGAGCGAAATTCCTTACATTTTTTTTAGGTTTGCGAAGAGATAGCAATCGCTGGTAGCCAGATCTGGTGAATACGGTGGATCTGAGCGCAATTCGAAGGTCAATTCATGCAGTTTTGCCATTGTTTTGAATCATCAAAACGTTCATGTTTTTGGTCAACAGTGAGCAAACGCGGCACCCACTTTGAACAGAGCTTTTTCATAGTCAAATGATCATGCAATATAAAGCGAACAAGTTATTTTCATATCTAACTCACGCATTTTCACTTTTCGATCATTAAAAACGTTTTTGTGGATTTTTTGATGTTTTCTGGCGTTACCGCCTCATTTGGACGTCCACAGCGTTGTGCATCATCGGTGTATCTACGATCACATTTGACGTCAACAAACCATCGTTTTATTGTTGTTTCTGATGGTGCGGAATCCCCATAACACTTTTGAAACCATTGCTCGCCTCAAAGGTATTTTTTTCATCAAGAAGCAGTGTAAAATTAAAACACGAAATTCCTTTTGATCCATTGTTTTAAAAATAACAAAAGTAGCATCGCTCTTAGCTCAATAACTCACGAACTAAACAATAGAATATCATGACATTTTAACAGCTGTCTTTTAATACTAACTGAAGAATAGGCCCGGGACTTTTCAGCCCATGTGTTAATATATTCGAGGCAAGTAATTGCGTTTTATCGATAGTTTCATTTACTAGCGGCTGCATTGCACAAAACGACACACTTCAAATAATTTATTAATAATAAACCAATTTATTCGTTCTTGCTTATATAAGACCACTTTATCTGCTTTCAATTAACGCCACTATTCTTATGGTTGCTTATAATAAAAAAAACTCATACTCTATTTTTATTCCACTTTAAAGCTGCTATTTTGGTTTCCACAAATACATCTTTTGACTAAAAAGCAGGGTATAATGGTACAACGTTTTAAACTGAAGTATGGGCACGGCAAGCAATGACAAACCTTGAAGTTTATTTCATTATGAAAAACTGTAGGTGCCTCCATTTATGGAAAAACATCAAGAAGCACTTCACAAATAGGAGGAGCGAGGCCAAACACCGAACAGAAGTGTACACGCCAATTATTTATTTATTTTTTTTATAGGCAAAGCGGTGCTAATTAATCTCGTCATCAATATCCAGATTCATAACTAGTCTTTAGGACTTTAAATCCTGTAGCAGGAAGTATGCCATACAATAAGGCAACAGTTACAGGATGGTTCAAACTGAATCATTTGTTATTTTTACACAAAAAACCTTTTCGCAACTCCAAATGATGACTTTCAGCTAATAAATGAAATACCGAAAGAAACGTGTCACTTTGCGCTCAAACATTGCTGGAAATATTGCAAACTTATTTGGAAGTTGAGTGATGTGTACCCAAACTGTGTGTTAGCGGTTTCCTTAATAAGCAAATTGGAGCATATGAGGGAGGAAAGCGCACGCGCAAAAGTCGAGAAGCATTTAGGTGTGGAGAATAGAGGTAGAAGGGAAAAACTCTTTAGAATTGGATGATGGAAATACTTGCTTTTTAGGACAAAGCCATAATATACCAAAAGAAGGTTACTTTTTTCATCATTTTATTTATATTTGGCCCACCCTTGTTTGGATAGCAGAGTGGAATAAAAAGCAGAAATCGTTACAAAAATTCTTTAAAACACATTTAACTTTCAATCCAGAGAATTCTTTACTGCCTTCGCTCAAAAACACTGCGCTTCTGAATAATTCAATAATAATAACAATACAATTAGACTCAACACATGTGTTTGTTCCCTTTTGAAAGTGGCAAATACATAAAAACAACCTGTATACTAACTCCAATAACAAACTTTTCAAACAATAACTTACTTGCATAACCTGTACGAGTATGTATGCATAGTGTAAAATATAAATTTATCGAAGAAGGTGCATTAGGTATTAAAATTATAAAATCAAACCGGGAAAATTAGACCAAAAAACAGAATTTTGAATTTGTCTTTGCAATAGCGCCTGCAACATTCTACAATGAATGAGAATTTGCCTTCTAAATATATATTTTATGTATGTACAATTGAATGTGTTTAACTTTTCATGTTGCTTTAATATATTTTCATTTTTATTTTTGCTTATTTTTTCTTGCCTGCGACAATTGCTGACATAATCTATCGGGCCAATCTGCTCTTGGGGGATTTTCAGGTATGAAAATATAATCAGCCTCGCTGGAAAGACCGGCTACAAGTGCCAAATAGCTGTAAAAAGAAAAATTCACGCACCATGACAAACAACAACAACAGCAAACAAAAACATTCACTTTTTCACATTGTAGACATTTCAATATTTTGGAAAACGCGCTTCTATTTTTTAATCTTTTTTTTTTTTGAGGCACTTTTAATTTTTATAAATAATACTTAAAAATACGAAAAGCACATTACACTAATAATTACAAGTATTTTTGAGGGCCCAGTAAATCATTTGAATTCAGAAATTAACTTCCTAAATTTGCGACATATTCACGGAACACATCGTCTCAACATCATTCCATCCGATAACATAATTACAAAAGGCGGCAGTACAGTTGAGTGGTATAATTAAATTGTTGTTAATTAGTTATTAATCAGTTTCAAGACAAAAACTCAATTTGGTAAGCAGGTACAATATACATATATCTTTGTCCCTTATCACAATATCTAACCAATTAAGTTCCAATCGTATTCAGACTCGAGGGCACCAATATATGTACGAGAACACTTGTGTGCGTGTACAACTTACACTACATTCGAACGCTCTTATACTCATTCGGCCTAAAGCGCGCCGGATCAGCATTTTAAACCAACAAACAAAAAAGCATTAAACTAAATTAGAACTAAATTTTAATTAAAGCTTTCCAATAACTATATTAATAGTATGGGAAATAGTTCATTCTTATACTTGTTTGTGGTCATGCTGAACCAATTGAAGCGCTTAAAATATACAAAATCGATCAATATTTTCAATTGTTCTCCAATAAACAACTCAAAAATTGGCAACAATATACAGGATGTGAAAAAAAATTAATCTAAAATGTCAAATGGCATATATGAAAAATGTCTTATTTGGCTTGCCTGTATAAGCTTATTGCATAGACGTTCGGGCCAGTCGAATGGTGGCGGCGATTCAGGGCAAAATACATAATCAGCTTCGGAAATAATACCAGTAACTACAGGCAAATAACTGTGTTTAGAAGGAAATCGTAAATCAATTAAGGGTAGTGTAGTCAATTAATAGTAATTAGAAATTCGAGATAAGTATTTCCAGCCAAATTCGTATTTTTCGTATTCGGTGTTTTTTGTTTTTGGACCTTGCCAATTGGTAGTGATAAACTTACTAAAGCATGTTAGGCTTTGCACTTTATTTGTTATTTTAATCAAACTTCAAAAATTAAAAGATATGATATAAAAAATCTTGCTACAACTTACCCACAATGACGACCCATCACCTCCATTATGAAAGTACGTTGATGAGAATAGGCAGTACTCACAATAGCATCGATAGCTTCAATGATACGATGCAAAGCCGAATCGGTACCGATGGTCATGTCAGTGCCGCAAAAGTCATTATCAATGGAGCCCACCTAGTAGAGAAAAGTGAAAAAAAGATGTTTAATATGTAATGAGAAACTCAAAATAGAAAAATAATTTATTATATTATTTCATTTTATGAAATTATAAACCAATTTTTTATATTCTTACTCAAACCACACTCACCATGCCCACAATATGCAATACATCGAACTTTTTACGTTGCTCTGGTGTGATTTTCTTTGCCTCCAGCAACTCATCCAACAAACCAGACCATTCAGTACGGAAGCAATTTGCACCAGTAAGTGACCCATCACCACCGATCACCACCAGGTTGGAGATACCTTTTACATACAAAATAATCAAATAAAATAGAAATACAATAACATAAAAACTTTCTAAATACCTTTTTGAATCAAATTGTATGCAGCCTTAAGGCGACCGGCACGTTCGCGAAATTCAGCACAACGTGCCGAGCCAATTACTGTACCACCACGATGGATGATCGATGAAACCGATGCCCAATTGGCTTCGACGATGTTATCACCACCATCAACCATGCCCTGGTAGCCTTCTCGAATGAAGTAGGCCTAGAAAAGTGTAAGGATATTACAATTATTCATAAATAGTATAATTTCTACAGTTTCTCATAAATATAGTCAGAATATGTACGTATAAACTAAGATGCTTGAGATCCCAGTTAACCGCCCACCGCTTGTATTCTGTTAAAAAAGATAAATAAAAGCTATTCGGTTGCCTGGTTAGCCTGTGGCACTAATAAACTACAAAAATGGCGAAAATGACGACTGTTTAAGGAAGAACAATTTTGTATCGCGCAACCTTATCTATTCGATAAAAGCTTGAAAGACTAGAGAAAAGGCTATGCATAATCAAGTTGTGCTGAAAATTGAATGTACGTCCCGATCACGAATTTATTGTCGCACCCACCGTCTACGACTGTCGTTCCCACAACAGTCGGTTCTACGTTACCGGAACGACCCGGATTTATATCCGGCCAAGGACTGTCACTTCAGCAGCATTCCTCATATATGTATGTATGGGGAATGTTTATGTTGCTACAGCAACAACAACCATAAATTCTAATAAAAACATCTTTCGCTTCAATAAGCATTAATTTTACTCGTATAATATTTTTCACAACTGCCAAAAGCCTTTTTATACACAACGAATAATATTTGCTTTCCGAGAAGATCATCTGTTTTTTTTTGTTCATATGCGGTAGTACTTTCATTGTGGCACCACAATTCGTTTTACACGTCACGTCAGTCAAAAGCGTTGCCGCAACGGACGCAAAGGACTATTGTGCTGACAGTCCTATTCTATCCGGCCAAGGACTGTCACTCCAGCTGCATTCCCCGTACATGTATGGGAAATGTTTATGCTGCTACAACAACAACAACAACAACAACAACAACAACAACCTTCAGCATGCAGCAAAATTTGTGAAAAATTGGCTTTCTAAAGAAAAAATTTCAGTTCTGGTTTGTCCAGCAAAAATCCTCGCCGTTAACCTCTTTGAAATTCTGCGGCACGATATTAAGGTTACGGCTGGCCAAAAAATTTTAAAATATTAATAAACTATGAACAGAAAGCATGGAACTTAAATATATTCCTTTGGACGGATGCCTTAAGTCAATAGAAAGTTGATCTCACAGGTGTGAAGCAGTTTTAAAAAAATGGATATTCAACAAAATACTAATCAGGTAAATAATTAAATAAACAAGTTTAACCAATTTGAAATGTTATATATTTTTTTTTTTTCTTGCGACAGACCAGTTCAAAATGTGATAAATTCCGATTTTTTGCACTCCTTATAAATGTAGATATTGAATTATCGTTTATTTTTATTTTTTTATAATACTGCTATAAAAGAATAGATTTGTGCAAAAATAACTGTTTTACTAGGTCATCTAGTAAAAGTAATCATCGTTATACGTCATTGTGGGGAGGTGCGCTATATCTCTGTCCATAGCTGTACGAGTATGTACAATCATATGGTACATATGTATGTAAGTACCTACCTCAGGTATTTCACGCTTCAATTTTTCAAAACGTGTCTATCTAATCTTATATATATATATAATTGGCGCGTAAACCCTTTTTGGGTGTTTGGCCGAGCTCCTCCTCCATTTGTAGTGTGCGTCTTGATGTTGTTCCACAAATAGAGGGACCTACAATTTCAAGCCGACTCCGAACGGCAGATATTTTTATGAGGAGCTTTTTCATGGCAGAAATACACTCGGAAGTTTGCCATTGCCTGCCGATGGGCGACCGCTATTAGAAAAATGTTTTTCTTAATTTTGGTGTTTCACCGAGATTTGATTCTCTCTGTGAATTTGAATGGTAGTTATGCACCAACCCATTCGGCCGCCAACTTAAATAAAAAATATTTCCTCACAATAAAACTTAAGTAAATAAATTGTAATGTAAAATGAAAAATTTAGCCTACTACAACTAAACAAAAAACAAACGCGCCAAAAAAATATTTAGCTATGCATTCCAGATTTACTTGAATGTGTAGAACTCTACATTAAACAGGTAAACATCGATTAACAAATAAAATACAACCCAATACAAAAACCTGAAGAACATTTTAAAGTCAAACTAATTTTAATGCTAAATAAAGTCTGATTGAATCAAAATGTTAAAAGCTATCAAAAACAATTAGCGTTGTTTGCCGTACCAAAGGTCATCCTATTGGCAATGACTAATTATACGAATACCAAAAGTTCCAGATAGAAAGACCGAAATGAATGATCAACAAAAACAAAGTCAAAACGATTTAAAAATTTCCGCGCATCTTAACAATGCTGATATGATACAATCTTAACAAAACAAAATAGTACATCGAATGAATAATAATAGTGACGCCTTTTGCCGTCAAATCTAGTATGTTTGAATGGACATTGATGTGTACATAACAAGTAGATTAAATTCGAGCATTTTGCTTTAAACAATAATTTAAATTTCACTTTTATCTGAGTCCATTATCAAAGCGTTTGCCCTAGTGTAAATATTTATTACGTAGCCAGACATACAACACACCTGAGGAAAATGCTTTGTCGTTGCACTAGCGAATGAAATTCGTGTATGCATTACAATGAAGATAAACTAGATACACATAAGTACATACATATTCGTGCATATATAAATTTGCATTTTCGTAAGTTTTTATACATGTATGTATAAAGCTTTTACTAAAAATAAACCCAATGCCATGGTTATGCATTCAAGTTACTTATCGCCAGCCGACACTTCAAATATAATCAGCAAAATTCAGCTAACATACTTCAAAAAATCAAAATATATCTTTGTTGCTACAAAAGCCGACATCCAATAAGCGAGCCTTTAACTTACGCCCACCGCCCATTCCAGCCCCTTTTCATATACGGATCATCTACGACAAATACATACCTTGCATCCTAAGTAGATGGCCATGCGTACGCAAGCACGCACTGCAGCATTCATGCCCTGCGAGTCGCCACCACTAGTAAAGACAGCAAGGCCCTTACCCTTATGGGAGCCACGCTCAATGAATCGTTGTCTTAGTTCGTTTGGCATTTTTGCGATTTTTACTTTGCGGCAAGCGTAATCCAATAAACAATGAAAGAAATTTATTCGATAACTTCACACACACAATACTATTATAAAGAGCGTTTCACTTTGAGTATTTTAAATCGTCTTTCAATTTCAACGGTCTATTTATTTCACTTGAAAATTGCGTATGAGTCGAGGTTTGAGAATGGTCCACTACTATTAGTACTCTTTAGCACCGTTTGCATCCACCGCTCTATCAACCGCTCGGTTGTAGTGATGTGTATAGATGTGGAAGCACGTACGCTGGTGTATGTCTTTTAGCGCGTACTCGAACTTCTTCACTTTGATTCACTCAACACAGCAATTATGAAAAATTATCCAAAATTCGCGAAATTTTGACAGAGTAAAAAAGTTAAATTCTCTTTTTGTATGTCCGCTCAGCAACACCAAGGTGACACACTTTGACGTTTCAAGGTGACCTTTATCGATTGAAGCACTGCATAAGTGACATTTCTTCATAGGGTAATACAGTGCGAATATGGTAAGCACATCAAATAAAAATACTTTCAACAAACCATGTGATAAAAGTAATATATATATACATAAACCTATATGTGGGGTTCTGCATTAATTAAGTAACTTGCAATAGGTGAACTTTCATTGCAAATATATCAGTAAATAAAAAGTTGCCACAAAAATATATAGCTTTTGAGTGTACAAAAAATACGAATTCACCCTATGAATAGTTGACAATCAGCTGATTGCACTCTATCAACTACATTACCGGTCAACTCAGTGCTAACCGTTGTGCAGATCCATTTGTGTTTTGTGGAATAGTGCTAACACAAGCAAATACAAAATGTTATGGAATTTAAATAATAGCCGCGTTTTTTCGCGCATATGCATCGTATGAAGCCAGAAACATGCAGTTTTACATGCGCTTATGAAATAATTGCGAATAAGTCGGTGCTTCGAAGTTTGGTAATGTAGTTTATATAGGCTTTTTGCACACTGCTTTATCGACCCTTAATATCAAATGGAATGTCCACACAACAGATATACGGTGAATTCTAAAAACAATTAAGATATACTATACATATGCGTCAATACACATTTTTCTATCAATTTAGAACTTTTCTTAACGCTTATATTTTTTAATTCGTTATTTACTTATATAAATATTGATGTAATATAAGTTGAGCAGTGATGTCAAAAGCTTTTCCGGATTATAAATCATTGATGCGCATAAAAGGCACACGGCTATTAAAATGGGCAACCGTTTAGTCAACGTTTTTGGAGGTTACTCGTCTCGAACCCCAATCTAGTTTACATATCTTGAAATACCCGGAACACATAAATATTTTCACTGAATTTTAAAAACTGTATTTTCCGGCGCGTCCATCAACTTCCGGCTCAAAGCAACTCTGCGGCATTCATTTGTAGCAGCGAGTGAGGTTCGAATTTAATTCAAACCATTCAATATCCGTCTTGAAGGTAAATATTAAAAATTTTCCCCGAATCCGGTTTTTTTTTACTACAAAATCTATATTTCTAAACTTTGCAAAAATATTCATTTTTTGATTTTTCCATTCAAATTTGCGGTGGATATATAACAAAATAGAGAAATTTAAATTTTTATATGGTATGCAATGGCTTCCTATTTGCAGTTTAATAACTTTAAAGTAAAGCATTTTTTATGGTAGTACAAGATGAAGTCCAAGATAAGCAAGAATGATCTAAAATAGAAACTACAGGAGCTTTGTTCTGATATCTTCGGGTTTATTTATTCAAAATAGTCCCTTCTGGCCTCGATACACTGTTTTGCGCAATTTAAAGCTTTTTGAAAGAGTGTTTTAGGTCATTGACTGACATCCGGAATGTCCTTCAGGATGTCGAGACAATCCTTTAAAATGACCTCTACGTACGCAAAACGTTTTCCTTTCAAGGCCAAATTCAATTTTCCAAATAGGTAGAAGTCAGAAGGAGCCATATCAGGCAAAAACGGTAAGTGGTTGTTGGTTAAAATGCTATTTCTACTCAAAAAATGAGTCACAAGCGTGGATTGATGTGATGGTGCATTATCATGCAATAAGCGACAGCTTCTTCCTTCGCGGCATTCAGGGCGAATTCGACGAATGCGGTGCAACAAACGCTTCAAAACGCCAAGATAAAAAATTGTATGAATCGCAGGCAATAAAAACGGGTTAGCCAAGGATGACAGAACTCAATTTGCCTTAGATATTAGCTGCCTGGATACTAAGAAATAATTAGTTATTAAATAAAATCTTACATCCAGTCTTTCTTGTTCTTCTTTTTAAAAGTTCCTTTAGTTTACATTCACAAAAGATTGCAGCTGTCATTTTTCGGCAATGTTGTCATCGGAAATTCTCCTAATCCAGTTAAATTATAAGAATTAAGTCTAGTTGTCAATTCGCATTAGTTGCACTTCATTCCAGAGATAATTCCGAATTATGTTGTTAATCCCAATCAGCGCCACCGTCTGTCTAGGCTTTTATGGGTAGGACCACGGTTAATGGTTATGGCGCTATGATATGGCCCTCTAAATTAACTCTCCGTTCGACACCCTTTTTAAAACCTTCGGTTGGGCAACCGGGTCTGACCTTTTCTCGTCCTGTTCGAGGATCCTTTTTAAAAGGTTACATACATAAATCGATAGAAAATGAAATTTTAAGAAGCCCAAGTCGTTAGCTATAACAAAAATATGTTAAGTTCACATCTCTTTCTCTCTTAGTTTCACAGTCTATGGTGGATCATAGCTTCATCAACAATCTTCCTCCAATTCAGTCTCTCCCTTGCCTCATTTCTCCAATTACGAACGTTCATCGCTTTTAAGTCTGCTTCTACGTCATTAAGCCATCTCTTGCTTGGTCGGCCTCTCTTTCTTCTTCCAATTGGACGCAAAGTAAACACCCTTTTTTGGATTCTTTCGTTAGGCATTCTTATGATGTGGCCAATCCATCTAATCCGCTGCGCTTTTATTACATTTTCATCACCAATAAGGTTTTCAATTTCGTTGTTACAACGGATGCGACACATGCCATTTTCAAGCCGGATAGGACCGTAGATTTTTCTCATTATTAAGTTCACGTGCAAAGTCGAAAAAGTCAGTCCAGTCCAGGCCAGTTCCGGGTGCCCACGGATGGGCATCCTTAACGGCCGAAAGGCCCCGCTACGGGGACATACTACTTATGCGATAGGAAACGAAAGGCCCCGCTACGGGGGCGTAGTACTTATGCGATAGAAAACGAAAGGCCCCAATACGGGGACATGAAAAGAATTCAGTTTTCATTTCCTTTATTTATCATCGCTGTAGTTTCCTTTAACAAATGTTGCAACTTTGTGCATCCCTGGTTTGTTGATCATATCAAATTATTATTATTATTTATAGGAGATATATACAATATAACCCTAACTTAATTAGCACACTGGCTACTAGGGCCTTCAGTGCCCATCAAATTATAAATCAAGTAAATAATCGAATTCATATCTAAATAAATCAGTTTAAATGTTCAGTTGAAGTTTTCATCTATAAATGTTTTAGAACTTCACCTAATTGTTCGTCATCTAATATGCGAGTATTACAAAAACAGTTTTTCGGCCGTTAACCCTTTCGATCCGAACAGAACCTATGTGTCCCGGTATATGTTCGAGGATAAAATACTAATCGGGACATATAAGTCCCATTCAAAAACACTGACGAGACATATATGTCCCAGCCCCTCCCACCACCCCTTTTTACCCGATTCAAATCTTTAAGTGATGGAATGCTTTTCTTTTACCTATTGTAACGATTGAAAACGTAAAACAAGTTCCCTTTACCTCAGCGGCTTTTCGGATCGAAAGGGTTAAGGGTTAAGCCATAACAATTTTTAAATCGTTCGCAAACTTCTTCTCTAACTTACTGGAATCAAACCAAATAATTCTAATTGGGGTTTCGTGTGGATGTGTGCGACCTTCCACCAAAAAAACTGCACCATTACCTAGGTTTTACTAATTTGAATTGAAACGCACAGTTGACCTTGTGTTTTAAATTATCTTTTATTGTTTTTTTTTTATAATTAAGAAACTGTAATTTCAATAAACTTAAATATTTCAATCTTCGCCTCCATGTGTTTCTGTTTTAATGTCTTTTTTTTATTTTAGTTTTAGTTTTTGTTGTGTTATAATTATTTGTTTACGCTTGCTTGTTTTTATATTTTTCTTTTGCTTTTTGGTCTTGCATTTTTGCATTGTCTTGGAAAAATTCTGCATTTATAGTCCACATTTACTTGTATGTATGTATTTCAATATGTGGCATATAAATTTAAGCGCATTCCAAAATTGCTTCTTTTACTCCGGTCTTGTTGTCTTTTTTACATACACAAAATCTATGTTTGCATTTTGCATTTCATGTTTCATTTTTGCTGGACAGTAATTTTTCATATTATAATAATATAATTGTTGCCTTCATTATATGCCATATGAAAGAAGTTATGCTTGAATTAAAATTTGAATAATTAGCGCATTTCGGTTAGTTTGCTCTGTGTATTACTTAGCGCACCCATTACGGCATATCAATGCAGTGAATGCGTGGTAATACATACATAACTGGTTCTTTCCTTACTTTACCTTACTATCGGGGTCGTTTGGAATAAAAAAGGGATCTTAGATTTTACATACATACTTCTTTGTTTTTGTTTTTGCTTTTACTTTTGTTTTTCTGCTTGTGTTACTTATGTTTTTGTTTTTGATTCTTTTTGTTTTGTGTTATGCAAAAATTAATTTATTATTATTATGTATAATCCGCATATGTTGAAGATTGGGAAGCGATATATGTATTCATAGTTTTTTGTTTTTCCTTTTCTTTTTAGTACTAAATTTAGTTTATAGGTATTAGTACAATATGATGTAATTTATTATGAATTTAATAGCTGCATCGAATTAAATATTGATCTCAAGATTAGTTTCGTTCAAACGGGTTACATATGCAGGGATACAATTACGAAACAGGGGTTTGAGTAAGGGGATTCTGGTTTGAAGTCGTTAAGGAACTATTGCAGCATCGCTGGTTTTGGTTTTTGAAGTATGCGCTTCAGAATGGCGAACAAGTTGTGAAATGCAAATGCTGAAGAGGTAAGGAGTGGCTTGAATGGATATGGAAATCGTTTTAATGCGCCAAGCATCAGGGCAGGGCACAGCGTGAACCACTGGAGCACACATCTACACATGCAAAACATTTAGAAAGCTTCAAAAATGGAAACAAGCACGTCGAGTAATACAAATTTGCAACATTCAGAGCATTAGAGTGTGTTTTTTTTTGTTTTGTTTTTCAATTTACACCAACTATGTAAATGTATGTATGTATGTTGTACACGCATTTGAGCAACTATTACTTACCAAAGAACAAAGTTGTGGTAATAAGTTAGAGAAGAATGTCGTAAACACAATCGTACACATGCATTTAAACGTTCATAATTTATGCAAAATTCGCTAACTATTTAAACATTGACGGTCAAGTATTTTAGTAACTTCTGGGACATGCCTGCACAAAACGAAAACTTCGATAGCTCGAAAAAGTTTGCCAGCTTTATTTCAATTATTTCGACTTTCGAATTATTCGTCGAGTCATGCGTCCGCACATACAACTCGTGGGCAAATCGAAAAATAATTTGTCTCATTCTCACGCCCACTTCGCATGCCGTAATCTGGTTTGCCGCTTGCGTTGCCAAATTGTTCTGCATAGATGACCTATTCTGTGCCTAAGCACCGCTCGCTGGGTCTGAGCTACATGCACTGTGTACCGGACAGCCGAATACGTAACAAGCAGTCAACATATACATGCGCGTGCACTCCTTAGGGCATTATTTCTCTATGCCCGCGTTCTCTTACACGGTGAGCTTCGTATCTAAGCTCAACACTTGCCGCTTGCCCCAAAAAAACTGAGTCTCACAAACTGCAGCTGAAACCATTAGCTATCTGATTATCTACCTACATATAAGCCAGTAGTATATAATATATACATCAACACACATTTAGCACACACACTTATATCCTTAAATAAAATACATACACATACACTAGACGTCATAATATTAAAAAGGCAAAGTTGAATCGCTTAAAATTTAACTTTTAACTAAAAATTAATTGCTTCGTCACAAGGGAAAGGGAAGTCACATACTTGAAAAACAATTATTCTTGGCTATCTTCACTACATCAAAACATATAAAGTACATATAAAGTATTCAATGGATTAACTATGTATGTATGCACGTTTAGATTCACACTGATTGCGTAGCTCGAAAATCCTACGTTTATTTTGGTGCATCATAAAAAGTACTTCGTCCACCAAATGGGTGCTGCTTTTTGCATTTTTTTGTTTCTGCTTTTTGATAAACAATTATTGGAACTTTCGGGCTTTTGCTGCAACGAGGCGAATTCCGTTGGGAAGCTCAAAGTCATACAATAGCGTCTCAATATTTTTCATACTGAGGAAAACTTGATATAAAACTATCGAAACTTCACCTGCAATCACTGCAATTTTTGTAAAATGAAAGCACAACAGAACGCGGCGCCTAAACACAGTCCACGTTCTCGAGAACTCTGATCTCGTGTGTGATCTCCCCGTTTATTACCTTCCCACTTGAATTGAATATATTTTATACCATGGAACTAATGACCTAAAAACTACGTACACCAATAGTCCCATACAAATTCAGATTTAACAATCATTTTCGGTGTAGAGCCTGTAAACGAGCAGCTGGAAAGGATTATATCTGTATTGACTCTGTTTAAAAACTGCTATGAGCATCTTACATTTTGTTTGCTCAGCCCATATTCCATATAGCACAGAAACACCTATACTTCGGTTGTAGACTGTTGTAAAATCCTGCCTAATGGCATGAAGACATTAAATTATTACATAGTTTGTTTTCACTTGTTTATCAATTCGGCATATTTTTATTATTTTATGACGTTTCACATTTAAATATCGTTATTTATAGTAAGTGTTGTGTTTTCCATATTATTTATAAGTAGACGTATTTTTTGTTCTTTTTTTTTAACTTCCATATGCAAATTATGTTCCTCATTTTCATTTAATGTAAATGCACAAAGCTGATGACAAATACGAATACGAATACGATTACGAATATGAATACGAATACGAGAATAGTAATGATTGATGAGTGAAGAATATTACCTCAGCCGATTGTTTTGATTTGTGATTGATTTGATTTTTTTTTTTTTTGTGATTTTTTTTGGTTTTAGTTGTAAAGGTACTCGGTACACACACGAAAATTGGCAACGATTTTCAGATTTCATTAATTTCAGATTAACATCATCAATTACATACATACATAAATTTTTAATGCTGCGAATTATTATGATTATTTTTTCAATTAAAAACAAAAAACACTACAAACTACGATTACCAAACTCAATATGCATGTAAATTTAAAAGAACCGTAATTACATTCAACCACATACAAACAACTCTATTGCAGAGGGAAGGAAATCGAATGCTGGATGCATGGCGTAGGGAGCGAACATGTCCAATGTGGTACTTGTGCTCTGTAGTGCAGTGTATTTGTAAACAGTAACATGCATGCCGTTGTTTCAATTTCTTTGGCGTCTGCTTGGTAGCCCTCAAATCCAGTAGAAATCAAAATTAGTGTATTGAAATGTGATTCCTGAACTTCGCTCAGCTAAATTTTATGCATCAGAAAATTGCCAAACAGATTTCGACGCGCAAAGGATGCTATACTCAGCATATTTTCTGAAGATCTTGCATAGTTTTAGGCGCAATACTTTTCATGCGGCTCTTTTCGAACATAAAATTAAGCGCAACAAATTTGAAAGCTCCCTACTGCTGTTCAGATGATTTTCAAAAACTGATCTATACATTTGGCAGGAAATGTATTTTGAAAACGCATTTCAGCACTTCGTTCACAACAGTTACACCACCGATTGTTGATTCCGCCTCAAAAAGGCGCTCTAAACACTTTCTTCCGATACCGCCTATTCCCTGATACCCGTATTGTAGTAAGCTTTTATTCGAGTGCACGTACAACAAACAATACTATTGCAATAAAAATTCGACTAATCTAAAATTTATTAGATGTGACAAACTTCCCTTTGTAGTGTTTTGTTTTTCTCATATATTTTCGACTAACTAGCAATGAGCAGCGCACAATTCAATCAATAGTTACATATAATAGTAATAATAATTAAAGTAATAAAAACAATGGCAAATATAACGTAATAACGTTTTTTTTTTTTATTTAAAAATAATAGAAATCATCGTTTATACTTTTTTGACAAAAACAATTTTGATAAGGAATAAAAACGAATTGGTATGCCACTAATTGTGTTAGAAGCGTGTGGCGCGCCGTGAATTACTGCTTCAACCTGGGCCACCTAAACATACTCATTAAAACACACCAAATATGTTTTAAGCTTCTCTACAATTTTACTATTTTTGTTCTCTTTCGTTTCAGCCACTTAGTTTTGCAATGATTTCGAAAATTGGCAAAAACGTGCACTCAAACAAAATTTCGTTTTTCTCAAGAAAAAATTTTCGAGTTGCATATTTCTATTGCACACCCCCCCAATTCTTTCATTTGATTGAGA
Source organism: Anastrepha ludens (assembly GCF_028408465.1). Lineage (NCBI taxonomy): Eukaryota > Metazoa > Arthropoda > Insecta > Diptera > Tephritidae > Anastrepha > Anastrepha ludens. The sequence goes on from NC_071502.1 coordinate 3,880,428, forward strand.
TAAATCATGCAAATAATTATAACTCGAGTGCACGTTTTCCATTTTTTATGAAGGTACGTACAAAATTTAGAAAACGAAACGAGAATGACTTTTGGTTAATATAAAAAAAACAAAATCAAATTATTCATTAAAAAATAATAAATAATATATGTATAATGCTCTTCCTAACAAATTTTACGCTTTTCTAGATTTGATGATATAATTTCATTTAAATATCGATCTTAATTCTTGCTGTTATTGCGAAATTTTGCTCATCTTGCTTTTTGGTTGTTTTCTCGGCTGGTTGGCTGGTTGTTTGCTTTGAAACGCGCTTTGTTTCACAGTTTCATTTTCTAATTGCTTTAGTTTGATTGTTGTTGGCGAGCTGAACTGATGAATGGCAAATGGCAAAACACATTTTGAATTTTGCATATTTTTTCTTCTCGCATACACAACAAAAAGAAATTTTCAAAATTTCAAAGCTTTCCAAACATTAGCCTTTGTTCGCTGCTAGCTCTCTATGCCTCTATGCTCTATTAATTAATACGGTATACGGTGTTGCAACACCCAACAAACGCCTGCGTTACTCATGAGAACGGCATGGTCAATGGGAAACAGAAAAAGTGCATTTGCTGCTGCTGCCTTGAACCAGTCAACATGCACCAAAAGCTAAACCCAAACTATGGAATTCGCAATTCGGAGGGGAGAGACAAACTTGTTACCGCTTTGCTTGCAATTCCCCATGCCACACTGTTCTCCTTTTGCTGTACATAAAATATATGTATGTATGTATGTATGTAAATGTATGCACGACTATGCAATGCAATGCAATGGGCAGCTGCAGCTATGCAACTGAATTAAAAACTCGTACAAGACTTTAGCGAAAGGCTATTTGCTACTTGGTTCTCATTTGTCATTCTTAGTTGCCCGTTGGAAATGACATTTGAAATTTTTTGCGTTTCTTTTTGTTTATTCATTCCTTAGTTAAAATATTGCTATTAATTTAACTTGATGATGATGGTTTGTTTGCTTCTTAATTTTGCATTCAAATAGTGTTCTGCTATTGCTGACTGTGACTATTGTTGTTCCCGCTGCTGTTTTTGTTGTAGTTTGTATGTTCACTGCTCTTTCATTTCAAATGAATTTGTTTAAATTTAGGTTGCATTCAGTTTGCTTCTGCCTCTGTTTCACTATTTGAAGATTTTGTTTTTTATGCTTTTAATTTTGCTGTTGCTGTTGCTGTTGTATTACTGTTCTTGTATCATTTTGATGTTGTTGTGGTATTTTATTTTTATTTTTTAATTAATATTTGCATAGTCAAAAGGAAACAATTTAGTTTGGTTAGTTGTCGCCACCCTCTTGTGGTTCATCGCCGTCCCCTTGCGTGTCCGACGTCCAGAGGGTCAAGTTGTCTCTCAACAATTGCATAATCAGCGTCGAGTCTTTGTATGAGTCCTCGTTGAGTGTATCCAGTTCAGCTATCGCGTCATCGAACGCCTACATAGAGAGAGCAATGGATGAAGAAACGAAGAATAAACACAATTATTAGCAAAGAGTGCAATAATTTTCATATAAAGCAAGCAAATACAAACAGAAAATACAAAAATTACGTTTTTTTAATAGAAAAATTTAAGCATTTCAATTCAAAGCAACCAATTTTATATAAATTTATTTATGGATTGTATATATTTTAGTACATATGTATGTATGTGTGTATAAAGGTGTTGAAATTTTTCATACTCGCCGTTTTTTCGTTCTGTTTAATGCAAAAAGAACTAAATTAAAGTGTAGTAAAAACACGTTACATCATCAATCATCAATGCAAATTTTCAAAAAGTTTCCCTTCAGTATTCTCAGCGCTTATATGTAGGTATTTGTACATACGTGCAAAATGGACGCAATCAGTGATGTGGCTAGCTTCAGTAGTCGGAGGAACTCAAAACGTTGGTATTTAGCAAAGGGCGAGCCTGTTTATTCGGTATAATGGAAAGGGAACAGTTATGAAAGTCACACAAATGGACGAGAGGAATGAGGAATCTTGAGAAAGGGACGCCGCGCAACATACGAATGCCAAGCTCACTGTAACTCATAACAAATATATGTCGAAAAAATCAAGCTCGCAAAATAAAACTAAAACAGAAGCCAAATTTTTAACTCGCGAACTCAATTTCTTTTCTGTTCTTTTCGTTCCAATTCAACAACTACCGAAGAAGCCACGCCACACTAGCAACATAAATGCACCCCTCGTTTTTCGCTCAATAATTCATTCAAAGCCTTCTAACATAAACCAGAGGTGAGGTATGCGTGCACGCCCTAGGTATTTCTTGCTGTCCATAGGAGAAAACAGCGGTTGGTGTGGAAGTTTAAGAAAGAATTAAGTTTTTATCTTAGCAAACAAAAGGTTAGCGGGAAAACATTCAGCAAAAAATAATGGATTACAATTAAATTAAAACCACATAAAATTGTGCGCAATTAGTATTCTTAACAGCCAGGATTACTATGTATATGTATGTGTATGCGTATTTTTTACTCCCATTGAATAGCTTTTGTTGGTAGACTTAAGCGAACATCAAGAAAGAAGCCTTCTTAAGTAGAAAAAAGTTAATACATCCAAATTGTTTGTGTTATTAATTAATCAAATAATCACAAGACCAACAAAAACAAATTAATTTGTTAATATTTCACGTTCAAGTAACAAAAAACACAATCTTCAATTCAACCTGTTTAGCCAAGTGGCAGGCCCGCGCCGGCGAATTGATAATTTCGTAATAGAATACGGAAAAGTTTAAGGCGAGACCTAAACGTATCGGATGTGTTGGCTGCATTTTACCCTTAGCAATATCGAATGCCTCCTGATAGGCCTTTTTCGAATCCTCAACCACGCCTGGTAAGAAGCCACCAAGTCACAAGTTAAAGTAGTCACGCAAGTTTTTATTTTTTTATTTTTGGTGATACGTTAATTTTTTGTTGTTGTTGTAAAGAAAGTAAAACGCGTTTTTCATTACAATTGGATTGATTATTTGTGCGTGCATTTGTGGGAGTGAAGTTGTTTAGCACACGAACGGAAGGAGTAATTGAGAGCAGAAAAATCGATGAGCACATGAGAAGGTAATGAAAAGAAAAAACAGTAAACAAAAAATTAGAATTTTTTAATAAATCAAACGACAAAATAAATGGTAAGATATAAGATGTAAAAAGTTATGTAGAATCGTAATGGGGCTTTTTATGGTAATAAAAACATAACTAAGAACTAAAGACCATAGTTTTAATATTTCGAACAGAATAATTTAAAAGTATTAAGACTATTTGTATTAAAGTGCTTCTTTTCGTGATTGAAAAAGTCAAATAGTTGAAAGCTCTAGTTAAATTGTGTTTCTATTACTAGATGTTTAGCATTTTTAAGCAGTTCTAACGTTTCCTGAGGGTACCAAGTTCTTAAAAGCTCTGTGGAGGAAATTTCATTGTGATAGATCGATGATGTGTCGTGTTTAAACGGATTTTTTTGATTTCTTATCGACGACTCAAACGAACTAAAATATATTATATATATCTTGTTTGCCTTGAAATGCTTGAATTCTTATATGTTATAATTGCATATTAACCTGTTTGGCCAGTTGGCAAGCTTTATCTGGAGAATTCAGAATCTCATAATAGAAGACTGAAAAGTTTAGGGCTAAACCCAACCGGATTGGATGTGTTGGCTGCATTTTTCCCTTACTAATTTCAAATGCATCCTGGTAAGCGGTTTGGGAGTCGTCTACAACGGCTGTTTACACGACGTTCACGTTTACGTGTTTACATTTTTAAAATTTTTTTATTTTTTTTTTATTATTATTTTTTTTTTGTGGAAAGTAATTAAATTAATATTAGAATATTTTGCAAGGGATATAGTGTAAATTAATGGATGATATTATATATGAATGGAGTAAAAGAGAAGGATAATGCAGAAAGGATGTAGAAGAGTAGAGGAGTGTGATGAAAGGATTGGAAAATGTGTTTGGTTGTGTGGGAGAAGAGAGTGATGGCACAGTATTACAATACCGCATAGCCAAAAGAAAAACGAAACACGATTCAAATACTTACTGTTGCGTGCGTCTCCTGTGGCCACCTCAGCTAAATACCTGTAATAATCTCCCTTCATTTTCAGGTAGAATACCTTGCTCTCTGGATTACTGGCTTTTGGAATAAGGTGTTTGTCCAGGAGACCCTAAAAACAAAATAAAACATAAAAGAAAATAATTAAATTAAGGTATGTATATCACATTGGCGCGTGTACACGCAAATCTTATAAGTTGGCGAAGAGTTTCTACCTCCTATCGGAACAAAGTGCAATAACTATATTATTAAATAATTTTTCCACACACCAAAAAAACAATTAATTCAAATACTCGCACACACATTCCGAAACATACGCGCAAATATGCATACATTTATGTGTGGGTTCGAGCCAAGGCCAATGTGTAGAATTTGCACGCTTATTCGCCTGCCTGCTTTTACTGCAGCAAATAAATGAATAAAGCAGTAAGAACACGTGTAAAATGATGTGTGTAAATGTCACTGTCAAGGGCTACGCAACCCGAGTGGAAAGAGAAAAAACTCGGACAAAAACACGTAGGCAGTCTAAAGTGACAAATGCAAAGATATCTCAGGAGAACAGCTTAAAATGTTACAAAAAAAATTCCAAAATCTTGCTGCTGGCTGCTGTTAGTGTATCGTATTACCGGTCGCATAAATTTTTCGATGTGTACATGCGTATATATATATATATGTGTCTGTATGTATACGTGTAGGTTTCACAACTCATCTTTCACTAGCGTTTAAGCTCTGAAAATTAAGCGCATATAATAATTAATCAAAGGTTATCGGTATGTTTGGTGTGCTCGAGCCATTCATGGCAGCTATATGAAATGAGATATCACTTCACACAAACTTTTCCGCAATACAAAAAATACAGTAGGACATTTTTAAATATTTACTATGAAAGATAAAATTCCGAATTATAAAAATCAAGATTAGGTGACAAAGTTGAGTTGCGAAAAAGAACAAAATATTTTTGTTTGAAAGCAAAAGAAATATGCAAGGAACTTTCGTTCTCATGACAGTCGATTCCACGTAAGCGGAACGACCTGTCCGACCGATTGTCGCAGATCCTACTGTCATTAAGTAGAAAGGACTGTCGGCAGCTGGTCGGACTGACGACTGCCACTTTCTATAGGCGAAGCAAATGGAAAAAGTAGGCATCTCAGACAGTACACTATGTCCAGCTTGTGGAGAGGAAGATGAGAGGGCGGACCAATTTCTGTGCGTCTGCCCGGACTTCACTCGAATCAGTCTTAAGATGTTTGGCACTGATGTGTTAAGAAGCGACCACCTTGGCTCCTTGGCTTCGCAAGATCTACTTAGATTTATTCGGAAGTCAGGTAGATTTAAAGAAAATTAAAAAGGGAACTCGAGTGCGGTACAATGGATGCAGTACAGTTGTCTGAGTGTTGTACTTGCTAGTTGTCCCGACCAAAAACAAAAACAAAAAAAAACGGAAAGACCCGGACTTATATCCGGCCACGGACTATCACGTCAGCAGAACTCCCCGTACATGTATGGGGTATGTTTAAGCTGATACAACAACAAGAAACTTTATGAATTTAAAATTTTACAGACATCAGCTGATTTTACACATTTTGTTAAAACTTTTTACTTGAATATATGGCGAATGACTTAGCAACCCACCAGTTAGCACTAAAATAAGATGTCGGCAGCATCTGATGGTGTTGCTTAGATGCCAGACTAAATATATTTTATTAATATCAATCAATCAAACTCTGCCTTATGTTCGGAACATACACTAAATTGTAGCGTTACATTAATTTTTTTTGCAATCAATTTATTGTCATCAAGGAAATAAAAAAATCATATTCATATTATATTTATAACTTTCAACTAAAAACGAACCGCGATAAAATATCTACCATCAACTCAACTCCTTGCTCTGTTCCACCGCAATATGATCCAGTAATGGCCTTTAAAATTTAAATGATACTTTACTAGGCAAGCGCTTGCCATTCTTCAACCGCAGTTGTAGGACGAAACAGATGCTAACATAACGCACAGAATGGCACCATATTTACAGCATCCTTGAGGCCAATAAAACCGGTTACATATGTAGGTGCGTATATATGTATGATAAATATGTACATATGAATTCTGTCAACCTCCAACTACGTGCGCGCGATTAATCATATCGATCAGAATTCGTCTTTAAAACAGCGTTGGTAAAAATAAAAGTGATTGCGTTCAAATACAGAAAGGAGTAGCACCTCGCCACACCACGATTTGAGAAAATAATTGGAACATTGACGAGGGGAAATGAAGGGAAAACAACAGCAAAGGTAAAACCAAAGGGCAGTGCAGGGCGGTTTCTTTTTACGCGTGCACAAGCATGCCAACTTGCACAAATACACACCATACACACAACTTATGTGAGGGAGTGGAGTGTGAATGCATGCTGTGAATAGAGCTCAGGTGCGGTAGCGCTCAAGCCACCTGTTTTTAGCTTTGGCCCAGTGACATACTATACTTAAACTCTCTGTGATACGGTTCATCCAACGACCTCTTTCACAGCTGATTAACTATCAAAGGGATGCGATTAATTATCGGCACATAAAATACGACACATTATAAATATGTTTTGAGTTATTGAGTGCATGAATGTGCACATGTACGTGCATATATATGTATGTATATACATACGAATATGCACATGTTCATGTTCGGCTAATATAATATTTGCCTTTATTAAAAACCTGCTAATTTATATGCTGTGTATTTCATAGTAACAATTAATCAGCAACGTATAAAAATTGCAGTCGAGTGCTTATTTTCTCAATTTCACTGACAATCAAGAAGCAAAACCAATATATACAGATAATTTCAAACAAAATAGTCACACCAAACGGCTACAATAAAAGCGACCAGCGAATAGTGCGACGAGTGTCAGAGTAAAGTGCAAGAGATGGAAACAGAAAGCAAACAAGCAGCCAGGAGTGGAAGAAATGTTGAATACTCACAAAATCACTTAAAAATAGATGTTCTCGGCGGCGGTGGTATTGATCGAATTTCAATTTGTGCTATTAAAAGCGCCGCTGCAGAGGCGTTGGAAGCAAACAAACAGGTCGTTAGAAAATGTGGCTTTAGACACAAGCACTTTCACATTAAACCACCCTACCATTTTCGCACGATTTGCAGGACAGTCAAAGGCATCGTAGCCATATTTAATACCGAAAGTTGGAGGCCGCCGCAATGGCAACGAAGGAAATTGCACTTGAACGCTAAAAGCGAGCTTTATTAAAACAGCGCGGCTTCGATTGGCATTGTGTATACATACATACATACATACATACATACATACATAAATAGTATGAATTTCATTGCCGAGACTTTTAATGATAGCTCTTAGCTCTTAAACATTTTCTATATAATGCCCGGGCGCCACCTCTCACGAATGGGTGTGGAAAGGAGGACGTCCAAAGGCAATGGCTTATGAAGCATTAATAGGCACGCTGCTATTGTTTCACGCTAAAAAGTGGGCAAGAGCCACACAGTAGTGGGAACCTACATACAGAGGTATGGATGAACAAGCAGCTATCAGCCAAGTGCGCCATTCATTCTTTCATTTTATGCCACTTTTTTATAGTTGCCTCACTCAAATATAGGTACGTTTGTTGTTTTTTTTTTTTTTTATTATTGCTTCAATTACAGCCTGACATTCACATTCGCCTCTAATTTAATCGACTTATTGTTAATGTCAACAACGAGGTATCGAGACACAACGATTACAACTCATAAGCTCAGCGAGAGTGCGCATAAGCATTGCATTGCATTTTTTATTAGAGAATTTAGAAGTGATAACTATGGGGTTGTAGTCTTTCAAGAGCAAGTGCACATACTAAACTCGGCAAAATTATTTCACCATTACTTTCGTTTTTACTCTCAATATATGAACGGATTGGAAAAGAACATTAGGCTTTGACTTCACATATTGATGATTTAATATTGAACGATAACATTGAAGATGTATTGATAGATGGCCCATTTGATGGTCGTCAGATATTCACAAACATGGAAAAACTTACAGTTTGAGCTTTGAAGATATGAAGAAAAAATTAGGAGAATTTCCAATGAAACCCAGCGTTCAGAAAACCAAGTTCCTCAAGCAATTCAGAAGCAAATGCTATAAAGAACAAGACTTATTCACGTTCAACATCAAACACTTAAGCACTTGCGTTGCGCATTAATGAAATCGCTCCATTCCACTTGGTTTATGTCGATTATTCAATTTCAAGTTTGGAAACCTTCTTAGTCGCTCAGGATTAACAATCGCGTATGCGGACGTTTTCGCAATAGTGGCAAGGAACCAAAGGTATCTCTTTGAAGCCTTTTGCAATATTGAAAGTCGTGCAGAAGCAGTAGGCCTTAGAATAAATGACGACAAAACTAAATGTCTAAAGACCTCGCGCAGCGATGATAGACAAAATTCTAAAAACATCGAAATCTGAGAATTTACCTTTGAGGAAGTTCAACCCTCCAAATATTTGGGAGTGTTAATAAAAAAAATGACAACAGTAGACGCAATACAAGACAGAATATGGGTAGCAAACAAAGCATATTACGCCCACGCCAAATTGCTGAAGTCTAAACTGCTAATACTCGAATGTAAAGTCCGCCTCTACCAGTCAAAAATGCTGCCAGTGCTGTCGTACGGCCACGAGTGCTGGACAATGGCAAGCAAAGGCGGAAAAAGCCTAAGAGTGTTCGAGCTACAACGATGAGTTGCTGAACTCATGTCGGGGAGAAGATGTCGTTAAACACATTAAATCCCAAATGCTTCGATGGTTATAACACACCGTGTACATGAAGACAGCCTCCCTCAAAAAATTTTTTTAACAACAAACTCCCTAGCGACCCGGACCAGAGGAAGTCCAAGGTTAGTCTGGTTTGACCAAGTTATAGCCGACCGGAAAAAGCTACGAGTTAATAGCTGGAAATCTATGGATGAAGCACGCAGATTGGAAGAGTATTGTGGATGAAGCTAAAGCTCACCCTGAGCCGTAATCGCTACATGATGATGATGATGATGATACGACGATTATTTCATTTCATTTAGAGAATTTACGGATAGCTCAACAAAAATATGAAAAGGCTAACTAATTAAAAACCCCGTTTGTTTTCCACTTGGAATTGTATTATATTTTCTACACAAAATTTAAAATCTTCACGCCCATCTGTGTGGGCGCTATAGAAATTCAAATGTGAGCAAATTTGGGCAATGCTGGGTAGGTAGATGGGGTGGTTGTCGTAATGACACACCACGACAGTCGGTTCTACGTTATCGAAACGACCCGGATTTATATCCGGCCAAGGACTGTCACTCCAGCAGCTTTCCCCGTATGTAAGTATGGGAAATGTTTACGCTGCTACAACAACAACCTGCCGTAGCTCCATTGTGGTACGGCTGGAACTTTTCCTTACACTATGGGTTCCTTTTTAAACCATTCTGTGGCTTTTATAAACGAGCAAAGCTTCGCCAGTTTTAGATGCGCTATATCCGCTACATTTGTTATGAACGCACAACCAAGAGTGCGAAGTCTCCTTCTGGCTAAACCTTCACACGCATATAGGAGGTGTCTTGATTACCTCTTCCTCTGCCATGTTAAGACAGCTCCTACAAAAATCGTAGTAAGGAAGTTCCAACCTTCTCTCGAGGCTGCCTATTAAACAATGACCTCTACCTCTACCATGTTTCTTGTAACTTCTCTATTAAATCTCAACCTGTTTGCTTAGTTCGCATATAGTCAGGATCTGCAATTGCATTTACCATGCTGATGGTTTCCCTACCTATTAGTAATTCACAAGTGACTATGGACAACGTTTCATCCGTTAGATATAAAGAGTTGCACCTATTTCAGCCGGCCCGGCAATTAATTAATAATTATTGGCAAAAATTGTGTATTTAAAAGGGACTTTTAGTTTTTTTTCAATTACTTTTCTAAATGTCTCAGACATTTGTTATTTTTTTATCACACTTAATGCAGACAATACGATTCATTAAACAAGAATAAAAAGAACGCTGCTGGTAAGCCAATGGACAATTACTCTCAGGCATCGTCGGGGTGTCAAATGGGCTAATTCAATAACTGTCATGCATTGTTTACAACACAGATCGTAAAATGCGTGAATACACGATTTATTTTGTAATAGAAGAAGGCAATTCACAATTAAGTGTAAATGACCTGGCATTCTGGCAATCGTAAATTACATTTTCATGTGTGACCACGAAAGTTTCCAAATGGGCGTTCTTGCACTTAATGGTACTTTGCATTAATTATAAACTGTACTAACATTCGCTGTCTACTTCTTTCAGAAAAATGTTGAAATAAACTTACCAAAACTTCGTAACAGATTTCCCTAAGCTCCTTCTCCACACGCTCTCTGTACTCGCGGGCGAGCTGCTGTTTTCTGGCGGAGGATTCAGTTTTTTGCTCGATTGATGAAATTACTCTCCATGAGGAGCTGAAATTAACAAATAAATAAAGTATAAAGATATAATATATAAATAAGTGTAGAACTACTGAAGCTGGTTGATATTTTCAAGTCGAGCTTATCAAATAATTATAAAAAAGAGTAGAAATGTTACTATTTACACATTTTTATGAATTTTAAAAGGCAATTTGCGTGCGTGACCAATCAGAGGATTGTGGGATCAAAATCGTACTTCTACATCGAAAAAGTGATAATGCAGGTGTGCACAAAAATAGCCGTCACACAGAGAAATACGATAATTTGTGCTAGGATGCGTCCAAAACAACGCAACACTTTGTTGTTCAACGCAAAGCTCTTTTGTAATACAAATGCGATATCACTGTGGCTTAATCTACGTAGCCTTAAAATATGTGACACTTAAATTATTTCACATCTCAACTCGCGAGCTCCATATTTATCTATTAATTTATTAAAAGGGTAACCAATGGACATTTAAATTCGTACGAGCACAATGATAAGCCATGAAACACTATCAAATCATGTTATGTTCTAACTGTATTTCAGTTATCTTATCAAATCATAAAAGCTAAGCAAAAAAGCAGTACATACCGGCGGGCACCAACAACATTTTTGTATGCAACGGAGAGTAAATTTCTTTCCTCATTTGACAGTTCAACGCCGGTTTCTGTTACTGACTTCATAGCCTGAGCCATGTCATCGTATCTGAAAACGTTAAATGATTATTATTAAATAAATAATGTTTGTATTTGCTTATACCAACTCACCTTTCAGATTGTTCAGCCAATTTTGCCTTTTGGACCAATTCCTCTTTGTCGACTGTAGACATTTTGCTGTGTTGTTTGCTTGCTTACCAAGAGCTTAAAGAAAAAACTGAAGCTGGGTTTTCCTATCAAACCGCTAAGAGAGATTACAACGCAGGGTTTCTAAAACTGAATGCGCCGCTCACAGTGTGACTATCTGTAAGAAAGAATTCAAATGAAATTACAACGTAATTAGTAAAAGAATGGTAAAAAGAAACAAAGATTTCATTTTAGGCAAAGTATTATACTTAATTTCCACAAAACCTCCACACTTCTTCAAATATGAATATGCAACCTTCCTTTTCGATCCATGCACTTCCACAGAAATAAACCCACTTAAAAGCTTAGATCAAAAGCTTTCAGACTTTAAATTCCCGACACAAAACAACAAAAATTCCCCGAATGTGGCACGGATAGGAGAAATGAACAAAGGAATATTGCATACAAGCGATCATATTAATTTGCATAAAACTAATTAGAAATTCATAATTAAAAGCGTACAAAACCCGGGAGCAACGGCATAAATTACGCCGCAGAGAATACGCGCAATTTACGCTTTGAGGGAGTGACAGGCAAATCCGCAAGTTTTTGTGTAAGGAGTTCAAAAGTATACAGCAAATAAACCACCGCCAGTTGTACTTATTTACTTTAAATGTCGAATGGCGAACATATCTTAGCGTGGCCTTGAAATGCAGAAGGATCACAGCCAGACCGCCAACGTCTAATTACGTGCGTGACTGGCACACGCAATTATTTAAAGTACACTGCAGTGCGGCATTTTTCAACAACAAGGAACATTCAAGTGTTATAGCTTTTAATGACTTTAGTATTATTAAGAAAAAATATGTGCCAGAATTTTCATTTCACCACGAAGGGGAAACTTTGACAAATTAAAATGTTCCTTATGGTACACTAAACATTACTCACAATTTTAACTTTATTGTAAATAAATTGCCCGAAATGACTTGAATGGACCGAAGAATTCCAAGTTGCAGGCGTGGGCAAAACGCTACTAGTTTCTTACATTTCACATTTTTCATTATCATTTTCATATAACTTCAAAACATCTAATTGCTCCATTATGGCATTATGGATTTTTATGGCAACTTATTTCCACATATCGTCACAGCAAGCGTCAACAATACACTTTTATACGCAGTGACGTTCTGGAAATCAACAGCTACCGGTATGCCATCAGCATTCCCACGACAGTGGTCAGTATTTATATCCGGCCACGCACTTGTCACTCCAGCACCATACGCCGTACATGTATGGGGAATGTTTACGCTGATACATCAACAACAACAACCACATCCTATCAGCGCCACGAAGCTTTGCTCTTAGGTCTAATTTTTCTTTTTCAAACTTCGAAAGTCATTTGAAAATGGGGTTCCAAAAATTACTGGTCAAAACGAATTGCTTAATTTTCTTAAACTCTGCAAGACTTCAAACAACGAGAGGAACTCGACAACACTCACCGCTGGAAGACCACAGCCTACAAGGAATGAATATAGGGCGAGCTGCACGGCAACTGTTCGCCAACCAGCTGGCAAACTCAAGCAGCTTATCAGCAAAACTCTGCACACATCCACATGTACAAGTGTATGCACACCCATTTATCAGGGCATGCGAAAGCGATTGCATAATCACGGGACGTCAAGAGCAAGATTACAAAAAAGTTGTGTTGTTGGTACGCGCGGCGTTTGTTATCTTATTTTTTAGTTTTTCACAATTTATGACCAAGGCTTTTAAAGGAAATGCTGGGGGCGCAGCTGAAGCATGAAGTTGGTTGGGAGCGGCCAATTTATAGGAGCGTAAGCTAGCAAACACAATTTACATATATAGTATATACATAGATGCATATGCGTAAGTATGTATGTGCGTATATTTACACATGCCATAGATCAGAAAAAGGCGGCACACTGGAGAACATTTTAAACAAAATGAACGTCAAATAACAATATAATAAAAGCTGTGACCTTAATTAGTGCAGCAGCATCGACATTGCTTTCATTTTCATGCGTATGTATGTGTACATATATTACTTTTTTCACCGACACCAAATTAAATTTGATTTGCATCAAAAAGGTTTAATGCTGATATGATAAGGGCGTTGTTACACCGCCCAGTTGACCTTTAAAAGAGTTAAGCGATACATAGAACGAATTCATTTTAAGTGAAAACTTTAGTAATGCAAGAGAAAATAATTTCGCACGCGTAGTTCGCTGCTGCATTTAGTTACATACATGCCTACATTCATACATACGTGCATATGTGTATAGCACGCAATTTTCAATGCTCCTGCTATGGGCGGCAACCAAGCAACGCACAGACACAAACTTTATAACATAATTAAAAGTTTTTTTAGCGCTCGCAAAAAGTTACTACAATTAAAAACAACTTCACTCTACTCAACTATGCTCGAAATACATTCACACACACACACACACACACATAATCGAAGCGACAACGAGCAAATGAGAGCCTGGCGAAAGCGAGGTGGCCGCTAATTGCAATTTTTGCAAATGCAGAAAAAGTTTACAAAAAGTTTAACAATTGAAAGTGAAATAAAGTTAATGCCAATTAAAATATATGCGCATACACAGATATAAACATATTTAAAAATTATATCGAATATTAAAAGCGAAATTAATGTTTACAAGTAATTTCTGGTGGCAAGTGGGTATTAATTGACAAATTTCCAGTTAACAAACGAATGTTCATCGAATATTTCAGCACCCGATAAGGATAGTGGTGGTGATATGTACCTACATACGTACATACACACATACATACATACTTAGTATGTAATCAGTACTGCATAATCTCAGTAGTGGTACTGACGTAGCTGATAAGTATTTGCATAACCGAACAAATATTTTAAATAAGTAACTGCGTAGTTCAACTTTTAAACTGTAACCAAGGCGGATGAGTAAGTCATAAAACACAGTTAAACAACTCATAGAAGAGACTACAACAAAAAATATCCGTGAATATGGACAAGAAAATCAAACAAACTTAAGAGCACGGAGAGCAACCGAATGAACAGCACCAAACATTAGAAAAGAAAAAAAACTGAATAATCAAATAAATCTGCAGGTACACACAAAATTTAAAAATATGCTAAACAACTCGCGAGTTGATGTAAGATATAAATTTTGGCTGCAGATTTAAATGTGTTAACACTGAAATTCATACATACATACATATAAAATAAATAGCGAAACAAATATTGGCGTATTATTTCAATTAGAAAATACACAGAGATTTGAGTGACACCAACCATATTGTGGGGTATTTACCAGTTCATGGTGGTACCTATTACATTGTGCATATGGCCCAGCCGTTTACTGAAAGAAAGTCATTACTTAAAAAATCAAAAATTCGAGAAAAACGACTCCAAAGTTTTCAATTCACTATGCCTACCTAAGTAAAAGTGACGACTAATTTTTATCGGCGTCGGCTCTGTGTTACCGGAACGACCCAAATTTATATACAGGATTGCCAATATTCGCCGACAACCTGGCAACCCTGTATCTTTTGACAGAGACGTCAGATCGCTTAATGACATACCGCGTTGGAAGCGTCAGTCCAAGCATGGAACAGTACACGTCATGCGAGCGCTCCCAAATTGTTTAAATTTACATTCAACAAAAGAAGTCAATTGTGAAAACTCAAAATGCGTATAAAAAATTGCTCGGACCACTTTACAACGAATTATCCGGCTTTGCATTTATTCCCGTATAAGATTCAATTGACGCAAAGATTGTTGCCTGCGGGCAAGCCTCGTCGATTGGAATGGGCCCAAAGAGTCATCGAAATACGTCGGGTCCGTCGAATGTGGGCAACCCTGTACGGTCAAGGTTTGTCACTCTAACACCATTTTCCGTGCATGTATGGGGAACGTTTATGCTACTAAAACAACAACAACTACTAATTTCTATCTAATGAAATACTATTAATAGATATCGCAATCAATGTTTTACCCAGCACAAAAAAAATGTATTAAGTCACTCTTGCAGCCTCTCTTCAGAGACCCCTCAACAGTACGTTGAGGGCAGAACAGAAGCTTTTCCATGACAGACATAATCATTTCCCATTTATATTTATTTTTATGTTTCTTTTGCGAAATCGTGATCAAACTCCAAATCATTGGATTACTTGTCGATACGCGTGCTGCGTCGCAGAAGCACTCACGACTGCCACCTTCCACTCAATATATAAATTATTTGATTGATTATTGATGTGCTGTTTTCCTTTGCACTATTTAATCAAATATCAGATTAAATAAATAAGCAATTTTGCTGCTGAATTTTGATTTATTAAAAAGCTTGCGCGCTGTCATATGTGCATCAAAGTTCTCATTGATCAATATTCCATATAAAAGTCCAAAATGAGGTTCTACACTCGTGCACGTAAGTGTGAAAATATTGATCACAAAATATAATAAAATTGTAAAATTAGTTGTGACCTTTATTTTTTGTTCAGTTTTCAACAAAACGGTTTATAGCACACAACGAACAAACACAAAGGAACCACCACAAAAAAAATTAATAAAATGAACACAACTCGCTTATAGTCAGTTTTGAAGCGTTCATTTAGTCTATTTTCCTGTTAAAGCAGTAAAAGAGTTCTGCTGTCTGCAATATTTAAAAGACGACACTTTAAAATGGGAATAAGAGTTTTTTCCTCATTTTATCCCTCTTTCTTCAAATTTTTTACTTTTGCTTTCGTTTTATAATCCATTTTATTTCAAATTTAGCCTAAAAATAAGGGGCGAAAGCAAAATGCCAACAACGACAAAACCAATTATGCTGATTCTCGTCGTTTCTGCGCCCAATCATAGGAGACGCCAATACACTTTTTCCTTGAATGCAGCGCTATTGCGGGAAGAAGATTCGAGACATCTCGGCCACCTGCACCCAGAAATGGGGCACATAAGCTCAATCCAACTCAGCTCTATCTTGAATTTAATAAGCAAACTGGGTCTGGATGGCGTACTGCGATGAGTAGATTGCACAAAAGACCATGAGGTCGAAGTGCAAACCTCGAAGTAATCTAATCTAAATTAGGCCACCTTTTTATTGTTAGTTTTGCTCCCAACTTGATATTTTACATTAAAAAAATACTTTCAAATTCTGTTAATTCAATTATATTTGTAAAATTTCTTGCAGTGTACGCTAACACCACACATTCCCCAACATATTTCACGTACAATATTTCGGCAGCCATTTGTTTTTAATGGTACGCGAGGCCAGAAAAATAAACAGATACGCAAAATTTGCCAATTTCGCGCAAATTAAACAAGCAGTCATAATGGAAAAACAAGGTAGCACTTAAAAGTGGGAACGTAAGTATGTACGTACATAAATAAACGGAATACAGGCAGCAAAAATGAAGGAAAAATTTGAAATATTGTAAAAAATAAAAAATACAAAAAAAAAAAAAATACAAAATATTTATTTATTTAATATATGGAAAATAACAATAAATTATTATTTTACAAAAAAAAAAAAGGAGCACTAGCTGCCAGGGCTTACGGCTCAAATACAAAATAAACTCCATGAAAAGCTTTAAGCAATCAACAAACGAGTTTTCACACACTTCACTTTGTAATATAAATTTTTAATTAATATTATTTTATTTTTCATATAATATTTTATTTATTATAAAGTGAATTAAAATTGCTAAATTTTGTTGTGCGAATTTCTTGTGTTTTCTAATAGGTACATATTTTATTGAATTAAAAAATATTTTATTGAATTACAAAATAATGATGGCTATTTTTAAAGACGAAAAAGTGCATTTTGCAGTAAATGACGTTGATGTTGCTGTTGTAGCAGCATAAACATTCCGGTAACGTAGAACCGACAGCCGTTGGTTACGGCGGTGTACTTGAAAACATACACGAAAACAGGTAAATGCCTTTAAGCTTTTTCTTTTCGTTCCAAAAAGGCTCTACCTCGCCCCAAGCCAAATATAATTGGCAAATTAGATAACGCGAACTATAATGGAATTCATTAGTTCTATGCAAAAAAGGTACTCTTCAAATACATTCACGTACAAAGGAACAGAATAAAACAAAAATGAAGACTGAACAGTAGCGAAGGCAATCAGTCAAAGGGCGAAATACGAGTCTGGAATCGTTGTGCATAAAAAAAGTCTGCAAAACGACGCTCACTTGGCACACAGAGGCCACAACACGAAACTACTCTGATGGCATAGCACCTATTAGGGCCATTAGGGCCATGTCGTTATTCTATTTAAGTATGCGTTGATTTGTTATATGCAGCTGCAGAGATAGAAATAGAAATGGAAAACCCAAAATAGACTCACACACATACATACATTGAAAAACAAAAAAAAATGCATGGAAATCGAGTTGCGACAAAGCAGTGCCGCTGCAGCAGTGAGAAAATTTACGGTAGGGCTTACTTAGCAACTGAGTTAGCTGGCTGATGAATGAGGTGGGATGGGGTATTGCCGCCTGGCTGGAACAAAGCACGTACATACAAGGCTACTAAAATTGCGGCTGGTACAAGAAAAATTGTGGCACCACAGCCGACGCTGCAGTGCTCCGGCGACATGACGTGACGCCACACACTGGTAGCACACATAGCCCCAGATGGCGATGGCATTGGATGACTCATTTTGCTGTTGGTGCGACCACTTTCAACAAACCACAAGTAAAAAGCAAATAATGCAGTATAAAGGAACAACAAAGCAACTGTGCAACAAACAACGATATGAAGAGAAACTAAAATCGGAAAAATTCCGCAACATGAAAAACTACAAATACAAATACGAATGGGAAATGAAGCAGACAAAAATGCATGCATGTATGTGTACCACTAATGAATGCAACTTTGCTAGTTAACATTGTTGTTAGCAAGTTTTAAAAAGGGAACTGCCGAAACCAACTTCGCTCAGCGCAGACACCACCACTTGGCCAACCGGCGAAACGGCCAACAAATTTGCCGGCTGGCGAGCAAGCGAACGAATGATGCAAAACCAAGGCAAGCAAGCATCTATTCGAATAAAAATGCTCGTGCATACATACCTACAGACATACACTCGTACATATGTGGATGTTGAGTAGTTGTAGAAGTTGTAGCTGGCAAATGAAAAACGACGCAATGCAGCGTGTATGCAGAAAAATCCAGACGAATCAATTTCGAATGGCAAAAAAAATAGTATAAGCAAATGAGGGACAGCAAAGAGAAATCGGAGCACGGAGAGCGGAACGCTAATAGGTCACATACAAAAGTGTTCAACATGTAATTGAAAATGTATACAGCAGCATTTGAAAAAAAGCGGACTAACATAAAAATAATTATATTTGGGACCACAAAAGCGAAATAGCAAAACAAAACTAGTGAGTAAAGGCCGATAGTCCTAACATTCGTAATGTATTCATAATAATTATTCATAATTATATTTCTAGTAAATAAAATTAGTCAGTACTTTTAATAGTAAAATGTGTTAAAAGATGTTTTCAAAAAAAATATCATTCGTTTGCTGGAAGAATGTCATAAACCAAAAAATTATTGTAGCTAAATATGACAATGACCTACAGCTCTTCTTTTAAGCGATAATTATTAACAGTATCTCAATATATGAGTTGATGTCTCCCGTTTTAACATCACAAAAATTCCCCGAAAATGTTTGAGGAATACGGCTGAGTGAGCTCTTGGCCAGATACAAATCCGAGTAGTTCCGGTAAAGTAGAACCAACTGCCTTGGGAATGAGATAAAAATTAGAGATGCCGTACCTTAGCCGTAAGTAACTACAGCAATCAGCTGTCCTGATCAAACATGTGCGCATCACTGTAAACGATTATAAGTGCTGCACCATAACACCGTAATGCCATAACCAATTATATTAATTTTCCCCGTAACCATAAGCAGCTGCGAAATACTTTACATTTGTTTTCATATTTGCGATAAAAATTTGAATTTTACAAATGAACGATGAAAAATTAATTGACTTAGTGGAAAATTATCCGTGTTTGTATAACAAAATGCAATGTTGTCATTAAATCCTACTTCAATATCAGCTGTTTATGGCTACGTCATGACTAATCGACAAATGCTGTAATGTTGCGGCTATAGTAATGGTTACGGCTACGGCAACGGCATTGCAGGTTTAGGGAGACATAGTAAATTAAAAACTTTGCAGCTGTGATTTTCGAATTTATGAGTTATGAAGATATTCCAGCACACGAGTGGTGTTTAACTACTTTTCTTTTTTAATTTTGTAATGTATTTTACCTAAAGAACTATCTATAGCGATATCTGTCAACACCTGTTCAGTGCACTCTTTACAAAACTTACTTCCGAAGTGAGGTGAGTAAATAAAATTTGGCTCAGAGTCTATGTGAATATGGAGCGACGCTAATCGACAGATGGCTCATCATCTAAGGTATGTGACCTTTTTTTTTCCTACGGAAAATAGAGCCAAAAAGGTTGAATATAGTAAACAGCGCACCATTACTTTATTGTAACGAACTTCCGTTCAGCGCATCATCTCGAAAAATGTCCTCCTATAAGTACAATGCGAATACTCCAGCGCATTAATCTATGAAACTCCTACGCACGCGTTCATCAAAGTGTCGGATCAGAAACGGTCAAGAAAAAGTTGTTTTTGCAAGTTTCAGCAAAGAAAGAAACTCAACAATTAGACGCTGCAAATAATAATAAGTTAGTTGTTAATTTTTAATATTTTTCCATTTTCCACACCCCTCTTTTGAAGCATATTTCGCATCTCGCTGCATTGCGAATGGCACATACTCACAATATGTGCACACATACACATGCACACACATATTTTACTATCAAAAAACGTAGATCGGAAATTACATTAACTCATTGAAGCAGAGCAATGAGGCATAGAGCAGCAGCAGCGGCAGCGTTGTGTCTGAGTGCCATTGAGGCAACGTAATTTCCACAAACAGCATTTCTTTCAGCAATCACTTTTACAGTATTCACAGTTGAGTCATCCAGCGGCAGGCGCAGTCAGTCAGTTGTCGGTTATTGCTCTGTTTAATATAAATTTACACACATAAAAATATACGTACATATATGTACGTACGTTGATATGCACAAATTCATTTTAAATTAAGCTGAGCAATGAGGAGCACAACAGCATTCGCCTGCATGCATGATCAATTTCGGTGGGCGAGCAAAAAAATCGCGAAAAGCCAACAAATAAGTCATACCAGAAAGAGGAAGTATACATATGTGCATGCATATATACATACATACATACGTATTTTACAAATAATCCATACTTATTTTTCGACTACCACATACATACATTTGTACGTCGCTTTCGATAAAATCAAAGTCAATCAAATCACTTTACCTTGCGAATATTTCGGTTCGCCAATTTTGAGTGTCATTCTGAACAGCTCAACAGCTCAAAACGCGCCACAAACAGTTGGCGACCAATTTAATTTCGGTTTTCTAAATATTCAGTAAAACGGCCATACAATTAGTCATCAACGTGATTAGTATAAAAATGCGAAAAATGCAACTGTTTTTCAAGTTTGTGAAATTCATTCAATTTTGCTTAGCTTAAACGTAAAACAACAACAAGAAACTTGAACATATCGTATGTAGCTAATTAGCCGCTTCAGGGCAATTTTGTAAAAAAAAAATAGTAAATGTTGTTCTTGTTTTTATTTTGCTCTCGATTCGAGCTTAAGCAATTAACAGTAATTTGCTATAAATTGTTTTTCCTAAATACTGTAAATGGCAAAAAAATATGACACAGTAAAATTAAAAAATACTGAAATATTATATAAGAATTTGCTTGAGCGTACAGCTAGATGTAAGTAGTGATTACTTCCTTAATGGTACCTATTTTATGTCATCTTTGACATTTGTCAAGTAGACAGATGTACAATTTTAACAAAAACAACTTTTGTGAGACGCTTGCAAGAAACCATCCTCAGGTTAAACATTCCGGAAAATCATAATTTCTAATTTTGAAAAATATACTTTCAAGTTGTAGTTCTCAGATTACTTTTATAAATTAATTTATAGCCCCTGTTACAAACAAATATGCCAAATTTTTTCTACACTTTTTTTCCACATTAGGAAATCGAAATGAATTATTTTTACTATAATTTACTTTACCAAACCAAAGTGCATGTGACAAATTAAGTTCATTTTGTAGATCGGTGTAATGAAGAAAAATTTCGTTAAAAAATTGCTTGAAAACATAATAAAAAAGTCATACAGTGTACTCTGTCCTAAATGACACCTCTCTTAAGCGGACACCTTATTCAGTACATACAACAAATCCTTAAGAATTAAAAAAAAAACTTTTTTTCTCTTGAACGAAACCCCCCCCCCCCGAAACCCTCCCATAACATATTATTAACTTTTTTACACTTTTCTCTCACCTCCCCATAAGCGAACACAAATTTTTCAGTCCGCTAAAGCGAGAGTACACTGTAATTAAAAAATCGGCATTCGTAAAAAAACATAATACCATACGCCAAATTTGGGCGCAAAAATACAAGTTCAATGGCTTTCTCAAAACTAAGGGGCTAACATGAGATATTATTCTTCATCGCCATCTACATTCCAACTAAAGTCAGAGCGGTCGTTCATTCAATTGGACAATAGGCCGGCCGGTAAGTCATGCGCGGCGCCAGAAAACCAACTCAACATCAGCACATCCAGTTGCTGCAGCGTTGTTAACTAAACACACACAGTCACATGCTCAGCGCGCCCCACTGCACCGATCGCAACTAATAGTAGCCACCACTATTCAAAACAACGCACGATCTGTTCGCCATTTTAGTTTGCATACACACGTTCGAGAAACAAACGACGACCTAGGCAGAGAAATACAAAAAATGTACAAATTCTTTGCGCCTTGCTTTATGCGTGCGTATTGGTGTTCATTAAAATGCTATGGCTATTCGTTTTTTGTGGCTATAAGTCACATAACATTCGTATTAAAACGTAAGCATATGTGTGTATAAAATATATTAATATGTAAATAATTATTGTCTAACAATTTATCATTAAACCTTTACATAAAATCAATTACCAATTTGTTTTCTCACTCATAATGAATAATTTGAAAATGCGAAACGTTAATGTTAATTTGTATGCTGTGGATTGCTTCTGTCAGAACCGTCAAAAATAGCAGTGCGGATGTACGAACGCGTACGAACGCGTACGACGACAATGTGTCGAATTAATGCCTGTGGAATGTGAGTGAGCGCGCACTCCCAAATACGGCACATACACATTTGTACGTACGTGAGTTGCTCATAATTATTCATGTACCTATATATGTATGTATGGAGATACCTACATACATACATAACGAATAATTTACTTTCATACATACATATGTATGTATGCAAATTCAAATTTATGCATAAGTAAATTTTCGTGTGTAATAAATATGTCTGCAAGTGGGTGGATGTTATTTTGCTTCGAATTAAAGCACTCTCTCTTCCTCTCTGCCGCTCTCTAGCCACCAACGCTTTTCTCTGTGGACTACTTCATGATTTCTCTACATCTTGATGTTTCTTTTGGATTTGTATTATGCGAAATAAATGTAAGAAATATCTATGCTGTGAGCTGTCAAGACAGTTCCGGTAGAGTGATTCGTCGTGTTTCAATTGTTGAGAACAATTAAAATTCATTGAATAATAAGGTTACTGAAAAGTATTTGCTCTATTAACCCTTTGCACTCGGAATGCCAGCACTGCTGGCATGAGCATTTATTTCGGTAATTCGAAATGCAGACTCTATAAAACTATAAGATGTGAAATTTTATAAATTTTCTCAATAAATTCATGCAAAAATTATATATTTTAATGTTTTATTTTTTTTAACTAAAAACGCATTTGATGATAGAATATATATATCATTATCGAGTTGTTGCACGGAAATGTGAAAATGGTCTCCGAGTGCAAAGGGTTAATATACACAGAATAAAAAAAAAACGGCTATGATAAAAAAAGTAAATTCCCAAGAAAAAATGTTTTTCAATTCATAGATTTTTATTCGAGTAGATTTTTGTGCAAGTAGTGCAATATTTAAAGCATTCCTAAATGGACATTAGCCAAAATTTTTTTAAACTCTGGGATAATACGAGTTTTTACAATCCCAAAAATGTAGTCTATTTGTTTACTAGATTTAGAGCTATAACAGATCAAAGGTACTGCATTGATTTCTATAGTGTGTCCATATATTCATTCGACCTTTAACCTTGCATTACCATTTCGAAATATGGCCATTGTTTTCACCCCTCTCAGTGAAGTGCAAGTTTGCGATTATCATAGCTCTATTTTTATTTTGGCATTTTTCATTTGACAAGTATTTCATAATTAAAAAAATTATCCGCGATCAAACTTTTCACCAAAACTTAAAAAATATCCGACAAGTGCATATAAGTATTTACTTTCAGCAACTGCAATTAGGTTTAGTAAATGGAAAGAACAAAGAAAAATAATTTTGGTGCGTCAACAAAAAATGTGAATGTGCAAAAGCAAGCAAATGCGGAATTTATTTGTTGAAAAACTCTGACGTAATGCACACATGCAGAAACACAATTACGAATTAAATGCAAATGACAAAAATTATAGGTATAAAGAATTAAATACAAAAATTCAAATAAGCAAACCCATTAAAGTGTAAACATTCAACAGTAACGGATATGCCCAAATGTGCAACGAAAATATGCTTGAGTACTTAAAAATTGCATACTTGACATTCAAAAATTGAATGCCAAATAACGAAAAAATAATTAAAAAAAAGACGTAGAAAGAGGGAGAAAGAATCAAATACCGATAGGCAAATAAAGGGAGGTTCTTGCAAAAAAACAACAGCATAAAGCTTAGCAAGCTTTTACGGCTGCGCTGCATATGTATGTACGTATGCATTTATATTAAAAATTGTGGCATAATGCCATTCTAAAAGACTATATGTGGCATTATTAATGGCAATCAAATTTTGTTTATCATTTCAGAAGCGGAAAATTGCAACAACAATAAAATCCGGCACCACTGATGGGCAAGGGCAAGTTTAGTCGGGTGAAGCGGCTCGACGAACACCAAACCCGCTATTCTAATGCTTACGTCACTAATTATAGCAGAAGCGACAATCAGTCAAGCGAAGGTGCCATTGCACACAATTTAACAGAAATGATTCGAGGCGCAGTACAAAAAAAACAAGAACAGAGATGAAAAAGGTGCCGACGAATACATTAATTTTTCGCTTTGCCCTTTACTACACACCCCAATGCACCGCACCAAACCTTTTCGCACTGACGCAAAGTCGCGTAGGTGACGAAAATGAAATTGAAAGTCTTTCAACATAACACTTCGCCCCTCACTCCTTTCGACGTTAAGGTGACTTTAAGAACTTTTGAGGCATAAAGTTGCCGACACGTAAAAGAACAAAAGCAAGCAACCACTTGACAAACAGCGAACAGAGAATCAGTTGCAATGCCAACAGACAACAGCAGGCCAATATAAAAACAAATAATGACAAAGTTGAATTACATGCGCCGCGAAAAAGAAGAGTTAGGATAGAGGCAAACAATGCGGAAAATATAAATTGCGTTGAAATAAACCTCGGTTCAAAGTAAAAGGACTTATCTTAGATTTCAAGCAATACCAGGAAAATAATAATGCAAAAATAGCAGTTATTAACTTTGCAGCAAAATAATTGTGCCTGCTTCAGGTCAGTAAAATCATTTCGTCAGGCGACATTCAAACTTTAAACTTCGATTCATTTCTAGTTTAAGTTTACATACAAATATTCATCGGTATCGATAAATAAAAATTATATCTATGCTAGATGTGCTACAACAACGTGACAACGCCTTTATGAAGAAGCTTAGCCAATTTTTCATTTGGAAAGAAAAATAAAACTTCAAATAAGAATTCAAACGCAAGAAAGAGCAAATAAAAATGGCAAAAACGAAAATAATTTAGAAGGATGAAAACAAGATTGGCGTTGCTAAGTGAAATTTAGGTGAAGGCGAAGGCACACATTACAGCTACATATGCAGATATATGCACATCCAACTGCAGAGAAAGGTGAAACGAGCAAAGTTGTTAATATAAAATAAATGAATGCCAAAAAAAGAGAAAATAATCAAAAAGTTTAAAGGCATCTAAAGGACGGCGGATACGTTGAGGAGGAGCAAATAGACTTAGATGCCGACTGCAGAGGCGTAAATTGAACACTCACTCCCATTTGGTAAAAAAAAAGGAAAATAAGAACAACTAATCAAATAGCTCCCACGACAGTGTGATAAAGACAGCAAAACCAAACGGCCAATAGATAAAAATAAAAAAAACATCTTTAAGCATGTGCTACGCGCGTTATGTATGATGGACTTGGCACAGCATTTAAATGTAACAGAAATTATTGAACCTACACTACCGGTCAAAAGTTTGGGTTCACTTACATTATTTTGGAATTTTACACAATCAAGTCGGTTTATTAGTGGTTTTTTTTTTTAAACGTGCGTTCTGCTACTAGTTTGAGTTTAGGAGATTGTTATTGTTTACAAAGTGACTGTGGGAGACGCGTAGATCAAGCATAAACGTGTTATGACTTGCTGCATTCTGTCAGTGCGTCTAGTGCCTGTTACGCGTAACATCTTATTGCTGCAAAACTCGCTTCAAGAGTTATATTTCTAATTGTTGGTGTAATCTTTGTTATCAAAAAGGTAAGTAAAACAATTTTTTGTATTCCAAAAAATAATTGTTTTACAAACACTTACATACAAGTCGACGTTATACAAAAATTATCTTCTAATTATTAAAATTTAAATAAAACTACATATTTCCTGTTTGATTATTTAAAATGGGTCGGAAAGCAGAGTTTAGTGTAGAAACACGAGCAGTCGTTGTAGCACTACGTGGAGAAGGCTATTCAGCGCGAAAATTTGCTTCGAAATGTAATGTCTCTCAAACTGCTGTCATGAGAACGTTACAAAGAAAGAGCGATTCTGGGTGCAATCAGAGTCGTCATCGTTCTGGGAGGCCTAAAACTACGTCAAAAGGAGAGGATAAATTCAGATGTGTTGTAAGCAAAAAAAAATCGTTTTCTAACAGCCCCTCAAATTCGCGAACAACTCAATTCCTCGCGCGAGGCTCCAGTATCTGTTTCGACGGTATAGCGACGACTAAGAAACTACGGCCTAAAAGGGTGCGTCGCCGCCAAAAAACTTTTACTTCGAAAGCAAAATAAAGTAAAGAGACTTAATAGGGCTAAAAAACATAAAGAGTGGACAACTGAACAATGGTCTAAAGTCTTGTTCACAGACGAGTCCGAATTTGAAATTTTCCACAAACGACGCCGCCAATATGTTCGTCGTTTTGTCGGCGAACGAAAGATGAACCAATGGGTTATTCCCACATTTAAGCATGGTGGAGGGTTAGTGTTAGTCTGGGGATGCTTTGCTGGAGACAAAGTTGGAGACATTGTGCAAATTGAGGGTATCATGGACAAAAAAGTCTACCGCAACATACTTCAACGGTACGCTTTTCCGTGTGGGAAAAGACTTGTGGGCAGCGGATTCGTTTTCCAGCAGGATAACGATCCTAAGCACACTTCATAATTTTGCCAGGATTACATTGCAGCCAAAGAAAATCAAAAACAACTCAAATATATGGAATGGCCTCCTCAGTCGCCGGATTGTAACCCGATCGAGTTGCTGTGGGGCGAGTTGGACAGAGAAGTACGAAAATTGCAACCTACTAATACAAAACAACTTTGGACATTTCTGCAAATTGCTGGAATCAAATAACAGCAGAATCTTTGCGTAAATTAATTGATAGGATGCCCAGAATATGCGATGCTGTAATACGAGCAAAAGGCGGATATTTCGAGGAATCGAAAATATGAACAAATACTTGCGGGTTTCTTTAAAAGTTAACATATTTTGTATTAAACACAATTACTTTCTGTAAAATAACAATATTAAAAAATATTTGACGAAGAAAATCATGATTATTTAAAAATTGTTTACAATTTTTCAAGTGAACCCAAACTTTTGACCGGTAGTGTATATATAAAACATGCTTCGAAAACCATTTTGAACTGAAAGTCTATGTATTGAAGAAACGTGCTTGCTTTAAGGGGGGAAGCTGGTCTAGAGCGCAAAAAATGGGCATATTTTATGAATTTATTTTGACTCAACAAAGGAATCAATCGAAAATCTGTGAAATAGGTTTAATAATATAGCTTTCATGGTACAAATACAAAATTTTTCGTCTGAATTTATTTCAAAATGGCCGCTGTCCAGCAGTTCTCCTAAGGCGCCTTTTTTTCTAGTGGGTCCATTGCCGAAGACGTAAACTCCTTAATTTTTGTCCTGGATCAAAAAATAAAATTTTTTTAGTTTCTATATAACAACAGAAAGAGACGTACGTAGGATTTTTTCGATATTTTGTTTTTTCGCGAAATGGTGCACGTTTGAACAAAAAGTTACAATTTTCACTATAAAGAACGACATAAAATTGTTGATTAAAAAAAAAACTATGTAATATAAATAAAAAATCCTACGTACGTCTCCGGAGAAAGGTATTTCGAATGTATTGTCAAAATTTCGTAAGAATCGGTAAAGATTTGTTCGAGTTATGTCTTCGGCCAGTTTGAAAAAAGTGATTTCGAGAAAAACGCGTTTAAAGTTGTAAGTAGCGTTCGGGACATACCTGCGAGGCACTGCCGTCGAATGAAAAATTTGGGCATTTGGTATATTATTTCTAAGACCCTAAAGCACCTTTTAAGACAAAAAAAAATTTTTCGATTTTTTCAAAATTCTAGACCAGCTTCCCCCCTTAAAACAGGAACAGGTACCGTCACACAAATAATTCAGATGTGAACCATGTCAACCATTCCCCCGCCCACCATCATAATTAACTCGTTCAACAGCCCACACACTCCGAAGCACAATTTCGAACAACTAATTTCGGCACACACACACACACACTAAACTCAATTGTGCAAGAGTGACAGAAATGTGGAGAAAAAGGCGAACGCCGCCGTACAGGTAGCTAAGAAGTTGAACGAACACAGAGTCGCATTTGTAAAATGTGCACGGGGAAACAAAAAAAAATAGGTAGAGAGAAAAGCACACCGACCTTCTCTTCAACCCACCCAATCTAGTCGCTATCAACAAATCAGCAGACGCATAGAAACGGAAAAACGTGGGCGTTGGAGGAGAATGTGAACGCGGACGTGTGCTGAAACATGGAGCAGGAAAGTGGCAATTCGTCGACTTTGTCTGCCTTTCTGTTTGAAGATCTGTGAATTCCATGAAAAATAGTAATCCCATTACGAGTTCAAAAAGCACTTTGACAGAAAACTCACAAAGTTCAGACAGAAAAAGATTAAAGGAGCCATTTCCAAGAAATATCAAGTAACAAAAGCAAATAAATACAAAGTGTAAATAAAATTTAAGGCAATTACTTAAGTAAACAAAAAAACGTGATCTCTTTCAAGGACGACTGAATACAACAAATTAAAATATGATTAATTAAGAATGCTTAGCAATGAATACAGTAAAAGAAGTGTAAATTTGTAACACGACACTTAAATTTAACGCAAGAACTGGCACCCAATTTTAACATTAATGATAAATTATTTTATTATTTTAAAAATGCCACTACTTGAACATCGAAATTGAGAACTTTTCCCACATGATGAAGAGCTAGGCGCTTTTATTAATAATCATTTGATTAAGCTTTTTAAATATATTTTGCTATTGTCTATTTTTGCAGCATTTAGTACAGTTGTGTCCCCATGGCGACAGAAATTCGCATTGCAGCACAATTATCACCAATACCAATAGAAACTGCCGTATACAACGTAATGGAATGCATTTCATATGTAGTTTATAACCAAAGGCAAAAGCAAAGAAAATATGTTAAAGCAGTTGGAGAAAATAATTTTGAATAAAATATTTATTAATAGAATGAAAGAGAATGGCAGTATTTTAGAAATGCTTTGAGAAATAGAACATAATAGCTTGTGAATTTTAAAGCGTGTACGAGTAGAGCAATGAAGTGGCGGTTAGTACTCGTAAGTTAATAAAATATAGAGGACAATGTAAATATTTCTGAATAATACAAGTAAAATAATGCAAATAAATTTGTTTAATAATTTAGCAAAACTAGTAGAAGCAATACAAAGTTGTAACCATTTCCCGCGAAATGTTTTGGTGAGCCATATCTCGCTATGTCTCCAGTAGTATACTCATACTACGGCGGTTTGCTGATTTTGAAAGTGTGTGTTTGGTATGTTCAATATCCAATGGGTCCACTAAAGCCAGGTTAAAAGTCGAAACAGACAGCCGAAAAAATGTGTGCGATTTGTGAACCCAAAACAGTGTATCGAATACAAAAGCAAAGCGGTGGCAAGGGCTCCAACAATTCCATTCAGGAATTATGAACTTCGAAAATGTAGTAGCCTACGCTATGGTAGGCCAATCGTCAGCGCTTACTCCATTGCTCAAGAACTAAAGATTAACCACTGTGAAGCGGTCCAAACGAACGCCAAGCCCCAATCGCGTTTAGAATATTATATACTCAACATATGTCCGACTCTCTCTCTCTCTCTCTCTCTCTCTCTCTCTCTCTCTCTCTCTCTCTCTCTCTCTCTCACACACACACACACACACTATGAGCTGCTCCCATTGGGCCAAACATTCAAATTCGGAGTCCTACTGTCACCAACTACACAGACTGGAGGAAGCGATCGCCCAGAAGCAAACGGGATTGACGAATAAGAAGAGTGTGGTGTTCCAACAAGACAACACCAGACCGCGAATATTTTGAACAACGCACCAGCAACTTTGGCGTATAGTCCCGTTATCACCTTTTCTAGCATTCTTTATAAGTCAGGACAGGTGAAGTGAGCTAATCAAGGTTTTTTACCAATAGGTGACGAGGAGTTAATGAACCGCTACAACAACAACAAGAGTTATAAGATTACCTTCAAAAGGGCCCAATTAAATTTATCGTCGAAACAAATCTAAAAAACACTTTATACTCAGCTTAATAAATAGTATAACATTACATAATTAATATTTATGATAGGAACACACAAATTGGAAAATAGGCGTAGACGAAAAATTCAAAAGCACAAATAAGACGCTCCTCCTCCGGTTTAAAAAAATCGTTCAAAAATGGAATTCACGACGAAAACATAGTTCAAAACTAATATTGCACTACATTTTGCATGCCCTGAATACTTAAAGCCGCGTAACACATACTTTTTTACTCGATTCGCAACACACCCTTGGTATCTACACATCGATTAACATGTCGGAAGATAAAAAAAATTGTAGACATGTCGCCGAAGTGCAGGAGTGGCTAGAATAAATAGTTGATTAGCTGATTGCTTGATGTGACTATCCATTGTGGGATAAACAAATGAAAAGAAACAAACTAAGAATTACAGAGTATAAAAATAATCACAAAAGAGCAAAAAACAATTAAAATATTTATCCATTTATTTGTTTATGTTTTGTGATTAAGATTTTGTGATTTAGATTTATATAAGATTACATTATTATTTTTTTTATTTTATTAATTATTATTAATTATTTATTCGACCAATTTGAAAATGTATCAGACTGTTATTTTTAAAGTTGTACAATTTCAATACGAAACTTTGTTATTTTCCATTTTGACCGGGTATTAGGAAGGTAGGTAGTGAAATGATTGAAGTACCACTCTGGCACTCCGCAAGTAACACTAAAGCGCCGTTTTGATACCATTTTGAGACCTCCAACAGGTAGATGTCTACAGCCAGCCAGAGATGAGATTTAGGTTGGCGCACAGCCCCAGGCTGTCGAAGCACGGAGCACCCAGTGACCTTAATCGTTTAGCTGCCAAACCAAAACATTTGAGAAAGTGCTCAACAATCTCCTTCTCTGAAAGGTCCCCACATCATCTGCAGTGGGGGTTAAATGGTAAATCTGGCTTTTCCGCATGTGTTCCGATCGTCCAATGACCGGCAAATAAAGCTATGAGTGTGGAAACTGAATGCCGTGGAGTCCCCATGACTTTCTGTACTGGGGCCCCAAGGGGTTTTCGAAATAGCACATGAAGAAATGGAGCTCTATTAGAGCTCCACCGGGCATTAGTTTAATTTAGTTTAGCAAACGCTTAGAAAAAACTACAAATCTTCATTAGAAAAACTGAGAATTTCTACACTAGTACATCTCCTTTTCTATCTTGTGCTTTATTTTTGTATAGACAGAATCTAATTGATTGCGCATTGTACCGGAACCCACCCTCTCATTATATTAAGTTTTCTACTAAAAAAAACAACAAACCAGTGTCACAATAAAGTGAACTTATCATAAAGTGAACTATTATCAATTTTTTTACAGATATCCATATGCACATTAATCTCAATGTCGACCTTTCATTCATATCATTTCATTCTTTGAATGACAGATGCGTAAAAACATGTTCTCCAATAAAAAAATTTTATGTAAATATGATACTTTTTTATTACCTCTACCAACCTGTGTATAGTAGTTCGCAATATGCGTTTTTCTCCAATTCTTTAGAGTTCCTAATCTAAAAGATTCAACGGCTGACACACGTCGAATTAGGGATATACGTATGTATGTAGCTAGCTATACACCGATCCGCCACAAAAGAAAAGATTCTGCGGCACAGAGCTGCGAGACACTGTAGCCGACTTAGCGACTATCGACGCGTTTAAACAATTTACAAGTTTTCACGTCTTTTCACCTATAGTTTTTTTCTGATGCCTGGTAGCTGATTTTTTTCTCTGTTGCTTTCTTAAATCAATTGTTTGTTGCACTTCAAATGTGAAAAAATTCGCACTGCAACAAAATTGGGTATGTGAGCGTGTGACTCTTTTTTTTACAGAAGTTGCTTGGTAATAATGACTTTTTCTTTATAATTTGCTTATTTGCGTTCACACAACACTGACAAGAAACATGCTAACACGCTTCTCACCGCAACTTAACTACCAACACGCCAATTGGCCAAATTGAAGTTAAGCATCAAAAGCAAACGAACCGAAACTCGGCAACAGAGCAACGAAATGTGGTTGTGAGTAGCAACGAGATGCCGAATGAGCACCATAACCAAAACTAAACGAGCGAGTTAGAGAGAGAATTTTACCAGCAACGATTATGCGCCGTTTGGGCTATACTCGCTGGGACGAGATATGAGCTCGTGCTGGTACTGGCGAGACAAAATCAAATCAGCAAGAATATATAATACAGGCCGATTGAGTGTGGCGTGGGGAATGTGCGCCAAAGGGGGCGATTATTTTGCAGCTTTGACGTCGCCGACGACGGCAGCGGCGACGACGACGTACATATACACTGAACGGCACCACCGCGGCTACCACTTATAATGCAGCATATCCAGAATATGCTGCTGCCGCTGTTATTCATAGCTGCACGCCAACCAATGCTAGCTGGACCACGCTGCTTAATATTGACAACATCCAAGAGCATAAATAAAGTAGCTTGTACAGAGTGTGGAGGCAGAAAAATGCAGCGAAAAATCAAAAAACCAAAAGTACCGACTGCAATGAGTAAGGCAAGTTGGTGCCCGATTAGGAATCGAGTGCATGATGATTGTATTTTTTCGTAGCATTGGCATTCGGTGAATACGTACATACGTACGTTCATGCGTATAACTCGATTTTCGAGTTCCTACGCAATGGCGTGGCATTAACACAGCACAGCTACGAGTTGCTATGGGCTTCCAACGGCTGATAAATTGCAGCAAAAAAAAAACTGCAATCGAAAATGGAGCGAGCAAATAGTGTTGCTACTGCAATCATTATATGGTGAGAGATTTTTCGCAAATTTGCTGCGTCATCTTCACCAACTAAGTATAAAAGCCAAGACCAGTAATAAAAAAAAATGATTTATGCTTGCAACTATAGAAAATCTAACAATTAACTATCCAACTATGTAACTCATTGCGACTTCTAATCACTTCCATTAAGATGTGCTTTGCTATAACAATTTCTAGTTAACTGTTAATTTGATGAAAATATGAGAAAATTTAAATAATCCGTATACCAACTGATCTCACAATTTACTGCAAAACACTAATAAGCAGGGCAGCCTGTAGTGCGTGCGCAGGAGGAGCTTGGCTTGAAATAGGAAGCTCAGACTGATATGGGGAAGAACTTGATTACACGATTTTTATTACAAGAGCGTGAATTCTCGTAGGCCGGTTGAGAATCGCAGACTTGCGTACTAGAACAATTATATGTATATTTAAAAAGGTTTTTCATATTAGCTATGTATTTAATAAATTTTCTATTTCATCGCTTTTCGTTGAAAGAACTAGCGTCACGAGGTGGCCAGTTATTGAACATTAAGAGTATGTTTAACTTATAACTTCCATGCCTACACTTTTTATTAGAATAAAAATATTACAACTTTTCAAAATAAAACTACGTGTTCTTTTACAAATTTCAAAATAGCGACACGCACGATTTGCAGCATGTAAAGGTGTGGCTCACATCGAACCCCTAATCGGCTCTCAACGAATATGAAGGGATCAGCTGATTTGTGACAAGGGATATAACAGCAGTTTGTTCACAACAGAGGTCGGCAAAAGCTGAGATTGTGTTTGTCATCTACATAAAAATCAACTCAGACACTGCTTATGTTACTTCGTTGCCATCTGAACCACGGCTGATTGGAAGAGGGTAAAAATACTTGCCCAATAAGCGGGTACAATTGTGCTGTCAGTCAAGTTCCCTGTTACATATCAGCGTCAAAATTGCTCTCACAATTTTACTCCAGATGGCCAAGTTTTTGTGATCTATCATTCTTTGACCACACATAGTGTATTTTATGTATTCAAATTTAACAACACTTCAAGTGCATGAGAAAAAAGAATTTTTATTTTAATATTCCACAAGAGAAATTATAAAAATATATTCAATACAAATTCTTTAAAAAACATTCACGTTAACCACACAAATAAACTCAGTTGCAAATAAATAATTAATATATTACAAAGATGAACGATGAACCCCTGCAAAAGTTCCACGAACTACATGCATGTCTATTTTCCAACAAATATTCGTGTGTACAAACACTTTCGTATAGATATGGATATTTAAGTATGCGGAATGCTGACAAAACGATGTCGAACGGCAATTCCTCCTACGCAATCGTATTTATAGGTTAAGGGAAATTTATATACCTGGCTGACTACAAAAAGGCAAAATATACATTTATGTATGTACGTGCATAAGCGCAAATAGATAGATGTTTGTGGGCAAATTAAATGAATTAATTTAAATTTCAATTGTCATTTGCACGAAAGCGGTCGCTTTAAAGCCACTTAAGCACTGTACAGACATATTCATGTGCATATGTATTTAGCTTCTTTACGGCACACGTCTACCGAGGTCAATGCGACACACTCGACACTCTACTATACACTTACTCGTACATATAGTCGGAAATAAATCAGAAACCCCATATACTATAAGTTGAGAGAATGAAACTGATTGACATTTCACAAAATGAGAAAACAACTCATAACAGTGTTTGCACAAACAATAGTAAACTATTTGAGTAAACACACACACACATGAAGGCTTATTAAGTCATAAATATGAACATACAAACATTAATACGTATGCACATATTAACGCCAGGCCAGGAGCAATAAAAAAAAAGAAACAAAATTTAATTGAAAAACTAACTGCGATGATTAAGAAATAGAAAACGAAAACTTGAAACGATAGAATGAAATCGGAAAATGTGGAAAACTAACATTCGCTCAATGCAAGCAAACACAATTGAAAAATCGTTGAAGTGAAACAGTGGGGGCCGTGGGCGTTTATAGCGCCAATAGCTAATCGAAAAATCTATTCAGAGAGGTTAGTTAAGAGCTGTAATGGCTGATTGGTTACATTTGACAGCGTGTTCGCTCATAACCATTCATGCCCAAGTTTTGGAAAGTTATTGCGGAAATTAAAAATAACCGAACATAAATATTTTGGATATTTTTTTTAACTCAAACATGTATATTATTCTCAGAAATGTCGACAAACTGTTAATAAATAAATGCTAAAAATTAAAATGTTAACGAATATTGATTTTTTTTTTAATCTTGACAGCTTTTGTTGTTGTTGTAGCACTAACTTTGCCCTGTCAGTGTAGCGTAATCACCGGTCGTCTTCGTCTAACTCTAGCGGTATGCCCAGGAAACTACAATAGCTGTTTCAACAGGTTGAGTCCAGAGGCAGAGGGGTGTTAGATCAGTGGGTATGATGGGGCTTGTGTAACGGTGGTTAGCGTCGTGCGGGGTTCCTTCACATGCCGATAATTTTAGTGTATTTTTTGTGCCTTAAAACAGACTCGTAAATAGTGCATGAATCGTATTTACCTACTAAGTAATTAAGTATATTAATAATAATAATAACAAAATACACAAGGTTATCGCTCGAAATGCGCGATGTACCAAAAATACCGTGTGTTCGTATTTTCCTTAAAATTTAACAAATTATTTCAATTAATAAATTATTGCGGATTATTCCGTTCTTGGTGACAAGAGAGTTTTTGTTCGCGGATTATTCCGTCGAAAGGGTTAAGGGCATTATTTAGGTAATTTCTGATTAATTTTATTATATGGCTAATTTGCAAAACTTAACCGTTTTGGAGATATTATTTTTTTATCTACTTGTGCGCCCACTTTTTTCACAAATTAGTTCAAGAGTCCGACTTTTCTGTTTTTAGTTAAAGGCTATGTCAATTAATAAAAAATCATCAATATAATTTTAACCACAAACCTGACAGTTAAAAATGGCTGCTTTATAAAGTTTTTAACTTACAATTTTTCATTAAGTGTTCACTACTTCACATCAATAAGAAAAAATAAAATGGTACGAAAACTATTCTGCAAATTACATCTGTTCATATTCCACCTGCGCGGACGTCTCACTTTACAAGCCGCCTACGAACGGCAGATGGGTTTTTATGGATAGTTTCTTCATGGCAGAAATACACTCGAAGGGCAAATTATTAGACCGCTATTAAAAATAACTTGCGGATGTTTCATACCCAGAGCTTCAAGCCAAGGCACTACCAAATAGTAGTCACGCACCAATCCACTTGGTTACGTCGGCGGCCACGAAAAGATAGATATGTATGTATAAAAGAAAATTAGAGCTAAAAACAACTAAATGTTTTGTAGAACATATAAAAAATTACTTGGTTTATTTTCTCAATACTTGCAATAATTTTTCAATATTTTCCACAAACCTACAAAAAAAATTTACGAAAAAAAGGATGGAATGCTCAATAAGAAAATAATGTTCTCTCTCATATCGCCGCTCTTTTTTCATTATACGGCATTACCAAAGTGCAAAAGACCCAAAAATAGTATCAAAGAGTTAGCTGAATAAGCAGAAACAATCGCTACAAGAAGGTTGTAAGCTAAAGTCGTATCTTAATATAGAAACCACGGAGGGCACACAAGCAATGTTATCACGTTAGTACTGCCATTAACAGACGGAACTCCCGCATCAACGCCCACACAAACGCCTGAAAGCTTACTAGTTGAAGCGAAGTTTAGCTATGTATAAAAAAACATAGCCTACATTTAGCCGTTAAAGTGTGATGCGTTTTGCAATGTTACATAAATAACAGCAAGCCAGCAAACTAAGGCAAGCACATCGTAGCAGGTCAGCATCGTCGTCCACCGAATGTCCTTCATATATACACACATACATCAACTTACATATATGAAACAATTGACCAATTTGTTTACATCGGGCTGACATAAATTCGATATCGAAACCATAACCCACCAAGCATTGACCCTTGTACGCAATGAGTCATGTGTCACCAGTTAAGGAAAAAAAAGTTATACAATCCCCATTCGATGGGGCTACTTAAATCAAATTTTTAGATCTTATAATTATTGAGTTGTGCTAAAATGTACACTAAACGAAATAGCTCAATAGCCTTTTGCGCTCTTGAAAAAGTTGAATTTTCCACAATAAAAGGCTGAAGTAAATCCTTTAACATGTTTTATTCTTACGTTGTTTTCTTCCGTTATGTTAATTTAAGATAGAACGATCTACCTACTGGTTATTTTATGATCAAAACAATTATTTGTTCAGTATCCCATATGCATCTATTTGGCTTAGTGTATACGAGACCATCTTGTTGCTATTTGATATGTTATCGACTCACAATGGAGAGAATAATACGGTGGCGCCGATCGTGGTACTGCTACTCCGCTCTCAGCGAATTTGACAAAGTCACTGTGTGTGTGACGTCGCACTTGTACAATTTATTCAAGTGTTGTTTGTGTAATTTCTTCTCCGTCTTATACTCTTGTACATATTTTCACATCTTCTCATGCAACTGCACCGATGTGACGACACGCACTCTCTGATGGGCGCAATTTTGTTTGGCGAATTCGCATAAAAATTAAACACACACATTATGTAAATATTTTCAAAAAATGTGTGACTTTTTCTTTGATTTTTGTTGGGCACTAATATTATTTGCTGTGGTCAACTTAGAGAATTGCCTGGTTTTTTAGCTCTAGTTGAGATAGAAAAAAATAACAGTTCACTAACTAGCTACTTTTTGTTTGTTAATTCTTTGCCATGTTTAACTAACTAATGAGTAGTTGAGATAAAATGGAATTTCAAGGTAAAATTTAATAATTTAAGGTGAAACATCTACGAGTATATGTGCATATATAGATACATATGTACATATGTTTGCGCAATAAATAGTGTTTATAAATGCAACACCAGATCAATGACACGTTCCATTCCGTATGAGTAATGTGCCTGAGTGATTCATTTACTAATGAAATTCATACGTTCGATCTTGTAACTACAGGTGAGCACTGAAATCCGGACCGGATAATCCGCAAGCTATAGCAATCCTTTTCTGAGTATTGCCATTTCTCAACCGTTTTATATTTTATTTTCTCCTGGTGTCCCAATTTGCCTAAACATTTAACTCGCTGTGATATAGGTATGTACATATGTGTCTGAAGATATATTCTAAAATGGGATCGAGTAAGCTCAATCACCATAGGCTTGTTCAACATTTTGTAAACACAAAGAAATCTCCAGCAACAATTTAATTACAACATTTTAATTGCTGCTCGAAACGTGCATTCGGTAAGGAGAAGGGCACATAACACATTTCATTGTCATACGCATACACCCGCAACAAACAATTGATATGGCAGCAACAGCAGCAACTACATGCATATTATTTAGTATGTTTAATGAGTGACAAGTGCAGTCAGCTTGACGCTCAACAAACTCAATGGGTTGAAATGTATGACACAACTACAACAGCAGCAACATTGATTTAAAGGACAAGGTCTCCGTCGGAAGACATAAACGGGGCTACAGCCCTTACTGACAAACTACGAGTGGTAATTTCACCAGTAATACTACTGGCATAAAGTATATCAAGAAGGTGGGGAAATACGCATGTTAATCCACCAGTTAATATGCGCATTGATGTATGTAGGTATATGCATTTATATGTGCACATATGTATGTGTAAAGTACAGCAGTTAACATATGCGCACTTGTTAAATAGCAACAGGAAAATTCACACGACAAAAGAACAAAGCGAAAACAATTTTGTGCAAAAAAAGACATTTTCAGAAAAGAGGCATACATACCACACCTACTTATTCATACATATACATATGCATGGAGTGATTATAATTCAAATTGTTTGTGTATAATTGCACATACGCAAGCAAGCAGTCGTTTGATGATAGTGACTCCGATTTAAGATTTTAACAGCTAAGAATCTACTTAACTTTTCATTTTGGGCAAAAAATATTCCCGACGAATAAGAGAATCTGGAGGAGCACTCCAACCTTGGGCTATTTAGAGAGTTGTAACACTTTTATATGTAGGTGTCACATGCCACATAATTTTAATGGAATCAACAGTCGCTCTATAATGTGTAAGCAGGCAGGCACATAAGATGTAAGGCACAAAAACTAAAACAAAAACGATAGTGAGAGTAAGAGTGAATATAACATCAGTTTTAGTTTTACCTTGTTGCTAATGTTGCACATCAGCAAAGAACGTATGTATACAGAATAAGTATGTGCAATTTAAGAGGACACAAATATATTTGCACGAAGAAAAACATACTTAAATCAAGCCAAAAATTTCTGAAACCATAGACAAAAATAATAATACCGTAACCTTCCAGGTGAGCATGAGCAGAAATTACCGAAAGCGTCAAGTATACGTGAATATTTTTAACA
Source organism: Anastrepha ludens (assembly GCF_028408465.1). Classification (NCBI taxonomy): domain Eukaryota; kingdom Metazoa; phylum Arthropoda; class Insecta; order Diptera; family Tephritidae; genus Anastrepha; species Anastrepha ludens. Next base: position 3,920,056 of record NC_071502.1, read on the forward strand.
AGCAATAACAAATTTCCACAGGGTAGAAAAATCTATTTAGTGAATTGGAAAGTGAATTGAGCGAAAGGAAACTGACGTGTGTCGAAGCAGTCTACTTAAACTCCCATTTTTCCCCCATATTCCCCAATCATCCGATGTAGTCCACTCAACCGTGTACTAAGTTCTGAAATACATATTTTCGTACATAAACAAGTGAAGTTGAAAATACCTAATTCGTGTATTTAAGGGTGATTGTCAACACGAGCAAGGAGATCTGCAACAAAATACTAGGCCGTAGATGGAGCAAGAAACAAATACATACGTACATATATGGTATGTACATGAAATACAGACAACACACCCAGAAAAAAGATGTATACTCGTATGAATGTTTGCATCAACAGCCATTCAAACAGGTTGGGTCTATTTGCAACTACAAATATATTATTGTACATATAATAAATATATATTTTTAGGGGATATTGAGAAATATAATTTGAAATAGCACTAGCCATTATTTAATTTCAATTAAAATTTGTATCATGATTTTTTCAGTACATTCTTTAAAGTACTTTAACGTGCCTCTAAAAACACAACACGCAGACTTTTTGGCACTGATGTAACCAGCGACGTATTAAAAGCTCGGTCCATAGCTTATATGCATACATCGAGAACTACGTAGATCAATATGTGCCTTGCTTATTATGGGTTCAAATCACAGACATTCTTCTGAGGCTCACATCAATACCATTTGTTGTTCTCGTAACAGCATAAACTGTCCCCTTAAATTTTTGGGGAATGCCGCTGGGGTGATGGTCTTTGGCCATATATAAATCCGAGTCGTCCCGGTAAGGTAGAAACGACTATTGTGGGAACGACCAACACCAATACACTTCACAAGAACTGTTTTTAATTCAACCGAGTTTGTCTAGCTTGGCTTATTATTTTTATGTAAAATTACTCATTTCATACTTAAGAATTAAATTTGCACTAGTTACGTTTTATTATTTCAAATTATACACTCTCAAATATGAACGGGAATATGAATGGAAATTAAAATGTGTATTTCTTCTTCATATCTTTCAATTTTAGGCAAATAATTAATTATCTGACAAATAAATAATTATTCTTGAGAATGGATTAAAATTATATTTTAATATTTCCATTTTCCGGAATCTATTGATATGAAGAAAATATTTGAGTAGTATATCCCTTAACTCAGATTAAAAAAAAAATACATTTACCATACACGTGTCAGTGAGTATGTGTATATTATGTACCTACTTATGTATGAGCGTATAGATGGCTAACCGTAACTATATGCCGCATTAAAACGGTTTCCACTTTCCACAGGGGCGCATACCCCAAAGGTGGGGTACGAATGAAATGAAATGGAACGAAATGAAATACTAGCTGCTTGAATGCTTCTCACGCTGAATCATCATTCTGCTGGCGATGTGGCACACTGCCGTTACTCTCACCACACTTATCAAGCTGACGATGTGTTGTGTTGTAGTACTCACAGGGAGTCTGAGTGTGTATGTGCATATGTATATAAAATCAATGAGGTGTCCTTGCGCAACTCAGCTTCTCAATGATTTTTTTGCACATCAAAAGAGTTTATAGAAAATGTGAAGCCAACAACAAAAGATTCAAATATATGTATAAACCACAACAGCTTAGCAACCAACCGTTTAAGCTATACGACAGCTATTCTCAGCCAGGACGAATAGGCGCCCAACTTTCTACAGAAAATCGAAAATAAAGGAAAGACACCATTTACGGGCGTATGGCACCACACGCAGCCAAACGTTAATCAGTTTTCTTACAAACGACTTCCTAACGGTACCATTTCAAGTCACTCAACCTTTACTATTTAAAAGTGGAATTTGATATGAATGCACAACATGGAATGCGAGCAGGAGTTCAAAGTATGGTGCATGGAGACAATTTTCTTATTAACAACCTAATGGCATATTTTGTATAAAGTGTACAATATTAATGGATACACAGTGGTTCATAACTTACTTCGTAAGATCCACAAAAATTTGTGATATTTTTTATTGAAGTTCCAAAAAGACTTAAATGTACATTCAAAGATGCACTAAACAAGCGAATACCGCTTTACGCTGTAAAAATAGGGTGTAAATATTAAACATAAATTGAAGTTACTTTAAATTAAAGTTACTTGTTGGTGATTATAATTCAAATATTTATGAAAATGTGACTTAAATAAAAAATACCACACATTTTCCTTCTTGTAAGAAAGTGGATAGAATTACTCCCACTTCTGACTCCTGCAAGAGGTCTACAGCAAATCAGAAAGTCATAAATCGCTTCACCCGAGCCACTAAAAGGGTGAAATGATTTGAATACGGCAATTCTTATACATATGCACATACATACATATGCACACATACGAGAATAAGTAAATACGGGTTATGTTGGAGTAAACCAAGGCGAATTTATTACAGGTGACAGCAAACACATATAAGTAAAACCCTACATGTATTTGTTGTTGCGTTTGGTGCAAGCATCATGTCAAAATCAGCAAGCAAATGTAAACATACGAATGTAAACATACCAATACATACAAACAAAGCATATCATTTTGACGTAAGCCATACCTACGGCGAAAAATTCAGCTGGATGAATGCTGTCACCTTATTAAATCCACCTTGGAGTAAACGTAGTTTCCATAAGCAGCAATGACTGAGGCATTGATAAATGAATGTCATAATGAAATATTGAATGGCATACAATGTCATAATAATGTAAATGTAATAAATTACTGCAAATAAAAACTTGTAAAATATTTGAAAAATCGGCGAAATTTTTTATTAGCTTTTTCTACTTAAGCGGGTTTATTTATTAATATTATATCTGATACTCATTTACAAATATCTCCGAACTTTAAATTGTGAACTGAGAAGATTATCACATTTTGCGGTAAAATTTGTTTAATGCTTTGTGGTTTAATTAAGGCACTGGTGTTGTTGTTGTTGTATATTATATATATGGGAAATGCTCCTGAAGCGAAAGTCCTTGGCCGGATATAAATCCGGGTCGTTCCGGTAAGGCACGTTAAGGCACTGGTGATTGCACCATAGCAACTCATTCCCATGGAAACCGGTTCTACGTTGCCGGAATGAGTCGGGTTTTTCCCGACCCAGGAAACTAGCTCTGTCTAGTGAACCGCATAGACGATTCGACATTCAGCTCTGTGAACGACGACGCCCCACCAGGATAATAGGCAATTGCAGCAGCGCGCCTGACATAACAATTGCTAGCGCTGGTCTGATAAATAGCATAACCTGGTGGCCTTTGCTATCGCTTGCATCAAACCACTAGCTCTTATATGGGGAATCTTTATGGTGTTACAACAACAACAAAAACTTATTTAAGCGCTATGAAATTGGGTATTAGCTATATAAGTACGTTGTCTCATGAATCGACTGAAGTATGAAGTAAATCAATTTCAAGTCTTTATCGACTCGTGTAAGCCGGTCAGATCTCAATAACCACTCCGCCTAGTTCGATAAATACGTATTCACCTATATTTTAGGAAATTCTTTCAGATATAGTTTGCTACCACATATTTAACTCTGCGTTGGATACCTTTTTTAAAACCTTCGGTTGGACACCCGATCTGGTTCCGTCCTGTTGGAGGATCCTTTTTAAAAGGTTATATCCATAAATCGATAGAAAATTAAATTTTAGGAAGCCACCTGGAAGCTTAAGGCGTTAGCTATAACAGAAATATGTTAAGTTCACGTGCAAAGTCGAAAAAGTCAGTCTGGCCAGACCCGGGTGCCCAGCGGAGGGTTAATTTATTTGTATATATACATACATATATATATATATATATTTTATATATAAAATATATATACCTATTCAACGTTTTTGTATGTATTATATAGATAAGTATGAACTACTATCGTTCAATTTACTATTATAAAATTAAAATAAAAATAAAATTAAAAAATTCAACCAGTTCAATTAGGTAACGAAAGCCATGCCTCACACGGGATGCTTGACCACTTTTGGAACGAAAATCGAAATGGCAAGGTTAGAAACACCTTTTATAATAACAAATAATTAACTTGAATGAGAAAACCATTGAATTGAGAAAACCTTCGTAAAATCACCAGCCAATTTCCCATTCCTAAATTACTACAAAGAATTCACAAAAAAAATTAAGCTTACACTTCCAAGCACCTGATTGCAAGCTATAGCACTCAAAAATCGGTAAACAAACTCTCAGCCACTTGTTTTTTTTGAAAAATTCCTCCACTAAAACATTTCAGTATAGCAAACAAATGGGAATGAATTAATTGAACACCTCTACCACAACTCAAATATTTCCTTTCTATAAGGAAAACCATGGAGCAATCGAACGATGAGGGCTATTTATACACCAAGGTGGATATATACACATATTGCACACAAGGAATGGTATAACAACCCTCCAGTCATGCCTGTCTATTCAATCAATTTGCCAATGGAAAAGCATACATTATGGAAAGCACTGCCTGTGCCTTTCAAGAAATGAATATCAATTACTAAACGAGGAAAGAAGGTAAATAACGCACATCGACAACACCAGCGGTGCTGTAATGGTTCTATAGACAGAATAATAACTGTAAATATATTATACTATTAATGATAACTGCATTAAGGAGAATATTATGTGGAAATTATAACTGTCATCGGCGCACACACTCATATGCAGCTCATGTGATTGTATATTTGAATTTTACCAACATTTCACACACAGTTTTTACTCTATAAATAGAGATAACGCACCTACAAAGTAATCTAATAAACTCTATCCAGCAACATTTTGCACGATATTATGAGCAGTAAAATTTGCTGGGAAGGCATGGAATAATTGTGTAAAAACCTACGTCACACTTCATTAAAAAAGAAAAATAAATAAAATACGAAAGCAAAAACTCAAATCAACTCATATGCAAACATTATTCATGTGGCTAAGTTCAGAACGTAAAACTAAGCAAATAAAGGCGAGTGTACACGTAGAGGAAATCGTCATTTTGTGTGCTAATTTGTATCTTATTGTGAAGGAATTACTGTGAATAGATATGTCAATATGTGAATATGTTTGTATGGGCAATAAAAATTAGTAGTCACCATTCCAACTGCTATAATTTACTAATCATTTATAAATTTAGTCTCCCCATTTGTATGACTTTGCCAAGCAACAAACAATGCTAAAAACAAGTCATTGTTGTGGAACGTATCTGGTTAGATGTAAATTTTACAAAGTCAAGATCGCACGTGTTGGCAATGCTTTTTTACGATATGTGCATACTGACGTAATATATGCATCTGTAGATTTTCATTTTTGCATTATAAAATATTAACAAATTAAGTGTTATTTTTAGCGAGTTGTTGAATTCCAGCCGTGAGGGTTTGTGCGAGGGTGGATACCAGGTTTGATTGATACCCGCTTTGAACGTGAAACATCTAGTCTTAGTTACAATAAAAATAGAACATTTTCAAATAAACATTGCGTTTTCTATAAATGTTAAACGGAGCGAAAACTAAAAATTACCTTCCCAAATCTTAGTAGCAAAATACTGATCGAATTATGATTGAGTGAATCATCACCTAACCTTAAGGTGAATTATACAGTGCATGAGCGTATTTGCTTCACTCGCCTAAACAATAGATACATATTTATATAGCAAAAATAGTGGCAAAGAAAGTGCACACGTAAGAAGAAAGCGTTTTCTTAGAATAATTTTAACACTAATAGTATTGTAGGTTAAAATTTCGAAGCACAAAAATGTAATGCCGTTGCAACTACGCAAAAACGTAAATCATTCATAACAAGCGGCAAACAAAGTGAAATTTTTAACTCGTTAACGAAACGGTAGGCAATGCAAGTAAGAAAATTGGAAAACAAGAAACAAAAATGTCTCAATGGCGAAAAAGAACACTAAAAAATTGTTGACGGTAATGCTAAAAATAAACTATTTCTAACCAGTACACAGCTAAATGATTAATGTAGAGGAATATAAACTAAATATATATGTATATATGTATACACGCACGCATACATATGTACATACCTATATTAAAACAAATGGCAATTCAAAAAATACAATACTTATAAACTATAGGAAATAAGACGACATACAGCAAAGAGAGCCATAGTGAGTTGAAAGAGAAACACCAGTAATTTTCTCATTACTTTGTCACGTTATTTTATTTAGCTGTTTTCCCGCTGCTTTTTGAACAAGAGACTAAAAGCCACAGTACTCACTTCAATAATCGAGAATTGCGGAACTTTGTTGAAAAATTAAAACGCCGGTTAATATCAAATGCATGGCATTGGAAACTTTTAATTAATTGGAAGAAGTGTAGTTTTGTAGCGAGCGCAAAGAAAATCAACATATAAGATACGTAATGGCGTTATAATAATATTGAAGGATAAGAACTTCACATGTTTCAAACAGGGTAACGGAGAAGGATTTTTTTTTTTAATTTCGTCCATATTTTTCAATTTGGTACCAATGTCTCCATGTCAGAAATTTGTATAGATGTTTCAGTTTTCAACCCCAGCAGAAACTTTGAAGCCTTATTAAAAAATCCTTATTTTCCGGTGAGAAAAAATGTCAATTTACTATAATTGAACTCAGTATTAAAAAAAGAAGTCAAATTATTTTATTGGACTAAACTAACTAGATGGATATGTAATGTAGGTATACTTATAGACCTCAGCTATCGGCGTTATAAAATGTGGGCCCTTAACAGCAGAATAGTTTTGGAAGTGGTGTGTTCCAAAATTGAATAGTACGGCCAAAAGAATTAATGGAAAATGAAAAGTGAATGTGCAATGGAGGTGCCCCGTATGCGAAAATTAAAATTTGAGCAGCTAAAAAAAATTGGCTATTTTATTTGTTACCATTCTTAAGTTTTCCAACAACGTTAGCACTGTTTGTAATATAATAAATTTGTTTAACTTAAAAAAGCGCTGAAAAAAGGCAAAATCTTAAAACCATTGGTCCAATTAATCGAAATATCTATACTATAAAGGTGAATGTCTGTACGTTGTCCGCGCATCACTACGATACGACAACACAAAATGACGTAAACATTTTTATACATTCATATTTTCACTCAATGAAGGTTATAGGCAAGTTTTTATGAAGGAACTCCCTTCCCACAACCCCCAGGCCGCGCCACCACTCTCATTCGTTACTAAGAATCGAATATTTGCTTAAATTTAATCTAAAAAATCTTAGTTTTTCCTATTCCCCACTATTTATAGCACACTCTAGACTTCATAATCCGCATAAGCTGTTCAACTATGACCCAAATGCAAAGTTCAAAAACGGTCTGAGATAGAAAATTAATAAATAAAAATATTTTTTCTATATATTTTGTGATTGGTTGCTTTGATTTTATTCAACGAGGCATAGCAACGGATGCCGGGTATTGTAATATTATGGTTATTAATAAAAAATTATTTTCTATGAAATTATTGTTTGTAATTCTTTTATATACATATCCTAAATCCCTCAAAACTACTCCTACGCGAGCGGGGTCGCGGGTTAAAGCTAGTACTCGATATACTCGAGCACATGACTGAAAATTTTGGAGCAATAAGCATCGAACAAGTGCGCAAGAACAAGCACCATACCCATTCATCTATAATTTTCTTGTTTTAATCCTTTCGGATGATACAGGGAAAACGCTGTCATAAATGTAGAAATCCAAAAACGTGACCGAATACATTATACATACATATTTGTATTCTGCACCTATTCATAAAAAAACGAATAAAAGGTTATCACCAATTGCAACATTATAGACGTCTTTTGAATAATCTCAATGAAATATTTACATTTTTCAACCGGTGGATACGAACACACAACAAAACGAACATCCGTTCCCCCCACAGTGGGTTCTATGTTACCTGAACGACCCGGCTTAACTATATATCAGGCCAAGAAGCACTGTCACTTCAATGTTTTTGATGCTACAACAACACAACAAGAAATAATTAATATCATGTCACATGACAATGATTCCCCTGACAATCGGTTCTACATCACCGGGAGTACCCAGATTTAAATCCAACCAAGGACTGCCAATTCAGCAACATTCCAAAAAATGTTTGGGTAATGTCTTAATCAGTTACAACAACACCAGCAACGATCATGCGTTAAAAGCGTTAGCTCAGCATCAAGCGCTGCGAATGACATCCTATCCCAACACATCACATGTTTTAAAGTGGCAAACAATGTAGCTTCATCCCGATATTATGAATGAGTTAATTGATGTAGATTATCCAGGCCAACTAGCAACTACCTAAGAACACTTGGGCTAGCACAGATTTACAATATAAATAGTAACCCTCATATATTTACATATGTATAGTATTACAACAGTGCGAAATATTCTATTCAATAAATCCAAAATCGATGCAATGGATAACCAATGAGATATTGAATTTTTAAAAGAAATCCCAGGAATCGACGAGTTTCTTGTATCTACATTCCCACAAGGGAGTTGAAATATACTTCCTCAAAGTACCGATGAAGCGTAAGAGAGTGCAACACAACATTACGCTCTTCAAACAAGCGGTACCATAGGAATTTGCAAATGTAAGTGTATGTACGAAAGATCCTCCTCATGTTTTTGTTTGTAATTGGAATTGAAATTAGAATCGACGAGCAAAATTAAATAAAATTATATTAAATGTACTCGCTGCTACACCCTGGTTCGGAAAATCATGCGCATTATATCAGATGAGATCTTTATAAAAAAAAAATTAGTACGTGTGGCCAATAAATGAGTTCGGAGAAAAGTCAATGAGCTGCCGCAAAACCGCCGCAATGTGATGCTAGCGAAAATAAACGCAAATGGGAATAACTAATTGTCGAGCAATAGTATAGTTGAGGGGCGTATAGGTAGATGCAGGGCGAATCCACACCAGGTGAGTTCGCTATAGCAGCTGATTTGTTTTTTTTTTTTGCGATTCGCTGGTTGGAATGTCAAAGTGCTCTGCTTCTTTGTTGTTGCCTTACTTATTTGTTTATATTCGCATTGAAATTTTGACATTCGAAAAACCAGATACATATAAGTGTTGTTGGCGCTCTAGCAAAGTCATCTCCTACGAATTCGCCTCAGGCTGATACCTATGTATGTACTGAGAAGCGGTAAGTCGCTCACATACTTGGCGCAGGTGCAATTCAGAAAAAACTCAGCGACAGTAGGAAAGGCAAGAAGATTACTTTTAAATCCTCAGAGCAACAAAATCGTGCAGAAGTTCCAAACTAAAGTCAAGCTCACTAATGAGAACACAGCCATCAAACAAATTCAAATATGAGAACGAGCCAACAAGCAACTGTGAGAAAGCACATACGACGACTTTACAAGGCGAGCAAATGGCACAATACGAATGTTACGTATAGGAACCTACTTCAGCGCCAAGTATTACAGTCACAGGCACAGCAATAGCAACAACTAAGAATTCAAAACGAGAGTGAGTCGAAACTAAAATAACGTGCTCATCGCCGAGAGCACCAACGAACGAGTATAGGCAAAGCAGTAACATAGCCAGCACCAGCAATGCCGGACAAATAAGGGGCAACAAACGGACCACTTGAATACGAAAGGTAAATGAATGGGCGGATGTATGGTTTAAGCGAATGCAGGCGATAAAATAAATGTGGATACAATAAAATTTTATCAAAACGAACGTCGGCGACAACGCATCGCGACTTTTGCCCAACGACGAGGTGGAGAACGCAACCCATTTGTAGAACGTTCACAAGAAGAAATACCCGAATTACGACTGGTAGCCAAGGCAAAGAACGACATCTACTCGACCCGCACGATGAGTCGTCTAAACACATGCATACGCATATAGCCGCAAATATGTATGTATATGAAGATGGATGTGAGTGTTAAGACGATTGTGAAAATGCGGTGGGCACATGCATACACGAGGTATGGAGGTATGGTACGTGCCACCACGGATAACATTAAAAAGGCTATGAAAAAATGAACACGTCAAGGAATAATGAAAATAATTTAAATTAAAAAATAAAATATTATTAAAGATAATGATTAATGATTAGAGGGAAATAAGAAACTGTATAAAACGAGAACATATATTCCACCAACATAGAGAACATATATTCTACATATATAAACACTATATGAATGGGAGACAAGTGTGTTCGAGACTTTCATAGGACATAGCCTGTTCCAGCACCAATATTGACTCACATTGTTCAATTGATAAATCTTAAAACATAAAAGTATTTCAGAGGTATTTAGTTTAGCGTGTCGTAAAAATATCAACACTAATTTTTCACTTCAATGTTTCATTTACGACTGAATAAAACACTATTGGCGGCATTTTTATCCGTATTTGGTCTAAAACAAAAACAAAAAAAATCTAAAAACTGCCTGCCAACATGTTTAACTCGCTAGCCTGCCAAAGCTGACAAAGATATTGAGATAGCGGCTACAAGCGCAAGCCAGGCCACCGCAGTTAGCGTCAATAGTCAACCGCCAACCGCCAGCCGCCGCCGCCTTGATTGCCAAATGTGTGTTGGTCCCAACTTGGTGGATTGTGGATAACGAACGAGCGACCGAACGAGGAATTCCACAAACATACACGCGCGCACGTACTTATTATTTCGGTTGCCTACTATCTACTATGGTCTCTGCCGCCGAGGCTGTCGTTGTTGTTTTTACTTTGCACGCTGTTGCTGCTGCGTTGCTGCTCTACTCGCCGCCGTGAGTTCTTTTTGCGTAGTATTTTTATCGATCGAGTTAAAGGTGTGTGTGTGTAGCCACACCACATTTATTATATGGACTAAAAAATTGCGGCAAAAAGGGAAGACTTAAGAAGAGTTAATACCGCATTTTCGAACTTATTACTTGCAGTGAACTACATATATTTCCACCTTGTCCATCACTTCGAAGTCCACTAGTTAAGCAATATCCCTTTATGGGTTAAAATTCATATTTGGTCTGTCTTCACTTGCAGTTGCATACATAAATACATATAGATATACATATATTGCCCGAATATCAATAAATTTAGAAAAACAATTTATACATATAACTTTTATCACTTGATTCTCTTGATATTTCACTTTTTTCTATATATTTTTTCTGCAATTTGATGTATGTAAAAATTTTACTTCACTTACTTTTGCTTCAATTGAAATGACGACAACGACTACAACGACGACGACGAGAAAGAACGACTGAAAGCGACGACAACCACATACAGATGTTGGAAAGCAATATGCTGTGGCTATGGCTAAAAAGAAAACTATTCGACTTCTCGCGAGAATAGTGTAGTGCGCTTGTGCAGGCCATAAGAGAAACCACATGACAGGATTGCCAGATGTTATTATCTAAATTTTAGTTTATTTTTTTAAGTTTATATAAGTACAATGTTAATAACGATTGTATAAAGTAAAGTTGTTTATCTAAAATTATTTTACGGCCTTTTGCCCAAACACTCACGAAACTTGCTACATTTGGTAGGTCGGTCCAGGGTAAACCACACCACACGCAAGTCGAGGTGTTGAAATTTTAGCCGATTCTTATGATTTGCAAATTGTAAGACATCATCAAAACGAACACTAAACATTTGAGACACTCAGTCCTTCCCAAGAATCATAGAGTACAAGAGTACACCTTCCGAATTCGATGCGACGTCGTGCTCGAGAATATACAAACAAAAAGAAGGGAAATCACTTATGTGTGAAGAGGAAGAGTAAGCAAAAGCAATATAAACACCAAACACAAGAAATTATAGACACTGCAGTTGATGGTTTTATATTCATTTTGTGATTTCGCAATTTAACACGCAGCACTTCATTTTTATTTGTTTGTTTAATTTAAGTCTTCAAATCACTGAATATTTATAAACAAGTAATTCCTCTTTTGTTTGTTTTGTTGATTTGTTTTGTATTATTATGGCGGATGACGTCAGCTGTTGTTAAAAACGCGAAGAAATAAAGTAACGCTTTTCGGAAGACGCCACCTTCTGTATTCAATTCGCCTTGGACTGACTTCATACATGAAAATTTTGTTGCTTCAACTTTACGACTTTTTTTTTTTTTGTTATGTTGTCCGATTCGTTCACATAAGAAAACTCCGTTGCTTGCAATTGATTTAGATTTTAGTCTACAGCCAACAACAACATTGAGAAAAATGGAAACACAAAGCAACTCAGTGGCCCTCTCAATTACGAGCTGCTTCAACAAAGTTCCACTGTATGAACGCGGTCGAAATAAAATTGCGGCATAGCCACGACCAAACATATTGGGAGAAATTCGGTTATGCGGTTTTATAGTTTATTTATTGGCAGTATTTGCAGAGTTATAGTAAATTCAATGGTCTATATACATAACTGCATACCCGAAATTGCTCTAATATTTTTAATAAAAAGTTTGGAATTTTGATGAAAATTTGTCGAATTTTTAAAAATTTTTTTACAAAGCTCGAAACTTTGCTTCACTTGGTAGTTGTTGTAGTAAGAACTATATTCATAAAAAAAAAATAGTTGAAATTACAAAATAAATTGTCAAAACTGTTGCAAAAGTGCTGTACACTTTATTTTGACGCTGACTGTATGTGCGGTAGTGGCATTATTTTTTTCTTAACTATAATTTTTCCGGCAAAATTCATATATTTCTTTTCGATAATATATATTTTTAACTAATTATGCGGGGAAATCAATTAACAGGGTTCAATTAGGTGGGGAAATTTACATACACACAAAGTGAGCTAGCTGAGCACATGCAACCCGGTGCCCCTTTTCTTTCTTCACCTCCCCCTCTTCCACAAGTTACGAGTTGCTTCAACAAAGGTTCCCCTGTATGAACGCGGTCTTGGCAAACACCATGCAATCGTTTTTACAACGAACATGAAGAGAGAGTTCGCCGCCTCTCACAGCGAACAAAATTTTCCGACCAAACAAACGTAAAATGTGGTGTTGCCATACACAAAAATTAATGAAGATCGCATCATAAACCAAAAAAACAGCAACGTTTACTTGTTATCAATTTGCCGTACTTACCAAATACAATATGGTGCACAAACAAGATAAATACATTTTAATAAATAGTTATAGGTTATGGCGTACACATTTTCATTGCTACCTATAACATTTTTCTTCTTTCAAATTAAGGTGTCTTGATTCAAGTAAAACTTTGAAGTCTAAAAAAGGATATAATATTGTTTTATATGTTCGGAATTATTAAGTATATTTACATTTAAGTTTAAACAGTTATTTTATCCCTTTTGAATAATGAGACTCATAAAAAGTTTTGTAAAATATCATATTTCTTACTTCAGTTGCAACACTTCGCTATCGAGTTGTCGCCATCAAAATTAGAACGATTCGGCAACCACGACAATTTTAAGTTTTGCTGCCTGAAGTTGGGCTTCAAAATATAATAATTGCGCTCCTACGGCCGGGCGTATTTTGATATTTGACAGAGGCTAAATGTCGTCTGCCGTCGTCCAAGTGTTTATATGTACTACAAGAATACGTGTAAAACGTGCGGCGACAATTCTGTTGCCGAATCCACTGACGTGACAGCCGAAGTTACTCTTCCATTTTTGTTTCGGATGGTCAAACCTTGTAATCTATCATCCTTGAAGAAAGTCAGTAAAACCACCCCACACTACAGAAAACAGTTCCGAGTTCGCGGAAAAAATCTCTGCCAGACTAACCACGGCCAAAGATATTCATATGGACTAATGAATTGAGGGAGTGACCGGTATAGAAATTGGTATGAAGCAAAATCACAGTAAAAGTATGGGCAATACATTTGAATGATGCGGAAACTTCAGTAGGCCCAATCAACTGAAAGTATAGTGAGATTTTTGGTTGTGCAAAAAACAGACCAAAATGTGAGAGCCAAAAATATTCTCAATTGCAAGAGACGCGCTGATATAGAGTTGGCAACTCTTTTTTTGAATATGAAAATTCGGCTTTGCAAATTAGGCTTCTTAAAATTATCATATCATGCTGATAAGAAATGCGAAATAAAAGAACTTTCGAAGCCATTAAATCTACATACATTCATTCTTTAACACATTTTTTTCCTGTTAATTTAATTATGAAAACAGGAAATATATGAAAATAAAAAGGGTCATAGGAATGAGACATTTATAAATAAATATATATTTATATATGTAAGTATATTTCATTTTAATAAATAAATAATATAAATTTTTACACATCCTTAGGTGCCAAAAATAGTAATGATAACTCCGAGGCAACCCATTTGCATACGGAGTTCAAATCATAGTGTAATAATACGTCTGCGTGCCGAAAACGAATGTCATTGCTATCTGGCACACTTTCTCTCATTACACAATGAGTCAAAATGTTGTAAAAGGACGAGACGAGAAACGGTTTCCACGAACCGGATTTATATCAGGCCAAGGACTAGCACTCCAGCAGCACCCACCAAACATTTATGGGGAATATTTATGATGCTGCAACAAAGACAACAACAACAAACATTCAACCGCTTGTTCATCTGCTTTCTGAAATATGCACTGCAGAATTATAAAATATTGATATCAGCCACTAAATACTGATGACCATCAATTGTTAGTAATTACAGTTCAATTGAAAAAATTTTCCGATCTTCACCTCGGCAGGAAAAATTGGGACGGTTTCACAAAAGCACTAGTTATTTACTACCCATTTCGTAACTGCTTGCAAGTTTGTGCAAAGCAAATGTGAGTGAGGTAAATAGATCCGAAAGTGAACACTTGAAATTTATCGGAAATGTATAATTTGATGAGGTTCAAAAAATGTTCGTGATCTTTATTCCAGCAGTGTTATCTACGGAGAGTTCTTTCCTCCTTTTCGAGTAGGAGGCCTTCGGCCGCGCTTTAAAAAAATTCCCCTACTAGTCTCCTCCGGTTTTTCATAGAAAGTATTGTTATTGTTGTTGTTGTAGCAGTATACTTATCCCCTATCAGTATTATATAGATCAGTGGTCATCTTCGTCTAGCTCATCTAACGGTAAGCCCAGGCTGGGCCCAGAGAGAAAGGGGTGTTATGAGTGAGTTTGATGGGCATGTGAAAAGGTGAATAGTGGCGTGGGGGTGCCTTCACATGCTGGTAGGCATCTGATTAGTACGTCGGGGTGAATTCTGGATAAGTAGGAGTTTAACCTGTTACAGTATGCAGAACGTAATTGTACCAAGGTTACGCGGTATTGTCTCGTTTGTTGGGTGTTTTTGTTTTAGTCCTTCTACGCAGGTATAACAATAATATTGAATAATGCACTAAAAAGTAGTTATATGAGAATCAAAATAGTGGCAAAAGGGTGCATAGCGTGATTATATTTCTGCTTTCATCCCTTTTTAAGTGAAATAACTCAGATTAATGCATGCGGTTTATGTTATTTTTATAAAATTAGTTAGTATTAAATATTATATTGTACTAAAAGTACTGTTAAACAAAATGGCGATTCTTTAGTGCTTGTGAAAAACATTAATTTCGGTTTATGTTATTTTTATAAAATTAGTTAGTATTAAATATTATACTAAAAGTACTGTTAAACAAAATGGCGATTCTTTAGTGCTTGTGAAAAACATTAATTTCGGCCCACGCAAAAAAAGTCAACCCTACCCTACACCTGTGTTCACAATAATACCAACCAAAATTAAATGGGATACAAATTCTGTCTAAAAAGTATCAAACTTTTATAAAAATAAAATAAGGATTAAATTTAATTTAATTTAAATAAAATCTAAAAAATAACATTTAGTAAAAAAATATTAAAAAATAATAAAAAAAACTTAAAAACAAAGTAAAGAATAAATAAAAACAAAGTAAAAAATAAATAAAAACAAAATAAAAATAAAAAAAAATATTGAAATCTAACGAAAAATTACAGATATGTACATCGAAATATAAAAAAATACAAATAAATTGAAATCTAAAAAAATGTTAAGGGAAAAAAAAAAAAAAAAAAAAAAATGCAAATCGAAAAAAACTAGCTTTATTAAATGTGTGACCGATCCTCTCCCCCAATTTGTGGAGTGCGTCTTGATTCTTCCGCAAAATAGACATATATGGCAAATAGCGAGGCTCATGAACTCTATATATTTAACTAAAAAACTTCATGTGGATAAAAATTAATTTTTCATTCATAACAACACTCGCCAGATATAATCAACTGGACTGCATTTCGACACCAAGAAGGCTGTGTCGCCAGAACTAGCAAAATCAGGCGATCATATAAAATGGTAAAGATTGTGGTTTTTAAGAAAAACATTTTCTTAGGTACATCACAATTAGCGTTTTATTTTCTCGTAATAATGTTGCATTTATTCTGCCCTGGACCGGGGCTGTAAAATTTTCATGTTCTTCTCTCAGCATATTCATAGAGTTGCGACTTCCTTTCTCAAAATGTTACACTCTAACCAGGCAAAAGTTCATTTCCCGCCCTGTACAGAAGGTAAGGGTAGCATTGACCCCCTGATTTTTAATTTGTCAGACAAAACAGAAAAATAAGTGCCCTCTCTATATTTGATATATGTATAAAGAAGTGAAGGAGGATAAGTCTGATTCTATGAATTTGCTTTTTTCCATTTGTAGAAAAACTTCCGTCGCGGTTTTGAATTATGCAAGGAATTGTATTTCGTCAATTAAAAAGTCTCTCAATGAGCTAATTTTCTTTGTAAAATAGCCCAATCGACTCCGTATTGAATTAAATTAAAAAAATACAAGACTGAAAAAGCAAAAACTGTTAAGCCTCAGAAAGGTCTTGATACAAGCATACGGATATAAGCGATTGCTCGTGGAGACATTGGGTAACAAAGCAACCCTGTCTCCATTTACCAATGTATTGTTGTTGCTGCGCACAAACTCTGCGCCGAGCTGATTTAGTGCATTACGTCATCAAGACTTCATGGTTAGCTGCGCCGCAACTGAGACGACCAGAACGGCATCAAGCCCCATCCTCGCTATTAGAAGCAAAGTCTAAGCTTGTTAAAAAAAAAAAAGAAACAAACAAAAATACTTTTACTGCACCTAAACATACCTGTATATGCATTTACGCATTGAAAATAATCAGTCGTACTGACGACAATCACTCCGCCGTGTGTCAAATTCACTTCTAAATACTTAAAAATTAAAAAAAAAAAAACTTGGTACTTCAATCGTTCCTTTAGCTATGTAACAATAATCGCTATGTGGATGTCTAATAATTCATTCAGCCATTACATTAACGCTTCTCTATATTCATAACGGCATACATACGTTCTCCACCTGCACACTTTTCTTACCCCTTACAAATACACTTTCTCACATTCCGCGAACATGCAAGTTCTATTCATGTTCATACTTCATAAAATAAAATACCTTAGCGAAATGTTGCAATTTAAATAAAATCGGTACTTACCACTCAAACTGCAAATTCACCAACAAATCAATTTACAATTTATTTCACTCTTTAAAATAGCGACAGATAAAACGATTTCTTTTCCCACGCGTTGACGAATCGATGACAAATCTGAAGCAGGGATGAGAAAAAGGGGTTGCAAACTTCAATAAACAGAACAAAATTGGAAGTGATGCTGGTAAGCGGATTAGTTTTTTAAATTTAATGAAGTTCAATTGTTTAGTGGTAAAACTAGTAACAAATTATTTTAAAGTTGTGAAACTCTTTAAGAAACGTTAGACTTTCAAATTATTTCTTAAAAGCTCAATTTTCAGTTTCTTCAGACATTACATTTAATATCATCTCTAACGTATTCGATCTACTACAATTCCGAAACTAATTTCTATATTCCTTTACATTTCGGACCAAGACACATCAAGCAAGCAGCAGTAGTAGGGCTACAATTTTGATCTTTTTCTATTTGTTTAGACTCTAAATTGACAAATTTTGTTTAAGTTATTCCAAACGGCCAATTTTTGTTTATAATTTTCGACTTGCTAGGGACCAAAAGCAGAAACAAAATAAACTTCTCTTGTTGTTGATGCTCTAGTGCTTCTAACTGTTTAATGTACTGAATTTGGAGTTATTGTAAAAATTCGTGCGTTCACAATTTAACATGCTGCACTTAATTTTTATTAGTTTGTTTAATTTAAAAGTCTCAAATCCTAAAATCGCAATTTTACGAAGCCACTCACTGAATATTGAATTGAAACTTCTGTTCCTTTTGTTTGTTTATCTGCAGCGCTGACGTCTTCCGGTTGTCAAACTCGCGATAAATGAAGTAGCATACAGAGTGATTAGACATTGAAATCAAATAAAGCAAGCAAGTTGTGTTGTTATTAATTTTTTTTTTTTTTGTTGTTAAAGTTCTATTTAGCAATCCAGTGATTAAGCTCAAGAGTAATTATAAAGAGACTTACTTCTTCATCGAGCTAATTTCTTTTTAGTTCTGTGCGTATCATTTCAAAAGAAATTACTAAAACACATTTTCATCGAAAATCCGTTAATATTTTTTTCTATATTTGTTTTTAATGCCATTTCGCTGTCATGATTCCCTTTCTCATTAAAAAGACTTCACAGAGTTTCATAGAAAATCTGACACAAATTTATTGACAATTCAATATTAATTGCTATTTGTCTGTCTAAAGTTACATTTACATGAGACGATATTTAAATAGGCGATAGCCGTTGAAAAATGAAAGAGTTGGTAAAAGTGGACCTGCTGTCTACTTTCACGCAAACGATAATTTTTTAATAAACATTTACACGCACAATTTCGTTAAGCGATGTTGGGAAATCGCGTTTTTTTTCAATACATTTTTTAAAAGGTTATACTACTCTTTTGTTTCGCCTTTTCTACTACTTTCCAAAGCATCACCAACTAACATATGATTTACAACTGCACGCAAAGCGAATCTTATAATACGCCGTGATTGCACGTGTTGATTTCGCTGCGTAAATTTGGCATAAATTTCCGAATATTAGAACAATATTTATATTATAGAAATAGTCCATTTTAGAAATGCCACGTTCCAAGAGAGACAAAAAAAGTAAGTATTGACTATTAAAGATTCCAGATTGTCAAATATCCTCATTAATTTGGTTGTTTTCTTTTCTCTGAAAACAGTTTCGCTGACCAAAACGGATCGGAAGGGCCTAGCATGGAAACAAAAAATTATTGATGATATACGTCATTGTGTTGAGAAATACCCCAATATCTTCCTTTTTCAAGTGCAAAATATGCGTAATAATCTATTGAAGGATCTGCGGCAAGAATGGAAGTCTAATTCGCGGTTTTTCTTTGGTAAAAATCGTATCATGCAAATCGGATTAGGACGTAGCAAAGCAGAGGAAATTAAAGTAGACCTGCACAAGGTAAAAATCCGAACGCTGATTTACTTTTTTAATATACATAACTAATGCCATTTAAAAAATTGCAGCTTTCTAAGCGCTTGACAGGACAAGTAGGTCTACTATTCACGGAAAAGCCGAAACAAGAAGTTCTTGAATGGGCAGAACAATATTGGGCTGTGGAATATGCACGCAGTGGTTTCAAAGCAACAGAAACAGTAGTGTTGCCAGCAGGTCCCCTCGAAGAATTCGCACATTCCATAGAACCACATTTACGATCCCTCGGTATGCCAACAAAACTTCAAAAAGGTATTGTAACACTGTACAGTGATTATACCGTGTGCGAGGAAGGAAAAGTTTTAACACCAGAACAGGCGCGAATTTTAAAGTTAGTTGCAAAACCCATGGCGAAATTTCAGCTTACAATGAAGTGCTCTTGGACCGAAGATACTGGTTTCGAATTGCACGTTGAGGATGATTTAGATGACGACGATCACAAAACTGACAGTGGGCAAGGCGATGAGGTAGAAGATGAAGAAATGGAGCAAGAAGAAGACGAGGACGATGAGGAGTAGTTAATTTGTAAAATGTATTACATAAGTTTAAGTTTAATTTTGTATAAATAAGATATTTTAACTCAAATGAAACTTGGTTTTTTTGATTAAGCTGAAGAAACACTACCGCTTCCACCACCACCACTCTTCTTTGTAGGTTTGTATGCAATAACATATCGCTGTGCAACTGGTAATGGATCAGCATAACCATTCGTACAGGAAGAATCTTCAAATAGGACCAAATAATCTTCTGTGGCAGTTTGCGGTAAACGATGAATTATAGCTTTGTAAAAGCAAGTCGTCTGAGGATAAAGTGCCATCACTAAAAAATAAATAAGTTATTAAAGAACAGGGCATTTGCAAATTTTGCTGTTTTCTTACCAACAGTTTCTTTTGGAAATAGCGCATGCCCATCGGTTTCCGGGTTAGCTCGCATTAACGGCAGTGGTATAATCTTTCGCTTGCTTAGTACATGTCGATCCTTTTGTTCTTCATCAATATCTATGACATCATACTTGTTTTGGCGATGTAAAAATTGTACCACCTCCGCCAAAATCCAGTTTTCGTCATCTTCCACACCTTTCACTAAGGCTGCGACGTTATCCCCAACTTTTGCGATATAATTGCTCTCAGCTGGAGTAGCACCACATAATGGCGGAACTTTCTCACCAGGCTTACTTACAAAGAGAGGTAAAGTTTGCGCAGAAATTTGAACCATTTTCATTAGTGCGCCACGACGTATTGCTTCTTTGTTACCAGCATTACGGGCAGCAACACGTCTTTCGTTTCGAATATTGCGGATTTCTTGTATTTTTTCTAAAGCTCCACGTATAGTCATTTCCTCGTGAGAAGCATCTTGCAGACCTGTTTTATACAGGGTTTTTAATTTTTGTGGCGGAAAGTTCGACTGCTGTGCCCGCAGTATACTGTTCACGTTTGCCTCAGAGCGCCTGCGTTCTTCATCAATTTGATGTATGAGTCTTTGCAAATCTTTTAAACGGTCCTGTAATAAACAAATTTAGACAATGCTTGTTTACTAACAATGCTAACAGTTTACTAACCTGAATTTGCAATGCCGCGTTTTCAGCTGTTAATGGCATATTAAGGGTCCTCTAATTCTAAGCACGAATTATATTTTAATGTGCAAACTTATATTATTCAGCGGAATATAATGATAAGTCGAGAAATAAAACCTTCTAAAGCGCAGATATAACTAGAAACAAAACAATTCTAGATGAATAAATGTATCGGTAAGCGATAAAATTGCCGATAGCAAAGGGATGAGCGGTTTTAGTTGGCAAAAACCATAATGCTATGCTCCAACGCCATAATATTTCGCTCTTGGGAATTCGCGAATTTTTAAAGCACATTTTAGAAATTCATATACCCGTTCACAAATGGCATATTAGCTACAAACTTGACAATCAGCTGTCAAAACTGTTTTGAAAGATCTTTCTTCACAGAAATTGGTTTGGTGGAATAATGTAGTGTTTTTTGTTTATTTAATTATTATTAACGAGTGAGAAAAAGGCAGAGAAGCAAAAGTTAATTTAATTGCACAATTTTCTGCAGTAATAGACGGTTGGAGAAAATCCGAAAACGGCGGTTACTGAGCCTGCAAAATATTATGGCAGCAATACGCATGGGAAATTCGACACTTCAGTTAATAATAGGCAAATACTGGCTAAAGCTCTATTGACACACGCTTTCTTATGTAATATGAGCGCATAATTAATAGTAGCTAAAAAAAGTTTATAAAAATGATGTATATAAACCTCTTCTTTGTCGGCGTTTATATAAGGGCGTCGGCGTTTTAGTAAGTGGTGAATAGATGAAGCAACTGGTATAAATGAATATATCTTGGCAACGCTGGAATGGAGCTGGTTAAAATTACATGTCTTTGTAAATAGTGAGTTATACCACTTTTATGCGGCATAACCATATTATTTAATAATTTGGATTTGAGAAATTTTTATGAGTAATCTCGCTTTTTACTAAGCAATTCGTCTAATTTTTTACAGAAAAACAACAATGTTTAAAGCAAATTAATAACATTCGACTTGATTAACTGTTGGAAAAACGCCGATTGCCAGTTGAAATGGTGTTCCTTGAACATTTGTGCTATTTACAGGCCCTTATTGTTTCATCTTCAATGTGAAGAAAACATCCATCTACATAATCATATTTATTAATACAGTACAATCGTGATAGTCCGACATTTTTTAATCCGACACGTTCGGTAATCCGACAACCTCATAACGTCTATGGATTCAATTGGCATTATTTTATTTTGATCAGTCGTAGCAGAGCAGCAGAGGGGGATTGTGTTTTGTTTCCCGGTCACAATGTATTTGTCATTAAATTTGAACGACGCCAGTTCCCTCGCGATTTCTGACGGTTTTGATGTGATTTTTTTCTGTCTTTTCGTGTCCTTATTTTCTGATATGGTTTTACTTAGTGATGGCATCGACGTCAAACAAACGTACAACACTTACGCTGAATGATAAATGGGCCATAATTCAGCGATACGAACGTGGTGAAACACCTCTTTACCTAAGTGGGATCTACGGAGTGGAACCTTCGGTAGTCCGGAATATTTGATAATCCGACAACGAGTCGGTCCCGTATGTGTCGGACTATCACGATTGGACTGTACTATCAAAACAAAATTTTTTTATCCGTGCTGCTAATTACCGGATCGTTTCACCAAGAACACGCTATGCAATAAAAAATAGAAAACAAGCGAGCTTCTCACGCAAGTGAAAACGCCCCATTATTGTTATTATTAATCGGAATGGTTTACGTTGACGTAAAATAAAAACTATTAGCAACACTGTAGTTTGCAGTCTGTGATGTCTGTAATACAACACTGTGTATTGGATATGGTTCAGCCACCGCAGCAGAATTTTCACGACTTATTTTAGAGTATTTTTAAGTATTATTGCTAACAAAATTAAAAACTTACAAATTCGACACCTATACTCACCGCTAAACACGCGGAACAATTAAACATTGAACTCTTTCAAATAAAAAAGGCGCAAGAGTAGAAGTAGCCTGTCGGCGGCAATCAAAACAATCGCGCGCAATTACGCTTTGAGTGGTTTTGTAGCTGGTTTATAAATGTGCATTTGGCTGGGAACTCTACATATATTATTATAAGTAAAGGAATTCATTTTAATAAGTAAGTAAATTTAGTAAATAATTGACATTTTTTCCTTCTTACGCATGAAATAGAAAAGGTGCATGCATGTGCATATAAGCATGTATTCTGTAGCTATTTTTAGACATATTTTCCTCTAATCTATGTAGAGTCTTTCCTTAATACAGGTTATTCCACAAATTGGGGCAGGGAGTGTCACTTTTGAATTATGAGCGCACAAAAACGCAGTAAAATTAACAATAGCTATGAATCTGAACCGTCTAGTAGTGTAAGTTCTACTTTCTTCAAAATTCATTCTTCAAAACTCATCTGTTTGCATATTTCCTAATAAAACATTATTTTGGATGCATAATGTAGAATACATTATTACTGTGGTATTTTAAGAGAAAACTAAAATATTCAGAATTTTTTCTCTACTTACAGTCCTCGCTCAATGAGCAACTCGAGTATAACGTAGTATATGATGAAAGTATGCATTTACCATATATACTAAAACCCCCATCATACGAAACTGAAGTTGTAATACCAGCAGATGGTAATTTTATTATATCTAGTCAGGAAAATAAAATTCCTCTCATAGCAATGTCTAGTTCTCTTCCTGGAATGTATGAAGAACAATCACCGCCTAGGAATAATAAAACTGTTGTAAGTCCTACTTTGAGTCAGAAGTCCGCATTTAAAGGGTTTGGTGAAAGCCCTTATGGCAAATTGCAAAGGGAATTTTTTTCATCTACCTACGATACTCGACAGGCAACGATTTGTTTGGAAAAGGTGTCACCTCACACGCTAACTGATCAGAAAAATTTGCCTACTAACGGTGGCACAGTGTTTTCGAGGTTTTATGACATGGTTGTGGATGAGAATAGTTGCAATGCCGTTGATATTCAACTGTCAAACGAGAAGACAGAACCCAGTGAGTGCGATGGAGATCTATCTGAAAATGGTGTCGATTACTTGGTGGCCCTTAGCAAAAGGTCGGAAACGATAGTAGGAAATCCAGAAACAAAGCCTTTTAAACTGTCTATCGAATTATCTTTCAACGGGAAAATCAAAAGTCTAACTCCACCAATCGAATTCGATGGACATGAAACTATTATCGAAATCCCCGATAAGCCTTTAAACCACTCATTTATTCTCAAAAAGTATAGTAATGAGAAATCGCCAGACCTTTTTGGCGATGATGAAGATGATGAAAATGAGAACAATACGGAAACAGGCAATGAAAATATATACAGTTTCAACGCGGAAGATTTAATCGAAGTTGTTGATACTACAGTCAAATCAAATGATACAATTTTAACAGAAAAGAAAGCAATCGAAATGCAGGAGGAGACTGGTTTGCCACAAAGTATAAAAGTTTTTGATGTAAATGCGTGTGAAAACCGTGCTGAGCATAATGCAGACGCAAGCACAAATAAATCACTGAATTGTGCCACCGAGTCCAGTTTGGCGGACGATCAAACCTGTGAACAAGATTCTCAACGTTTTGATACCTACAGTTTATTTCGGGAGAACTGTCGTCGAGAAAAAGAGCTTTTACGACGAATACGGAAATGTTTGGCGGGTGTACCACCACCACCCTCTGTAACCATACCACAGTTGGATATGTTTAGTGCTGTGATGAGTCGAAAACAAGATATATTAGATTTCACAGCCGACATTGATACTACTGACGTCCAGGACAGTTGGAGTTCTTCAAACGAGTTTGCCAGTCTCTTAAAGCCCACACACTCCGTTGATGAATCGGCGGAAATGGGTTGGCGACAAGTGCTAGCCGTGAGGCAGCATGGTTTCTGGTAAGCGTTGAATAGTGTTTAAAAACGCCAATTTTAATATTTTAAATTAATTTTCAGTTTTAATTTGTGCAAAGCCTCTGAAAACAACGAATATTTAGGTTTATCGGTGATTGAACGTTTTATTGGCGCAGAAACTGCCTCTTCGTATCGCAATTCACCGTCTAGCGAAAAAAAACGCAACGCGCGCATGAAGTAAGATTATAAGCTTATTATTTTGCTTTTCTAGCGTTCAACATTTTCTTATGTTCAATATTCGAGTTTATGTGTTTATATGTTTTGAAATAAGTTTCAACAATTTTGGCTTTGCATTGCATATATTAATTTGCAGATTACTCACGCAATCTCCCGGAAATCGTTTAAGCCATTTGGCTAGACGTCGTGCCACTTTTTCATCAGCGCAGTTGGCCACCCAAAAATCAAATAGTTTGCGGGGGCCACAAATAATGGTAGATGTTAAAAAGTAGGTTAAATGTTATATGTTGCCATATATCATAAAATATTTTTTCATTATTATTATTTTTTTTGCAGGAAGAATAAACATCGTCGTAAGAATACTCCCAAACGTATGACACCTGGTAGCAAAAAAAAAAGTATAAAATGCATTGTAATTTTGTTTTTAATCTTTTTGCTAATAATTTTATGTTTGAAGCTCGCAAAACGCCTTCATCGTCGGCTCGTAAAAGACAATTTCGCTGCGATCTCATTAAACCCGGTCCTTCGCGGGAGGCATCGAAGCGTGCGCTGTTCCAGAGCCCGCCCAAGCAACGGCAGCACAAACCACCCGTTCAAAGGTGTATGCTTAGTATTAAGCCCGAAATTGCCAATCGTGTTGAAAAATCAAAGCGAGCTCTCTTCTCTCCGGACAAACAGTCGGAGAGCACTTACGCCTCTGCTAATCAAAATTTACTTCTTGGTATTGATAAAAGTATCAATACCCAGTTCAATTCAGCACAACAGCAAAATCGTTTTAGTACACTTGAGTTTGATTCAAGATTTAAGCGTAAACGTTCGGCTATTGATGACGACGACACTGGGGATTCAGGGGACTTACCATCGCAAAGTAGCAAACTGTTCCGCGGAGGTGCAGAAAATTTAACGCCACGTGCACTCAAAATTAAAAGTCAAAGCTTTTGTATTGGGGCTGGTTCCACTTCAACGATGGCTAGTGCTGCTGCTTTTGCTAATTCTGAAATGACTACCACCGCTGCTGTTTCAACTCGTGACTTAATATCGCATTCAAATTTACTACCCACCAGTAGTTTTACTTTTGGTAGTGCAACTGCTTTATCGTCTAACGTATCAGCTGCCGCCACTACTAGTAAAATTCAACGATCACACTCGGAAATGGTGGCGCAGTCAAATAGTTTAACAGAGAATCAACGAAAGGTATGCAAACTCTTTTTTTATAGATATGGGAATTGTATACAGTTTTTCTTATGAATTGTAGAAGCTTTTATGGGCGGTGTCACAAGCATTGCAAGAGAAGAAAATCACAACGAAGCATAGCAGCTTCAAACAATATGCAGCAGTATTAGCCAGGGTTGTGCGGCGATTATTTCAGGAGTTTTTCCAAAAGAGCAGCACGAGCAATAGTGAAACGTTGTTGCGGTAAGTTTGAGTAGTATTTGATTGCTAGATTTTTACACCCGCGCGCTTGTGCACATAACAGCATGAAGGAATTGAATTATTGAAATAGATATCGGCATATACATAGGTACACAAAATCCTCAGAATTGGTATTGAGAATTGACGAAATCGGCCAATAACTACGCTCACCTCCTATTTATAAAAAAACGTCACATCTCCATTATAAACGACCCAAAATTACTCCAATTTGATTCAAATGATAAACTTAATTTATGTGTTAAAGTGTATTTCGATAAGGACTTAATAATAATTGAGGACTAAATTTGTGTTCGTGCCTCTGATGTTACAATCTATAACTGTTTGTTTTGTTTGATTCCAAAAATGAAAATACAGCCCAAATTAAATTTTAATAAAACATGCGCAAGTATATAAAGTTCGGTCCACTCCAAATTTAATCTTTTGTACCTGTTACTTTGCAAACTTATCGTAAATTTTTCGCTTTCAGCTTGGCAAAACGGTACGTGCACAATGTGATTACTGGCCATTGCGCCGACGATATTTATCTGCAAGCGAAGGCCAAAATTGTACGCGAGAAAAACGAGTCTAACTGTCGCCTGAGCGGCTATATTGGACCCGAGGAGTATCAACGTCTAAAAAACTCTCAGCAACAGCAACAGCAATTGCAAGATCAAACGCATTCATTTAGTCAAAACTTGATACGTGCCGATTCCGTCACGAATATATTTTCTACCGACTCATCATTGAACTCCTCCCGTGCAAGCAGCAGCCAAAATGTAACATTGTCAACCAGTTCTTTAGCGACGACTTCAACCTCGCAAAACCAATCACAATTACAACTGCTTGAAAGCTCAGTAAAACAGTCATCGTCTCTAACCAAGCTATCCATTCAGTCGAACACATCGCCACAGAATAGTTCATCGAAAAATAATATGTGCGGCTTAGCTTTACGAGAAAATGTCAATTTTGAGTCCGATCAACGTCGCTCTGCACAGAAGAATTTCACTGGAAAAGACCAGCGCAATGTGAGTCCATACGCGCAAAATAACAACCACTATTTTGGCAACCAACTGATGGCAAGCAACATACAAGGTGCTTCAGTAAAATGTACAACTTCAGTGGGGAAATCGCAATTGCAAGCAAAGAACATTGAGTTGGATTCGAGTTTACTGAATGCTGGCACGACTAAAGTCAAGCGACAAATCAGTTTCGACAATTAAATTCTGTATATTTTGCGCCTTTCCGTGATTTAAACTCATTTGAGCAGAACTGAAATAACTACTCTGTAACTCTTAGGCATTTTTGGACCTTGTGAAATGGTTTTCTTGAAATGTCAAACTCTATTAACGTGGTTTAGTGTACATTTTCAATGGATTGAAATTACTAAATAGTTATAGGCATAGATTAGAAGAATTCGCACTGCTTATAGATGGTTGTAAAAAGAACAAAATAATAAGATTTACTTAATTTCATGTAATGTAATAATTTGCTATCGATATAATAATGTTTTCGGTATAATGAATATTTTATATACAATCAATATGTTCTCAAATTTCTGTAGTATAATTTCGTGATCATTGCATGTACTGTACGCTTAGCTTAGGAAGCAAAAACATACATTTTTTAGTGCTGTTACGTATGATTAAAGTTATGGGTACTGGGTCTCACAACTGAAAGAAGACAATTGTGTGGAATGAGTGAATTTCCAAATTATATAATTGTCTTCCTGTGGAAGGTTTTTAATTAGAATATACTTAGAGTTCTTTAAAAAAATTTAACATCTACTCAAATACGGCCCAGTACAAGTACACATTATACAAGTAATAGTAAATAAAAGAAGACTTAATTAAGATAACCTGATTTTTATTCATAAATTTACCGTAAGATCGGTAACATCGGGTCTCAATAAAAACATGGATTATATTGATAAAATCAGAAAACTAGTTTGAACATTTTTTGAAAAGATGTAAATCCTAGTTAGCTGACTAAGGAGTGAAAAGCTAGGGCTAAGGGAGGTTTGTGTGCACCGAACTATGGGGCTACGCCAGGTGAAATCCTTACTGGGAGGGTACGAAAAAACTCATAACCCTAATCGAGGCCACTCACAGAGAGAACTTGAAACATTTCATTCATTCGCCCTTCGTGACCAAGGCAAACAAATCAAGCCAACGGCATACGAGAAGTGAAGTCGGGCAACCTTTGAAGATCCGCCGAAGAAGACAACAAAAGGACAACTGAAAAAAATAAATAAATAATTGGCGCGTACACTTCTGTGAGGTGTTTGGCTGAGCTCCTCCTATTTGTGGCATACGTCTTGATGTTGTTCCTCAAATGTAGGGGTCTACAGTTTTAAGCCGACCCCGAACGGCGTATTTTCATGAGAGAAATACACTCGGAGGTTTGCCATTACCTGCCAAGTGGCGACCGCTATTAGAAAAAACTGTTTGTTGTTATTGTAGCAGTATAAACAATCCTGGCCGGATATAAATCCGGGTCGTTCCGGTTACGTAGAAGCGACGAAAAAACTGTTTCTACCATTTTGCTGTTTCACGCATGAAGACTCGAACCTACGCACTCCCAAATGCTAGTCACGGGAGCCAATCCCTTTGGCTACGGCGGCCGACGTACCTTACAACCGCCATAAAAAACAAAAGCACAACAGCAACAGTTGGCGTGATAAAATATACACAAACGCTGCAACAACAGTACTATTGCCAGCCAATAGCTTTACATTCCGTCTCTTTGCTAACAAACGATTCTTTGTACTTACTCTCTTTCCCAAGCCCATTTAATTTATATTACCTATGATAATCTAGAAAATGTTCGAAAGGTTTTCGAATTTTTTTTGCTATGCCATTAATAAGATCTGTGGTGCCTTGGTTTTCTTTCGAGATGGCATTGACAAGTCAGATGTGAAGTATCTTCCTCTTCACTTCTTGTTTGGCGCGATAACCACTTACGCGAATTTGGCCGAGTTTAACAAAGCGCGCCAGTCGTTTCTTTCTCGTGCTAACCGACGCCAATTGGGCACACCAAGTGAAACCAAGTCCTTCTCCACTTGATCTATCTACCGCAAAGGAGGCTTTCCTCTTCCTCTGCTACCACCAGTTGGTACCGCTTCGAATACTTTCAGAGCCGGAGAGTTTGTATCCATTCGGACATCTTGACCCAGCCAACGAAGCCGCTGGACATGTATTCCCTGCGCTATGTCTATGTCGTCGTAAAGCTCATACTAAGTGTTCGATCGCGTACGACACTCGCTGTCACCAACGAGCAAGGGTCCAAAAATCTTCCACATAATATTTCTCTTAAACACTCAAAGGGACGCCTCAGGCATCGTCGTCGCCCAACCTTCTGCGCTATACGTTAGGACGGACATGATGAGAGTCTTATAGAGTGCTGTCTTTGTTGGTTAGGCAAAATGTTAAGTTCTGATTCTGGGTAGTAGATTACGGATGTGTGTCTCGTTTTTCTTGGTCAGGTAATTTTCTCAAACCATGGTTTTATTGCCCGCCTAGATCATTCAACAACATACGTCTACATTTTTTTCCTTTGGGTTTCTATATGGATAAGCAGGAACTTCATGAAAGACCATCCAGACCGTAGCTACGGTAGATTATCCCAGTATGATCTTTTTTGTCTTTCCTCTACTTTTTAAATAAGGGAGAAGTTATCTCTCTAACAATATGGCTCTGGTCCTATAAATGGGCAGGTCGATCCTTTCCTTCATAATTGATCTACTATTTCGTTCCCAGTAATTCATATATGCTCTTTAACGCATAGGATACGTATCTGGTTGGTCTGGCCTAAGATATTTAGCTTATATAGACATTCCAGCACCAGTTGTGATGAAACCTGTGAAGAGTTGACAGCCCTGATTGCTGCTTGGCTGTCAGTATGCTTCTGTTGTTACAGTGGCGTCCCTTTATACTACGTAGACTTCCGTTTGAAATATATTTGTATTCTAGCCTAGCACTTCCGAGGATTTTTTCACCGCTCCGCTGAAACTCACCCCGGCACCTTCCTCGGTGATCTACCCGTACGTGTCTATAGATGTATTATAGAGCCGCACTTTATAGGTGTCCGATGAGCGAACGCAATTTGAAAAAAACTTTAGCGTCGTTCTTCTTGCAAGTTCATGGCTTATCAAATCAATTATTACTCTTCAACGCTAATTTTATTTTATTTTTATTTTCACATTATAATAAGGCTTTTTATTTGTTAATAATGTACGTGTGTGTATGATTAATGAAATTACATGTTTGCATTATTAAATTTGTCTAAATAAAACTTTTTACCCACTAATATTATGGATACTCTAAAAATAATGTAATATTTAATGCTTTGACAACATTTGATTTTCATACTCTTGGCTATTTACTCACAAAAATATTTTTCACACCAAACATTTTCCGAGTTCTCCGCCAATGGCTTTTACTTTCGCCAATACTGAGCTAATTTGTGAATTTGTTCCACTAAAGCTGGCATAACTGCTGTAATTGATACGTCTAGTAGGGATTGGAGATGTTGCACCGCCTCCTCGTCTGTTAGACCCAACTGCAAATTGTCCTCTACTTTTTTCACAGCCTTATCCGGCTCAAGCGCTATATCCGGCACGGAGGCGTCTACCATCAGCGAAAACAGATTCAGCATAACGTTGGCGTGACGCCGTAAGTGCAAAAATGCTGTATAACACAATTTCCTGAATTCATGATGATGATCCGAGCTGACACCTCCCATAGCCTCCACCATCTCTTTGCTTAGCTTCATGGGTGGAGGCATAGGCTTCGGATCACGTCCCAATATGTAGCCGAAATCGATGTGGAACAATTTACCATTGGTGGTTAGAAGCAAGTTATCTAAGTGACGATCGCCAACACCTGTCATAAATCAAAAGTATAAGTATATGTATATAATGTCCGTATATATTGAATTCTTACCTAGTAAATATGTTATTACACAGTAACCAGCACAGCTTTTAATATACGTATCCATAGTCTCTGCTGTAATGCCGTACGGCCCATTTTCGCAAGGATTGTGCTTGCGGAAAAAGTTGTGTATGCTGCCTTCCCGCGCCAACACATCGGCAACAGTGTATGAATCAATGTATTGTAATAGGCCATGCTTTGAACTGGTGGCCAGCACCTTATAAGGCGTCAATTTTAAATCCAGATTCTCACGCCGCAAAAGTTTATCCATTAATGTAATCATTTGAAGTATTAGTTGGTCCTGGCGAAGATCGTCGCCATGTTTGAAAATGGCTACATATTCATGTTTGGCAATAGTAGTAACGAAAGTCAACCTGAAAAAGTTAAATAAAAGAAGAGAAGCTCAATTATTAAATTAACCTTAAATTGAACATCAGCACTTACTTTGCGGGCATTAGCGCGCTCTTGAAGAGTGAGGTTTTCGATGGTACAATTCTGGTGATATAAATTTCTGGATCCAATGGAAATGGTCGTGGGTCGAAGCCAGTAAAGTTTATTTTAAACGTGTCCGTATCGGATAGTAGCTTCTGAAACTTTTCGGTTTTCTTGTTGCGATTGCCTGGCTCTTTGGCCACGGTTTTGACCAATTTAACGAGTTCATCTATTAAAATTTGCTGCTTTTTCAAATTATGCCAAATACTTCGCAATTGAAAATTGCCTGCGGAAGATATAAGTAATCCATACCTTATAAATAACTGTTAAATATGTTGTTTATTCTACACTTAAAAATACATTTATTTATACAGGGTATTTCTAGTTCGGCCGCAGTGTCCATATGGTTGGTGCGTGACTACCATTCGGGAGTGCGCAGGTTCAAATCATCATGCATGAAACAGCAAAGCGATAGAAAAAGTTTTATTCTAATAGCGGTCGCCTCCCGGCAGGCAATGGCAAACCTCCGAGTGTATTTCTGTCATGAAAATTCGCCGTTCGGAGTCGGCTTAAAACTGTATTCCCCTACATTTGTTGAACAACATGAAGACGCACACTACAAATAAGAGGAGGAGCTCAGCCAAACACCTAACAGAAGTGTAAGCGTCAATTCCTTTTTATTTCTATATAGTTCCAGTTTCATTTGAAAAGTTGTTATCGTTATCTGTTTATTGATTGACAAATTCGCACAGAATGGTTTCTTTCAAAGCTACAATACTTTCTAGCTTATTCAGATAGATCCCATATGTTGTTGTTGTTGTTTTAACAGCATAGGTAGCCCTGGCAGTGTAGGCATATCACCGGTCATTTTCGTCTAGCTCATCTAGGGGTAGACCCAGGAAACATGCTGTTTCGACAGGTTGGGTCCAGAGGGAGAGGGGGGTTAGATGAGTCCCATGTTGTTGTTGTTGTTTTAACAGCATAGTTAGCCCTGTCAGTGTGGGTATATCATCTGTCGTCTTCGTCTAGCTCATCTAGGGGTAGGCCCAGGAAACATGCTGTTTCGACGGGTTGGGTCCAGAGGGAGAGGGGGGTTAGATGAGTCTGATTAAGGGGGCATGTGAAGAGGTGGTTAGTGTCGTGCGGGGTACCTTCACATGCCGGACATGTGTTTGGTATGTCGGGGTCAATTCTGGATAAGTAGGAGTTTAACCTGCTACAATATCCAGAACGTAATTGTGCCAATGTTACACGAGTCTCACGGGGAAGCTGGAGCTCTTCATCTGCAATGGGTGGTGGTTGGACTCCGATTACGGCATTCACGGGACGGGAGTTCATGAAGGTGGTAACGGACTCCCGGTGAATGTCGTTTATTGACTGTCTGAATACTGTCCGGTCCAGTAGGTCTCGGTCAGTTTTGTCCTGGAGTTCGTCAGCGTAGTCGAGGAGGTGTCTCCTGACGTGCCTGGGAGGCGGCTCAGGCTCAAGCAGGTGTCTGCAGGGGTGAAACCTGCGGTAACACCCCAGCAGGAACTGCTTGCTGAGCAGTTTGTTGTGCTCCGCGACTGGGAGCATTTGTGCCTCGTTGTGCAGGTGTTGTATGGGTGACATCAGGAGGCACCCGGTCGCTGTCCGAATGGCGGTATTCTGACATGTCTGAAGCTTTATCCACTGCGAATCACTAGTGCCAGGCGACCAGACAGGCGCAGCATAGTTTAGAACCGGCCGGCCAATTGCCTTAAATGTCGAAAGCAACAGTTCTTTGTCCTTGCCCCAAGTGCTGCCGGCCAGCGATTTGAGGACCTTGTTGCGATTTTGGACTTTAGTGGCAATTGCGGTTGTGTGCGCAGAGAAGGAGAGCAAGCTGTCAAAGGTTACACCCAAAATTTTGGGGTTATTCACAGTCGGAATTGGTGTGTCGTCGACTTTTACCTTAAGGGACAGCTTGACCTCCTTTGTCCAGGTGGTGAAAAGGGTCGCCGTGGACTTAGTGGGGGAAAGTTGGAGATTCCTCGCAGTGAAAAAGCGAGAAAGGTCGGTGAGGTAGTTGTTCACTTTGGAACACAGGCCATCGATGTCATTGCCCGACGCCATTATCGTGCAGTCGTCAGCGTATGAGATCAGGGAAACTCCCGCTGGTGGTTGGGGGAGCTTCGAGATGTAGAAGTTAAAAAGCAAGGGTGAAAGGACACCACCCTGCGGTACGCCTTGCTTAATCTTCCTCTGCTTTGACATTTGATCTCGAAAAATCACTGACGAGTGCCGACCGCTCAGGTAGTTCGCGGACCACCTCTTCAGCCCTGGCGGGAGTGTCGACTGATAAATATCATCTAGTAGCGTGGAATGGCTGACTGTATCGAAAGCCTTCTTTAGGTCCAACGCTACTAGGACAGTCCTCTCGCAGGGGCGGTTTTGGTTAAGCCCGCGATTTATCTGGGCGTTTATGGCGGTGAGTGCCGTGGTGGTGCTGTGCACTCGTCGGAATCCGTGCTGATGTGGGG
The DNA here is from genome assembly GCF_028408465.1 of Anastrepha ludens. NCBI lineage: Eukaryota > Metazoa > Arthropoda > Insecta > Diptera > Tephritidae > Anastrepha > Anastrepha ludens. The sequence goes on from NC_071502.1 coordinate 3,954,342, forward strand.
CTGGGGCCAGGTGGGTCGTGAAGAGTGGGAGTAGGAGGGCTTCAAGTGTCTTCACTACTGGGGAAAGGAGAGTTATCGGCCGATAAGACTCCCCTTGGTTGGCGGGTTTCCCAGGTTTCAATAGTGGGACCACTCTCCCTGCTTTCCACTTGTCAGGGATGATGAGAGTGGCCAGAGACAAATTGAAGACCCTTGTGAGGTATCCTACTCCCAGGGGTCCCAGATGCTTCAGCATCAGCGCGTTAAGTCCGTCAGGGCCAATGGCTTTCGAAGATTTCGACTTGTTGATGGCCCCCTGAACCTCATCACCGGAGAAAGTAAGTGGCGCACTGTCGTTCGTCAGTTTGTGCAGCCTTCTGGTAACACGACGTTTGGTTCTGTCGCCCGGAGGATGCAGTGTAAAGAGCCGGCTAAAATAGCTCGCGCATCTCTTCGGGTCCGACGAAGTACAACCGTTGAAGGTGATAGCCACCTTGTCGTTGTGTTTCGTCGGGTTCGACAAGGACCTAACGGTGGACCAGAGCTTACTCACTCCGGAGGTGAGGTTACAAGTCTTCAGGTGCTCAACCCATTTAGTCCGCTTATGTTGATTTACCAGTTGCCGGATCTCCAAATTGAGATCCCTTATGCGGGGATCCCCGGGATCGGCCTGGCGTAGGTGGTCACGCTCGTTTGCTAAACTGGCTGCTTCTGCTGGGAAGTGGGGACGGATGTCCTTATAACATCCAGCTGGGATGAAGCGAGCCGCAGCAGCTGTGAGCACCTTGCGGAATGCGCGTTCGCCGACGCGCACATCAGTGGGGATGGGAAGAGCGGCGAAGGTGTCCTCGGTGAATTCCGTGAAGCCGGCCCAATTAGCTTTTATAAAGTTAAAATAGGACCGGTGATTCGCGGAAACGAAATCGGCAGGTCTCTCGATCGAGACGATAATGGGCAAGTGGTCTGATGCAAGCGATAGCATAGGTCGCCACGTTATGCTATTTATCAGACCCGCGCTAGCTATTGTTAGGTCAGGCGAGCTGCTACAATTGCCCACTACCCTGGTGGGGGCGTCGTCGTTCACTGTGCTGAATGTCGAGTCGTTTATCTGCTCTGCCAATTGCTGTCCCCTACGATCATTTGGCAGGCTTGAATGCCAAAGATCGTGATGCGCGTTGAAGTCACCTACAACCAATCGGTTTTCACCTCTGATGAGCGCACCTATATCAGGGTGATATCCTGCCGGGCAGCAGGTGACAGGGGGTATGTATATATTAAAAATTTCGAGCTCGGAATCGCCTGACCGGACAGCTATGCCTTGACATTCTAAGGTGCTGTCCCTGGGGTCGATTCCTTCATCGATAAGACGATACTGCACAGTGTGGTGGACTATAAACGCTAGGCCACCACCGTTGTCTCGCTCGCGATCGTGTCTGTGCACGTTATAGCCATCCCTGGTGATCAGAGATGACCTAGCGTGCAACTTTGTTTCTTGGACCGCAGCTATCTTGATACTGTGCCGGTTCATAAAGTCGACTATCTCGTCGACCTTACTCGTAAGTCCGTTGCAGTTAAACTGGAGAAGCTTGAAGCTTCTCGGTGAGGTCAGTGTAATCCGGGGGGTGAGGGACGCGTGGGGTTGTCTACGTTGGACCTGCTGTGCAATCCACTGTGGTTTTTGCGGACTGATGGTGGTGGGCGGCCGCTCCTCCGGGGGAGGTAGTGGGTGCAGAGCTCTGCAGCAGGGGGCAACGTAGGCAGTTGTCCACTCACGGGTGGTGCGCAGGCCGGAACATCTCCGAAAATGGCACCAGCCATTGCAGGAATTGCACTGGACTGATACCAGATTCCGAGGTATTACGGTCTGACACACGGAACAGACTGTACGGGGGACCAGGAGCTGCTGGTTTGTCCCCGCACTGGGGTTGGAGCAGGAAGGGATAGGAGGGGTTAAAGGGGAGTTGTGTTGCTCCGATAGGCTCCTCACCGTGGAGGTGTGGGTTGTGGTGGCGGTTGGTAGTGCCGGCCTATCAGGGGGTGTAGTAGCCGTGTAGTAGCCACATACCGTGTGGACCACTCCCTGTGCGACTTAAGGCCTGAGCAGGTCTTAAGGTGGCTCCACCCGTTGCACTTATTGCACCTAACCGAGGTGGAGTTCGGGTGGAGCCGTTGATGGCAGACGCAGCAGTAGAATACCTCTGGCCCAGGGTTGGATTCGACACCAGCCCTGAGGAGAAGTATTTGGAGCAGGTTAGCTGCGGGAGTTTGCTCCTGTGACGTAAGGGGTGGGGTGATATACGATACACTAGACAGGGCTAGTGTACTGGGGCGGCAGCCCTTGGTCGGGAATAAAAACCCGAGTCATTCCGGTAACGTAGAACCGGCTGCCATGGGAATGAGAGTCCCATCTTTGAGATCGCCTCACAGAAAAAAGTCCAAACTTATAAAGTCCGACGACCTTTTCCACGACAGTTGGTTCTACGCTACCGCAACGTTGCGTTTATCTAGGACCCAGCATTAACACCGATAAAAATGTCAGATTTGAAATCCAACGGAGAATCTCTCTTGCCAACAAGTGCTACTTTGTACTAAGTCGTAGTGAAGTCCTCTCTCGAAGAACACAACTAACACTCTACAAGGCTCTCATCATGCCCGTTCTAACGTTTGGCGCAGATGCTTAGACGATGACAACATCCGATGAGGCGTCCCTTGGAGTGTTTGAGAGACATATTCTGCGGAAGATGTTTGGACTTTTGCACGTTGGCGACGTTGCACATTGGCTGCATGAGCTCTACGGAATAGACATAGCGCAGCGAATAAAGATCCAGTGCGTCTTCGTTGGCTGGGTCATATCGTCCGAATGAATACAAACGCTCCGGCTTTGAAAGTATTCGATGCCGTGCTAGCCGTTGGTAGCAGACGAAGAGAAAGGCATCCTCTGCGTTGGAAATATCAGGTGAAGAAGAATTCGGTTTCACTTGGTGTGCCCAACTTGCACTGGGTAGCACGAGATAGAAATGACTGGCGCGATTTTTAAACTTGGCCAAAATCGCGCAAGCTGTTATCGCGCCAATCAAGAAGAAGGAGGTTATTGAATTTGTTGTAACAGCATACATTTCTCAAACATTTCTGGAAAGATCTGCTGTATACATACATAACATAATTTAAATGGTCTTGGATTGTACAAGTTTTGTGGTGGAAAAGATACCTTATTACTCATAAGCGTTTTGTGACTTAAGAAAACAAATCACATGAACTCAGTCAACGCGTCCCCGACAGTCTTTAACAATTTTACTTTCGAATTTAAACGTAATCAATATTTGGCGACTAAACAACAGATTAATCATTTAAATATATATTAATGATTGTAGCGGGTGCTGTAATTAACTTTAACTTTTAAAACGATGATTTGTCCGAAAGCATAAATGATACTCACCAGTTTCTATAACCCTAAGGAACATTCGCAACACCATCACGTACATATCATGCACTCGTTCATCTTGCTTACGTATCGACTCATGGTCTTCCACCTCAATAGATAAATACCAGTAAAGGTAGTTAGCGAGTGTTGGATTCTTGCATGCTCGTTGTATGAGGAATGTACAGAGATCTCCAGGATCATTTTTCAGTGGCCCAGCGGCATTGTATTCGCTAGTCAATGTATTGGTGGCGTCTGAAATAGCAGAAGCTACACAGGAATTATTTATCAAATTGTCATCTCCACCCCCACTGCCACCAGCGGTTACAACTGAAGATGCTGTTGAAATGGAATTTTGTAATGAGCTTGCTGCTCCTGTTATTGAGTTGGATGTTGATGTTGGCCCGACTGATGTGGATATGCGTGGTGCGGGCATTTCTGGTTGTATCGTAGGTCGTTGTAGAACTGATGCCGCAATTCCGCGTTGTGGTCCAGCGCCACCTACTGCAATTACTGAAGATACACCCCCACTTGAATCCGAACAAATCGAATTCGGATCTAAGATAGTAGAACTGCCGTCTAAAGAACGTACAACATCGTGATCGGGAAATATACGTTTGTGCAATTCTACGATGTCATCGAAATTTTCGTACTTTAAAGCTTGAACCAGTTGCAATAAGTAAAGTAGCAGATCTTCATCTGGGGCCTGGGCCAATCGACTGATGGCATAGCGCCTTACACCTGGATGTGTAAAAACCGGACTGAGCAGCTCCAATGCGTCCTCTACATCCATTGGTTCCCATTTGGCTAGCAGCGAAAGTGCCTGCATTACTTCGTGCTGAATCTCCCAATTGATACATTTGAGAAATTTCGTTAAAGCTTTGCGATGTGAACATAAATAAAATCGGAATTTCCATAATAGATCCTGTTCTTCACTGCTCAGTACACATGTTGGTGGATAGCGGTACACAATGGTGTGCAACTGGTTACGTATAACAGCAGTGGGCTTTGCATCTCGGTCAGAAATGCGTGAGCGTTCGGAACGTGCCAGGCGATGATGCTTTCGTTCGACCAAATTCTCCTGAAAGGTAAAAGAGAACATTTTTTTCATGAAAGTGTATAAAACCTGGATAACTGTTTTGTATTACTCGTAGAGCGGAAAATAATTTTTTTAATCTCAAATTCCATTTCTTAAAACAAGACTTAAACTGTAATCGAAGCAGAAACTTTTTCAGATGCCACCCTAGGTGAGCAAAAAACTTCCGAATTCTACATAATGCACAAATTTTAAATTTAAATTTAAAGTCTCTTGATTTTAAGCACAGCAGTTTTCTAGACTACTAGCAATTTGAAGTGGTTTTGTTCTTTTTACACAGTTCAAAGAAATGCAGACATGCCCATAAAAAACTCTCAACGACTGTAATAAAAAATGTCTGCGTTTCTTAGATCACTTTGCGAAAGCGTGCGAAGCTATGACCTAAGATATTGGCACGGGTGTGTGTACTTAATTAAGACAGTCCAGTTTATTTGTGAACTGTCCCTATCGACACATTGAGAAAATCGATGCCGTCGGCTAGCCTTGCCGTTCAACGCAAGATGTTTAGTAATTGTTTATTTTATTTTGAACAGCACTGGTATTTCGTTATTCTATTCTTTCACACCCCAAAGAGCAACCGATGGTCGGAATGTCGGCAGACAGTTGAAAATCACTTAGAAACAACAACTACTTTGGAGAAACATAAGATTAAAAACAATAACGCATTATTTTGCGGCAATACTTTGATGTCGTTAGAACCAAAAAACAAAATAAATAAAAAACGTAAGCTTAAATCCCGTTATAGAAAGCCAAAAAACACAAGCTTCTTCAGCCAACACTAACAAGACATTTTAGAACTAAAATTTTCAATAATGCATCATATTTTTCCCACACGTGTTGTCATAATAAGTACAGAATGAGCTCGATAAAGCTCTTCAAGGTTGTACGAGAAGTACTATAATGAACAAATAAACTTTATTCTTTCTAAATTATTCGCAATGTTAGCTTTTATTCGTCGGAATAGTTTTTCGTTTTCTGATCCCTATACTCTCAAACTGTTGTACTCGTCCTTCGTTCGGTCCCAGTTAGAATACGCGGTATAAGTTTGGGGACCGTTTCATGCAGTCTATATTAATAGATTAGAGTCTGTTCAAAGAGCTTTTGTGCGTTGTGCTCGATGAAATTCGTTGATCCCATTCCGTCTTATCGGTCGCGTTGCTTATTAATAAATCTAATGTCTTTAGAGACTAGGCGTGTTCTCTTGCCGATGTGTTGTGTCGTCGATATTTGTACGGGCTCAATAGATTGTCCGTATCTGCTCAATAAAATAAATTTTAATGTTCCCTCACGCTCTTTCCGTTGTATTGAATTGTTTTTTGTGGGTATTGCTGAAACTGTTTATGGAATTAATGCTCCTTTTAGAAGGACGCTAGCTCAATTTAATGCGTATTCTTCTTCTTAGTCTTTGATTTCTCTTACTCTAAGTTTACTTTTAAGAAGTGACTTATAAGACTCTTGTCATAAGGTGTTAATTTGTATATACCTATGTAATAGTCTGCAAGCCTCTTGTTTGTTGATTAAATAAATAAATGAATAAATAAATAAAATTCAGAGTATCTAGTATATGCAAATACTTTACACAGACACAAAATGGGGTTGGCATATTTTGAGTTTGAAAAACTGGCAGCATAATAGCTACAGCAATAAAAATATGCTGCGGCTGTGCTACGACTGCGCACATTTCAATAGCCGAAGAATGAAAGATCCGTACAGACAAACTCGAAAAAAATTATGATTATGAGAAAGTTTTGTTCAAAGTGTGTGCCGTGTTTGCTCCTCATTTTATTTCATCAAGGCACAAGTTAATCAAAACAATGACAAAACTACATGAATTGAACTTCGAATTGCTCCCACATCCACCGTATGCACCGGATTTGGGTCCCAGCGACTACTGGCTGTTCGCAGACCTACAAAAATGCTCGCCGGTAAAAAATTTCGTTCGAATGAAGAGGCTATCGCTGAAACTGAGGCCTATTTTGGGGCAAAAGATAAATCGTTTCATAAAAGTGATATTGAAGTGTTAGAGCGGCACTAGAATGATTGCGTTGCTCTTGATGGAAATTACATTGACGAATAAAGCTAATTTTAAACAAAACGTGTTTTCTTTATTAGGCCCAGGAGTTTCCAGCTCAAATGTCATATGTATTTCCAATACATTTTTATACTTTCACATTTTGTCACATTGAACTTATATTTCTCAATTTCAATTTACCCTCTCTCATCCATAATCTTATATTTTCTCATTGTCATCTTAAATACAATGACGTAATCAGAGAGTTCCTACTACTATATACTTATGCAAGTCCTACAAGAATTGGATGATGAAAACTAATCCAAACACATTTTTTTTACTAATTCATACGCACATGCTTTCAATATTGTTGTTCTGGATATAAGCTATTACAATAATGTGAGACCTAAAGGGCGCGGGTGCTCACAGCATCGGAAATCGATCAAGAAAAATTATAAAAATTCAATTTTTCAGAACGGTGAAAAGAGGGAAATAACGGACCAGGAATTATTTGATCGGGTAATACAAGGTGGCCATGTAGCATTCAGTTTGACGAATGACATTCGTTGACTACAAAGGATCATTAGAGTGAGAAGCATAGGTATAGCACATGTTTAATTTGCCAACAAAACCCATAAGTTAGAGGAAGATGCAAAATCACACGCAACCTTTTCACATTGGTATTAGGAATGTGAGAGACTTTGCTCTGAGCACTATTGAGTACTTTCATCAACAGAGATCATCATATGATTGCTCAAATGGCGGTCACTGTTCTTGCAGGGTACTTACTACAATACTACAAAAACAACTACTATGGGATACTAATTCTCAAATAAGTTGCATCCTTTACTTACCTGCAAAATGTCTGAATCTGGTACAGTCACTAATTTCGGTTTAAACAGTATTTTATGACTTTTATCGCCTTCTGGCTCAAAATAAACAATGGAATACTGAAAAAAAACAAGAAATGTTTTTAGTGTCAATGGCCAGTACAAGAATAGGATAGAATAGTTCATTTCATTTACTTACATTATAATACTCTTGAAACACTGCGGTGGGAAACTCTATCATTAGATACATATAATCTGACATGCGCTTCTCACGTTCATTTATCAATTCAATTTCTCGAAATGTCAGTCGATCCAACCAATCGACTTTATGCATCTGTCCATTACGATGTTTCTTTGCAAGTTTGCCCAACCGTTGCATCTGTGATTTTGAGGAATCTTTTCCTTTACCAGGCGTTTTAGATGGATAGCTGCCATCTCCCTCGACACCTAACCACACTCGCAAGTCGAACATGCCCTGGCGAAACAAACCGTTCTTCCCAAATAACGAAATTGCTGTGCCACCTATTACAGTTGTTTTTCCTGCGCCAGCACAATCGAGGATGGTTAGAGCCAACATGGCGGTGCGTGGTAGATCAGAAAATTGTAAAGGTAGCGTCACCCATTCATTCCAACTCCAACGTTTGTTGAAGGCTTTATAGGATGTGGTTACTGGCAAACAATATGGCCGGTTTTTGTTGAATACTTGTAAGCGAATTTGAAAAGCAGGACATTCTTCTGCATAAAGACCGGAAAAACGTAAAATGGGATCTTCAAGCAGTTTCTCGTAGTCTGGTTGCCGTTTTTTGCCTTCTAATGTTCCTCTGCAATAAAAACATACTATTTTCAAGCCGTTTCTAAAATCTCAGATTTACTTACACTTTTATTTGTATTTGCTCGTGCAAGGAGGAGCTGTAGATGTAACGAAAATGGTCGTCCGGTAATTGATTCATGTTTGAATTCTTTGTGGAAATAGTTGTCCTAAGTTAATTCCATTTACACTTCCAAAATAATACGTTTTTACACTTTTGTGTTTTTCACAATATCACTAACGTCAGCTGTTCGCCTTTTCTCCAGTGATGCCAGCATTCATCTAAAAAGTGTTTCATCAATGTATAGACTGAGAACGTAAAGCACGGCATACACGAGGAGGATTGTTTTGAACCTGAGTTAAAAACATAGTTGATAGCTACCGTAACATTGTTTCAAACTTCACTTTGAAAAAAAATGCGAACCATAAAGTTGTAGTATATGTATCTAAATATATTGTACTTCTATACTTTTTGAGAAATCGATTGAATATAATTTCAAAAGCTCTAGAAGCTCTTTCTAGGTGTAAAAAAAAATTCGTCAATCCTCCGTTTGTATAATTGATGCCATATGTACTCTGCCACAGCTGCAATTAGTGGTGCTGTAGCCAGAACGGCATAGCCAAAACAATACATCATTTGTCGATTAGTCATGCCGTAACCATAAACAGCTGATATTTAAGTAAACATGGCTGGAAAAGATGCGAATTCGACAGAATCAGCTGATGGACTGACGTCACGTAGGATGCATATAACAAAATGTAGCTTGGGCTAGTGATATACGAAAAAAATCAACACAACAAATGCTCATGCCATGGCAGCGGTTTTTTTAGAATACGGTGAATCCAAATGTGCGAAAGTATGTATTTTTATTCTACGTTTTTGAAGTGGTTTTGGTTTGTCTTCTCACCACAGCTAACCTCGTAATCTATCATCCTTGGATGATAGTAGCACTGAAATCCACTAAGAATCGTAAATCGACGTTCAACTGTTATCGATTTTTATAGTCCGTATTCACTTTTGTTTATATTGCATTTACTTATTCATACCTCTTATTTTAAATACTCGAAAAGTGTTTTATGATATTGTAAAATGTCTGGGCAGTATCCTAGTGGTTATAATAGCCCACTTGGTGGTCATCGCGGTCAATTTAATCCACAACAACAACAACAGCAGTCTCCTCAAATGATAAATACCATGAATCAAATGGGTGCCGGGAACATGGGACAGAATGGAATGGTCGGAGGAGGAACTGGTGGACAAATAGGTGTAGGTAGTGGCGGTATTATGCCGATGGGGGGATATCACCCTCAACAGCAACAGTTATCAAGTGGCATGGGCATGAGCGGAAATTTAATGAACACGCCAATGAACATGCAACAGCAACAGCAGATGCAACAACATGTGCAAATGGTGCAGGGTGGTGGGACAGTAGGTTCCGGCATGATAGGTGTGGGTGGTGCAGGGCCGGGTGTTGGTACTGTCCCTACGGGTAATATAATGCAGCACTCTCAGCAACAGCAGCAAATGGCGATGTCAGTGCAACAACAGCAGACACAGATTCCACAGGCTAACCTTGCGGGAATAATGCATTCACAACACTCTACGCCACATACCACAACGACGACTAGCAACAACATGTTAGCCATTTCGCAGCCAAATCCGCATAAAGAAATAAATATTGTGGCTTTGTCGCGTTTAGGACAAGAAACTGTCCAAGACATAACATCACGTTTTCAGGAAATATTTACAGCACTAAAAATTATACAGCCTACGGCAAATCGGGACAACAATACTGAAAAAAAGGTACAAGAATACTTTCGCACTATACGATTATTATTTAAACGTGTACGAATCATTTACGAAAAATGTAATGATGGTTATCCACACGGCATGGACTACACCAACGTTGAGAGTTTAATAACATACAAGGAGGAACATCCCGATCACCGAAATGAACCTACGCAATGTGATGAATATAGGAAGGCGTTACAAGAAAACCAGGAACTTATTGAGACAGTCAGATTAAAAAATCGCCAATTACGAGAAATAATTGATCGCACACGTATAATTATCTGGGAAATAAATACCATGTTGGCAATGCGACGATCATAGTATATATATTTGTCCTTTTGCTGTTCTTTAAGTCAATACTTGTTTTTACTATAGTAGAATAAAAACAAAAAGGTTTAACATCAATAAACACATATTTTATTTTGAATACTTTATTAAAGGAATAAATTTTTATGTTTGCAACACTTTAGCATCGATCATATCAGGTAACTTTATATTTATAAATGTATTATTTAATGATTCATCTGTAGTGTACATGTATTGAGGTGGAATGAAATCGTTTTCTAGGCTCGAATCTGGAAGTAAAAAAAAGATATACCGTAAATATTTATTACATTGTATTATCCCTAATGAAATCCATCCGAAAAAGTTAAAAATGGAAAGGTAAATATTTTCAATTCGTCGTTTCAACAGAAACGATTGATTGTCTTCTTTCGGTAAACGTTGAATTTAGCGTTACCATGTATCTTTTTTTGTATAAATACATACAATAGGCGCTTACAGCATTATTTAATGTTTGGCGAGCTTCCCCTCCTATTTGTGGCGTGCGTCTTCATGTTGTTCCATAAATGGAGGGACCTGCAGTTTTAAGCCTGCTCCGAACGGCAGATATTTTTTATGAGGAGCTTTATCGTGGTAAAAATACACTCGGAGGTTTGCCATTGCCTGCCGAGAGTCGACCGCTATCAGAAACAGATTTTCCAACCATTCGGCTTCGGCGGCCGCGGTAGGACATACCAGATATTTACTTTTTTAACTTACCTATTATAAGTAGTTTTAGAACTTTCGTGCGTCGATTTATATGTTCGCATTTACAAGCTATAAATTCGGATAAATCCCTTTTCTCACTTAAAACTCCGCGATTAAACTGCAGAAAACAAAAACACTTCAGATATATGAGTGTATAAATAGAACCCACATCAACCCACCTTAAATACGACAATGTCGCCTACCGAGGGTATTCCAATGAGCGGCGTACAGAACGGCAGCATTTCAGCGACGCCCATTGTGCTTATGCTGTTTCTTAAGATCTCTGATAGCCTAGCACTATGATTCATTGACAACGATTGTTGATCATCACTTAAATTAATCACGTCTTCGTCTTCATCATCCAAGTCTATAACGCTGCTTTCATCTAATGCCGATAAATCCTTAGATCCTTCCGACGTGTCAGCTTTCGTTGCTGTAGAGGTTTCTTTTAGCGATTTCTGGAGTTTTTCATCTTTTGCCTCGCTTTGCGAACCATTTGCAGCGCGGAAATTCTCTGTTTCGTCTTTTACGTTGTTGGCTACAATTTCCTTAGGCTTTATTACATTTTCTTTGTCTGATTGCGTATTTTCTTCCACATTTTCTGTATATGAATCGTTTTCATTTTCTTTTGTTGTAGCATCCAAAGCGCTGGGATTCTCTACACCGATCGTAATGCTTAAGTCACTTTGTCTGTTCTCATTGCCAAACTCGGTGAAGTCTTTTGTGGACTCAAAATCGTTATTGATATTATTCTTTGGATATTCCAAGTTGCTATCTTTTTCTATATTTTCAGTTTCAATACCACTTCTAGCTTCGATATTCTGTGACCCATTTGTGACCTTTAAAGTATTTGAAGCATTGCTTTGCTCCAATTTGGTGCTTGGTTCTCTCACAGGGCTTGTTTGTGTTAAGATATCTATATCGGCTGGGGGCAAAAGTATATTTTCTTGGATGTCTATGATACGCTTCGGAGCTTTATTACTCTTATTGATTACTTTTAAGGGGGAAACCAATGGCTTTTGAACTTCAATATCATCATCTAAATTGCATTTAAAAACCAATTTTGGCGATTTAATTTGTTTACGAATAATCGAAGTATTATTATCTATAGTTAGTTTTTTATCCTTTGTAGTTTCTAAGACCATCGAATCATCAGAGAACAGTATATGAGAATTGTTCCCCATTAATTTTGAGTTGTTAACAAAAGTTGAAGAAGGTATATCCGGCAGCAAAGTTATTGAATTTACTATAAAAAAATTTGAATAGAAAATACATAATATTTATTTTAAAACATATATATAACAAAATTACATTACCATTAACGCCATTGTTTTGCTCCGCTATTTTGCGAGCTTGTTTTCGCTTGCGTTTTCGTATCGATTTATCTAGTTCTTCATTAATTGTTTCAATCTGATTTTCTACTACATCTGAATACGAGATTTTGCGATTGCTCACATTAAGGTTACCATGATTTCGATCTCGAAGCGCTGTCGTACCATTGCTTGGCAAACTGCATTGTTCATTAGTACTTGTGATTTCTTGCGATTCGTTAGAGAATGGCGTTGAAGAACTAGGCAGTGCAGCTGGGGCACATTTTGATTTTTTTTTGCTGCTTGGAGTGGAACTACTTAAGATCTCCGTACCCAAAGTATATTTTCTCTTCTTAACTAAATCTTTCTCAATCGGCGATTCATCTGCGTTAATAGTAAATGCGTTTTCAATTTCCGGCTTCCGAAATTGCTTTGAACGTCGACGAGATTCCTCGACTGCATGTTTCGGAATGAAAGCCCTGTAATAATTTTACTCATTACATTTCATCTTAATTCCGATGTGACTTCCTTACTTAAGTGATTCTGCAAATTCTAATACTTCAATGGATTCTTGTGGGGGAATAAAAAGGTTATCATTTGTGAGGAAATGCACAGGACGAACGTCAAATATTTGTTCCACACGTTGTTGCAAATATTCCACGCTTTTCCATTGTGGATCTACCAGAAGCATAACGTATTTTCTTTCATCTTCGAAAAAACTTGAAAGATTTATTTTCACAGGAAATTTCTTCATTTTCCACACTAATCGGCACAAACTTAACAAATAAACAGTCAAAACAAATACTTTTTTCTAAGTTTTCAAAAACAAATCACAATAAAGGCCGCGAAAATTCCGGCAGACATCTGTTCGGCGAACTTCAATTGTGTTTGCTTTATTCAAGGCAAAAAGAATTGAATACTTTATTCTATCAAGGCGATTTGAATACAGAAGGAACGTCTTTCCAAAACAGTTACTTTATTTCTCGCGATTTCGACAAGCCTGACATTAGGCTCCTTTCCAATACAATACAAAACAAGCAGTTTGTAAAAATTCAGTGAATGGCTTGGTAATATTATGATTTGTGAGATTTAAACTTAATTAACTAATAAAAACGAAGTTCCATGTGTTAAATTATGAAAGCACAAATGAATATAAAGCTTCCAAATGCAGTTTTCTTGCATTTTTATACGGAAAAATCTGTGATAAGAGAGTGTGCGTAAAAATGAATGCTTGCAAATTGAATGGAAATTAACTGTCACTTTGTTCCCCGGTGTACAGAATACTAAAAGTGATGTCTTCCGCAAACCGCTACTATATTTTTCGCGTTTTTGACAATTGGCTGACGTCATGCCTTATAATAACGCAAAAAAGAAATTGTTTGTAAATATTCATTGAATGGCTGGTTAAAATTGTAATTTGAAGATTTGTGACGTTTAAATTAAACAAACGAAGTTAATTCAAATTTTGAAAGCGAATTATAAAAATACCTCCAAATGTAGTTTTTTCTTGCGCGTTTTTTTTGCAATGACCCTGTGGAGATTTTGGGTGTGTATAATTTCTTGTGCTTGTCGTTCCCCCATCAGTCGGTTCTACGCTACCGGAACGACCCGGATTTACTCCATATCAGGCCAAGGACTGTCACTCCAGCACACAACAACAGTGTGTGCGTGTGTATAAATTCTTGTGCTTGGCAATTTCGACTGTATTCACTTACTTTTCCTCTTCACAAACACGCTTTTTCCCTTCATTTCTCTTCTTTTGTTTGTTTTGTACTATCAAGGTGCATGACGTCAACGGTTGTCAAAACAGCGAAAAATAAAGCAGCTGTTTGCGGAAGGTGCCACCTTCTGTATTCTATTCGCCTTCTTTGTACCAATTACAGTAGTGGGCACAAAAACATCTTAGCGTGATAATTCTAATTATAATTTTTAATATATACCATTTCAGTGTGAACTGCATTTCAAAACGTCTCAACCGCAGATTTTCAGAGCAATCTCTATGTGAACCAAGCTTTGTTGTTTCAGAAGCGTATTAAACTAAAAACATTTTCTTAATAATCATTTAATACTTTTTCTTCTTCTTCTTCTTACACCTCTATGTAAAATTTTGCTATCGATTTCAACATACTAATTATATATTTTTAAATATTCAATCTGATTTATTTAACTTTAATACCATTTATAAAATTTGCATGAGAGATTAATTTTCATTGTGTATTGAAATGCTTGCGAGATATGAGCTATAAAATTTAAAGCCTCCAACTCATTGGGAAGATAATTTAAAACCGATTGCAAACCAAAAGAACGAAAGCGGCTTGCAATTTTAGAAAACTAAAAAAAGTGTATAAATTAAATTTACGTAAAATTAAGTAATATTAGATAAGAACAAGTATAAAGTTTATTACTAGTATTATATTATCAAAGATTATTAAGACAACGTTCGTTCAATGAGAGATACAGGCAGGATCCAGAGACTTTCAGACCGATTTCAAACAATATCTTTTGGCATCTGAACTGGCCGAGGCTATCAAATGTCATAAAAGAAAGGACAGGTGCCATTCAGAACAAACCTAACGCTATTTTATGGTGGAAACTGAATTTTTAAATTATTAAAAACAAATCTCCAAGAAGGCTAGAAAAGAACCGTGAACTAAGAATTAATTTTCATTTGTATTGTAAAAAAACTCTATTTGTTTTTAGTGAAGAACTTTAATTGAGCATGGTTATATACGAATGTATGTATGTATATATGTACATATAACAAGTATGCAAGTAGGTGTACATTTGTATATATTTGTATCAGCATTTGAAGGATAATATGCATTGAAAACATTTAAAAATTAGTTTCTAAATAGAGAAGAGTTCACATTTTAAAAATTTACAGAAGTCTAGAGCAGATTTACTACAAATATTTGATGCTTAACTAACATTTGTGATAATATATGTAGGCTAAATCTTCATCTAATTTGTGCAAATGTACATTAAAATTTTTACCATTATTTTTTTATGAATAGTTATTAATATCAAAATAATCCGTACCAAAATGCACTCGAATAAAGCTTTATACTTATCATTTAATGTAAACTATATATCAATTTGATAGATTCTACTTAGGAATTATTGACGTCATTGTTTTTGATTCTTCTTATAAATATATATTTTGTACGAAAAAATCTGTTAACATATGAATATATTCATAATTTCACTTACTCATTTTGAATTTACTTATTTTTATAAATACCATTTGTGCGTATCGTTTGCAATATATTGCGCTTTTTCCCTCGATAGTCAATAGAGTTCTTTTGTAATCCGCGATAAGAAGGGATTCAATTTACGATTATTTAGCTTTATATATTTTCCAATTACTTACTAAATAAAATGAGTAATAGTATTGAGCAAAGCTTATTTGTAAAGCTTTATATTTAAAATACGTTCACATACCTTAACTTGAAATAAAAATAGTGAATATTATATTCAAGCAACATGCATTTGCATTATTTAAACAAATGAATTGTTCAATTAATAATTACATACATACTATATTTGAATTCTGCTTGATTTCTTAACTTATCTGTAATTACTGTAGTTTCAAACAGTGATGAAAGTAATATCTTTGGTAGGTGGATGTATTATGAGTACAAATTAAGGATTTCGGAAATTCAAATTAAAATGCGGCCAATTTACATTAATTTTGTATCATTTCCAGACAACGAATTTTGAATCATACATGTATAGGTATCATAAGTATAACTACCCATAACTTCTTTTACCACTTTAATAGTGAACATTTATGCCGTGTTGAAAGTTTCTTAAAATACAAATTTTCTATTCATATGTGGCTTTGAGTTGTGTATGCTTATCTCTACTTTGGCTTTTACACACTTTAACCCTCGAGTGCCATTAGCCGATTAAAATAATAGCACATTTTTTAAGCTATAATTAATCGACTAACCCACTATACGGAACAATTAGCGTGCTCATCGAACATTAGTCCCCGTTTTATTCTCTTATAAATTATAGTTTTTGATTAACTGTGAAATACTAGTTCACGTTTTATACTTAAGTATTCCTGAAGCTTTGGTGGAATTGGCAGCTTTGCAATTTCTTCGGATGCAGCATGTTGCTGTATTACACGTCGACACAAGTCTTGCAATTGTGGCATTTTAAAATACCGACTAAGCGGATACTTTAGTATGACTGGACAGGGTGGTTGCAATTCATTTTGCACTTTTACGAAACATACAAAATTGTCGTTGGTACAACGGTACAGTATATCTTCTATCATTTCCACAATGGATTCGTATTGTAATTCCTCAAAATGCCAATAGCCATCACGGTATTCTAAACGATAATGAAATGTTACATTCACAATTCGGAAGCTAAGTGTAAACTGGCAGCCACGTGTTTCAGAGTCGCGCACTAGAAATGAACCGGTGGGTTTGTCGCTTAGTTGCTTTTGTGCGTCGAGTCGTGATATCTCGCCCCAGTACCACACTTGGCTAGTGTTGATGTATAAAATGAAAATAGAGACGAGTTGTTAGATTCAATTCAAAATGTATATAGTCTTAAAATATATAAAATATCTATATATTAATACAGAGAGCAAAATTTTGTCGAACCTTTTTTTAGTATTTATAGTCGGAGAAAAAAGTTGAAACATATATCCATGGATAGCATATGTGGAGACGGTTTGCTCAATGTATTAAAATATATACATAAGTGAATAGGTGCAGGTAGAATTAATCACACTATTTTACCTGTATTATACAATAATATATCATGCTATAATATGTATCATGATATTATATATATGTGTCATGATATACCAGTTTATGAAACTATTGTGAAACAATACTATTATAAATTTGATTCAGAAATTATGATGGTCATGGATTAATTAATGATTGTTTTTTATTATGGTTTTTCAAAAAAAATAAATGTTTTTTTCCGTAATACTTACATGAAATTAAATGTTTCCAATTCATGAATAAAAAAGATTATGATATTTGAAATACACAAATGTAGGATCGCTTTATACAGGTAAAATGGGATATTTTTTAATTTTACTTCACATATCTCTCTATTCACATATGACATGTAAAAAGTTTCAACATAAGCTATCCATTTATATATGTTTCAACTTTTTTCTATGACTATAAATACTAAAAATGGTATGACTAAATTTTGCTCTCCGAATAACTTCGAAATTTCGACGTATGGGCGATCCTAGTATAATACAGTGCACTCGCGGTAACTCGAATAGCCGCTAAGTCGAACGACGTGCTAACTCGAACACATTTTTTCCCCTATTGACTTCTTTGTAACTCGAACAATATTAAAGCGCTATAACTCGAACAAAAAAACAAATTTATTTGTACACACATTCTTTTCAAACATGTACATTTTGTACATAGATACATATGTAATAGTATATGTATATAAATTATATGTATACTAGTGTATTGTCCATATGAATATTTCGGCGTTAATATCCCGTTAGTTTTCTGGGAACAACATCTTGCATTGACCAAATTGCTTTAAATTTGTCATTTGTAGTATATCAGTGCACGTGAGTAATGGATCGTAAAAGGTTGAAGTGTTTAACATTAAAAGAGAGGGCTGAAGTCCTTAACAAAATTAAACGTGGACGTAGTGTTACTTTTCTAGCGAAGGAATATGGGGTAGCCAAGTCCACCATAAGTCTTATAAAAAAGAAAGATAAGGCAATTTATGGCTTACACTAACGCTAGCGGCAACCATAAGCTTAAACTTCTCGTTATTGACAAAGCAAGAAATCCTCGTGTTTTCAAAAATTTTAACTGTCCGGTGGAGTACAAAAATTCCAAATCAGCCTGGATGACTTCGGCGATTTTCAAAGACTGGTTTCATAATTCGTTCGTGCCGCAGGTAAAATCCAGATTCATTAAAACAATTTGTTTAACCAAGTTAAATGACTTTAATATTTAGGTAAGAAAAAATTTGAAAGATGGGGACTACCTGAGAAGGCTCTTCTTCTAATTGATAATGCCCCATCACATCCCAACGAAATCGAATTAAAGTCCGAGGATGGTTTAATTTTAACTATGTTTATGCCGCCGAATGTGACACCATTGATCCAGCCAATGGACCAAAATGTAATTCGTATAACGAAACTATACTACCGAAATTTTCTACTGGCTTCCATTTTCAACAATCGATCGAAAAATCGATATCGATGACTGTTTTTTTAACATAGCACACTCAATTGATAAGTCGAACAAATTCGATAAATCGAACAGCGCCTGTTTTAATTAGTTCGAGTTATCGCGAGTGCACTGTATTAACATACTTACGTTAGTAGAATGGTTATATACAAAGCACCAAGTATTAATAGAGATTAGGAAGATATCAAAGCCTACTTAAAGCTCGTCGTTATAAATACGCCTTCGATTTCCTGATTCGTCTCTATTAATATACATATACACATATATGCCTGTCAAATATTGGATTCCCAACAAATTAGCGAAGAACTGCGTGTACAAATTTGAATGAATTTCTCCTAGTCTTGACCATTAATACCTTAAGAGATCTAAGGATGACTGTAAATGTCTGCAACGATTTTTAAAATATACCAGCTTCAAATCAAAAATACTGCTATACACTTTACGGTCACAGATACATATCAGCATGGTTTCTGTAAAGTAGGAAACAGTGCAGTACCATCACAGTACTTAGCGCCATAAATACACAGTTAAATCGCGGGTTACCCGAAAACCGACCCTGCGAGCGATCGATTCTTGTTTGTTTGTTAACAGTAATAGTAGCCACGCCAGTGTCGGGGCGATCGATTATAGTTGTTGTTGTTGTTGTAGCAGCATAATCATTCCCCATACATATATAGGGAATGCTGCTGAAGTGACAATTCTTGACTGGATATAAATCCGGGTAATTCCGGTAACGTAGAACCGACTGTAGTGGGAACGATAGTTTCTAGTAGTGTTGGACAGATCAACAGTCGATCCTCACACCGAGACTAAAGAGGTGGTCCACAAACTACCTATGTCGGCACTCGTCAGTAATATTTGGGGTTCAAAACTTAAAACAGAGGAAGATAAAGCAAGAAGTGTCGCAGGATGAAATACACCATATCCTTGCTTTTCAACTTCTATATCTCGCAGTCGTCTCAAGCAACAGAGGCATTTTACTGGACAATAACACCAATGGCTTACTCGATTCTTCACTACCTCTCACTTTACCCCAATCCTCGGCGACCCTATTCACAACCTGAACGAAGGAGGGCAAAGCTCAGCTGAAGTTAAATGTGGACGACACACCAATATCGACTTTTAACAACCTGAAACTATTGGGTGTTATTTTCGATAGTTTGCTCTCCTTCTCGGCGCGTGGAACAGCAAATGCTAGTAATGTCCGAAACCGCAACAAGATCCTCCACCAGCCGGTAACAGGATACTGTAGTAGATTAAACTCTTAATTGTCCAGAATCGACTACGATATACTCAACATATGTCTGGTATTTAATTTTAGTTCGCACGACCCTAATCACCTATGCATGTGCCCTCTCACACCCACTTACTTAAGACCCCTTGCCCTTTGGACCCAACCCATCGAAATAGTATGCACCGTTAGATTGGTGAAGATGACAACCGGTGATTACTCCGTACCTGCACGGCTTGGTGAACTGCTACAAAAACAAAAATAACAACAACAATAACACAACGATACTAACAATAGCCTTATTGCTAATGTAAAAAAAAAATATTTAAAATAAAAAGTTAGACAGACTGTCCTTAATTTTCCTATCTAAAACTGTTCATATGCCTACAAACATATCGCACCCTAAATACAAAAGGGTCACAATTCAAAATGTACCTTCTGCTCAAATATGAACGAGACGTTATCAATAAAACGGTCCGCGGATGACATATGGCAAAAATACATTTTTTGTTTTTTGGTAGGACTATTATAAGCTTACATGGCAAATTTCAGCGTGATATGTCACATAGTTTGTTTTCTGTGCTACTGTAAACATGTCAAGCTCGAGTGTGGAAAATTTTGAGTTGTGACCCTTTTGTATTTAGGGTGCGATATAGTTAATTTTGGATCCGTACATGCAAACTTTATTTCTTACCTTAGCATTTCCGAGCATGCTGTATACATTATGTGATTAGGTCTTGCTTCTTTTTGCAACCACTTCTTAATAATGAAACGTTTATAGCCATTGGTAAATGGTACAATCTCTTGTTCTTCAACTGGTTTACTTTGTGCAAAGTTAAACAGCAGCTTCGGTTCACGTATCGGTGAGTGAGTTAAAAATTCATCAGAAGCGTTTATTGTGCCTCCAGCACAGCCGCCACCACTGTCAGTCTCATCGGCAGGCTCTTGGCGATGTCGCAAAGAAGAAAATCGCAGACCCATCTTTTTACGCAACCTTTGAAATACATTCTTTTCATCTTTTCGCTTGCGTCCAATCGTGCCGCCTATGTCAGATTCTTTATTGGTATTGGCATCAAGATCTCTAATGGGGTTTCTGGTACATATCACCTGCAAGGGTTCATTGTTGTTGTTCTGTATAAGCGGTGATTCTCGTGATGTGGAGGGTATATCAGCAAGGGACATTTGTGATTGAGACTTTTTTCGTCTCGTCAGTGATTGGAACCAGTTGCGTTTCTCCTTAGTTGTTGATGTTGGAGTAGTTGCGTTGGATGTGGCAGCAGCATCAGCTCCACTTCCCGAACTAGGCATTCGTTCACAATCCTCATTTTTCATGGGCACACGCTCGTTCATTATGGCTACAAAATTTTACAATTGTATTTTATAAAGAACCGAGTACTACAAATTATACCAATCCCTCCACACCATATCTTACGTCTAATTTTACGCTCTGAACTATGCTGGAAAGTACATCATTCTGTAGATATTCTTTTGTAATATTCCGATGACTCGATTGCTTTCGGTATTATGAATTTAGATGAGTAATATCTTATATTTAATCTGATTTGTAACTACTGCTAAAGATGGAAACAGGTATAAATTCCGACAGATAAGAAATCACCATGTTTTGTTTGCTTTTTTCTTCAAATGTCAATAATTTAGTTACTACAGTTGACATTCTTAACCCTTAAATGCAAACATTTTCTTTTCCCACGAAAAACATATACAGGGCCATCTAATATTTTGGAACGTGAAATAACTTCAAGTAAGAAACGAATCATTTTCAATCGTTGCTGGATGATATTTATTAACGGAGTCAAATCGCAGCGGTGAGGTAGCAAACACACAGACATTTCATACATTTAACTACAAATTGCACAGAAGGCACTTATCTTCCAACGAATTTAGAATGTAATTTTCTATATTCTGTTTCCTACAACAAAAAAAAAATTAAAGCATACGCCACTAAATATGCGGATCACCTTAGTATAGGATTTGAATAATTATAGCTTTTAGTCACTTTAACTTTATAAACGGTTTTAATGAAATAATAAATTTAAAAATATAGCATACAAATGGTTTCAATATAAAAAACTAAAATTGGATAACGATAAAGATCTTCGAACTCATTAAAACCGTTCTACGAAGGAAATGATCTGCGCAAAAATCTTGTGGATGCCCAAGTTGGACATACAATAACATACTATGTAAATGAAAAAATTTTTTTATCAAAGTGTTTTAATGCTATTAGTAGTAATTTCACAAATGCTTTTTTTCGTATAACCAGCTTTTTTTCAGAAACTTAAAAAAGGATATGAAGTATACGAAACGGTAAAAAATGGCATAATTAATTAGGGGTTTGGGATGAGAAAACTAGAAGGTATTTAATTACACTATTTGGCATTTAAAATCAACTCCCTTTTTCCAACCCGCCAAATGATTGTAGTACAGCTGAACACTAATAACTAAAGAACGACCAAACTTCGGCTTCGGCGAAAAAATTCCGAATTTTTACCGAACATTTCCTTAAATTTTGTTTAAAACTTCTAGTTTTTGCAAATTTCTTTGTGCACTGTATTTTGTTGAAAAAATTGCTTTGAAATATCTATCTGCCACCCAAGGTGGATTTAAATTCGCCTTGCTGCCACCCCATCGAGTGTGGTTCAGTGTACTTTTGCAAAGCCAGCCAAAAGCAAAAGTAACGGTCAAAATCGAATTACGATTTTTCACAATTTCGTCAATTACGAGCTATAGAGCAATATGAATAATTAATAAAGCATTTTTGTCAGACACGAACCATGAATGACCAGAAAAAAATTAACGCAGTCGTGTGGTTGGAAAATAATACGAGCTATCGAGGTGACCAATTTACATACAGTTTTGCATAGGGAGGATTAAACTTTGTTACGAACTAACGCGATTTTCAATCAATCAAGCTTGTGAGTTTCACTGAATACATATGTTAAGCTAAAATTAATTTGATTGAAGTTATGTATGGAGGATGGTTCCATGTGTAGAAGTCCACGCAAGTGGGGAAAGTTACTGATCGCCATTCACTTGGGAGTGGCCAGGACGATTCTTCTACATATGGTCCAAGCAGCTCACAACGTCCGGGATTAGCCCACGTATCCTCTGGTTAGCTTCCGAACACCCGTCCGGGAGTGAGCTAAAGTGAGAAGGCGAAGCATCCCAGCATAGCTGGTTGTGCGCTGGGTTTGGGACCCGCCACTTAAAAAGCCCCCCCAATGAAAACAGCAACAAAGCCCCGGATGAGAACTTCCAACACTGATGACGACCCCTGCAAACGAAATAAGGAATACGATTTGAGGGCATGCACCTGGAATGTCCGGTCCCTTAATGGGGAAGGTGCCTCTGCCCGGCTGGTTGATGTCCTCGTGAGAGTTAAGGCTGACATCACTGCCATCCAAGAGATGCGATGGACGGGGCAAGGTAAGGAAAACATAGGACCTTGCAGTCCACACGAGTTAAAAGATAGGCAACTATCTGACTTTCGATGCTTCCAAAATACCACAAAAACGGGTTTTAATAACAAAAAACAGAAACTAGGTATATACCTACATACATATGTATGTTGGAAACCATATAAATATGTATAGTAGCTAGCAAAAATAAGTTTTCAAATGGGCAATTGAATTTGTTTTAGATTTGAATACCACCTTGATCCAAAAGGTCCCGGAACAACCGCCAGGTTAGTCAACTACCAGTTGTCCTACCAAAATTGTATCGCCATTGCTTTACATTTGTAAAAGTTTCGCCGTCTTGAGTAAGTCTACCTCTGAACGTGTTTTGATCTTTTACAGTTTTAACAATGGCTTTGAATTTGCAACGAGGTTGTATCAAATTTTGCGTTAAAAAAGGATTCAATGATGCGAAAACCTTAGAAATGTTGGGAAACTGTTTCGGTGATGATATTCTAAGGAAAACAGTAGTTTACGAGTGATACGAACGCTTCAAAGGAGATCATGAGTCCATCGAATATGACGAATGTAGTGGCAGGCCGTCGACATCGAAAACTGATCGAAAACGTATTGATTGAAGTGCAATAAAGTTGAAGAAAATTTGCTCAATAACCGCAAATTAACCGTCCGAGAGTTGGCAGAGGACTTGGCATTGCTTATGCATCCGTTTAGGATATTGTAGATAATGATTTGGTTGCTGCAGAGATGGTTCGAAAGAACCTGAATTTCATGCAAAAAAGGGGCTGCCCCCGCCACGACATTAAAATCGTGCTTGGCGACTTCAACGCCAGGGTGGGCAAGGAGGGAATTTTTGGTCCCACAGTCGGAAAATTCAGCCTGCACAACGAAACATCCGGTAACGGACAGAGGCTGATCGACTTCGCCGGGGCCCGAAACTTGGTAGTCTGCAGCACCAGATTCCAGCATAAAAAGATACACCAAGCTACCTGGCTGTCTCCTGATCGAAAAACGCGAAACCAGATCGATCATGTTGTGATAGATGGAAGACACGCTTCTAGTGTATTAGATGTACGTACGATCCGAGGAGCCAACATCGACTCGGATCATTACCTTGTTGCAGCCAAACTGCGCACACGCCTCTGTGCAGCAAAAAACGTACATCTACCTACGCAAAGAATGTTCGACATCGAAAAGCTGCAATCACAACAGACAGCCAGAAGATTCGCCACTCGACTCTCACTCCTGCTCTCGGAGAGCACTGCCCAACACACCGGCATGCGCGAGCAATGGAGCAGCATTTCTCGTTCCCTACGTACCGCCGCCGAAGAAGAAATCGGATTCCGGCGAGCCCGAAAAAACAATTGGTACGACGAGGAATGTCATGCTGCCGCCGAAAGAAAAGAAGCCGCCTATAGAGCCACGTTGCGATCGGGCGCAACGCGAGCCATGTGGAATCGCTACAGAGAGCTGAAAAAGGAAGAGAGACGTATTATCCGACAGAAGAAACGAGAGGCCGAAATACGTGAGTGCGAGGAGCTTGAGATGCTGGCCAATAGGAACAACGCCCGAAAATTCTACCAGAAAGTTCGGCGGCTTACAGAAGGTTTTAAGACCGGGGCGTTGTCCTGTAAGAACAAAGATGGCGATCTGGTGACTGACGTACAGAGCAATCTTAAATTATGGAGGGAACACTTCTCGAACCTGTTAAACGGTGACAGCTGCGCATGTCATAGAGAATGTGAAGATCCCGATACCCCAATCGTTGACGACGGAATTGTCGTTCCGTTACCCGACCATGACGAGGTGAGAATAGCGATAACGCGGCTAAAGAACAACAAAGCCGCGGGCGCCGACGGACTGCCGGCTGAGCTATTCAAACATGGTGGCGAGGAGCTGGTAAGGTGCATGCATCAGCTCCTATGCAGAATATGGTCGGATGAAAGCATGCCTGCCGATTGGAATTTAAGCGTGCTCTGCCCAATCCATAAGAAGGGCGATCCTGCAATTTGTGCCAATTACCGCGGGATTAGTCTTCTAAATATCGCCTATAAGGTTCTAGCGAGCGTATTGTGTGAAAGGCTGAAGCCCACCGTCAACCAGCTGATTGGACCTTATCAGTGTGGCTTCAGACCTGGAAAGTCTACCATCGACCAAATATTCACAATACGCCAAATCTTGGAAAAGACCCATGAAAGGAGAATCGACACACACCATCTTTTCGTCGACTTCAAAGCTGCATTCGACAGTACGGAAAGGAGTTACCTGTATGCCGCTATGTCTGAATTTGGTATCCCCGCAAAACTAATACGGCTATGTAAGATGACGTTGCTCAACACCAGCAGCGCCGTCAGAATTGGGAAGGACCTCTCCGAGCCGTTTGATACCAAACGAGGTTTCAGACAGGGTGACTCGCTGTCGTGTGACTTCTTTAACCTGATGTTGGAGAGCATCGTACGAGCCGCAGAACTTAATCGCTCAGGCACAATATTTTATAAGAGCGTACAATTGTTGGCGTATGCCGATGATTTTGATATCATCGGCCTTAACAACCGCGCTGTTAGTTCTGCCTTCTCCAAACTGGATAAAGAGGCAAAGCGAATGGGTTTGGTGGTGAACGAGGACAAAACGAAGTACCTCCTGTCTTCAAACAAACAGTCGGCGCACTCGCGTATCGGCACCCACGTCACTGTAGACAGTTATAATTTCGAGGTTGTAAAAGACTTCGTTTATTTAGGAACCAGCATTAACACCGATAACAATGTCAGCCTTGAAATCCAACGTAGAATCTCTCTTGCCAACAAGTGCTACTTTGGACTAAGTAGGCAACTGAGCAGTAAAGTCCTCTCTCGACGAACAAAACTAACACTCTACAAGACTCTCATCATCCCGTCCTAACTTATGGCGCAGAAGCTTGGACGATGACAACATCCGATGAAGCGACGCTTGGAGTGTTCGAGAGAAAGATTCTGCGTAAGGTTTTTGGACCTTTGCACGTTGGCAACGGCGAATATCGCAGGCGATGGAACGATGAGCTGTATGAGCTTTACGATGACATAGACATAGCGCAGCGAATAAAGATCCAGCGGGTTCGTTGGCTGGGTCATGTCGTCCGAATGGATTCAAACGCTCCGGCTTTGAAAGTATTCGATGCGGTACCAGCTGGTGGTAGCAGAGGAAGAGGAAGGCCTCCTCTGCGTTGGAAAGATCAGGTGGAGAAGGACTTGGCTTCACTTGGTGTGTCCAATTGGCGCCGGTTAGCACGAGAGAGAAACGACTGGCGCGCTTTGTTAAGCTCGGCCAAAATCGCGTAAGCGGTTATCGCGCCAATTAAGAAGAAGAAGAAGTTATGTATCTGTTTTGCTTTTTGATTAAAAAATATACTGGATTTTTAAAGTCATTGATGTTTATTACTTGGACTCTTAAAAATCGATGTTCGGTCAATCTCTAGTTGTAACTCTTTTATAAAACCGAACATTGGCGCTTCAAATAGTGTAATTATTCTAGAGCTAAACGTAACTTAAACTTATGTGCAACCTGCGAACAGTTGATACATGTGTATTAATGATTACTTATGCCTTAAGAAACTTAAGTTACGTAAATTGAGAATCATGCTAATATTAATTTCTTCTAAATTTGAAATTGTGCAAGTGATATTCATTTTTTGTATAAATTTATTTGACATGTACCTTTAAAAACTTATATATGGTACGTTGTAAAGCTGTTAGGTCCAGACTAATATGAAGGATATGTTTTCCCATAAATGCGTACTTTTTAAAAGTGTTGTTTAGGTGTGAGAGAGTAGGAGGCCAGGATCCACTCCATGAGGTAGCGATTACGTTTTGTAAGGAGTATTTATCGAGTTCAATGAAAGTGAGAAGAAAAACATATGAAAAAATGTAATGCTTTCATTTATTTGGCTTGAGACTGTATGAGACAGTCAATTTGACAGCTTGTGTAAACATCTTTAAGCCTTTAAGTAACTTACGTTAACCTTACGTCTAGAGTAATTACACTATCACTGTCTCCTTGTCTTCTTCCGCCTCGCTGTTTGTTCTCTGCACACTAGCTAATTCGTCATTCTCATCCGAGGCATACTCTTCTTCAACTCCCGTCTTTTCATTCAAGTTCATTACTTCTTCCTCTTCATTGTACTCATTCACTCTGTAGGCCTGGAAATTACCAATTTTTTTTCCATCGATGTAATGGTAGTCAAAGAAGCACTTGTTGCAAACATATGCAGGATCGTGTAGTTGACGATCACTTTTCGTTACAATAAATGTATACCGCCGTGTGCCACACATATTGCATACACGATTGTTAAAATGACCGAAAGAGCACAGACGCGGATATAGTTGATGCTGGCTGCACGCTACTCCAGGTGTTAGCACTTCGACTTGGGAGATGATGAAGACATGCTCACAATTGCCGTGATGCTGGTATAATTGAGGGAAACCTATGCTAACATTTAAATCTAAAAATTGTGTAGTTTCCATTTGCGCTACTTCAAAACGTAAATCCTTAAGCCCAATGGCTTTTTTGGCCCAATTTCGAATGACCTCTGAGTAATCAGCGTTGTCGGAATTTCGTCGGTCGTTATAAAAGGTATTGTTTATAAAGAAATATGCTGGATCTGTTGTCTTTACTGGTAGTTCAGCATTGGGATTATTGCTAATATCGAAGAAACGTTTCTTTTTGCACACACAGGATATCTTATCGCGCAAATCACTAAGATAATTCGAGCCTAGACACTCAAATTCTTCGGAAAATACAGGTTTCTCTAAACTTTGACCAGTATGAACAACACGTGCTGGACGGTAAATGCGTACTTTTACAATTATGTCATTGTAAAAGTTACTAGATTCATATTTCTCACTTTGTTGCCGAACTGGAAGCGCAACCATAGCATAAGTTTCCCTTGAGCGTTTAAAAGGATTCCGATGTTGAGTGCTGTTTTTACCCGTAATAAGCTCTTTATATGTTTTTAAGTCGGTCTCATTAACTGTTAAGGGAATACGGGAGGGGTTTGTAATTCCTGGTTCAAATGTTATAATGTTGGCATCATTTTCTTGGTTTAGTTGCTCTAAAGAGCATTGAGTGGTTACGACTTTGAAACGTGTTGGGCTTTCAGATAAATTCATTGTTCTTTGAATATCTTCATGACATTTCGGTATAATCATAGGTTCTAGAAATGCCCTCCAATCATTTAAAAACTTCCGAAGTGAAAGAGGAGGCTCCATCTCTTGGCCTAGTATTTCTTCCATTCTGACAATTAGTAGTTTACTGCAAAGACGATATAAATTGGTTCTATATTGAAAAAATATATATGTATAATAATTATATATTATATATATATAATATATATATAATTCTAAATATTATATAAAAAAATAAATAAGTATACATGTTTATTAATTAATTCAAACTTTTATTTATTTAAATGCTAAACTTCAAGGATCAAGCGTTATTATCGAATGATTGGAATTGCTTTATAGCTTCTTCGTATGACATATTTATTTGAAGATTAACCTCCTCGGATTGTGTTTTAGTTTGGCTTTGATCTGTGCTCTCGTCACCTTTTTCGGGAGACGACTCATTATTTCCAATATTTGGCCTATCCTGGGTTGCTTCAAATTCTTTTTTTTCCACAAATATTCGTTCAAAATTTATAACTTTATTGGTTTTTGCGAAAAATTTATATTTTTGACGGCAGCTTTGTTCAAATAAGGGATCTGAGGGAGCTGCGTCTAGATCCTTTTCAAAGAAAACACACGTCCCCATTGGATAGTCATAAGTTCCTGTTGATATTTTTACATGTGTTTTTTTTTTCTTTCAATATATTGTATTTTTGCTCAAGTACCTTTGAATATGTTTCCATTCACTTCAGCAACTGGGTCAGCTTCAAGTCCAATTATTTTTACTGCTATGTTTTCGTTTAGTTCAAGTGGGCCAAGTTGATTCTTGAAGTCAGCGTAAATTAAAAACTCCTCCTCTTCATAGTCAGATTCTTCGTCCACATTCATTATGAATGATAAATTTAAAAAAATGGTCTAACACTCTACCAAAACCATACCAAAGCGGATTGATTTATATGTATGTATGAGTTCGCCTAAACATTTAATCTGACAACAGCTGACTTACGGTCGGTGATGTTTTTATTTTGACATATTGTATTATCGGTACAAGTAGCTAGGTACTGTTTGTGGACATTATAATGTAATAGCGTTTTCTGTTATCGTAATGCATTACGTAACGTACATATTAACTGCACGGTCTACTAGACAGGGCTAGTGCTTTTTTTGCGAGATACAACGAAACGTTGCCAAATTGGCCAGTACGTCAAATCATTTGACAAAACCAGTAAGTCTTCGAAAAATCATAGAGAGTGACGAAGAAAATGAGAGAATCGGGAAATTATTAGTATACAAGTGTGTATTATCTTTCCAAATTTGTCTCACGTGAATGCCAAAATATTCTGTTCTTCACCAGAGCTACTTATACTTTTTTCAACATATTCCTAAGCAAGGTAAGCACCTATATCACCTATAGATGGTGATATCGATTCTACAACTATAAAAATATGGTAGGCTAATATATATATATACGTATATATATATATATATACCTTCCAGGAAAAGTATCAGTACACAAAGAAATGAAAGCAACATATTAAGCAATTCATTGTAAAAAACTAAAACTTTTATGAGAAATGTTTAGTCAGTAATTTTTCTACAATTTCTGTACATTTATATACAAAACATTTCATTTCTCTGTGTACGGATACTTTTTCTGGCAGGTGTATATTGTCTTGTTCATAGAGTTACGTGCTTTTTTCTCAAAATGTTGCTCTTTGACCAGCCAAAAGTGCAATAGTTTCTACCGTGACGGTAGCGTTGTTCACGTGATTTTAATTTATGCCTGTACAAAAGTTCGTTAGAACTCACAAGTGACAAAAATATGATATTCAAAATTTGATTTGGGGTAGAAAGAAATAAAATGGGGTTACATTTTTTTTTTCAAGAACATAAATCCAGTAAATAAAATACCCTAGTAAAATTTTATAAAATTATTTATTAACTGATATTTTAGTGTTGTGTTATTGTTTACTCTTAAATTTCTAACTTTTTTTTAACAGTTGTTTTATAGTGTGGTAAGCTTTACAATGGCTTTTACACGCTGAGATGAATGCCTTATAATTTTAACCAAGCAAACTCTCATATTCATAAAGATCTATTACAAACGAGTAAATGAGATACGGCAAAAGCGAATTTTGATTTGACAGCTGGTTTCACTGCACAAGTTTCTTTCGAACAACCGGCGTGTGAAGGTAGTGAGGTTTGCTTTCTTCGTGTAAAAATAATTCGCGTGCGTGAACAAAAATATAATACGTCGCAAATTTAGAGGTGTTTCGTTCATTTTAATTTAAATTGAAATTTGTTATATCAATCGGTAAGTACTTACGATTATGAAGACGTGGCAATTAAATGCAATCGGTGGGTGGAAAAGCAAAAATAGTTGGATAGTTTGTTAAAAGGGTCTTGGTACCGTCTTGGTTTCCCACTCAAAATTTCTCTTTTGTACACGTTCGCACTCACACATTGACGTAAAATCATTCGCTCAAAATGGCTGACGCCATCTTGGGCGAATTTAGGTTGTCAAAAGAAGAAAATGAAAACTGAAACATTTTGGAACGTCACAGATTTTAGGCAAAATAAGAGGTGAGAGAGCAGCCCGTGCAGACTCTTTTATTACAATACAGCAACAACGAAGGGAGAACTTGTGAAGCTAACCGCGTCTGGGGAGCTTTTCTGTGAGGTTATTTATTTGGTGGAAGCTTTAAATTATCGATTAGCAAAATGGCAGACGAAGATTTATCGTTGAACGAAGATCAACTTCTGGACAATCTTGACGAGGCAAATGGCGAGCACGAAGCGGAACTAATGAACGAAAACGAGGTGAGTACCTGCAAAATAAATTGCAAACCTTTGTGGAAGCGACGGCGTTTGTATTCCGGTTTGGTAATTCCACATTTGTTGCAAGAAACTGGTTTTGCGGGAGTTTGCATAAAAGATGGAATCCAAACTAAGCAAAAGCTCATAAAGACGCCACTGCTGTATTAAAAAAATTAAGAGCGGCTCATTACATTGTATGTTTTTGATGACATTGTTGGGCGTGTGCAGTTTTGCAGAAGTGAATTACATATTTACAAAATACATTATTTAAGTGTATCCATTTTTTCTCTTGTACTTTGTGCTTGTCTATCCTGCACCCTACATTTGTGGCGATTTTTCGCATATCCCATTTTGGAAAAGGAGGAAGCCAATATGCAAATCGATCCTGAACTAGAGGCAATTAAGGCGCGTGTTAAGGAAATGGAGGAGGAGGCCGAAAAAATTAAACAAATGCAATCTGAAGTTGATAAACAAATGGCCGGCTCGACAACGGGCTTGGCTACGGTGCCATTGTCGATGGAAGAGAAGCAAGAAATTGATACACGTTCCGTATATGTGGGCAACGTAGACTATGGAGCTTCAGCTGAAGAACTAGAATCACACTTTCATGGTTGTGGTACTATCAATCGAGTGACCATTTTATGTAACAAAGCTGATGGCCATCCCAAAGGCTTTGCTTATATTGAGTTCGGCTCAAAGGAATTTGTTGAGACTGCATTAGCTATGAATGAAACCCTTTTCAGAGGCCGACAAATTAAGGTTTGTATACTTTGGTAGTGCTAATGCATTATTGGTGTGCAATAATAAACGAAAATCTAATGAATGTTTGCGTTTTTGCAGGTTATGTCGAAACGCACCAATCGTCCTGGACTCTCCACGACAAATCGTTTCGCGCGCGGTAGCTTCCGTGGTCGAGGTGCACGTATATCTCGCGCCTGTTGTCACACTTCCTTCCGTGGCTCTCGACGTCCAATGTAAGTCTGTTGCGGAAAATATATTTGCAAATATGTTTTTAACTTTAAATCGGGTTTTGTTTCAGAAGGGGTTATCGCGGACGTGCTAATTACTACGCACCTTACTGATTAATGTTTTATTCCTACTTCTAAGGTAAGTCTATTCTATTTATTAATTTCTATTTTAACTACTATATTGGCTTTAAGTTTCATTACCCATTGTTTGATTTTCAAAAACAAACGAAAAACATTTTTATTTATGTACAAAGTTTTATAAATAACTAATGGAAGAGTGTAACCATTACCTTTTTGGATATATATTATATATTTAAAACCTCCTTTTTTGTTTCTAGTTTACAATTTTACTATAAATATTTCACGTAGACATTTACATACCAGGTAGTTAAGTACTTAAAAAAAAGGTCCAAAGCATCTTAGGCAAATTTTTTTATAGTAAGATAGTTAATAAATGAAAGAGGAGAAAGCAGACTTTCAAAAATTTGCTGGAACAGAGCTACATTATTTTTTCGGATTGCTATATTTTTTGCATATGTAAGTAAATTTGACATCTATTTGGTTTCTAATTGACTACTTCTCTATAAATATTCGCGTGAAGCCATTGCATTACTTAAGTAATGTTTATAAAAAACCTTAGATTCTTAGGCAAGTTTGTATAGTAAGATAGTTCATAAATGAAAAAGTGTAGAAAGCAGACTTAATCTGTTGTTGTAACAGCATAGAATTTGGCGAAGTCAGAGAAAATTTGATCCATGAAAAATCTCTAGAACATTACTGATGTGGTAAGGCTGAGGTGTAGACAACACTATATAACTACTTTTGTCTACTGTCCTTATTCAAAACTACTACAATCGTAAATAAAGTATTTTCCAACCAAGGGTTGCCGCCTCAGTAAACTAGTACTGCCTGGTTCGTTGAACCTCGCCCTTTGCTATCTATGCAGGTAGGCAGCTAGAAACATTCTTTCTTAGGGCTGGCATCGATTCTAATCTTTGCCCGAAGTTTATTCCTGCTGCGTTTGACAAAACCGGCTACATCCGCACTCGTTGTTGTTGTAACAGCATAAACATTCCCCATTCTTACATACGGGGAATGCTGCAGGAGTGGCAATCATTGGCCGGATATAAACCCGGGTCGTTTCGGTAACGTAGAACCGATTGCCGTGGAAATGAAGAACCGACTGCCGTGGACACGGCACTCGTCTTCTTCTCTGGGTGGAGTCATCTTAACTTGTTTAGGCCTTAAGTCTCATACGGAGTAGGCCACACGGTTTGTGTCTACTTGCTCCTGTCGTCTTCAGGTCTCTATTTCGTACAATGCGCCGTTTCGTTAGGCACAATTGGAGCAGCATCATTCTCTCCTTTTATCCCGCTGACTCTCCCATCATCCCGCTGACCCTCCCATCATCCCGTTCCAACCAATGGTTCTTGGTCCCCAACACTGTCACCTCGTAACCTGACGTAAGTCGAGTTCAATTCTTCGGATATGCTCTGTTCTGTAGAGCTCTGCACTCTCTGCTGTAGAGTTTGACACGACCATGTCCCAGCATTAGACCACAACAACAACAGCGGCATGCGTAGCAGACAATTTCACGCGTCCTTCACACTGCGAAATGCGGTCCTCCTATACACCTTAAGATCTTACGATTTAACTGCAACGGACTCTGGAACAAGATTGTTGCGGGCCAAGAAACAAAACTTCTTAGTAGTTCCCCACTGATTACCAATGAAGACTACAATGTTTATAGTCCACCATATTGTGCAATACCGTTTTATCGATGAGAAGGATCTTAGAATGTCGGGGCACAACACTAACCATCTATTCACCTGTCTCCTTGAATCCACTCACCTAATACCCTTCTCCTTTTCGACCCACCCTGTCGAAATGGCATGTGTTTTCGGGCTACTGGTAAATGAGGTGCCTGGCAGGGCTTTGTATACTGCTATAACAACAATAACAAATAAGCGTGTTCAACATACAGGTCGCCCGGTATTAAAGTATGCACCACCAATTTTGTGTGCGAGGACTAGAAGGGCGCTGGGACCAGACAAGAA
The DNA here is from genome assembly GCF_028408465.1 of Anastrepha ludens. Classification (NCBI taxonomy): domain Eukaryota; kingdom Metazoa; phylum Arthropoda; class Insecta; order Diptera; family Tephritidae; genus Anastrepha; species Anastrepha ludens. The sequence continues at coordinate 3,988,460 of NC_071502.1, forward strand.
TTGTAGACGAAGAGTTCGAATTTCCACGTAATACTGGCTATCCTATGTTCTCGATATTGTAGCAGGTTCAACTTCTTCTTACCCAGGCTAGACTTCCACATACCAAACGTATGAAAAATATGTGGAAAACGGCACTAAGCACCTCGTTACATTCCCAATTCAACTTATTTATCTTAAACCCCTTTCCTTTAGCCTAACCCGTCGAAACAACAGCACTTTTCGTGGGCCTAGGCGAACTCTAGTTGAAGCTGTGCAGGCAGTAGAACAAATGTATAAAAAGGATTACACATAGAAAGACATTACAATACGTTTTATTATTATTTTATATAAAGATTTTTCCCGATTAGTATAGAATGAGTGTTTAATTTACTTCTGTATGTATATGTATAATATCCACCATAATAAGCTGTATATAAAAATTGTTCAACTTTCCTACTCGGCAATATCTTCTCATTTACATACATATGTCACTAAAAAGTATATTTGAAAAACACCAAAATAAGCCTTTCACCTGTGATATCCCATTTATTTGAAACACCTTTTTAATCCAACTAATTTGATTTCAGATTTTTTTTACAATATATAAAATGATTTCAAAAAACATTATACATACCGTTCGTTACCAATCTCCTTAAAAATAAAGATGTCAAAAAATATTTAATGACCAAATAGAGCATCAGACAAAAAAGTAGACAGCAGAAAGGAAAAAAAAGAAAATTGTAAAAAAAGGACCAAATTGCTTATAAAAGCGAATAACAAACAACAATAAATGGTAAAACTAAAATATACTGCTAAATAAATACAGCCTGAAAAAAGAATACAACGAGAAATAAATTACAGAAACAGTCAAAAGATGGATTTTCATTATTTCATTGGTTATAATGTTTTTTGAACAGCAACACAACAACATCCCCGTTTAAACAGTTTTAATTTCCCAACTTTTAATCATTCAACAAGTTCTTAAAGATGTACAAAAGAGGAAAAGAACTCACAAAAGAAAAAATGCCAAAATAAAGAAAAGATAATAAAATAAAAGATGCAAGAAAGAAGCAGATAAAGAAGAAAAAACAAAAGCAAAAGAGCAAAAGACGAAAAGAAGAAAAAATCGCATCGTGAAAAGATGAAAAAAAATTAAAATATAATATAAAAGGCCAGAAAGCAAATAAAGATGTATTATGAAGATAATATTAAAAAATGAAAACATCCGAAAAAAACATCAACTTTGAGAAAAAGAAACAAAATATAAAAATGGCAGGCAGTAAAGAAGCAGTACTAAAATAACATATAATAAACGATATAACGTTTAAAATATTAGGAAAAAAAAATCGATTACATTTAAAATAAATATAAAAAATATGCATACATTCTACTTCTAGTAAGAATTCAAAATAAATTTTGATGAAAATAAATAAAACCATAAAATGTTTTATAATGTGTTTTTATTAAAAATTATGAAAATAAAAGGTTTGATATAATGCGTTCAACCAACATGATTTCTAATTTAATGTAAAACATGTTGTACTGTAAATTTTTTTATTTATTTATTTATTTATTTTTCAATCTACGATATTACTTAGTCTTGCCATGAATTCTGTGGCAAATTTTACAATCAAAACGGCGAGAACAAATTCGCAAAAAAAAGGTCCGTTATTTTTGCCTTTGTTCGTATGCATTAACTACTCATAAACTATACTCAAATGAAAGCCTTCCGCCACTCATCTGGTCATCTTTTGACAACGCGCTTGAAGAAAATTAGACTCGACAGATGCAAGCAAGAGAAAATTTTCACTCTTGAACAAGTTTTTAATAAGCAAAATGACAAAATCTATGCCGTTTCCACGGCAGTCGGTTCTACGTTACCGAAACGACCCGGATTTATATCCGGCTAAGGATTGCCACTTCAGCAGCATTCCCCGTATGTAAGTATGGGGAATGTTTATGCTACAACAACAACAAAATCTATGCTAAAACTTCTAAAGACGCAAAAAATGTTCCAAGGGTTCAGCGTGGACATTATACAACCTCCGTAATGGTTTGGTGAGAAGGGTCTTGTAAAGACGCTTAATAAAAGGGCTTAAACCACGGCAAAAGTGTACCAGAAATATGCCTTTGAAGGTGTGGTGAAGCAGTCGAGCAGTACTCTCTCTAATGGAGAGCGTTGGATCTTCCAGCAAGATTCCGCTCCAGCCCATAAGGCTAAAACCACCCAGCAGTGGTTAAAAAACAATATTCTTGGGTGCATAGCCGAGAAGATTGACCGTGTGGAAGTCAAGATCTGAATCCATTGGACTAAAGTTTATGGTCAGAATTGGAGAACATCAGCTGTCAAACACTTCACAGAAATTTGGAGAGTCTCAATCATTAGTTCGAGCAGCGACGTCAATATCCATGGAAACCGACCGTGGTGCAATAGCTGAAAGGCCTAATCGTTTGAAGGCTGAAAATTATTTGTTTTTAATATTTACATGATTAAATAAAACTAACTTCACATCTATAACGGACTTAACTTGTAACAGAACTTATGGGAGGACTAAGTATATGGGGTCGAACTGCTACGCCAAACGAAAGCTTCGTTTTAGGGACGATATCACGGATATGTGACGAAATTTAATTTTTCGTTGAAATAAAGGACTTAACTTCAATAACCTGCTAGAGAACTGAACCCGAGATGAAATACCTACATATATTCTATGTTCTAAAGTGCTGTCTTAAGGGACCCACGATGTCCCGACAGAGCTTCTGTTGCAAAGATACGATTTGATTCACTTGACCCTTTAAGAGTTTTGGTTTATTTTGAAAATGTGCTCGGGTGTACCTTCTTATATTATGTAGGCGATGACTAGTATATTGACTGTCGCGCATAATCGACATTTAACAAAAAAATTCCATCATTTCATGACGAGTATACTTGACATAAACGCTTAAAGGGTTAATAAAATTGGAATGAAAGCCCAAGCGGTAGCCAATCGATGATTCAAATTCTCGTATGAACGGTCGGTCAAACAAACCCTATCGTTTTGGGAGTTTACGAATTTCTCAATATGAAAAATTTTCTCGCCAGAAAACACAATGTTCGGAAATCGACAGCTTTCGGCCAAGAAAACAACTCCTTCGTTCCCTCAAGTCTGACTTGTTGCTTTGGTGTGAGATCATGCGCCTTTTGGATCTTGTAAGGCTTGATTTTGAGATAATTTTTCAGGTGCTACATTCAGACTTTTGAACCATTTCACGTGACGTGATTACTGATTTTCTTAATTCGCGTTTACTCTCGGCTAAATGTTGCCGCGCACTTGTAAACAATACTCTGGACTGTCATTTAGTCAACTAGCGGACAACTGATGCCCGTGCATCAGCTGCGCGAGCGGTCTGAAGTTGGTTTCGAGTGCCGGACCCTGTATATACATAATATGTACACTTACAGTTTGTCTCATAAATCTTTTCATATGAAAATATTTTACTAAGAATAATTTTAAAGTGGATTTCGAAAGTAATAAACGTATTAATTAAGATAATTATTTATTTAAAGTTATTTAGAACAAAAGCACAGTAGTTTTGAGGGATCTAGGATATGTATATAAAAGAATTACAAACAATAATTTCATAGAAAATATTTTTTTATTAATAACCATACTATTACAATCAGGGCCGTGGAGAGCATATCCGGGCCCGGGGGAAAAAGTACCCGATCCCCCCCCTCTCGTCGGGCCTGATTACAATACCCGGCATCCGTTGCTATGCCTCGTTGAATAAAACCAAAACAACCAATCAGAAAAATATCAACCAAAATTATTTTTATTAATTTTCTATCTCAGACCTTTTTTGAACTTTGCATTTGGGTCATAGTTGAATAGCTTATGCGGATTATGAAGTCTAGAGTAGGCTATAAATAGTGGGAAATAGGAAAAACTAAGATTTTTTAGATTCAATTTAAGCAAATATTCGATTATTAGTGACAAATGAGAGTGGTGGCGCGGCCTGGGCGTTGTGGGAAGGGAGTTCCATCATAAAAACATGCCTATAACCTTCATTGGGTGAAAATATGAATGTATAAAAATTTTTACGTCATTTGGTGTTGTCGTATCGTAGTGATGCGCGGACAACGTACAGACATTCACCTTTATAGTATAGATATATAGGATCTCTAACTCCTAGTTGGAGCATAAGGCATCCATAACTCCTATTCGCCATCGAACACCGTTTTGTGAAAGGGCTCTAAGTTCATTGCAAGTCTTATTCAAAAAACCTCATTCCGCCTCCGTTGAACGGCGATAGGTGGTTTGAGGCCAGCCTACATTTCGTGCTGTCTGTTGGAGGGAGTTCCATCGCAGCGTCTGTTTGGCGATGTTGTCGTCACTCTTCCTCAGGGTATGGCCGATCCATTGCCATTCACTTCTTCGAATTTCACTCGCCACTTCGGATTGTTTACCCTTTCTCAGTAATTCGGTGCCAGATATAGTTCGAAGAGCAGTAAAAGGAGTTGCCAAAATGCGGCCATCGGGCAGGTTTTGTAATTCACTTCTGAGCGAATTTCAATGTAATTATCAGAGAATATCAATGAAATTAACACTTAAAGGCTACTAAAATAGGCAGTAAAATATCTGAAATTTGTTTTGCTCATCGTAATTCATTTCATTTTTATTCGTGAAAGTTTATTAACATCAAATGAATGAAATATAATTTATGTGTGAACAAAATAAGAGTAGTTAAATGCGAAAATAACAGGACGTTTCAAGATGATTCAACCGTACTATTTCATATGTTTATTTGTTTTATTTTATTTCCCCCAACATTTCAACTGCTTGCCGTGCGCCTCGTAACTTATAGTATGGGCATAACCATATTCGCTGTGATTGTGATGTAGTTGTTGTTGGTAGCACACCTCTGCATAGTTCCATTGGTCTTAAGATTGTACTTTGTGTTTGTTTGTGTGTTGTTTTTGGGATTTGGCACCGGCAACTCTTCACATGTGAACGCATCTAGTTCTTCTTGAGGCTTTCTTGTACCAGCGATAAGTTCTTGCTGATGAAGCACTTGAATCCACGGTAGGCCCATGTACACGAATCAGATTTCTGTTCATTCTTGTCAGCGCACTTCTCAATATCGGCTTTCAGAGCATCTTTGTTTTCCTTATTGTGGCCAAGTTGAGCAACCAGATTTTGTGTCTTGAAACCTTCGGTAGGACTGAATAGTTGGAATTTGTTGAAAACGCACTCAATGTAGCATCGCGTCACCTCATCATCGGGGAACTCGAACTTCTTGTACTTCTCAATGTGATCTGCTGGGACCTTCTTCGCTTCCATACATTCTTTGCGCGCCTTCAGCAAATCATCCTGATTACGTACCTTGTACTCCTGGGCAGCGGCCTGTAATGAAATGGGGAAGGAAAAGTTGAGAGGGCAAGGAAAAACGAAAACACAATAAGGATAGTTATTTAATAGTTATTTATGTAGTTTTTAGTAAATTCTTAGTGACTCCTTACTAAAGCGAACAATGCGAGTAAAACGGCGATAATATACTTCATTTTGATTAAAATTCGTAATTCTTGTTTAAGGTTTCTAAGGATATCTGAATTGGTTGCTAGTGCAATCGTAAACGTCTGAAAATTCGAAAACTGACTGATAAAATTTTCAAATAGAACTTTGCCTTATATAGTTTGTCCGATAAAAACCAGTGCCTCCATGTCAACTGAGTGGGTGATGTGGTTGCCAATTCCATCGCCAGTGCGCTGCTCGTATGTACATATGTACTTATGTACACGCATATTGTACATGCATAGATGAGTGTGTGTCTCGATTGTATGCTTTATTATGGCATCCATTTGTAGGTAGTTGTGTTGTGCACACACATATGTATGTTTGTATGTGGGCTAAGTGATTGAGCTGCAGGAGCGAGCATTCAAGTGCAATTTGTTTATCACTGTCATGTTGGAATGTGTGTGCGTTTGAGCGCTTCTTGCTATTCGGTAGCGTATTCGCACAGTTAGTAATAGGGACCGAAAACAACATTTACCCTGTTAATACAAAACAATCTCGACATAATCGCTCTCTCTATATACAGGCTGATTGTGTTGGATTTAATAGCTGCCGCTTTAGTATGCTCTAAAGTGGATGCGTCGCACACAAATTCGTACATATGCACATACATATGTATGCACAGACAGTTGTTGATCTCCTCAAATCGTAACGAAATTTGGAAAATTTTCAATTTGTAATGGACTTAATTGCAATATGCATAAACCATGAATACGTATAAAAGTATATCTATGTATATACATATATACACTATCTATGCACATACATATGTATGTAGGCATGTATGTGTACATGTATGTATGTATGCAAATCTAGAAATATCGCGGGCCAAACAAATAACTAATTACGATCTGTTGAGGTTTGAATTAATTTGTTGTCTCAAAGAACTATCAACAATGGATGTGTGTATGTATATACATACATATGTATATATAGTATGTACTCACGTTGGGGGACAAATTTAGTAATATGATTTCTCACGAAAATTGCCTCATTTGCTAATTGGTGCAGATTTATTAGTTAGCTAATAGTTAGGTCATTTCATAAGCTTCAGTTAACCTGGTACAATGTCTCGTTCAACGAGAAGTGTTCATTTTGATAACATAAAGCAATTTATTTTTATCTTTTTCTTTGATACCTTCTACAACTTCAACTTCTTTACTACTAACTAGATATAATTTTAGTTTGATTATTAATTCTTTTATCTAGGATTTAATTATCTTTTTCAATAATTTTAAAAACAGCCTACGTTTGACTTAAATAAATAATAAATAATTAATAATAAAAACAAAAATGTGCCGTGGAGAACTTAAGTCTACATATATATATATTGTATATATATATAATTGGCGCGTACACCCTTTTTGGGTGTTTGGCCGAGCTCCTCCTCCTATTTAAGCCGACTCCGAACGGCAGATATTTTTATGAGGAGCTTTTTCATGGCAGAAATACACTCGGAGGTTTGCCATTGCCTGCCGAGGGGGACCGCTATTAGAAAAATGTTTTTCTTAATTTTGATGTTTCACCGAGATTCGAACCTACATTCTCTCTATGAATTCCGAATGGTAATCACGCACCAACCCATTCGGCTACGGCGGCCGCCATCTACATACATCAGTATATTTTCTTATTTCTCAGAAGTTATAAAATACTTGAAACACCTGTTGATATCGATTTTTTCCGAATTCGTATTTATTTATAAATTTACAAAATTTAAATTATTTCACTTGATTTATAAAAAAAAAAATTTACAAAACAACAAAAAAGCGGTATGATAAAAGTCTACATACAGTTCAATCAGCTTAAAAATATTGGGTAGTCGAAAAAGTCTTTTCGTATTTCTAATCAAACTTCAACTCATTTTTTTTATATTGTATTTATAATGAACTTTATTAAACCAAATATGTACCATTTTGGTCGACCACCTTTTGACATTTTTCTTCTAGAGACATTATTCCATCAGTGTAAAACTTTTGTGGTTTCTCGGCGAAAAACTGTGACAATTAATTTTCACAGGCTTCTTTTGAAGCCAACTTTACTCCATTAAGGTGCTAGGTCAGGGCTATATGGTGGATGCATCAAAACTTCCCAGCCAAGCTCACCCAGTTTTTGCCGAGTCATCAAAGATGTGTGTGGCCTAGCGTTGTCGTGATGGAAAACGACACCCTTTCTGCTGATCAGTTCTGGCCGTTTTTTTTCGATTTCGGTCGACCGGAGCGAGGTGCATCTTTCACATCGAAATTTCCAGAACGGAAGCGAGCGAACCATTGTTGTGCTACACGAACTGATACAGCATCGTCTCCGTAAACTTCACAAATTTCATTGGTGGCTTGCGTGGCATTCTTCCCTTTTTTATACAAAAATTTCAAAATATAGCGAATTTCTTCATTATTTTCACTCATTTTTGAACAGCTATAACTCTTTTTCAACTTCTCCGAATTTAATTTGTTTTTGGTTAAATGAAGCTTAAAATGTCACCTTTCTAACACCATATGATATGACACAATGTGATTGGTAGCACTGGAGATAGATGACTCCAACGACATCTATTGACAAAATACGAAAAGACTTTTTCGACTACCCAATATTCATTTTGAAACTAGCTTTTCTACTAACTTTCTTCTAAATAGTAACTTTCTTGAAGAAAAATTACTTTACATAAGCGTATGCGATGTTTGAAATTATTTCAATTCATTTTAGTAAATTAAAAGACAAGCGGGATGTGCTTTGTATCACAACGGAAAACCATTCTAAAATGATTGACGTGCAGAATAAATTACTATATTCCTCGAAGAAAAAGCCAATAGAGATTGTTAATTATAACGCAAATATGTCTGGCATATACAGATGTGATTACATAATATCTTATTATTCCTCACCTAAAAAACTTATCCGTTGGTACAAGAAGGTTCTATTCCATCTATTAGATATTTCTGTATGCAATTCTTATTACATTTATAAGAAGATATATATATATATAGATAATTTGCGCGTACACCCTTTTTGGGTGTTTGGCCGAGCTCCTTCTCCTATTTGTGGTGTGCGTGTTGATGTTGTTCCATAAATGGAGGCACCTACAGTTTCAAGCCGGCTCCGAACGGCAGATATATTTTTTTTTATGAGGAGCTTTTTCATGGCAGAAATACACTCGGAGGTTTGCCATTGCCTGCCGAGGGGGACCGCTATTAGAAAAATGTTTTTCTTAATTTTGGTGTTTCACCGAGATTCGAACCTACATTCTCTCTGTGAATTCCGAATGGTAGTCACGCACCAACCCATTCGGCTACGACGACGAAGATAAGAAGATAAATTATCCAAAAATATTGGTTTCCTTGATTTTAGAGACAATCTAATACATACGCTTTTAAAAATACTACAGTATTCAAATGGTCGAGACTTTATGCTTATAATGGCAACTCAAAAACTCATATTAGATACACTCCGTCAACACATTTGCAGGATGTACACTAGGCCGGGTCGAATTGTGGGGAGGCCAAAAAATCACCCATTGTTCTGTGAAAATCATATTCTAGGGATCAAAATAAGAATCTTTGCCGAAGGAACCATACCTCTAAAACGAATTCTGATGTCCCCCAATTTGGGTCGAACTTTTTATTTTCTTTTCTCATGGTGATATTTTGAAATGATTGTATGGGGGGAGTTCCAGGGGGTGTGCCACTGGCATGGGTGGATCGGCCGTCCAAAGTTAGTGGAGGTCGGTCATACATTTGGGCTCGATTGGAGCACTCTAAATGGGTCAAAGTGGGATTTTTCGATCGACCCAAATTGGGGGACATCAGAATTCGTTTTAGAGGTATACGATTTTCACAGAGCAATGAGCGATTTTTCAATCGACCCGCCCTAATGTACACTATAAGAAAAAAATGCCTACACCTTTGTTACAGGAAAAATTAAAGAAATTCTCATGATACCGATGTCAGAACAGTATAAATAAGCCCCAACTGTGTCCTGGAGAATACTTCGCACAAAGGCACTTACCTCCTGAAGATCACAATACCTCAAATTCGGATATGGAATCCTAAAAATATTCAATCATAATGGTATACAAAAATATTTAGTTTTGTTTTCACATATACACAGGGCCGTGGAGAGAGTATTCGGGCCCCGGGGGAAACTTGAGATGCGGGCCCCTTCAAATTGTTTTTATTTATCAAAATGCGTATTACCCTCGAGTCCGGGCCCCTCTGAAAACTCCGGGCCCGGGGGAAAAAGTACCCGATCCCCCAAACACCCGTGATTGTGTGGGTACCGCCATGACATACATACATATGTACATATGTCAACTGAAAGCATTGCCTCTTAGAAGATTCGGTACAGCCTCCTCTATATAATCTTAGCAAAAATTAAGAATTGCTAAGTTATATTGTACAATCTTCATGACGAAAATTATTAAAATATTTCGAGTTTTCTTGAAGTTCTTGGTAAGTCTCATTCGATAAAGTATTTACTATTTATTTCAGCTTATTTCTAAACAGCTTTTAACAATTTTTAGTCAATCTGACAACTTTTTTGGTTCTAATTAAATTCTAATTTAAATATAATAGATTTCAATAAAATTTAACATTTAAATTAATTAATAATAGTAAATATTAAAACATTAAGTTTAACGTTTTAAGCATCATGAAAATCATTCATAATTATGTAGGCCTTGTATTTAAGGGTGTATTCTAGTGTAGAGGCATGCATATGAGGTGTTTTTTCGGATGCTATAAATAAAAAATAAAAAATATTTTTACATCCATTTTTTACTAGGATATTTATTAATGTTTTAAAAATACATAAAAAAATTAAAAATCTCAAAATACGAAAAACTTGAAAAGTTATGTATAAGTTGTTGAAGTGGGGGGTTAACAAAAAATGGCGCGCCACACCTACCACGATTGCAAGCGTTCTAATAATCTGAAACAAAAAAATAAAAAAGATTATTATTCTTGGTGAATGCTGCTATCGTACTTACTACAAAAAAGTCAAAAAAATTTTTTTTTTGCCCACATTACGGCTGCCCGAAAAAATGATAAATTTATTTACTACTAATGTTTATTTTGTTTATAATAGTAAGTACGATAGATATACATATATGTATATTGAGAAGGCTAACATCAAATTTCAAGTAAATCGGTTAAGTAGAACCTGAGAAATCAAGGTAAACATTCTGATATATGTAGTTTCGAGAAAAACGCGTTTAAAGTTTTGGGTGCAATTACGCCCTGTGGCGTTCCAGCCGAGCCAGGTTAGAAGTCGTGACACTAAAATAGCTACATCTCTGGAAATAAATAATTAAAATTTTAACAAATCCTTTTAAGGACATATTCTCGAAAGGGTAAGCTTTGAGAATATCAAAAAAGGAAAAAAAAACGATACCCCTTAAATAATTTTTACACATGAAATAGCGCACACTCCTGCGGAAGCATTTGACATTATCTTCACAAAATTTTATTATTTTTAAATAAATATTAAATTTATTTAGCTAAATTTAAATTTATTTTTTACTTAAAAAAATACACCGAGCTATCGTCAAAGTCAAGTGAGGGTCAGTTACAGCCTTAAGATGTTTTACTCTTTGCTATGAACATAAGCATGCATGTACCCCACATACATACATACATATATATGCACATGCGCATTGACATATTTATGCTTTGGAGTATTCATACAAATAAGCATTATTAAAATTTGAATGAAATTCGTAAATAGGAAGAACTTTCTGGAGCTAAGTAATTGTACTAAAATGTTTATGAAGGAAAGTTTCCACTCATGAAAGTGTATGCGTAATACTCGTACATACAAACACAGTTAGCTGTGTTCATTCGCATCTGAAATTTTTGCATGATACTCGCTGCAGAGTCGGTCAAATAAATGAGCAAACAATGCCCCCCGGTGACATGTACATATGGATGTATGTATGTATATATGTACCTACTTGTCGCTATGTAGAAGTATGCGTGTACAATATTTATGGTCATGTATGTTTGTACATAATATTCAAATGTATGTATGGAGATGTAGAATTAAATAGGTATACGCAAAGATTATTACATACATATGTACATATGTATAGGTAGACGCTGTATAAATGTTACATGCCATACATATGAATTTACTAATCTTACATAATTAAGGACGTACATGTGTATGTATGTACGCAGTTGCACATACATACATATACATACATATGTGCATATGTTCAGTGACGGTAATAAATGCAAATCTAGACATAGTTAGGTACATTTTTAAAACTTTACAGATTTATACCGTCAAGATCTGCAAATTTTAATAAAACCAAATTTCTTCAATAAAAATGAATTTTCAAAACTATGTTGTTAATTTTCTTACTGCCATTCATTATCTATAACCCTCCGTTGGACACCTTTTTTTAATACCTTCGGTTGTGCACCTTCGTCTGGCCAGATCCCCCATTCACATGCATTTGTATGGGAATATGTGGCGAATGCGCCACATTTATTATTCATTTTTAAGTTAGCAGGTATATATTTTCAATTTCTTATCTTTTTCCTTGGTTTTGGCATGCATCGAGTTACCTACAGAAGCAAAAATAATCGCTGAAATTATTTTGGTTTGAGAAAAAAAGGATTTTTTTGTTTTCTTCTTTATTTGGACTCATTTCAGAGAAGGTTGAAGGAAAAAATGTTAATTACAATGAAATTTATGGTGAAATATGAAATGATATTTATGGATGCGGTGGAAGGCAAAACATGTAGAGGAGATGTTTGAGTGCTGTTGACCTACTGGATTCTTGCATACAATACAATAGAAACGAGTTTTTCGGCGAAGCTTTTCGCCTCCTTGTAGACAAAGACGAAAATATCTCTACGCTGTGAGTGTATCAGCTCCGGTTAGTTGGGTGACTATAATATTCACAGGGATAGTTATTGGTTTGTTGAAAAATGATTCCATAGCCAAATGAGTAGTGACTTGAGAAATAACAGTTGGATTATTCATACGATTTTCGATGTTTGCAAAGACCAATGTATTCGATAATCATTCGATAGTCGTCAAAAAATTTCGCCTCGCATCACAAAGGGCCATTGACTTGTTAGCCCATTTGATAAATAATGGGCTATAGTTTTTTGCTTCGCCTTCACAATCTTTGGTATAATGAACGGTGGAAAGTAAATTAACTTTACTTAGTAGAGTAAATTAACTATAGTTTTTTGGCGCATAGCTGCGGATTGTAAAAATGTCCAGCCAGACCCGAGGTCTTCAACCGAAGATGTAACTTTTTAAATCCTGGTTTCGCCCTGTTCGAGGATCCTTTTTACAAGGTTATATTCATAAATAGAGAGAAAATTAAATTTTAGGAAGCTACCTGAAAGCTCAAGTCGTTACCTATTAAAGAAATATGTTAAATTCACGTTCAAAGTCGGGAAAGATATGGCAAGACCTGTGTGCACAACGGAGGGAAAATCCGAACACTCCAGTAATCCGCATGGCCTCAGGCTGGCTGTCCAAATTACCGAGATAGCACTGTGTGCCATTTTCCTCATACAAGTGTATGTGTTCGTGCTTTGTTGGCCTAGTAAAGGGCAGAATGGAATGCGCCTAGCAGGCTCATATTTTATGAACACCTTTCTGAGTAGGTAGTTAATTTATATTCGGAGTGTGCACAAAGCTGGATCATAATCGGAGCGAATATCTCAATTCCACCGCCGCTGCTATAAACCATAAGTAAAAAAAAGGGATCTCTTTTGATTTATTAAACGCATAATCACTGGAATTTTAACGTGCAAAGCGTTTAAAAAGCATAACTCTCAAAATAAAAGGCTAAGTTTTTACATTTCTCAAGGCTATTGTTTGACGTCCGAAATTATTTAAATGTTTAAATTATGAGGAAACATTTTTCTTTCAATTTATGTTTCTTGCCGGGGTTTCGAACCTACCATTCGGCTATGGCAGTTGCGAAAAATATACTTCACGTGCCCACATATTCATAACCGCCACTGTATCCATACACACATATGTATATGTACATAGTTGTGAGAGATACAGCTTTCGCGAAATTATTTCTTGACTTAAACTAATTCAATTAATTTGATTAAGGCACATCTGAGCAGCAGTGGTACTTTTCCATGTGATTTGGAATTTATCCAAAGTAGTTGGTGGGTCTGTCAGATTATGTATGGTATTTCGAGTCATGCCACAATACGAATCCAATGCACAAATAAAAACAAACTTGTTGTTGCCAAGATTAAATTGCATTGTTTGTGTTTACGATATACTGCATATTTTTTTATTAAGTAATCAGTAATTGAGTCATAGCACTTGGGTACTGAACGAACGCATTGTCTGCTGTCACTGTCTTCAATTGCCCATCACTAAGATCGTGAAATAGTTATGGGCAGAGAAAAGCCTCGCCAAACATTCTGGTTCATGAACTCGTATGTGGTGCAAAAAGTCATACTAGTTTCATAGTAACTAGAACTGTACCAGTAGGAAAATGACCAATTAATGTTGTATGCAAAACAAATGATTTGCGTACTAACGACGAGGCGTCAAAATGGATGTCACTTACACTGATTTGTCTAAAGCTTTTGATACGATTTCGCACAAAATCTTAGTTGCTAAATTGGCAAATTTTAGGTTTCATTCTAACTTTTTGGAACGGATTAAATCATATCTGAACAACAGAAGTTCTAATGTTGTTATTGATGGTATCTCTGGCGTTCCCCAGGGTAGCATCTTAGGGCCACTATTTTTTATTCCCTTCATAAGCGATATTTTTTTGTGTTACTAGATTCCTTTTAAGATGCAGATGACTTGAAAGTTTACTCTGAGGTTAGTTGTCTTAATGACTCAGAACTCAATAAGCCATATAACTGGTGCGTAAAGAATCGACATACAAAATGTCATAAAGTAACGTTTTCTAGATACTGCGTAAGATTTTTGGACCTTTGCACGTTGGTGACGGCGAGTATCATAAGCGATGGAACCATGAGCAGTATGAGCTTTACATATATACAGCGCAGCGGCTTCGTTGGCTGAGTCATGTCATTCGATTGAATACAAACGCTCTGCCTCTGAAAGTATTCAATGTGGTTCCAGGTGGTAGCAGAGGAAGAGGAGGCCTCTTCCACGTTTCCACGGCAGTCGGTTCTACGTTATCGAAACGACCTGGATTTATATCCGACAGCAGCAACAACAGGCCTCTTCTGCGTTCGAAAGATTAGATGAAGAAGGACTTGGCTTCACTTGGTGTTTCTAACTGGCGCCGGTTAGCACGAGAAAGAAACTACTGACGCGCTTGCTTAAACTCGGCGAAAAAAATTAATAATTGTAAAAGTTATGGCTGCTTGTGTGGAGCCCGTTTCTCCAGAAGTGATTATCACAAGTCCTTGCGGTGATTATCACAAGTCCTTGGAGATTTATCTAAAATCAATCGGACAAGAGAAATTAGTTTTATTAATAATCTGTAATCTTGTATCTGATCGAAGCTTTTTTTCAAATCAACAATATGGCGGCCGCAGGAAATATTTTTTCAGATTTTCGAGAAAAAAACCAACAATTGTTAAAAAAAAATCGAAATTCTTGAAAAAAATTCTTTGATCAGGCATGAGTTTTTTATGGTTTTCGAAAGAAGTATACATTTTATTGAAATCTACCAAGCGGTGTTTAGTTACAGAACGCTCCAGAGCGCACGAGCGCCCTTTCTTAATTGTTGAATGACTCGAAAGTATTTGTCGGATTCACTTCAAATTTTCACACAATATTTTTAAGATATTATGCGGCCTCGGTAGTCTAGCGTAAGTGCTTCCAATCCAATCCCCACTCCCGCACAAAAGTCAGCGCATTACTTGCATTGTGGTTGCTAAAACAAGCAAAAAACATTGTATCAGTAGCGCCAGCAAGAGGAAGCCGGCAATCGCGGTAATAGCGCAGACACACCAAATTTTAGTGAAGTTCTCAACCATATGTATGTTCCTTCTGACAGAAAAATGTGAAACACAGATGGCGTGCTAAACAGTTAGAAGGCGTTGTTCCTAAACAACGATAGGTGGGCATTCCCGCCACTTAGGATTGGTAGCGGCAGGCTAATCACCTACCCTGCCAGAAAGCAAAATAGATTAACGAAACCAACGCAAAACTGAGTCTTGTCATGGCCCTATGCTCCCGAGTGGAGTGAACAAGGAAAAACAAAATGCTTTAAGAAAATGCAAAAAAAATCCAGAAAATTCTGACTACCTCTAACCCCTCAAAGCGTTGGTGGCATAGATTCAAAGAACTAAAAAAAAGTTTAAACAATAGGTGTCTAAGCTTTTTGGCCATAGAGCAAATTTAGAAAGTACCATTAAGAAAGAAAAATATATATTGTTTTTTTTTAGCCATCCTAATACATATACACGTGTGTGAAGCTGCGTTTGTATATCCTTTATACTTTTTTTGTTTTTATTTAATTTTTTTCAGTTTAGTTTTTAAGGTTTAACGTTACACATATCCACATATTCGTATAAAGGCACTCTTGATTTTTGTTTTGCTACCTTCTCTCGCTTTTCTCAATGCAATGCTCACAACAACTTCGAACACATATTTATTGTCAAACTAACGGAAACTTAGCTTGCATTACAGTAGACTTATTGATATTACTCATTCGGCTGGAAGTGAAAACTAAGATAAAAGAACAGTATCTGACAGTACCTCCCCTTACAATTTAAGAACTAGCCCTAAATGTTTTGTTGAAATGCCAATCGTGGAATGAGCCACATGCACATAAAGTATATAGTAATAACAAACGAGGCAGAATGAAAAACATGAGTTATTTGTATTTTGAAATTTATTTCCATTAATTTGTAGTCAATACACATTGGACACATTTTATGTATTTTTCCATTGTTTTATGATTATAATGTTTGGTAATCAAATTTACTCTTAGTTTGTTGTGCTATAAAGTTCTTTAAATAAATTTTCAATAAAAGCTTTTCTAAGCTAAAATTTAAATTTGAGTTGAAAAATTATTGCCACATGAAAAAAACGACAGCTTATCATGTGCGAACGTATTATCTATCACGCATCTGCTGCAGTCAATTTATTATTATTTAATTTTATTCTAAAAACATACAAGCATATACGCAAACCCAAGAACTAAAAAAGAAATTAAATAATATTGTGAACAATTAATTATAAATTTGTAATCATAAATTTGTAATTATATGAGAAGTGGAATAAATACGTTAAAATTATAGTTTAAGTGATTTAAAGCTTAATTGAAAATAGTCTAAGAAAACAATACAAAAATTCATATATTTATATGTAACTAAAATGTAGATGAATGTTTTGTATTACAAGAGTTGCTCTTTTCAAGATATCACAATAACAAAAATTCATTAATAAAAAACTAAAGAAGGAATAATAGTTTCAATAAAAAAATATTTTTAATAGGGGAAAATATGTATTTTTTTAATTCAAATGCATTTTGCTACTAAATAGAGGTCTTAAAATTATCACAATTTTCTAATTTTTTTTTTGTTGAAAATAAAGCAAAATCGAGCACTAAAATTACATTAGAAATTCTAAATTCTTATAATTCCCGTATCCATATCTCGTATCTGAACTTTTGACAAAACAACCTAATTGACCTTAGCAGTTCGAACTCTTAAATCAATAAATACTTGATCTCACACAAAAGAGTTTAATAATTTATGCCAACTTTTATGAAGTTAAGTTAATAGTTTAAATATTAAATTAGAAATCACAAAATTTAGTGCTTGACTGCGAGAAAGTGCTAAGACGAGTTAAGCTGTTTTGTCAAAATTCCACCTAAATTACAGAGCGCTATTAAATTACGAGCGTATTCTAGTTCTTAGCAGAAAAAAGGGAAGTCCGACAACCAACATTCATTTAATGTTAAAATGGAACTTTGAATTACGTACAATATTAGCCGCCTTAAATATTAAGTATTATCAAATTTGAATTAAAAGTAGTAGGAATATAAAAGCAGCTAATGATATAGGGTACATAAATGATAAATTGGGGTAGTTAAATCAAAGTTTGTAAAAAAAGTACGTTCTTCCGATCGGTGAGAAATGCAATAGAAAATGCTTATTTGCACAAATTCTAAATTTTTTTTTCAGTGGCCGCCTCTCAAAATATATGTAAATGGCGGGTCTGGCACTCTCTCTAAATGTCACGTTATATGGTCTGTTCATGAAGCAAATTGCTACAAACTATCAGGTTTTGGTGTTCAGGTAACCAAAAAACTTGCAAAGTAGGGGAAAGTGAGAGAGCAAAATGACATTTCATTTTGAGGGGAAGTTGTAAGTTTTTACTGCATACAGTAAAACAGCTGATGGCAAAGTAAAAATAAACACGAATTAAAATTTGCGAATTGAGTCAAAGATCTAAACTTAAAAAATGGTGAATGTAAGTAAATAAATTTTAGATAACATTTATAGAGTTTATTTGAAGTTATATATTAAATGAACCACAGCCTCCAGTCATCGTTGCTGCAGGCTCTCAAATACAAAGGAAATTGCATTCGCTATGAAATTTAAAGTTAAGCAAAAAACGAAAATTTCTCTGTTATTTAGACATTATAAAGTAAGCCTGAACACTGAATTTCCTGATGATCGTTATCATAATCGTTCAGCCAACGCCCACGGTGAATCCAATATTTTCAGCACACTAAATCGAGCTGTCTAAAAAAAAATAATCGCTTAACAGGTTAAGACGAGTTGGCTCAACTGAAAATTTTAATTAATGTGTTTTTTGACGCCAAAAATTTAATCAGCTGTTCGTAAACTTGCAAATTGTTACTGGTTTTGCGTCCATGTACTTTTTTCGATATTTTTCTCTTTGAGAGCGAATTCTGAGAATTAAAGTTATTGGATAATTTTTACATGAACAGACCTATAGAAACACTACTGAAAGTATCAGAGAAATTATTAAGATGCAAAAGATACGATTAATATGCTTTTGCTGTTAAAATTTCCTCTATATGCCTCCCAAGTTTTCCCGTTATTAAGTTTTTAATTATGTTGTTTGATGAGAAACGAATCGCTAAATACGTGCTGCAAGATATGATAAAATATCTGCTTATTCCAATATTTTTGATCTATCAAATGTGCATAGTGTGGTGTGTCAAGAAAACCAGACAAATAAAAATCATAATAATATAAATAAAAAAGATGTTTGAGACCTGCAGTGTGAAGCTGACTCCGAATGGCAAATGTTTTTTTATGAAGAGTTTTTTCATGGAAGAAATACATTCGGAGGTTTGCCATTGCCTGCTGAAATACGAACGCTATTAGAAAAAACTTTTCGTGTCATTTTATACGCAGAGATTCGAATATGTGCACTTCCGTATGGTAGTCACGCACCAACCCATTCGGCTACGGCGGTCAAGCCAGGGCATTCGTGTATAATTACTAGTCAAATAAACTTAAAATATTACGCCCAATTAAGTATAACAGGTTCCTAGTTGTTTATGTAGTTGATTCGGATTCATTCGAACCCACAATTTACCTAAAATTCCTTTTGTCAAATAAGCATTTAGACCTGAGTTCGAATTGGGATTATGTTTACAAATCTCCTAAGTTTATTCCAAATAGTGGAAGGCATTCTCAATATTCTCAAACAAAAAATCATTGTCTATATGAAAATAATTAAGTAAGTTTTTTTTTCAACTTTAGAAAAATTGTGTGTTCAATGAATTTTTTTCAGCTTCTTCTTAATGAATTATTAAATTTAATGCTTTTAAATACGAAAATTTATTCGGTATTTTTGAAAATTGAAATCGATTAATAAGTTTACGCCTAATTGGAAAGCAATACTCGTATTACGTATCAGTATGAGATTTACACATTTTTCAAAGGTTCAAAAAATGTGTACATCTGTTTGCCGAAAAAAAGGAAAAAGTCTCAGCCATATTGAACTTTCATTTAAGTTGGATTACTTGCAGTTGTGCATGTATGCGTATTGTATTATTACTCATCTGCCATTCTTCAAGTCAGTAGATGAAATGAGTTAAGGAAAATCTAAAATGGAATACGGCTTTTTATGGTTGCATAAATTTGAAATTGATTAAGTGCAATATACATAGTAATGGCCAAACAAAGCAAACACAAATTACGTATGTGTATTTTGGGAGCAGGAAGCATATGTGTAGCGTGCGTTGCCTTCAGATGGAGTAAATCGCACTTTTTTCAGTGAATGCTCATTTGCCATTGATTTTATAACCTAGTCGAAATTGTGTTTGTATGCATATCCAGGTTGCTAAAGCTGGTGAAATATAAATCTGGAGAATGCCAATTTTCTTAGTTGCAATTTAAAGCCTTATAAATTGTTTGCTGAAGACTTCCTTCTTTCTAAGCATCATTTCCATAACAATGCGTTATGAAAAATAAGCTTGACATGGCTCATGGCCACTTAGGTTAGTTTACTATAGTCTAACAGAAAAAACTGCATACTCCGCCACACGAACACATGTTTTAATTCAACAGAAAAATATTAAAAAAATTAAGTTTACTTTTTTGAGGTAATTTAGACAAAAGAAAAATTCCATTGAATCTCTCTTTTTTTAAATGAAGCATGGAATAAACATTTCTCAAGTTAATACTGAAAATGTTTTAGACCACCGTTTATTGTTTATATAGAGTATGCAGTTTACTTTACATTAAGACAGATCTTCCTCTTGTTTCGCGGTCACATGTTCCATAGGTGTAATTAAATAAAAACTCAAAACTAACTTATTGCTAAGAGCATACAGAAACTTGCCAAGCGTATAAGCGCAACTACCTCGTATTTATACATAAATTCAAAAATATTACTTTTGTTTACTCTAACATTTTTGGTATGATTTTCAGTTATCAGTTTTTTGCTGTAAGTGTTAGTTATTTTCTTACTACTCTTTAGTTTTCTTTTTGTTTCAAAGGGATTATTAGTTTTCTGGAATGGTTGCTAAACCCTTTTGCAACATTGCATTGACTTCAGTTTTATTGCTGGTGCTTGCATCTGCGTCGGCACTATCTAAAACTAAGTCCAGATCTGGTATAGGATCACGCCAGTAGTTGAAATTAGAGTATTCCACAGCGCCTTCATCGTCGCGTATCGGTGGAAATAGTTGATCAACAATGTACGCCATGCTGCAGTAGCTTTAAAAAGAGTAAATATTAGACATATGAAAATTATTAGTTTTATAATTCCTTAAAAAATATAAGCGAAAGAGTTCAAAATTCAAATCCAAGTCAATTGCAGTAAACGAATGTTGAACACCTGAAATTTATGGTTCATGATGGATGAAGTTATACCCAATACAATAAGTGCAGGTAGAAGTTACAACAGCCAATGAAAACTTTAAACGCGTTTTTCTCAAAACGACTTTTCTGAACACGATGACCTCGATTTCTCGAAGACTTATGAACCGATTAAAGTTTGTGTTTTTAAATTGTTGTACATTTATTGGCTACAGTCGTACAAAGCCGTTTTTAAAAATTCCAAAAATTAATATTTTTTCAAGCCTTTCGAAAACAAAAAAAGGGTAAAAACACAAACTCAGTTTTCAAACCTGCACCATTTTCTAAACAAAACAAAAAAAAAAAAAACCGCCACGTAGGACGATAGCCATTGTGATGTATAGATTAAGAATTTTTTTAATTGTTTGCTTTCAGATGATTTTTCACCGCTGTATCGTGGCCACCAGGGTGCATCCGTTTTTTATGACGTCATTGCATTAATATTAATAACAATTGTAATTTTTAATATTTTTTAATAGAAATTTGTGTCAGTATAGTTGAATATATGTAATGTAAATTATAATTTGTCCGATCCTCAAATAATCATCCCAACTTATAACAAAAATTCATGAAAATCACTTAATTTTCACGCGTTCACAGTGGTGTTCCCCCTTAAGTCTAAATTCGATGGTATTATTGGCTTATACAGGATGTTAATTTTCATTAAATTTTTTTCCATCGCATGACCAAACCCATAACAAATTAAAGTGCACACGAGCCCTAAATGGTATTTAGCTTGAAGCTTGGTGTTATTGTTAAAAAGAGTTTTTTAAATAATATTACAAAACACAGGAAGAGTTAAAAGAAATGCCTGAATGTAGATAAAGTGCTTGTGCTGTTATTGTGTGTGTGCATAATGTTTGAAAATCGTGTATTATTTAAATTCTAATCTCCTTACTATCAATATAATGTATTAATCAAAAGCAATTAGATTTCTTCGATGACTATGTTTTCATTTCATTTTCGTCTTAGGTCTATTAATGGTACTTCAACATTATTATATGCAACTAGAATGATTTTAACATGAAAACTTTTTATGTAATCTAAGTTTTTACAACAATTATTAATAAATTAATCCAACATAACTTAACAATAATAATAAAATACGGCTTTGATAGTCGGAAAAAAGGAAGATTAGGAGATAAGTAGTTATTAGAGAATAAAGAGAAAAACAATGCCCCAACTCCATGCAATCAAACGTGGAACCATAGACGTTTGCCCTGTATATAAATCTGCCAAGTCCAGTCTTCACAGTTTCAGGTAATGAATTCCACACTCTAACGGCGTTAATGAAAAATAATTTAGCTAATGCTAGGCAATTAAATTTGGGAAAAATGAAACTATTGTGTCTCTGAGACCTTGCTGGTATCAACTTCTCTAGCAGATAGGAAGGTAACTTGAATATATAGGTATAGTAAGTTTGCACATAAATATGAAATTCCCAGCAGACAGATGATTTTCAAGACAACAACCCAGTATCTTTTTTTGCCAGGCAGAGATATGCTCGTAGCTACCAATCCCATATACACAACGCGTAGCATTATTAAGTGCCACATTAAGCTTGTCTCAAGCTATTGAGTCCAGTTCGCTGTATACCAGCTCAGCGTCAGTAATGAGAACTAATTTACGTCTCTTTTTCAGTGGTGGGAATGTTGAAGAGACTCTTAGTTCACGCAATGTAGTATACACTTCTCACAACCCCATTTATATGGTCAGCAGAGGTAAGTTTTAAGTTAAGAATAAAACCAAAATTCTTTATCTTATCCGTAAAGTTAAGTTAACTGGTACCTATCCGCAATTTAGGTATATTATCATACATACACCACACTATTACATATGCCTCTGATGCATTCAAGCATACAGAGTTATAAATTTTACAAAAAGTGCAGGTCCCTTTTTACTTAGAAAATTTTCAAACAAATAGCTGTTTTCGAGCGAGCTTTTAATTTTCTTAATTTGTTAAACGGTTCCAGTTGAATTACTCTAATATATAAATACGTCGAATAAAAGCCCTTAGCATGTTTTGATATAACCGAAATTTCCACGCTTTCGCTTAAAAGCAAAACGAGTATATCCGGTCGTGCGCTGATGTGTATATCCTGTACGAGTATATACTGTTGTTGTTGATCAGTATAATCATTCCCCATACATTTAGCAGCATAAACATTCCCCATACATTTACGGGGAATACTGCTGATGTGACATTCCTTGGCTGGATATAAATCCGGGTCGTTCCGGTCGAACCGACTGTCGCGGGAACGAGTATATACCATACGCGTCTTCTTTGGTGTAACTATTTTATTATACCTCTTTAATATTTTCTTATACCTATTTAATATTTAATATACCTTTCGAGGCATTTAAAGGAGAAATTTAAATTTTTTAAAGGTACCACCTGTATTTATATCGAATTAGTTGTAGTTTCCTTTTTACAATTTTCATCAGCTTATACTAAAATAATGTGAGCATTAAAGTATATCGGCCAATTCTTAATGCTAATACAAATTTGATTTTGTTAAAGTTTTGTAATGGTTTTTGCTTCTTCAGAAACCTTTGCCTATTTTGCGGCGTCATGCAACTAAAAGCACACGTAAAAAAAAAACTCAAACAATAATCGCTTCTCGGTTGAAAAACGAGTTTAGGTTGAGCTTTGTTCGTTTTATCGTTCTTCGCCGTCAATGTGATTGACTGAAACTATACTGAAGCCCTATGTTCCGTTATAATATGGATTATGATGCTTTTCTTAAATAGTTTGTTTATTTTCAATTGAGAATGTCAGCTAAATGTATAATTTATCAAGAATTAAAGAAAAAAAAACCAAATACTGAAGCGTTAAGTCTGATATAAGAAACATAAAAAGCTCTAGCGCCTCAAAGCATGCAATTATCTTTCAAGTTGGTTGATTCGTGCACATTTGGTAACCTTTCTGTTCTTTACAAGAAACGCCTGCTAAATAGCACCTAAAATATGCATTTTGTCGAGACAAATATATACAAATATTTCTTTTTCGTACTCACAAAGTTTTTAAATTGATATGCGCAAAATAAATAAAAAAATTATGTTTATTTTGACCTTCACGCGCTTTATTGCTTGTCTATTTGTATACTGCAGCTGTGTATAGTAGTTCACAAATGTGAAATATGTTTGACGTACGACGCCATTTGCAAAAATTATAAACCTTTCGATAGGATGATTAATTTTGCGCCAATTTTTAGATACATAAAACAGACGACAAGGTTTCGTTTGTGCGTAGCATCTTTTAGTCTCTTAAAGATGAACATTTGTCGTTTGGAGGCATCAACTGTAGAAACAGACGTGAAGTTTAAAACTAAACAAAATAAGTTGGTCCTTATACCAATAACATTTAAATGTCGAATTCCCGCATAAGTACTACACTACATAACAGACATTTACATTTTTAAAGTATCGAACTAAAGTTTGGAATAATTGAAAAAAGGAGTGCGATTTTCTAGTACAATATAATTGTTTTTTCTTTTTTTATATAATATATAAAATTTTTTTTTATATTTAAAATTGCATTGCATAATAATCGTATTTGAAATATTTCAACACTACAAAAATATCCACTAAAAAAGAAAAATAAAACAAACAAAAATACGTAATTTTGAAATTTATTTAATATACAAATTTTTTAAGAAATATACTTTTATATGCATACGAGTGTGCATACATACACAACATATTTGTAAATAGTTTTAAAAGTTTACAGGAAGTATAAAAATACTAAAGCATCACTTTAATACGATATAGTAAATAATAAAAGTGCACAACAAAATTCATAAAATATTATTTGCATTTGCATTAAAATTTGCAATAAAATTAAATAAAAAAACAATATAACAAAAAACAATCCCAGTCCAGCTTGCGGATTAAATCTAAAAACATCATCGTGATGTGCACTATTATCAGCATTTTTCCTTACAAAACCCAACGCTAAGTTAATTAGCAAAAAGTATTGAATTGAATTAAAATTCATTAAACAATATTTTTAGTATTTGTATTTAGAACTTGCATACATATGCACATAGTTAAGGTACATACTGTAACGCCTATAAATACATTTACATTTTCTTATTTTCTTACGCCTATATAACAAAGCCTTTCAAAGGACTCTTTAAATTTCATACACTGACTAGCCTTATAAGTAATTTATAAGATTTTATATTTGTGTTAAATAAACGTATGCGCTGTGAAAGCTTTTGTGTATATTGTTATTGTGAGTGTACGATTGTATGCAAATGGGTATACCTTATCTAGATAAAATAACCGACGAATATCAGACGTCTCACAACTATATTCAAAACTTAATCACAATTATCACAATCAATTTCATTTGATCATTTTATGCTTAACTCCACCATAAACGCGCACTAAGGCATCTCTACTTATATATGTACATATCTGTATGTAAAAAATTAGCCAACATTAACAACTAACATTCAGAATACTTTGTAAAATTCCCTCAGGTCGCTATATTCACAATGGAAGACTCATCAGTAGCCCCACGGGAGCCGAGAAGCAAATATTTGCCGCCGTGCCGTGCTCAGTTGTTAGCCCCAAGCGCCGTGTGGCTAGTGGTGATTATGGTATTACGCGTCTCTACAAACCTTCTATCGGTTGTAGTTACTTTGTTGCCATCCAGCAGCATTATCAGACCACGCTCTTCTTCAGCAACTGCAACTGCAACATCAACGTTTTCGTTTGCGTAGTCATCGAGATAAACATCATCATTGTCTGCATCGACCTCTATGCCTCCGTCACTGACGCTTACATCCTCTATGCCATCATCCGTTTCGCTGAATTGCAATTCGTCTTCTTCTTCATCGTCGTCAAAAGTGTCGGTGCGATACTCGAAGACATTGAGATCCAACGTTGGGAAGTACTCATCGACTTCGAGCGACTGGTTGATGTAACCGCTACAAAAATTTTGCAAAGCGTTTGGAAAATATATTTTCGGTTTCACTTTCACAAATGAATGCACAAATCGTTTGGGAGTGAGTATAATTTTAGTTTCATACAAGTGCATTGGCGATTATGGACATTTTTTGTTGTTGTGTACGAGCGAGCAGCAGTTAATATTACTATTATTATTATTGATGAGGTTGTTTTGTTTTTTTCTTGCAACATTCAATATGGGCGTATGATATTTTGTGATGTGTAGATTAATTTCAAAAGGCATGTACATAATTTTTTCTGGTATTTTGCAGTATTAGCCAATTACATGAGTATTATTAACATGAATGTGTTTCGTATTTAATAGCATACACCTTTTAACTATTTTTAATGCTTCAGAGTGTAAATTGATGAATGTTTTTGAAAAGTCCTAAGTATAAATGTTATTGAACGCCTGCTCCAATATATTACATATTCGTGCTACCAAATGAGATAGGTTTATGTACACTCGTTTAAAAATAATTCTAATTTATTTATCAATGCTTTGCTTACGTATTAAGTTTTACCAAGGCTTCCCACAAGGCCCCATAAAACATAATATACCTGCTTGTTAAGATTTATTTAAGCATGTGAATCTAAGCCAATTACCCAAAAAGGGCCAACCCCTTTTTTTCGCGAAGCATCGCTTACATTTGTTTTAGAAACCTTAGATGGAAGCTCAAAATTTTAATTGTATGTACATAAATGTTAAATAAGCCGAAGTTCCAGGCGCATTTCATACAGGAAAGCGATTAATAGATTAGCCTACAACAATTCCTATGCATTTCTGGGGAATGCTGTTAAAGTTTCGGTTAGCGTAAGTTCGGCTACCGTAGAAAAGACTGATTGATAGCTCAGCGGATTGGCGTGAGTTACAGCTTTATGCTATAACAGTAAAATCTGTATGTAGCGCGATTACTCACACAAATATCTCAAGTTTTTAATTTTCAAAGTCTTTTTCATAAATTAAAAAAAAAAATTCCCGCCACCCGCCTTTGTATATCATCTGTATATGCGTCTATAAATATTTTTGTGGACATGAGACTCAAGCGCATTCCATGGAAAATATCTTTACAAGCTGTGTATGTTTGTAATTTGTAATTTACAGACATTCACCACATTTACTTTACACCACCACTTTAGACGATTTCATAGACGTTTTAATGGTTAATTGTTAACGACTACAAATTGACTTGGCTGATTTATGAGTCTAATTCGATATATGTTTCATTAGGTACTTACGATGACTGGAATGTTTGTGTGAGTTCGTGCTTCAGCTCGCCTTTGGTGTTGATGGTGAAAATACGCATAATTGGTATACCCACGGCACGATAGGCCCATACATCCTGAATAATAATAAAAAGAAACATTTGATTTATTAATAAGAAATATAAATCTTGTAATCATATCAGCGTACATTGATGCGATTGCCGTAGCCAGCATAGAATGGATCCTTTTTGGGGAACAGTTCCCGTATGTCGGATAGGCAAGCGATTTTGAATTGCTCAGGCTTTCGTTCGATCACCTCACGATGGAATGCCGAAATTAACGATGTTGGATTAAGTAGTAAAGGCCCATCAGGCAACTTGACATCACCTTGACGTATGGAACGTAAATATTCACGTGTAGCACGCGATTGTCCGATGGCACGTGCTGACAAGTACAAAAGCTTATAGCCATTTTGCTCAATTTTCGAGAACAATTGTGCCACGCCCAATTGAGCCCAGTCTTTGCCCACCATAGGCAAAATGTGACCGAGCACGTCAGATTTGGTAATGGTGCCGTCAATGTCGGAAATGACGACCTTGTCGTTGTGATTCCAGCGGAATAGGTAGCATTTGCAGCGTGTAGTACCTTGGTAGGCGGTTGTGACGCTGAACTCAATTTCGTTCATGCCGTCTTTCAAGTTCAATTGTTTCTAAGAGAAGTGAGGAAAATCAAGCATAAATTACGAAGGCTTGTGGCATTTGTAGATTGGAAACTTACAATTGCTTCGGAACTTAGACGCAAACTCTTCTTGTAACGTTCATTTTTGTTGCTATTGCTGCTGCTTGGGTCACCTTTCGACGATGCTTGTGACAAGTCCTCTAGATTTTCAACTTGCGCCGAAGTGTTTTCAGCATTGAGTGTCGAGTCCGTCTTGCTAAGCGTGTTCTCACTAATGTCTGGCGAGTTGGGACGTGTAGTTTGTGTGGCTACAGCTGCTTGGTCGGAATCTGAAAAACATTACAAAGTGCGTTAATTAAATATTTACTTCTATGAACAAAATATTTCTTTGAGCATAATAAATATAGGGTGACCAGACAAGAACGATAGGAAACTCTATTTAAATAAAACAACAAGAATATATACAAGAATTTATTCTGATCTTATTTTGAAGCTACATTCATGTCATTGTGCATGGAATAGCAGATCACTCAAATGATGCTTTAAACCGTTGGTACAATTTTGATAACCTGGTGCGGTAATAGATTCTCCAAAGTGGTATGGTTAGGTTGCTAGCGTCGATTAAGGGCTTCACGTAACCCTAGAGAAAATTATCGAGTGGTCTAAAGTAGCATGATCGCGGAGGCTAGTTGATGAACGCTCGACGTGAGGTGAGCCAATCGACAAATTTCTCTTAACAACTGCGTTGGGGCGCTTGTATGGTATGCAACACCGTCTTGTTGGAATCACAGATCAGCTAAATCGATTTTCGGGATTGACCACATAAAGTCGGTTAACATCACTCTATGCCGAGGGTCATTGAGAGTAACGGTGTATTTTTTATCATTTTGAAAGAAAGAAGGTTCGATGATGCCGCGATGCCATAAACCACATCGACTATACTTGTTGGCGCAGCCCCTGAGCTAGAAATTAACTTCGTTCGAGAAGAATATTTTTTGGGCAAAACACTGAATCCCGCATTTATAAATAAAAAAATAAATGATAGGCGCCTACACTGCTGTTAGGTGTTTGCCTGAGCTTCTCCTCTTATTTGTGTTGCGCGTCTTGATGTTGTCCAACAAATGGAGGGATCTGTCTACACTTTTGAGCCCACTCCGAACGGCAAATGGCTTTTTATGAGAAGCTTTTTCATGGCAGAAATACACCGGGAGAATTGCCATTGCCTGTTGGGGGGCGATCGCTATTAGAAACAACTTTTTCATTTTGTTGTTTCATGCACGAAAATTAGAACCTATGCACTCCCGTTGGTAGTCTCGCACCAATCCATTCCGATACGGCGGAAATTTCGATAATTTTTTTTTTGCAATTTCCACAATTCCGACAAGCGTGAAACGATGCACGATGGATGGCAAACCTTACCTTGAGGACATCTGTAGTTTTAACAGGTGCTGAAACATAACAATTGGAAAAATTAGCATTGCTATCTGGTCACTCTATAAGCCCGCAAAAAAATGCTAACTCTAGTGAATAATTTCCACAATTCTCAGTTTATTACATTTTCAATACGATCATCAATTATTAACCAACCTCGCTCGTCAATCTTGTCCTCCGATTTGGAAATTTTTGTAGAACTAGCAGTGGCGCCAACCTGAGAGCGCCTCCAATTCCACCAGGAACGTTTCGATTGGGCACTAACGCCAGCCGTAGCGCCGTCTGGCTCATTCTTGTGCGCCACCCCATCTTGTTTGGCATTGGCCATCAGCTGCTCAACAGCGTCCTATATTTACACATTATTGACAAAAAAAGATTTTTGGTACTCGCTTTTAGTAAATTTTTTACAAAATGTTGATTATTACAATAAGTTTTTTTATTTTTCTTTCTTTTTAAGCGAAGCATTGCTGCCATTAGTAGACGTGCTTGTAAACTTACGTTAGTTAGTGGTTTCTGGAATGTTATTATGGTCATGACAATTGGACATGCAGCCGCCCAGGTGTAGTATTTGCCATTCAGGCGTACAACTAGGTTTGGCGATGAGAACAAACTGGGATTTTCGCAAACCTAGGACAATGGTTGGTATATTTGTGTGCAATTGCAATTAGTTAATTGTTTTTAATGTCGAGTGTTTAAAAATATGTATGCAAGCAAATGAATTGTTGTCAAAATAAAGCCTTAATTGTTTTCTACAGAATATCAGCTTTAATGTAACTATTGCACTATATTCAAATCTATAGGAACTAAAAATAATTGCAAGTGTAGAATTATAGACAAATATTCAATTCGTGTAGAAAAACAAATAATGTTAAAGAAAATTTAAGTACAAAAGAAGTGCAGTTAATGTGCGCAATACTTGCTGACAATTAGTTAAGGAAAAAGGCTTACTAATTGAATAAATATTGAAAAAAAAAATGTGTTGCAAAATGTCGTATGACGTTTTGCACTTAACAATCAACTTACATCGGAATATTTTATCAGGTGGTGATCGAACTCCTCATCCGATGGCTCGCCCTTATCGCTTACGCCACACAAAGACATCGCCACAAAGTCCAGGTACCTTAATGAATTAGCAATAGGAAAATTAATAATTTCTCATTTTTCCTATATTCCAAACGGTTTCCTTACTTTGGATCCTGTGGTTTGCCATCCTCATAGTCTGAGTCGACACTTTTTTGCCCTTCCATTGAACTGGGCGAATGCGGCAAACTCGTGCCGTTGCCACTTTCGCGATCATCATCGCCAGAGTGGAGTAGCGTGTTGGCCGCGGTTCCGCTGCCAGTTGTTGTATTACTTGTGGGTTTCGTGAGCAGAGGTTGTGGGAAATACAATGCTGCCATTTCCGGATCCATACCCTCCGCATCCAAATCCGACAAATACACACCACCATCTGTTGCTTGCTTGCGCATCTTATTTGTCTTCTTCATGAAATTGAACATGCCACTTAGCATGGAGTTGCGTTGCGCCTGTGACTGCACCGATTGATCACCGCCCACGTCACCCTTGTCGCTCACTTCGGTTGTGGGCAATTGACCCCATTTCCATGAAGCTGAATTGGTCATCAATTCGGTATCAACATCCTTTTCACGCAAAGATATCTCCAATTCGCTATCACTCTGTATAGGGGTGGAGGGGCGGCCAGATCCGCGCCCAACACAACCGCTCGCCCCACCAGATGGCGTGACTTCGGTGTCACTGAAGAAATGTATATCTAGATCTGGTATGCGTGTACTAGGCGTAATTGGTGATGTTTGGCACGTTTCGCTGATGGGACTCTCATCACCAGCTATAGCGGAAGCCAAAGGTGCCGACTGCTGATCATTGTTTGACTTCGCGGTGGCAACTTCTTCATTCGACGATGAATTGGTATTGTTGGAAATGGAAATGCCGTCACCCTCGTCGACATTCGTGTTATTTCCATTAGCACCCTCTCCTGGTGTTGTGCTACCAATCGAACTGCTCGACGAAGACTTACGCTGCGCATTCTTTTTCTTCATTTGTGACTTCTTGCGACGCTTCTTCTTGCCACCTTTGGACTCGTCCTTTGGGCTAGTATTATTGGAGACGCTCTCCGTAGTGGCAGGAGCGACAGGAGCAGACAGTGAGGTAGCTGACTGCGTATTATTCTCTTTCGAGGCAGGCTCTTCTTTAGGGGGCGGCTGTATTGCAATGGCTGGGGTTGGTGCTACAGTTGTAGTGGGTTTTTGTTGCGTTTTGCCCTCGGCTGGAATGCTGTTAATCCATTCCTGTAAAAAATTAACAGTTTATTTTAAATTATTTTTTAATTATAACGTTTTTAGTTCACCTTCTCTCTTTCAACGGCCTCAAACTGAAAAATCTCTTCATGCTCGGCCCACTCCTTTCGCAACTTTTGAGTGGTGTACTCCTGCAGTTTTTCGGTAAGATTACGGCGCTCCAGTAAATTGTCTGTATGTCTACAAAAACATAAGTATATTTTTATTGCGTTATTGACGCGCACAAATATTTGTTTTTTTTTTATCGAATTAAATTCAACTTAAATACCTTACTTTTTAATTTATGGGCATTCACAAAAATGTTTTATAGTTAAAAATTATAAATACTGTACATTTATGTCTGTATGTATGTACATGACAATGAAGAAATGTGGAATAATTACAAAATAAATCAGTAATAGAAAACTCTAATGCTACACTAAAAATACTATGTAGAAACTTAAAAAGTAACACTACCTTCTGTGACTAAAATCTGAGACTTGATTCTCAAATTTCGGCACTTGATCTTCCTTTTCGGTCTCTTTTGAGAAGTCAATGGAATTACGACGCGGCAATGGTAGCGGCAGTTGAATATCATCTCTAGCAATTCTATATAGAATAATGAAAAATAAACATTTTAAAGAAAATTAAAAATCGAAATCAAATGAGAACATGGAAAAGTAATACAAGAATGTAGGCCAAAAAGCGAATAAGTACAGGGTGCATACGGTAGTTGAGGACAAGCATATATGTGGCTATAACTTCTCGAAACCATTTTTTTCTTTTTGCTATTCGCGGATAAGACATGATGGAGGACTACAACCTAACTCAAGAAATGAACTGCATAGTTATCGTCGCTATCCGTGTAAATCACACAGATTTAGAAATCTCTAATCTTCTTAAGTCCACTCGTTCATTCATTGTTGTGAAAGTGGAGTGTAGTCAACGGTCATCTTTGTCTAACTCATCTAACGGTAGACCCTGAAAACGTGCTGTTTCGACAGGTTGATTCAGAGGGAGAGGGGTGTTGGGCGAGAAGGTCGTATAGGGCATGTGAATAGGTGGTTAGTGTTGTGCGGTGTGCCTTCACATGCTGAGCATATATTGGGCATGTTGTGGTCGATTTTGGATAAGTAGGAGTTTGATCTGCTACAATATCCAGAACGTATCGGGCCAAAGTTATGTGGGTGTCGCGAGGCAGCTGAAGTTCTTCGTCTGCAATAGGTGGTGATTGAACTCCGATAATGGCATTCGAGGGTCGGGAATTTAGGAAGTTGGTAAAGGTCTCCCGACGAATGTCGTTTAATGATTGTCTGTATGTGTACTGTCCGGTCCAGTAGTTGCAGTGGTGTTTTGTTCCATTGCAGCCGGTTCTACGTCACCGGAATGACTCCGGATTTTCCCGACTAAGGGCGGCCCCCCTAGTAAACTAGTCCTGTCTAGCGCACCGTAGCCGTTCATTCGTTCATAAGGTTTGCCGGTATTTGGAAGCAGCAGGCGGCTATGCAGAATTTGTTGCAAAACGCGAAAAACACGAGGAACGTTCTGACACTGTCCGATCTGCAGAAATTATTCAACAAGTGCAAGCGATTATTGATGAGGCCCCTTCAAACTAAATGAGGGCCTTTGCGAGGGAACATAATGTTTCTGAGGGTCTTTTTCGAAGAGTTGTTTTTGAAGACCTCTGGTATAAAACTTACGTTGTGCGCAGAGGACAGTTTATGTCGCTGAAACACGAGAACAGCGAGTTATCCGATCGAAACGCCTTCTAAACAAAATTCAACACCCTGAAGCGTCTGAGATGTTAAAGTTTTTTTCTGAGGCCAATCGCAGAAATGATTGATGGCTATGTTCCAATCCTACAGAGGTTCCTGTTGTCATGTACACGACGTTTCCAGTCTCTGTTATGATTTTAGGTGTTGTGAGCAACAAAGGAATGTCGTGCCACCACTTTTCTTTACCCAAGGATTTCGTTGCATATATCGAGGTTCTAGAGACAGTAGTGGAACCCTGTATTGATAGTGTACGCGTTGACAGCCCATACATCTTTCAGCAAGACTCTGCTACTTCTCACGAAGCGATGGCAACACCAGATTGAATGGCTGAAAATTTCCATGACGACATAACACCCATCTTACGCTTGTCTAACCCCTTAGGCCTTAATTCTCTGGATAACTACGTATGGAACGTGGTTGAGCGTGAAACCAGTAAGCATCCCCATAACACCATTTTTTCTTTGAAGGCTGCAATTAATACCGTTATGGTGAATATAAATAAGGAGTATTTGCTGCGGGCATGCAATCGTTTCCGGAGCTGGATCGAGGTTGTACAATTTATAGCAACTAATGTACATTTTTTTGAATGATTTTATAGATATGCACGAGTATATAATAATGTCGTGTAAACAATTCGTGAAGTTTCATTAAATTTTGTGCTAAACAAAAGCTAATTACTTTTATTCTCAAGTTGTCTTCAAATACCGTACACACCCTGTACAATGCAATTCACGGTGAAATATGCACGTAGTGTAGTATGTAGTCGATAAAAGAAAATGCCTATGCAACAAAACAAAGTTGAACATTTATGCATACAACAGCATTGCTACTCAAAAGTCAAAACTACCGCTAAGGATGAAGGATGAGAAAAAAATCAGAACTCACTTGGTTGTGCCTTCAAGGATGTCATCCTCTAATGCATCATTGCCGTATTTGCTGGGAAAATAGCTACTTGGTATAGGCGATGTGGCCATGTTCTCCGGTAATTCCTCACCATCCTCTTCGAGGCATTCCTCTACAAAAAATGCCTCACCTGAGTCGCCTAATTTCATGTGGATATCAACTGGTTCGCCATTTATTTCAATATCAACCTGGAAAGGAAATTCAAAATATTAAAATTATTTTAGTCATGAGGAATGCATTTCATGTAACTAACAACATTTAGTTCAATATGTTAAAACTATTTTAGACATAGGGAATGCATTCCAAGTAAAGAGCATCACTAAATAAATTTCTTATTTCAAGTATTTAACATCACTTTATTAGTTTTATTATTATTTTAGAGATGTGGAATGTATTTCATTTAATTCAAAATAATAAAAATATTTGATTCAAGTGGAATGCATTTCAAATGCCCAACAACATTTAATTCGAAATATTAAAACTAGATATTTTAGACGTTTGAATTGCATATCAGGTATCGAACAGCACTTAATAATTTTTTATTTTTAGTCAAGTGGAATGTATTTAAGGGGGGAGGTCTAAAAATTGCATCTCTTTGCGATTTTGTTTTAAGGAAAAAATTAATTTAGCACTGCAAAGTTTTTTCTACCTTTTAATGAACATTTATAAAGTACAAAAAATTTTTGTACTGGTTAAAATAAGTTGAAAAAAATGTTTAACATAGAAATTAGTTGAGCGCTGCAACGCTGGAGTTTCCAACTGGCGTACAAGATACAGCTCGTAATTATTATCTAAAGCAAAAAATTCAAATGGATTTTTAATTATCATGATTTTTTTATTCTAGATGAACTAAGAAAACTGAGAGAAATTCCAAAATTTCAACTTTTTGGAGGTTTTAAAGAAAAAAATGCCTTTCTATAAAAAAAAATTCACTTCAACTTGGTATAAAAATCTTGAAAAATTTTTTTTTATCTATTTTGTTAGTTCAAATAGAAGAGAACTTAATACTAAAGGAAATAAGCTATGATTCATTTAAAAGGTTCATTCGTTTTTTTTTCATTCATGTACGCCAATTCAAAGAAATCATAAAAATTAAAAGTCGAGAAAAGAAGATAAAGTTTGTACTATAGCTGTCCGATCACAGCGTAACTACCTAACGCTCGCCTATCTTTGGCTTTGTATCTACGGAAATATTGAGAATTAGGCTCTGTAACTTTGTGTGAATATTCTGAAATATATTAGGAATCGCTTAAAACGAAAAAAATTTTGATTTTTTTGACCTTATAAACCAGGCTCCCCCCTTTAATATACTAACATCACTTAATTCATTATTTTAGACGTGTGGAATGTATTTCAAGTATCGAACAAAATTTAATTCAAAATATAAAAAAAAATATTTTAGTCATGTGGAATGCATTTGAAGTATCGATCACCACTTAATTCACAATACTAAAATTATTTTAACCATAAGGAGTTTATTTCAAGTACGGAACATGATTCAATTGTTTCAATTTAAAACTATGTATACTATTGTATTATTTAGAAATTGCACTCGAAATATTGACAAATATTTATTTCAAATATTTCCTTTTTTACGTTACATTTAAAGAACACATCAATAAATTAAAATATATTTGGTTACACTAAATCAAATCAAAGTAAAACAACGGTAATATAGAGAAACAAAATTTATTGCCAAGGAATTAAAATTAATAAACTGCAGTTTCAGGTTAGAGTATCGATCACAGGTATATACACCTACGTATTCCACTTACCACTTTTTCACGACTGCGCAATACACCCAATTTCCCGAAACGCACATGAAATGGTGAACATTGGAATTCACCATCTGGCTGTTCCACAACGATCACATCGATGGCGCCGGTGAGGGTAGCACCATTGATTTCGTTGTAAAACTCCCTAAAGTTACTGAAAACCTTTACAAGACTATTCATGTTGGCTGTTTTTGTTTGTTTTTATTTTGTTTAGTTTAAAATTTATTAGTAGTTAGTATTTTAATTAAGAATTTTTTTCTAGTCGACTTCTTTCTTGAAAGCGTCTTCGCGCACTGAAAGTTGGCGGTGGGGCTGGCTTCGATGTTGCTTCTGCTCTGACGTACACTGAATGGCAAATTTTTAATCACCAGTTATTTATTAGATTCCGTTTAGTACTTAAACACACGAACGATTGTTTTTCAATATAATTTTTTCTCAGCCATGTTTTTAGTGCCAGGTTGCCTTTGTAGTTGGCCGTTAGGCTTATCTGAAGAAAACAGAAAAAAAAACACAATTAGAATGCGTGTAATTATAAATATATAAAAATACATCCGAATAACAGTTCTAGACATCAAGATAAAGTAACTAATTCAAAGTTCATTAGACGCGAAGCCTTTTAAGGACAGAAACGTGTAGGGTTTGTGATACGATTTCACTCACGAGACTACAAACTGATGCATGTACAACTTTTCTGTTTTTTGCCGTTCTTTATTAAACTCCAATCTCAACTTTCGACCGTTCTTTATTAAACTCCAATCTCAACTTTCGACCGTTCTTTATTAAACTCCAATCTCAACTTTCGACCGTTCTTTATTAAACTCCAATCTCAACTAAAAACTATATTCTTACAATCTACCCTAAATCCCTACTTGCGGTGTAGCTATTGAGTTTGTGTTGGTGTAGTTGCGCCGGCAGCTTTGTTTGTATGTTGGTACGAATGCATTCTCAGCTGCATTCCTCAAGCTGCCAAAAGTCACGTACGTAAATTGATGATCAGCTTGACCGCTGTAAGATTTGTTTGCAAAATCCAAAAGACGGGCAGGCGTAGGAGTAAGCTGTGCGATCTAATTACGAACAGCCAGTAGCGTGGGAGTGATTCAAGGGAATCATCAAATCTCTGTTTTAGCTTTGCAAGTGTGCAATGCGCTAACTTCTCCCCCTCTTAAGACGAGCCGTCCTCGACTCGTGCCAAAATTTCCTCTACTGCCCTCTGAGTTTTTACTTTATTACTTGCTAATTTGTTTCTGCGGTGGATGAAAAAAATTGCTATTGCGATCAATAATAATGGAGGAAAAGAAAAAATCGTCCAGAACAAATTACGATGAACAGATATACCCTCCTTCAATTCGTGAATGCGAGAGATGTTGTCGATATAAATTTGGTGCAAATATGGTAGGGACAAACTCGTATGGTGTTCCAAGTAATTAATGGATACGGTTTTTGGAGGATGTGGTTGGATATAAGTCGGTTCTCTTTTTACCACGTAAGTTGTATCATTTATGGTGATAGAGTCACGAAAAAGAAGCAGATACGTTCCCCTTATTTCCAATTTTCGTTGATCAAATATTGTCGTTGGTTGCACGTTGTTAAGAATAATGATGCCCTCTTCTATTTTTTGAACTGATGGTATGTGATATGCCGATTCTGATGAACAATTAGCTGTGTTATTATTTAGCATCTGACCCAAGCAATCTGAGTGAGCCGGTTTGCACACTTTAGCTACCAGAGTGTCATTGCAGTTCTCGAGTGGTTGAAACGTATCGCTACATTTTGCCGCAAGCGTGGTCTCTAGCTTTACGATACTATTATTATGGACTACAGGATAGATTTTTAGGAATTGACAGAAATTTGTAACCTTAGGAACCTTAAGAATATAGTAAATAACATCAGAACTTTGCAAAATTTTTACCTTAGATACTAAAAGTAAATTACTTAAACTAAAGGGTAATTGTTCGGAATTGAACGCTTGATCCATCTCTTCGTCATCCAAAATAAGTGGATTTATGATATTACTTTTTGCCAACACAATGGAGAGTGCTAGTCTGTTTAGTTGGCTGATTATATGGTTATTTCTTCTTACCAAATTTTCACAGAGCAATGTTTCCTCGTCTTTTAATATCCAATCCGTTTGATTTCCGCGAAGTGTATTGATTAGGTTGGTAATTTCGTTAATTCTATTTTGTAAATCGGAGTTAATTCTAATCTGCCTATTGTTGTTTTCTATTAGTATGCTTTCCTTTGTCAAGAGCAGTTCAAAATCTTCGTGGTCCGGGGTACCGGCTATAAATTTCAGGGCGGACCCCAGAAAATCTATTGACCTTGCAATTCTCTTAGGTATTTCCAAAGTGCGAATTATGTGTAGTATTTCCTCACCTTGCTGTTTCAAAATATTTTCGTTCACTACCTGATTTTTTGATTTTGATGTGAACCATCGGCTTTCGTAAGCTATCTGGCGATAATCTGTTAGGTTGGTGGCGTGCACGAGGTAAATGAATTCATTATAAATAGCCACATTTCCCCGAGGGATGGTGATAACTTGTGAGGAGGTGTAGTCAATTAAATTGGCTCTAGTGACGAAGACTAGGGCAAGCGGCAATCTGAAATTGATTTTATCGTAAATTACTTTTATGAATTTTCCTGCCTTCTATCTGTACTGTTGTACCTAAATCTCTTTCTACTATTTTTTCCACGAACACCTTCTCAAATTTATTTCCCAATCGCTTATTTCGTCGAAGAAACACCCTTTCACCAGGCTGATATGTTTTGGTTATTCTTTTCTCATTCAATCTATTCAATACTAAATTCTAGGCTCTTATTAATTTATCTCTAATTTCCCCAAATTTCTCCGCTGGGCAGTTCTGCAAAATTTCGATTGGTTTCGAATCTACAACCGAGTGAATTGTTCTGTTGTACTTGTAAGCAGCAAGCAAAATCAGATCTTTAACCTCGCTTATCTGCTGCTGTGCCTTCACGCATCTGGCTATTTCCAAAAGGGTTGAATGAAACTTTTCGACCTGTCCGTTGCTTTCGCTATGTAAGGTGGGTACGAAAAACTGTTCTATGGAGAAATGATCGCGTAGCATGTTTCTAATTAAATTTGAAGTAAACGCTCTTTCGTTATCTGTGACAATTGTTTTAGTGTTTTGGAACATACCTAATACCTCTAATAAAGCTTCTTTTATATCAATGGTACATCTTGAAATAACAGGTTTAACAATTGCAAACTTTGAAAACCTATCAACAGCAGTTAAGAATAGCTGCTTTCCAGTAATTAAAATGTCTAAGTGGAGAATTTCTCCTGGGTGCTCTGGGATTGGAGTTTTCCCAATTTCCGGATTTGGTGGTTTTCTTTGGTATTTATTTTCCAGACAGATCTTGCAATTTGATACAGCTGACCTGAGCATTTTCCTCATGTCGGGAAAGTAGTATTCTGATAGAATTTGCTTAAAATTCTCGGACAGAGATCGATGGGCACGGGCATGCTCCGTTGCTATTGCTTCCTGTTGATCGTTCGGATTCGTTAGATCGATTACAAATTTTTCTGTATGAATAAATTTAACCCCCGGGAATGCTTCGACAAGAGGTCCCTGGATCTCTGATAGTGTCGGAAGATCGCAACAAAGAGCGTTTGTAACGCTAGGGTTTACGAGTTTCTTAAGATTATGCAACAAATTTACTATTGTGTCGTAATTTATAGTATAACGAATTTTTTTCTGAAAAATTATTTTTGTACTTTGGTGATAATGATCCCCCTTCGTCAAAATGAATTGTCTTTTGAATTGGTTTACTGGATACTGGATAGTTTTAATTGTGTTTGAGAGCGATGACTCGCTATGTGCTGTAGCATCTGTATCAGTCATATTATTCAAAAACTGACGGGACAGAGCGTCTGCTACGACGTTGTCTCTGCCGGGTTTATAAACAAATTTAGGCGAAAATTCTTCTATGAACGCACGCCATCGCTTCATTTTTGTATTAGGATTTTTGTTCGAAATAGCGAAAGTTAAAGGCTGGTGGTCTGTGAATATTACGATGTCTTTAATACCGTATAAGTAATGTCGAAGGTTTTTAAGGGCCCACACTATAGCCAAGAGCTCACGCTCGTTGGTTGCATAATTCTCCTCTGTTTTTGATAATGTTCTTGAAATCATTGTAATGGGCCGACCATTCTGGGAGAGGACCGCGCCTAAAGCGCTAGAGGAAGCGTCTGTTGTTAGTTCGAATGTTTTGTCATAATCCGGATAAAACAGCAAAACATCTTCCGATGCCAAAATGCTTTTTACCCTTTTAAATGCTTGAATGGCCTCGTCATCAAGGACTATTTTAGTGTGTTTGGACTTGTGGGATGACACATGGCCATTCTCCCCCCGAAGATACTTTGTTAATGGTTTGACGATAGACGCATAATCCCTTATAAACCTTCTATAATAACCTGACAGACCCAAGAAAGAGCGTAATGCTCGAAGTGTTTCCGGCTTCCTATAGTCGATTATGTCCTTGACCTTATTTGGACATGTTTTTATCCCCCTTCGAGAGACAATAAAGCCAAGAAACTCAACCTTATCTTTAAAGAATTTAGTCTTTTCTGCTGAAACTCGCATACCGGCCCTTTCCAACTTCCCCAGTACCTTATCGACATGTTGAATATGAGACTTTTCGTCCCTTGAAAAGATGATTATATCATCCATATAAACTTGGCAACTTTGGCCAATGTCGTCTCTCAAGACGTCATCAATAGCCCGTTGAAAGATACTGGGCGCATTTTTTAACCCGAATGGCAATCTATTAAATTCGTATTTGCCATTGTTAATGCTGAAGGCTGTTTTTTCGCGGTCCTTCTCCTCAAGGATTATCTGGTGGAATCCAGACTTTAGATCTAAAGTAGTAAAAAATCTGGAACTGCCCAGGTTTGCCAATATGGTAGAAATATCTGGTATAGGATATTTATCCGCAATCGTTTTTTCGTTTAATTTTCGAAAGTCGATTACCATGCGGAGCTTTTGTTTACCATATTCATCCAGGCCTTTTTTATTCACTACATGGACCGGAGAGTTATACGCCGAATTAGATTTTCGGATAATTCCTTCTTTCAACAGTATTTCTATTTCCTTATTAATGAATCCTGCCGCCGAAACCGGGTATGGATAAGATCGGGTGTAAATTGGTTCCGAGGAAGTGGTACGAATTTTAGCTTTGACCTTAGTATTAAATGGCAAAGCGCGGTTAGGTTCGGCAAAGGCCTTAAAATTCTTTTTAATCATAGAGTCAAACTCGTTTTTCACAAGAGCTGGGACCGAGTCCTTGTCCAAATATATGGAGTTAACTTGCTCACATTTGACGTTATTTAATTTTTCCTTACCACCCTCGTAATATAAGTATCCGGATGTCGTATCAATTTTAGATTCTATCTCCTTAAGGAAATCGTATCCCACTATACCATCGAAGCCCTTTATATTAGGAAGAATGAAGAAAGTTGAGACTTTCCCCAAAACGAAAACCTTACATTTTTTTTCTATGAGATTACATCCGTTTATAGTTTTGACCGTAAACTGTCTCTCCACAGGGATAATTCCCTTTAGGAAGCTCAAATTTTTGATATAGTTTTTTGAAGTTCCTGTATCAATCAGTAACCTAAGCTCCTGCCCCTCCGACGCCTTCTTGGTAATGTAAGGTAGGAGCGACCTTATACTAAAAAATTAACCTCGTCTTCCATCGCGAAATTGGAAGCGATCTCGACATCCGAATCACTGTCACGGTCCACAGTAATTTTCTTTTGTGGATCCACCTCTGGGGTTGTCTCCAAATGGTTGGTCCGTTGCACTTTCGGCTTCCGTGAATTTACTGAATCTCCCCTTCTGTGCTCCCGTTTATTCACGTATTGATTAGCATCCCTTTTGGGGTGCCGCTTTAGGCCAGAAATAAAAACTCTTAATGCGTTTTCTCTAGCTCTATCATTGAGCGCGGCGGCAAGCTGCGTATTGTTTGAATGAGTCATTATATTTTTATTTGTTATGAGTGTTAATTGCTTGTCTACCGTATCATAATATTGGCAGATTGACAAACTGCCCTGCCTCAGAACGCTGAGCTCTGTTTCCAAAACATGTAGCGGTCTTTTGTCCGCGTATGCTTTGTCCAATCTAGCTATTATAGCTTTAAAATTTAAAACAGTTGAGAAGGAAGCGAGCGTTGCATTTGCGGGGCCTACTATCTTGTTTCTAAATATCCCCATGGCAACATAATATTGCTCTGAACCCTCTTTGTAGTAGCCAATGGCGAATTCTGCTGCGGAACGCCAGGCCGGATAAGAAGCAGTATCCCCCTTAAATTCTTGTATAGATTTTATTAAATCCATATTTGTGTTGCCCCCGACCACAGTTGGATTTATTTCCACGGGAATGTAACTCTCCGCGGATGGCGGCTCTAAGCGCCGAAGAGTTTGCATCACTTCATCCAACTGGGCTTTTAATTCTTTTTTATTTTGCTCATTTTGTTGTCTTAAAATTTCTATTACCTGTTCCCTAGTTACACTCATGTTAATTTTGTTTTGCTTTTTTTTTTTTTTTAAAAAAAAAGGTAAGAAAGAGCCGAAGGTATTTCGCTTTACAAAAACTTTATATAACTTTTCTTTAATTGCACTGGATCAAAACCGAACAATTACTTACAGTATTATTATTTCACGTATTGCAATCATTTCTGCCGTGCAGGTTTCCTTCGTTTCCACAAAT
The DNA here is from genome assembly GCF_028408465.1 of Anastrepha ludens. Taxonomy (NCBI): domain Eukaryota; kingdom Metazoa; phylum Arthropoda; class Insecta; order Diptera; family Tephritidae; genus Anastrepha; species Anastrepha ludens. The sequence continues at coordinate 4,030,997 of NC_071502.1, forward strand.
AGTTGATTGTATCCTTCGTTGTTAGATTCAGTTGTTCTGCCAGTTGGGTTCAGTTGTCCTGCTAGTTGGGCTCGGTTATTCTGCCAGTTGGGTTCAGTTGTCCTGCTAGTTGGGCTCGGTTGTTCTGCTAGTTGGGTTCAGTTATTCTGCTAGTTGGGTTCAGTTGTCCTGCTAGTTGGGTTCAGTTATTCTGCTAGTTGGGTTCAGTTGTCCTGCTAGTTGGGCTCGGTTGTTCTGCTAGTTGGGTTCAGTTATTCTGCTAGTTGGGTTCAGTTGTCCTGCTAGTTGGGCGCCACTTTTCTATTTTTGCCATTCTTTATTAAACTCCAATCTCAACTTTCGACCGTTCTTTATTAAACTCCAATCTCAACTAAAAACTATATTCTTACAATCTACCCTAAATCCCTACTTGCGGTGTAGCTATTGAGTTTGTGTTGGTGTAGTTGCGCCGGCAGCTTTGTTTGTATGTTGGTACGAATGCATTCTCAGCTGCATTCCTCAAGCTGCCAAAAGTCACGTACGTAAATTGATGATCAGCTTGACCGCTGTAAGATTTGTTTATTTGCAAAATCCAAAAGACGGGCAGGCGTAGGAGTAAGCTGTGCGATCTAATTACGAACAGCCAGTAGCGTGGGAGTGATTCAAGGGAATCATCAAATCTCTGTTTTAGCTTTGCAAGTGTGCAATGCGCTAACTTACATATTTGCTTGATAGTCTAAGAAAACATTTTAATGCTGCGATAAGTTGTTTATGAAAAATGGTATTTGGGACACAGAAAATTTATATATAGGTACATATATATGTATTATAGGTGGTCTCTTCTTCATCAGTGCCAAAGACCTCAAGCCTGATTCGAGTGAAGGCTGGGCAGACGCACAGAAAGTGGTCTGCCGGCTCATCCTCCTCCCCACATGCTGGGCAGAGTGCACTGTCTGAGATGACCACCTTTTCCTTGTGCTTTGCTCATAGAAAGTGGCCCGTCATCAGTCCAACCAGCTACCTGCGACAGTCGATCGGACATGACAGGTAACATCAGTTTTATCCATCTGCAGTCTCTCTCAGCCTGCTAAGCTCGCTTGTGGGATAGACTTGTTTGATTTCTAAACCTCAAATCAAGATTTTAAAATATGTAAAATTTGTTTCGAATTTGTAGGAAGCCGCACGAAAATGGAGCACTGAAAGTTTGGATTGGATAAAATGTTCTAACAAAACGTAATTTTCATGAAATTAATCATAATTTAAATGAATTTGTTCTCCATATAACTTAGTACTACAATGTTGGTGTTTTGTTTACTTTTACTTTAGATATTTTTAAATATAAATATTTTTGAAATATAGCGGATTTTAAAAATACCACCTTCACATCAACATGACTGGGGTGAATAAGCCTAAAACCCAAAAGTTTGCCTCTGCTGCTGTGTGCCATTTTCAAATCGCGTAAACTTATGTATGTATACTTGAGTATATTCACAAAAAAACAAAAAAAAAGGAACCAATGTGACATTTGTTCTTGAAGCTCAACTTTGTTGTGTCCAAATACAATATAACAAAATAATCGCATGTGCTGTGACAAATTTCTTTGACTATAATCATTAAAATAAGATTTGTACTTATACAGAAAATACTAGGTTGTTCAATAAGTTTTGCGGTTCGATAAAAGAGGGCCTTGCTGCTAGCCTAAATATTTTGTGTGAGTTTATTTTCAATCTGTCAATTCATTCTTCGTTTAAAAGGCCATTTATGACAGTATCGACGTGTCACAGTATTTTCTTTAATGGAAAAAATCAAGTGTCGTGCAGTGATTGAATTTTTATTTGTGGAAGGTTTAAAAACAAAGGAAATTTGAAAATGTATAAGGGCTTTCCTCCATGAATTAAATACAATAGAAAGATGGGTTGCTGAATTTAAATGTGGTCGTACAAGTCTTGAAGAAGATCCACGTCAATGACGTCCAAAACAGCAACAGCACCAAAAATCGTAGAAAAAATACGATATCGTAATGGAAAATCGTCGAGTGACTTTTAGAGATTTAGTAGAAGCTCTAGGCATCTTATTGGGCAATGTAAGCAATATTTTGACTGCCGCATTTATGGGTGCCGCATTCGCTAACAATGGAACAGAAACACATTCGAGAGCCACTTTCTTCGCAACATTTAGAGTGTTTTCGAAAGCATAAATTGGATTTTGTGCGTCGATTCATCACTATGGATGAGACTTGGGTCCATCAGCATGATCCTAAATCAAAACAAGAGCCTAAAGAGTGGTGTGAACCTGGTTCTTCGGCTCCTACGCGAGTTCATCTCCAGAAATCGACCAAGAAGATGTTAGCATCATTTTTTTGGGATATGAAAGGAGTTTTGTTTGTATATTACTTGCAAACTGGTAAAACAATAAATTCTGAATATTGAATTGCAACCTTTTAGATCAGCTGAAGGAAAAAACTCGCGAAAAAAGACCCCGTTTGCAAAAAAAAAAAAACATTTTGACAATGGCTTCTGTCCATAAATGAAAGTTCAAATTGTTGGAGCACCCACCGTATCCACCAGATCTGACGCCTAGCGTCCAGACCAAAAGAAAAAACTAATGTATTTCAAACCATAAAATTGTGTTTTTTTTATCGAACCGCAAAACTTGTTGAACAACCTCGTATATTAGGGAATAGACGGTACAAAAAAGAGAACAAAACAAAAAAAAAAAAAAAAAAAAAAAAAAGTTATACTGAAAACACTTGCAAATTAGTGCAAAAAAAAAACACAAAAAACAGTGGAAATTTTTGGCTGCAAAATAACAAACAATCTAAGCAGCGCAAACTGAGTGTTTACATAAATACAGTGCATACGTGCGTTTATTTGTATCAACGAAGGTATATTGGTTACATGGCTGTCACAGTCACGATGTCTAAGAAACATTTTCGCAGTCGAACATACCGACCACTTGCCAAAAAATGTACGTATGTACATTTATATCTGGGATGAACATTTTATAATAATTTTCATAACCTTGGCAGACATGTACGAGCTATTCTTGTCCCTCGCACACAACATTCTCATTACTAACTGATATGCCTCACGAAGTATACCCGGTTACGCCTGTCTCCATACTACATAAATGTTCGCAGTAGCTAAGTTAGTTTGCACCTGACATACCGGCAGGCAATAGGTCCTGACTTCAATGCCTACTGCAAACACAAAACATTAAAAAGCTTTTTCTAACTGCGAACGCTCCTCGGCAGAGGTCAAAAGAGTTTCTTCTACGAAAAAGTTTCTCATGATGAAAAAAACTGTAGTCCGGAGATGGCATATAACTGTTGCGCCTATCATATATGGGACAAGTATATCAGGTAAACCACAAATTGGATGAAAAGCTCCGCCATATTTAAGAGTGCATGCGGTAAGCGTCGTGTTGTGTGCGTATAGACTGTTTTGCCGCACTTTTTAGGACTAAGAGATGGATGGCAAGAAATTATTAGTAATAGCACAGGAGTGTAGCTCTTAAGAGAAATTGTTAAAACATAAATCAGAGTTACCTTGGAGAACAATGCTTTGCATCATATATGTATTTCATATCCACTAGTGTCCAACTTTAGATGTCTAAAAACATCTGCAAAATATCACGTAAATGCCAATTAAAGCGAGGGAATGAATCAAGTGCTGTAAAGTGTCTTGCTTGGCTGACGTAAAAACGAATAAAAAACGATATAGACTTCGCTCTTCAGAGCTTATAGAAAATAGTATTGATATACGAGGTGTGTTCAAAAAGTATCGCGGATTCTGAATTTTCGCAGGTTACGTATATTCGAATTTCGATTTTTTGGTGGCGATATTTTGATACTCATGTCTCTCATTCATGCCGACGAATTCGGCCATTTTGAATATTCAGTTAATTGTTGCCACCTGCTGTACTTGCAAGTGTTTCGGTTCGTCTTCGATTTTTACCTATTCAAAAAGATGGATCAAATAACCTGTATCAAATTTGGTGTGAAAAACGAAATTAAGTGCGCGGATGCATTCCGAATGTTGACTGTGTAATACGGAGAAGCTACTTTGGGACCAAAGCAACGTTTATCGCTGGTACAAAATGTTATCAGAAGGCCGAGAAGATGTGAACGACGAAAGGCGTGCCGGACGCCTGAGCACTTCAACAACAGACAAAAAAATTGATGATGTGAAGAAAATGGTATTGACCAATCGTCGAATCACCGTTAGAGAAGTTGCGGAGGACCTAGACATAGCGATTGGCTCCTGCCATTTGATTTTTTTCAATGTTTTGGGCATGAGACGGGTTGCCGCAAAATTCGTACCAAAACTGCTCAATTTCGACCAAAAGCAGCATCGCATGAACATTGATAATGAGATGTTGGTATCTGAACTCTGTCGGCGACGACACAAATTTGCTCCAGAGGATCATAACTGGTAAAGAATCATGGGTGCATTGTTATGACGTGGAAACCAAAGCTCAATCATCTCAATGGAAGCTGCCGCACGAACCAAGACCGAAAAAAGCCCGCCAAGTTCGGTCGCATGTAAAAGTTTTGCTTTCCGTTTTTTTTTTGATTGCAGGGGCGTTGTCATCATGAGTTCTTGCCACAGGGTAAAACGGTCAATAAGGAATATTGCCTGCAAGTTATGAGCAATTTGCGCGAAGCAATCCGCCATCCGCCAGAAATGCCCGGATTTGTGGAAGAACAAAAATTGGCTCTTGCATCACGATAACGTCCCTGCTCACACATCGTTGCTTGTGCGCGACTTTTTGGCTTTTTGGCCAAAACCAACACACTAATGATGCTACAGCCACCGTATTCCACAGATCTGGCCTCCAGTGACTTTTTCTTGTTCCCGAAACTGAAGAGGCCCCTAAAAGGAGCACGCTACGCTACGATTGACGAGATAAAGACGGCATCGAAGGAGGAGCTGAACAAGATAATAAAAATGATTTTTTTAAATATTATACTTCGAAGATTGCAAAAACGTTGTCACAAATGCACAATATCTCATGGGGATTACTTTGAAGGGGACAAAATAGATATTAATAAATAAATAAATAATAAAACAAAAACGAAATTCGCGATACTTTTTGAACACATACTGAATATACTGGGCGTTTCCAACAGAAGGTCTACCGCAGACAAAATATTGAAAGTTATTTATTTATTTGTTAATAAATAATAATAAAAAATGTATACAACAGAAAAACTAATTATCAAAGAGTTCTCGGTATTTTTAAACTCAGCCAAAAAATCTACATTTCACAATTTGTATCCTGGTCTATCTCTTCCAAACATCAACTATTTGAGCGACGGCTTGCCTGCTTATGCTATAAGTTTGATTTTCCGTGCTTCTGAATCTAAATGCAAGGTCTTTTAAAAAAGGAACTCCCACCGCTTGTCCAATTTGCAACTTGGATGCCCCAGAAAATATTCAGCACGTCAATGCTACCTGCCCTGTGTATACAAATTTTGGTTCTGAACATTTTGATGAAAACAAATTGGATATCTTAAATATAAACATGATTTTAAACGGTAGTGATTATAAAGCTCTGTACAAATTTAATTAAAAAAAAAGCATACATAATTTTTGTATTGAAATCAAAACCTTTTTTAAGCCACATCACTGCTCAACATTCGAAATATTACCTCAGGTTCTTCTTTTCTTCTGTTTTTGTCCTGTGCGAATGCCTTGGCATTTTGTAATTATCTTGAAATTGAAAAATTCCCCAGAATCAACTTTAACTCCGGTTATAGGTTTAGTGAAGAGCTACTGGTTAAGCCTATTGTCCCAAATAAAAAAAAAACATCGGATGACGGTTTGTTTTTCAGTTTGAATGCGTCACGTTTGACAAGATGGAAATGGCCATATATGTATATAAGTAATTGATGAATGCACGTTGCTTGCCGCAATAGGGGCGCGTTGGCTGGTCGGCTGCACGTGGAAGCTTTGGTCCCTAAGTATTGTAAATATGTCTGTGCGTACAACAACCCAGCATTATCGCTAAAATGACAATGGCACATGGCACACATCGATTGCTCAGCTGAGAATTTCGAAACAAAAAATAAATAAAAAACACGTCAACCATAGGCGGCTAAATAAATATAGAAATACTCGTTTGTATGTTCATTCCCTCGATCAACAATTGACTGATGCCAAACTTGTATATTTAAAATTTTTGCACTTTATTATTATTTCAATAATTAAATATATTTAAACAAAAGATTTTATGCATTTTTGAAATGCAATAGCAAAGGCTTTAAAATACGTCATTACGAGTATAAATATTTAGAATTTTAAAAATTGTTAATTAATATTTCATTTGCGTGCATTCTTCCGCATCCGCTTTTAGTAGTTATAGCGAAAACTTACAAGTGACAGAGGCTGAGTTAATATGCAGATATAAAAACAACAAAAATTTTTACAGGTTGTTCATAGTTGACAAGTACTCGTACACTCGCTATAAAACTGCGCTGGAAAGTGCACTTAAAAAAGAAATTAATCAAATTTCAACAAATTACATATGTATCTACAAAGAAATTTGAAAGCCTGTCTGGTCCTATGGCATCGAATTCTGAGGATGTGCAAGCAAGAAGTACATAACTCCCCTTCAACGTCTGCAGAAAAAAGTTCTACGAAACGAAGTAAATGCGCCACACTACGACAATAAATTGTTTAAAGAAAATCGAAATTTAAAAACAAAAAAAAATCCTTCAATCGGACAAGACATTTTTAAGTTTTTCAAAAGCAGTATACATTTTATTGAAATCTTCCAAGCGGTTTTTAAGTTAAAGTGATCACCAGTTCAAAAAACATAGTTTTGAGAAAATTGCATTTAAAGTTTGCTATCTGCTCCGTAGCGCCCGAGCGCCCTTTGTTAATTGTTGAATAACTCAATAACTCATAACCATTGTGGGGTTAACACACCTTTTTACCACAAGGTGATCGTACAAAATCTCTTTTTTTTTTTTTTTTTAATTTTTTATTTTATTTTTTATTTTAAAATTGGAAAAGTAATGAATTACAATCACAATGAATTAAAAAGCATTAGTGAATAGGCCATCAGCTTTATCTTATTTATTTACAAAATCTTATTGATAGTCGTCATACTAATGCTCAAGGATGCCTCAATCTGACGTTATGTGACTTGTCGATCTTGCTCAATCAAATATTTTGGTACAACAACTTTTCGGGATTCCTCGGTGAGCGAATAGAGAAAACTTATTGTACCACTGTTTGACGGTTTTGACTTTCTTTCATCAATTCCATTCCTTTGCCAAAATGAATTTTTGAAGCCACTCTAAACAGAACTAAATGGCTTCAACATCCACCCGTTCTGAGCGCGTTTATGGCCAAATCTGTCAAACTTTCTAATGGAGACGTCAACTAGCGCCTGACAACATTAGCAGCGCCTAAGGCCACAAATATATCAAAAATTATCGGACTCCTTGGTATTAGGTATGTATGCATGTAAATACTACCAATACCATGTATTTTATATAATTGGCGCGTACACCCTTTTTGGGTGTTTGGCCGAGCTCCTCCTCCTATTTGTGGTGTGCGTCTTGATGTTGTTCCACAAATGGAGGGACCTACAGTTTCAAGCCGATTCCGAACGGCAGATATTTTCATGAGGAGCTTTTTCATGGCAGAAATACACTCGGAGGTTTGCCATTGCCTGCCGAGGGGGACCGCTATTAGAAAAATGCTTTCCTTAATTTTGGTGTTTCACCGAGATTCGAACCGACGTTCTCTCTGTGAATTCCGATTGGTAGCCACGCACCAACCCATTCGGCTACGGCGGCCGCATGTATTATGTCTAGTAAATTGTAAGTATCGTAAATTTTGAATAAAATGTAAATTACAAAACCAAAATGTATGCACAATTTTTTACCATAATCCATAAGATCGTATATACATAGGCTGAGCAAATTAAATTGATTTTAAAAATACCTGAGTTGCAGAATTGTATTTGCTTGGTAGCGATAATAGTAAAATAATATGCCAATATTTTATTAAAGTAATAAATTTGGCTCCAAGAACAAGTACGAGTATATATAATAATAAAAATTGTTTACTCTGAAAAATAACTACTTATCGTTATTATAATCAAGCAAAAAAGAAAAACAATACCAATCACAACAAAAATCACCTGTTGTTTACTATTAATACAAATTTCTTCGGAATGTGAGTCGCTGAATTTATACTATAATTTTACTAGAAATACATACAGCAAATCGAGAAGTGATTTCAAATCGATTTTAGTTATAATAACAGCCAATTTATGTAACCAGCCGATCAGCTGATTTAGATGTATTTATTATAAATTTTATTACATTTTTACTGCCAATTATTCTTCTGGAATGGAAGCCCCTAGGTTTTCATTATTATTTTTTGTTTTGTTTATCAAGCAGCTGTAAAAAATAATAAAATAAAAACATACTTAAAGTAGATAAAGTGAAGTGTTTTTTAAGGAAGGCAGATATACTCGTCAGTTAAACCCGAATTGGTAATATTTCACACAGTTAGTGTTTATTAGCCGCCGTAGCGCAGTGATTATGCGTGACTACCATTCGGTTGGTCCTGTATAAGTCCGTGTGCCGTCAAAGATATTGGCGAGCAAGACATTTTAACACTCCGAAACGACGCGTACGTTGTACTCTAAAAATATTAGCTACTCAATCAAGAGAGGTTAAACCACTTCACTTTGTAACAAATGTAACTGCATACTATACACTTGTTTAACACATGTAATTTACAGACATACATATGCACCTATACATTGCTTTCGTTATTCTCTCAGAGCTCAGCAATGAGCAACAGCAACACGTGATAAAGCTTAGAGTGCATGCAGAATGCGGGCTATTCCACTAAATAAACACGTCATTCCACATTTTAGTTTCTATTGTTACACAATAGCAGCTTAATCAACTATATAAATATGTTTTTTGACCAAAGCTATGGGTTACACTACCCTGCAGGGAAACTGAATAGTTCCTGACGGCGGCTGGGTTTCTACATAGTATATTTGGCACTGCTTTTAATAGAAAATCATAATTGATACTGTTTCGATGTATATCATATGTCTGTGTGTGCGTGTGTAACACAAAAGACGCGCCTATATGTGGTTTGAAAATAAAACAAGTAAAAATTTAGATTCTTTGAGGTTTCACTATTTTTATTCAATTTTATTCAAAATATGGCTCTTAACATTTATATGGGAAAAATTATATCATTTAAATCAGCCAAGCATTCGATTCATGAATGAGCTATTCTTGAGAACGTCGAGATATCGATGTTGCAGGTTGTTCAGCAACATTTTGCGCTACAACAGCAACATTCTCAACAGAATGCCCTGTTTTGGGTCTACCAGTCATTTCTCTATTTTCCACGGAACCAGGTTCTTTAAATTTATTCACCAACCATTGAATTGTCGACTCATTTGCACGATTATTTCCACCAAAAAAATCACAAATTTTGCGATATGTTTGTACAAAAAAAGGTACCGGGATTGTTCACTACTGACCTCTAGGCATCATTTTCGAAAGATATTTTCAACTAAATGCACATATTTTTTTTTATAAATATTTTCTTACATAAGTCAAGTGCAAGTGGACTTTTTCAACTTCGCTTGCTTTTCACCATTGAGTTATTGATAACAGTTTAATAGCTTAGACAGACGGCGTTAATCGGGATTACCGGCGCAGTTATTTCAATAGATATTAACTGTCGTTTTTCGGCAATGTTGCCATCGAAAATTCCCCTAATCCGCTTAAATTATGGGAATCAAGTCCAATAGTTGATCCGGATTAGTTACACTTAGTTAGGTTTGGCAGCCGCATCGCACATAGAGAAAACGATGCCACTTAGACCACGAAATGGGTCCGTTGTGAGCCGCGGTGGCTGGGCTACATTTCCTTTTCCATATTGAGCCATCCTAAGCTTTTGACAAAGCGTAAAAGGTTGTTGATACCTGAAGTGTATAGATTAACTATATTTGATAAGAAGTAGGATCTTAAATATCGGTTGCTGCTTCTGGCTAGAGCTGAGCATGTGCAAAAAAGGTGTTGAATTGTTACCAAATCCTCCTCATTTCTGCAGCTATGACAGAAATCATGCGTGTAAACGTCTAATTTCCTTGTATGCCCTAATTTGAAGTCCACTCAATTTTATAATACTCTTGGACAGACGTAGATTTAGCCTTGGCCATGTTTGCTTAGCAATTTTACAGGTACTGACGCTATCCATCTTTCATTTGCAGAACTGATTAGTGCGTCCTTAATAAGAAGCTTACAATTTGCGAGAGGTACCTCCATAAAATTTAGTTGCACTTAATTCCTGAGATAATTCCGAATTAAGTTGTTAATCTCGATTAACGCCACCGTCTACCTAGGTTATAAGGAATGGATTTAACCTAATTTAATCCTAAAATTTGAATACTGACAAGTCAATGGATAACATCAAATTAACTTTGCTTTGTTTGATCAATTCGCTAGCGTGCATGGGTTTGTTGCCGTCGACATTAGATTTATCGCTTACGAGCTGGTCATAAATGGATAAATTGGGTTTGCTAATATCATCGTTATCAAATGACTATATTTGCAGTGACTTTGAAATATTATTGCAATCAGTATATCTTTATTGGCAGGTAAATATTCTTCATACATATCTATGCATATTGAGTTCTTTGTGTAAAACATTCACCATTTTACTGCCATTGATAAAAATATTGAATTGTTGTTTGCGAAATTGGCGCTTCGTCACACACAGACACACAATCACTTTATAAAAGAAATATACTTGCATATTTGCATTTAGTTCAATTTTTTCATACCTATTGCGCATTTAAATATGGCTACCGACGTCAGCCGTCAAATGGTTTCGGGCCAATCGGAGAATATTAAGATTTTGCAATTCAACTTAAGGGTTTTCCAATAATAGGTGTTATCTATCGCTATCGAGAGATGATTCACGATTTTTTATGGCCGAAATTGGATGGTATTGATCTGGAACACGTTTATTTTCAACAAGACGGCGCTACGTGCCACACAAGCAACGAAACCATTGATCTTTTACGAGAAAAGTTTCCGGACCAAATTATCTCTCGAAGAGGTGATCACAATTGCCCACCGAGATCTTGTGATTTAACAACTTGTGACTTGTGTCTACGCCAACAGCCCAGGGTCGATTCAAGACCTCAAAGATGGAATTCGTGAGGCTTTCGAGGACACAGGGCAGCCACTTTGCAATTCGGTTATGGAAAATTACATGAAAAGGATACTGTCCTGTAAGTGTGGTCGTGGTGGTCATTTGCCTGATATTATTTTTCACTATTAACGGATACCTTTCTCTTTATAATGAAATAAACATCCGATCATTTATATTAAAAAATAGAATTTTTCTTTGAATATCAAAATAACACCTCTAATTGAAAAACCCTTTATTTGCCAATATATGTATTTAGTTTATATCTACCGATTGGAGGAAAAATTACGAAAAGCTTAACTCCATTGAACACTAAACCACTACGTATTACTTATATATATCTAATAACACTGGTTTAGGTTAGGTTAAGTTGAAACCGTTGTCCACTATAGGACACATTCAGACTCAAAGCCCGTTGTGATGCCGCGTGGCGAACTTGGCCTTATCTCTCCTAAAACCAGTGTGAACTTTTGAAACATTTTAGAGGATCTCTGATTTCCACAGTACTGAGATCTTCCAACTCTTTACAAAATTGTCTACCTTAAGTGGTGATCCTACGTCTGCATAGAGCAGGAAAATGGCACAGTTGGTGCCATAACGCCTCTTCTTCATCCAGACAGCTTCCGCAGAAGGCAGGTGTTTGCACGTCTATTCTCTGGGCGTGTCTGACTATTAGGCAGTGCCCCGTTATAACGGAAATCAGTGTGCGAAGATTGTGCTTATTTTGGCTTAGCAGAGATTCTGTGCGCTTAGCATTGAGAGTCGAGCCCTACAGTTAAACTGGTTTACAACAAATTTATGATTTTTTTACCTAAGAACCAGATCATCCCATCCCTTATTTCCTTGTAATTTGTTACTAGAAAAACCTACTAATAGTATCATAAAAGTCAATTCTGTGCTGGGCACTTGTGAAAACTTCCTTAACCCTCCGTTGGACACCTTTTTTAAAACCTTCGGTTGGGCACCCGGGTTGCCCTTTTTCGTCCTGTTCGAGGATCCTTTTTAAAAGGTTATATCCATAAATCGATAGAAAATTAAAGTTTAGAAGGCTACCTGAAAGCTCAAGTGGTTAGCTACTCGTATAAATAGAAATATGTTAAATTCACATTAAAAGTCGAAAAAATCTGGCCAGTCTCGGGTACTCAAGGGAGGGTTAAGTATATGTAAAGTGAGTATTTTTATTCCGATGCGAATAACTTTTATATTTATTGGAGGCTATTTTTCAGTCATATCTTACATTTTTTCTAGACATGTATGTTAGGTTTAAAAATTAGTGAACATTTTTTTCGAAAATCTCATATTTCTTATAATATAAATCGAAAATTTTAATATTTTTGCAAAAATTATTAAATTTTTAACTTTGCAAATTTCTTTAAAACGTCTAATTTTAATGAAAAACGAACATAAGCGAGAAATAGGAAATTTAGTTACCTTTAATTTGAAATATCACTTACTTTTACCGTTTAACGGCTTTTCCAAATATTAAACAATTATATGACCTACATTATCTTCTTTAATCCAAAACCGTTATTTGACGATACCTCAAAAAGTACATGCAGAAAAAAGTGGATTTTCCGACTCAGCAACCGATTTTACGTAAAAATCGGATGGTCTAGTACTTGGGTCTTTTGGCTGTAAACTAGTGTAGTCAAGGAACTCTTCGGGACAATTTAGTACAATAGCATTTTTTAAAGTTCAATTCGACCAATAACATTGAACATTTTTTTATTTCACAAACTTTTAGAAAAATTACTATATATTTTAAATTTTTGTATTCGAGGCGCTTAAAAACACGAAACTCTATAAATGGTGGAAAGTTACCGTCGTTTTTATTTAATGAGGTTTTTAATTTAGCAGGCGGTTTTTGTACAATTTTTATTATATTGTACAAATTTTTTCGTGTTTTGGTATATTTACTTTAAGCCACTTTGAAATATAAATAATAGAAAATGCTATTAATATGTAGAAGAGGAACTCGTAGGTATGTTTTGTGAAAGAAAAAACTGAACTATGTACCGTTTTAAAATTCTACTAAATTTTTGTTTATATTTGGAAATTTCCACTCCCTTAAGCTTGTGCAATATTCAAATCGAGTCCAATTATTTCACTTAGTAAAATTTAATAGCATTAAAGTCCATTATATATCACACATACATATTTGGGGAATTTAAGTCAAAAGTCGTAAAGCAAATTCAAGGTATACTTTAAACTATTTTTATTGAGATCGACCACAAACATAGACACACATTTAGTTATCACAATTATGCGGTAGTATAAGTACTCGTGTTTTTTTCTATTGAAATTGTAATAGCAAAACCGCTATTCATGTTATTATTAATCATATACTTTTATGGTACAAATATATGTACATACACACGCATAGGTATACTGGTGTGTTTGCATTGTTTTTTACCGAAATCTAGAAAATAATGACTGAATGGCGTGATCGGCGATTTGCTAGATAAATTTTAGTGTGTTAGTAATAGGCATCCATGTATTTATTTGAATTTGAATTTGTAGTTGTCAATTTGTGTAAACTAACTGCCTTGGTGTATGTGCATGAACTCAGTTGGATGTTAGCAGAACAAATAACCATAAAGTTCAATGTACAAACTCATAACTGTATTGCTAAAGAGCAAACTACTTTTTACTGTATTTTTTGCTGACTCCATACTAAGAAATCAATTGAATTGCCTGTCTTTGCTAATTATATTCAAGATTGTATAGCGAAAAAAATTATAATTATATGACTTGAGAACAACTGCTTGATGGTGAAATAAGATGAAGTCTTTTCTAATAACTTATCATTAAAATGTAAGTAAAGAAATTTAATTCACGCATGAGGTTTTGTAATGATTGCCTAATATTTAAAATTTTTTAAGAGGACAGATACCTGTAAAATTTCGAAAAAAAAATTGTTTTTTTCATAAAATGTTAATATAATCTTCTAAGAATATTTCGAAAAATTTTTGGAACGTAAATTTCGTATTTCTTATAAAACAAAAAAATTGTTGTATTATTTTAATGTATAAATAAACTGTATGCCAATTTTGAAAAAAATATATTGACTTCTTCATTTTAAATAATTTTACTGAAAATCAGGGAAAATATTGCCATTTACAGGTATCTGTCCCCTTATGCGTTAAAATATGTATATTTCAAGTGCTGCATTAGGCAACTACGTTACCGATTCGTGCAGTATTTCGGCTATATTTCACAATAAGAAAACGCTTCCTTCAAGATTATTTCAAACTAAATCTATTTATTTTCACTTGATTTAACGCCCACATGTCGATATTCACCCTTAACCTTTAACTTACGACGTGGTAGTAAATTTTACACTCTCTATTTTTTTATACTTTAATTTTTGTTTCTAATAGTTTGGGGGAAAAATAAATCCATTATTTTCTCGGTCGATGGCTGTAGTGATCGGTGCCTCGTAAAGTATCGATCAAACAATTTGAAGTTTACGCTCGTTGTCAAGATGACATTTCACACTAAACAGATTATTTAACTGTTCTTTGTTTGTTTCCTTCAGTTGTGAGCTACAGGGTGTTAACAATGGAAGTCAGTAAAGAGAAAATTCGGTACATTTTGCAGTTTTCATTTGATAAAGGCGAAAATGCAAGCCAGGCCGCTGAAATTGTGAATGGTGTTTATGGTGCCGATACTGCAACAGCTAATTGCAATTTGCGTGCAATTTTGGTTTGGTTGGTAGTATTTATTGCAAAAAAAAGTAAAATATACAAAATTTGAAATTTAGTTGTTGTAATATTAAGAAAAAAATAAGTATTTACAATAATTTAACGCCAATGGAATGAGCCGTCTTATGGCGGCATTATTTAAGAGAATTTAAGTTAGTTTTGCTAAATGGTTTTGGAATTGTAAGAATTGAGAAATAAAAAAAACAAAAAAAAAAAAGAAATCTGAAGTTAATTCAAGATTTCAATCATCGTGCAGAAGTCCCTAGGCAAAAAGTGCTTGCAACATTTTCGTTGTTAAACAACTGCTTTTCCTAGTCGTTGCTCATACCCAACGCAGTGCGTAGCCTTTTTCAGCATCTTAAATCTTTGTCTTTCAAGCAGATCAATTACATTAACCGCAACACAACATTGTTGAAATGAAAAGGCCTAACTTGGCTAAAACCACACAAAGGGGTTTCATGCATTGTTTGTATTTTAGTCAACCAAGCATTCCCCCTTACGAGCAGTGTGTACCCCAAGGTTTTATTTCGGTCTGTTTGTCTGTAAAAACAAAATCACGCCATATATTGTCGCAACTTTCACCACTCCACTAACAACTACATACACCCGGCAGTATTGAATGCGGAATGATTTTGCGTGCAGAGTTAAAAGGAGAAAAAAAACGAATGCAATAGTATCTATGTGCGTACAGTTGTGTGAAAATTGATAAGCCCACTGACTTACATTGTAGTTTTTTTTTAATTTGCTCATTACAAAAGAAAACGCCGTTGGGAAAATGCTATAAACAAGCATTTACACATACATACATATGTATTTCGCTAGACGTCACTAGTAGATCGAGGCGACAGTGTGTGTTCAGCTGTGAGAAATAATAACGGCGGGATTTTTAGAAACCGCGATTTGCTGATAATTCAAAAAAATATTTTGTTTTTAAATGAAAAATGGCTTCTTTTAAAGCTGGATGGCAGTGATGTCACTCTATTTTATGCCGAAAATACCGGGAATGTTGCAAATAATACCGGATGGTTTGCGATTCGTAATTTTATAACTTATTTAATATATGAAATGGATGTGGTAAATCGCTTTAGAGCAAAAACAGTAATGTTAACTTTTTTGTTTAGGTGTTTTTAAAATAAAAAGCAATACATGCATATGCATGCCTCTGTTGTAATAAGCCATATTGACTTACTTGATTTTTTATTTTTTTATTATAACAGAAATTAATATGTATTAAAGCGTACCACGTTTCGCTAATTCCACTAAAATTTTAGAAATAAAAAATACATAAAATTCTTTCAACCAAAAGTATTATTAAATGGGTATCAATTCCGCTATTGCTACTTTGTTTTTTCTAATGAAATAATTTTCACTTTAAATAAAAAAGTGTATTTAAACCCATTTATTTATATTTATTGCAAAATAATGAATATTTACATATATCCCGGGATATAGTAATGCTAATGCCTGTATGGGTCAGGCTAAGGCATTTATGCACTGCGACCAGATTGATCCACTGTGCGCCATTAGGTGCTTAATTTTAATTATTTAGTATTACGAGGAATCGAACCAGCTCCTGAGGAGGGAGTTTGAAGTGGTGATTCATCCAGAATCCATATGGCGCTTCCGCACCAACTTAATTAAGGGTTATTTACAGTACGACTATATCTAGTCTGTGCAATTTGTGAACCTTATTAGGTTGTTGACGTCTAAGCCAGACAGTTCTTCGAGACTCTCGAACAGTGGTTTGCCCCTTCCCAAAGGCAGAGCAGTCACAGAGGAAAAGGAAAATCATTTTATTTTTCTCTGATTGCTTACAACTGTGACAGTGTGTGTTATGAGAGATGCCCATTTTGGCTGCTTGTTTCCCGACAGACCAAAAGCCAGCTATGACTGCCGTGAGCCTCCGGGCGACCCACCATTTCATGTTTATCACGCTTGTTTGAGGTTGTAGATGGGCCATATCGTTTTGCTAATTCTGAATTCCGTTCTGCGGATTCTGTGTCTCCTGTGACCTAATGCTTCACAGTAGAAGTTGCATAAACTAGTGCTAGTTAGTCCTATTGAAATGAAATGTTTATTCTAGGCAAAGTGACCTGTAAGTACTCAACGGAGTAGTCCGAGGCTCTTTTTATCTTGGGTTAGAGCAAATTTTGCTTTGTTGGTATTATTAAAGTTCAAGAACTTTTTGGAGTGGTATCCCTCGATGTAATGTAATAACGAAGAACCGAAAATCCCGGGGTCGTAAAAATCGAAAAAGAAAATAAAAATCCCTCGTAAGTATAAAAAAAAAAATGCAACAACAAGTAATTTGTTTAACTCGGTTAAACGGTTTAACGATAAAAAAATAAAAAATATCGTATACAAAACGATTGATAATTAGCTACAATTCTTAAATTTTCTTTCTTTCGCATTATATTTCAATATTGTATACCAACTTTACCATATTTTTCTTTACATAACTGTATATAAGTATGTGCATAATTAAGACTTCTTTAACTTGAGTTTTTTGCACATTTCGCCTGAAGTGCTTCAATAAAATAAAATTCAAAATAAATATAAATGTCTGCTGCCGTAAATTTCCGGATTTTTAACAACGTGATTATCAAAATACAAAAATAAATAATTGGCGCGTACACTTCTGTTCGGTGGCTGGCCGAGCTTCTCCTCAATGTCGTGCAAATTCGCGTACGCGGTTATCGCACCAATCAAGAAGAAGAAGTCTTGATGTTGGAGGGACCTATAGTTTTAAGCCGACTTCGAACGGCAAATGGTTTTTTTATGGGCAGCTTTTTCATGGCAGAAATACCCTCGAAGGTTTGCCATTGTCTGCCAAGGGGAGACCGCTTTTAGAAAAACGTTTTCTTCATTTTTGTTGCCACAATATTTTAAAATGAAAAACATCCAGCAGAAATTTGAGCCACTGGTTTATTAATACTTGAATCCTCCTTTCGTAACGTAACAATAGGCGTAATTTTTTTGAGATATCACGGCTAAAGAAATCCATCAAAACAACAACATAATGAGGCACTTAAAAGTTCGTTTAAAAATGAGTAGTATGGTCGGACTAAATCATACCTGCGTATTGTAGCTTAAGTGTGCTCTGCTCAATCCATAAGAATGCTGATCCTGCAATCTGTGCCAATTATCGCGGGATTAGTCTTCTAAATATCGCCTATAAGGTTCTAGCGAGTGTATTGTGTGAAAGGCTGAAGCCCCACATCAACCAACTGATTGGATCTTATCAGTGTGGCTTTAGAAAAAAAATGTAAAATCCACAATACGCCAAATTTTGGAAAAAACCAAGAAGAATCGACACTCACCATCTTTTCGTTGATTTCAAAGCTGTATTCGACAGTACGAAAAGAAGTTACCTATATGCCGCTATGTCTGAATTTGGTATCCCCGCAAAACTAATACGGCTATGCAAGATGACGTTGCTCCGAACCATTTGATATCAAACGAGGTTTCAGACAGGATGACTCGCTGTCGAGTGACTTCTTTAACCTGATGTTCGAGAGGATCGTACGAGCCGCAGAGCTTAATCGCTCAGGCAGAATTTTTTATAAGAGCGTACAATTGTTGACGTATGCTGATGTTATTGACAACATCAATTATATGTGTTATAGGCCCACCATGGCCACGTCTGCAGGTAAATTCCGCCAAACAGTCAATTCAGGAATACCGAATTGTTGAGAGAATGTCTAGATATCGAGGTTCAAGGTTTTTCAGCTACACTTTGCGCTACAGCAGCAATATACTTAACAGGAAATACCGTTTTTGGTCTGCCAGTCCTTTTTCTGTCCTCGGCAGAACCAGTTTCTTGAACTTTTTAAGCAACTTTTAAAAAAATCATGAATTTTGGGCTATGTTATTCTTAAAGAAACACCCTTTTCATATTGTGCCCTGATATTTCAGTTTCAGTTAAGTTTAAATATTGAATTAGGCGTAACAAATTTTGTGTTTCACATTTGGGAAGTGGTTAGTCAATTTAAGTTGTTTTGCGAAAAGTCAACAGAACTTGAATGGCCCTATGTATCGCTTGATACCAGCTGGCAGTCATTCAAACAAGCAACTGATGTAAAAATTGTTCACTTCTTGCTTTGTCCCTGGGACGACTTCATTTTCCAACAAATAAATTTAAATTTATTTTCATACAATAACAGTTTAGCAAAACGGCCTGCCAAAAGTTGGATGCAATTGTTTGCTGTCGACATTGGTTATGTGTACGTATGCACATTTATTTGTAAATATGTAAGCGTGAAAATTTGTATGTATCTCTCAACTGAATTCAATTTGTGTTTGTTGCAGAGAGCGTCTGAAACATACAGATCTAAAACAGAAATTCTCTGTATGCCATAACAAGTGAACGAAGCGAATGCATACCTTGCAAGCAAAGTCACAGACTTCACAAGGCATTGCACATGTGTGCCATGACGTTACATTAAAAAAAGGTGCATAGGATAGCAAAAAGTTGTATATGCGTGTTTTGCCGAAAAATATTTAAATGACCATACAATTAAGCAGAAAAATTCTACTTTTCGCAAAAGGGTAGCAGCTGGTATTGTCGGGTCTTAAGGTGAGTGCAAAATATCATTAATATGGGAAGCCGTTGAAACAGATTATGAATAGAAAGAGAACATATATTATGTACCAAGTTTCTCCACTACATTGACTTTGTGTGTCTAAGTCAAAATATTTAGTCACAAAATAAAAATTCGCATGTATAAGTTTTGCCTCAAAATTAACAATAGGTTCACATATCAGGTCAGTCCATAAGTTCGTGCGTTTTTTAAAGGTGGTTTGAAAATCAATAAAAAAGATGTTTAAAGTATTTATTAATCAATAATATATTTTCCTTCATTATTTAAAATGTCTTCACAAAGTTTAGGCAAATTTTTAATTCCCTGCTCAAAAAATGTAACTAGATCATCTACTTTTTCGAGTTTAACTCCCAATCCGTTAAATTAAATTGAAATTAATTGAATTAAAAACGCGATTACTCATACACAATTTCGCTCCCAACCCCGAGATTGTGAAATAATCTCAACTTATAAATATACCTTTGCTGTGTTTTTTGTGTCATCGATAATTATTATTACAAATGTAAGGAGAAGCGCCTAAGTAAAAACCAAATAAAACGGATGCCGGCAAAGGAAAGAGGTTTGTAGAGATAATTCTAATACAATATTTGTTACATATTATTAATTATGCATTCATATTACAGAAAAAGCCGGTGTCCATAGATGCTTTAGCCTGTTATTGCTCATTATAAAATGTAATATCGAATTTAGCATGCGTTTTGTAGCCATAATTTTTCGCTACCTCAGTAGACCTCGTTTAGGGTCGTTTTGTTTCCTCCAACAACCTATTTCTAGCAACAAATTGCGCAATTAAATTACAATAACTATTTTTCTTTCCTTTACTTCGTTAATAATAATTGAACAAACCAAAAACTTCAAAATATTTAAAAAAAAAAAAACAATTTCTATGAGGAAAAACCTTTCAAAACAGTCTTGAAAGCTGATTGCAGCTAATCTGCCATGTGTGAACGGGTAGATTAATTTTTGTGGATTTGTTGCTAACCACTGCCTATGTGAACGTACTTTTAGTCGAAGTTTGATATGTGCCTAAATTGTTCCGAAGAGCTACTGCGGTAATCTGACTGTAAATTGTTCGTTACTTTTATTTAAAAAAAGTGCATTTGTTATATGGAGAAAATGCCCAAATTTTCAAATTTGCACTTTATTGCACAAAAATTTTAAAAATTATGCTGCATTCGCATACCAAATTTTTTTCTAGAAATTCGAATTAAAAACCATGAAATTGTGATGAAAGGATTGTGGAATTTTGTATAAAGAATAAAATTTGTTTATATAAATAAATAATGAACATTAACAAAAAAAATAGCCAAACCTGCTCAAAGTGTTGATGTGCTATGGTTTGTCGCGTATTGTGTCTACTCAGGTAAAAATTTAACTCAGTGCAAGCTCGAACTGTAGCACTTTGACGATGGCCATCTGTTTCGTAACGAACAAATTGCCTCTGTTGTATACTATACAACGCAGGAACGAAGCTTATAAAAGGGAAATGTAACTTTGTTGTTGCCAAGCGCTCACACTCGTTGAGAAGACAAGCTTCTTCTCCACGAAAGCCGCTCTGACAACGCTGTGTGCTTTGCATGTTTGTATGTGCATCTGTATATATTTCATAAAATGTCAAAAGCTGAGAAACGACAGCAAATTAATATGCAAGAGATAAATAACAAAACTAAAAGAAAAATACAAAAACAAAAACAAAAATCGGAACAAATCGCTAAACTTATCAGCACTATGTTTTTTCTTGCACAAATTAATAATTTTCGAAGGTGATTCGTGGCTGTTGTTGAATTCTAAATTCGCAATTGACTCTGTCGAGTGTAACCAACGACAAAGCGGACACAAAAGTTAGTACGACAGAATAAAATTATACTGCACTATGCACTACACAAAACCTTCAATTTACTGGTTCAAATAAACAAGAAAATAAAGCACTAAATAACATTAACTACTATCTAACAAGCCGTCAAGCGGTACCAAAGTCCACTTGGCGCTGAGTCGCATAGCAAAAGAAACAAGTATATACTTGTACGTCGAATTGTATATAAATACACAAATACAAAAAGTAGAGAGAAAAGCAAATGTACGCTAATAAAACGTAAGTACGATGGGAATGAAACGTTGGGACTGGGCTGAGATGGGACAGTGATCGGACATTTCAGTGGCGATTTTTTTTACTACTGACTGCAGTTTATTCTGGTCACTTCAAATTGAAATGTTTGTTGCCTCTACACGTTTTTCTTCTACTTATATGTATGTATGTATGTATATGCCCAACTCAACTTCGACTTGCTTTGATTATTATTGGTGGCTTTTAGTAAAAAACGTTAACATGTTTGCCTTCGTTTTTCGTTTTAATTATACAAGAAAATAGGCGCGAGGAGGGTTGATGATCGAAATACCATAGGTGATTTACCTTTGTCAGCACAATAACTGAATTTTGTAATTGCTTCTTTGCTTGCTTTTGACTTTTAGTTTACACCTTGCCTTTATTCCATACAAAAAAGTTACACTCCCACGCGAACTGTTAAGTTTTGTTAATTCTCTAGAGTAATTATTAATTTACACAATCGTTCTAATAATTGTAGTTTCCTTTTCATTGATAAAGTAGTTCACTTGCATTTTTTCATATCACAAAACCATTTTAATAGTTCACTCTTTCATTTTCCTTAGGAAAGTGGTTTCTTTCTTTCATATTTTGTTATTTAAACGGTAAACTCACTTATGTTGCACAACTTAGTTATTTCTTAAATCTTACTGTTTTCTTTTAATGTTTGTATTTTATCTTCTTTGTTTTCCACTTTGCAGGCCTTTCTTTCCTGTAGTTGCTCCGACAAGTGCGATTTGTAGACTGAAGCTTGCGTCTAGCAGCGCCGAGTCATATAATCTGCCAGCCAACGAACAAAGCAACCGCCAGCTAGCCAACCACACCATCATACCCAGCAGAACGATAATCGAATTAACAATGTGTATATGTACATATCTACACACACACACACATACATATGTAGTATACTCACCGTGAGAGCGTTAAAAACGCATGTGTTTGGGGCATCTGACTGCGCGGGGAGCTTTGTTTGGGGGCGAAAATATAAACAGCCGTCGAAAACAAGTTACAGAAACTAGAAGGGAGTCAGCGGAAACTAGAAGAAGCAGTGCAAAATCGAGAACATGAAGAGAAAATGTTTAAAAAGCTTTTGCTATAATTCCATAGCGCAAGTGATCGCTCAACGCTTGCTGATTGAAGAGCTTAAATACTTTGCTTGCTCTTAAGTAGTTAATTCTCAATTGTATTCTAATTGCATACTTGCAACTTGTTTGTCATAGTGATAAATTAAATGATGAAGAAAAAAGATATTTAAAAAGACAGCAGCGCATCAGCGCACTAGTCGAAAGAATTTTGTAAAAAAAATAAATAAATAATTGGCGCGTACACTTCTGTTAGGTGTCTGGCCGAGCTCCTCCTCCTGTTTGTGGCGTGCGTCTTGGTGTTATTCCAACGGAGGCACCCACAGTTTTAAGCCGACTCCGAACGGCAAATGGTCTTTTATGAGAGGCTTTTTTCATTTTTTTTTTTATTAAATATTGTATTTTCAGCTAAAAAACAATTCATTTCTCAAAATAGCTTCCTTTGACCTCTACACACTTCAGCTAGCGTTTCTTTAATTTTTTGAGGCTCTCTAAACAAATCCAGTCTCGGGAGGCATTCAGAATAGGCTTTTGTTTGAGTGAAATAGCCAAATCTCTTTCCTCCAAGCCATTTTTTTAACAAGAAATAATCATTGGGGGCTAAGTCCGGAGAACATGGCGGATGAGACAGCAGTTGGATGCCTGACAGTGGGTTAATGGAAGAGCACTTTTTTCCGGTCGTTTTTCTTCAAAGCGTTGTTGAACCGCTTCAATAAGTTGACATAATGCTCGCCGTTCGGGGATACATATCACCATAACTTTGTTAGCCCACAGATCCATTTTGGCCTGCTTCAGCGCCAATTCACCACTGTAGTATCGATTGCTGCTTTATCTCCGGCGTGGTGTGGATCTTATCGATAGCAATTTTATACACAAGCCCTCCGCCAAATTTGAGATCACAGAGCTGTGGAAGCTATGGAAGCCATTTTTTCAATTTGAGAATTCTTCAAATTGTTTCGGATGTCTAGAATGTGGCGCGAAAACCTTGAAATTCAAAAAAACATTTCTTTACCATTGAAATTTATGGAGTGTAGTACCATTCCCAGGCTTATTCTTGGGCAATCCTAGCAATGCTTGATGATCACCCAAAATAAATTTGTTTAATTTTCCTAAAAATTCAAGCGGGTGTTTACTAACTGTCACATACGAATGAAATGATGGAGCTTTCTCAATATTTTACAGTAGTCTACCTACAGACGGAACTTGTTGGCGAAAGCACGGCTAACGTAATGCAGAGCGACTTCAAAGAGCCTCACATCGAAGCCTAATCGGATCAAATTATATTTCAGCCGATACACGATTGCCGAATTTAAGGCTTATATCAATTTTTCTCCATAACTCGACGGCCTGTTCAAACCACAGTTCGTTTAATTCTATATCTGCAATTTCAGTATTCACAAAGTCGAAAATCGTGGTTTTGTAGAGTTCACCTTTGTTGGTGGCGTATTTCCAGCCGCATTTAAAAGGCAAGTTCAATGATGTCTCCTTTTGAAACTCCTAGGCTATCACTGTCTACATCTGCCTTAGATTCTTGTCAAACACCTATGAGTTTTTTGGTTCCCAGTCACCGCTACTTTGCTTTTTAACTTATCCAGCAATACGAAAATGCGTCTCGTTGGGCAAAACATAATTTTTCTTTCAAATTAATTATTCAGAAAGCTAGACTAGGTGAAATATAGTAAATTCATACTCTGACTAGGTAATATTTGAATGGCATCTCAAAAATATGTAGGCCGCTGAATGAAAATCATTTCCCTTTTGAAATATCAAGTGAAGCTGGTAAACATATGTACATATGAATGCACTCACACGAGGGTGCCTTTTATATTTTGAGCCCTTGGAACACTACGTGTAATGAGCTGTAATTCGATTTTTTAACGAAAAGTTTGGTATTTTTAGCATAAACTTACACATATTTAACGTTTTCACTTACGAGCTTTATTTATTTCTTCGTTAGTTCAGGCCCGAAAGATGGAATTAATTCGTGAAATTTTTCGAGCCATGATTTTTTACGATTTTTGACGTGGATTATCGAGATAGTAGTGCATTGATCAATTTACTTCGACTTTTGATGTTGAAGCACCACACTTAGCCACTGTGAAACTCTTTTACAACGAGTTCCAACGTGGCCGTCGATCCCTGCAGGTTGAATTTCGTAAATGCCGACCAAAACCGGTTGTTGTTCCAGATGCAATCGATGCTCTGCGGCGATTGATTACGCAAAATCGTCATGTGACATATCGCGAGATAGAGGCGTCCATGGGCTAGTAGGACCAGCATACATTTAATATTGCATGCAAATTTGGTCGTCAAGAAGATTTGTTATCCAACTATAATTGTACAATTTGACAAACGCCCAAAAAAAGACTCATACTCATTGGTGTAAAGTAATGTTGAAGAAACTCAGACGCGATGGGTCAAAGCACGTCTATAACATCATCAAAAGGTGACGAGAAGGGTCAACCGGTGTAGGTAAACGCCGGACACAAACCGTGGCAAAACGCGCACTACTTCGTGCGTTTATTACCCGCACAAACACAGTGATTCCTGGACCGCAGCAACGGCACAAATTACTGCAAGGCAATACCAATAAATCCGACGCCGAAATGAATATGACTTTATAGTATGCACAAGCACTAGTCAGGAAACGGAAATAAGCGCCAAAAAGTAGGCACCAAAAATATATTTCCTACAAGTTTGCACCAACAAACAAGCGCCAAAAAGAAGGTATTGTTATTTCTCACTAGAAATTAGCAACCACAAGGGAAACCCAGGACAAATAGCCTCAAGTGTATCTAAGATATATATATAAGGTATAGCTCTCCCTCTCCTTTTCCTCTACGTTATATCTTTTTTCTCTTTCGCGGAACGAAAATGCCCAAAACGTTGCATGGCCTTGAAATTTTACTCTCCATTCTCACTCGTCTATCGACGCCTAAGAAGTTTCTCTTCAAAAAGTACGCGTAAGAAGCAAATGATCGCCTGTTGAAACTTAAAACAGTTAATTCTGAGTGATACGCAACCATTTGTTTGCCAGAAGTTTTCGGAGAATTAAGGAAATCCAACCCCCAAAAACGAATCCTCCCATTAGCGGCTCACACAAAACACTTTTTAAACACTCAAAAGATCGAATCGAATCGAAAATCCACTATACACCCCTGAAGTGACTCTTCCACTAATGATTTCTTTTAGTTGCCGAACATCACAAATAAAATGCGAGTTCAAAGTTTCTCAACCCCTGAAGAAGCTGTTGAAGCCTTTGAACAGCTCGTTTTGGAGGTATCCATTTCTGAGGGGCAAAAGTGCTTTGAAAATTAGTTCACGTGAATGCTGAAGTGCATTAACTTACAAGGATAATATTTTGAAAAGCAACGTGCAGTGATTGAATTTTTATTTTTGGAAGGTTTAAAAGCAAATCAAATTTATGAACGAATATTGAAAATTTATAATTGCTTTTCACCATCAATTTAGAAAGAAGGGTTGTTGAATTTAAACGTGGTCGCACAAGTTTTGAAGATGATCCACGCCAAGGACGTCCAAAACAGCAACAACACCAGAAATGATACAAAAAATACTGGATATTCTTATTGGAAAATGGTCGAGTGACTGAAAGACATTTAATATAAGCTCTAGGCATCTCATTGGGCAGTGTAAGCAATATTTTGACTGCCGCATTTGTGGCACATTTGCTACCAATGGAAAAAATGAATGCGACTTCCTCAGCAACATTTAGAGCGTTTTCGAAAACATAAATTGGATTTTGTGCGTCGATTCATCACTATAAATGAGACTTGGGTCCATCAGCATGATTCTAAATCAAACAAGAGCCAAAGCAAGTTTGTGTCCAGAAAACGACCAAGAAGGTGTTAGCATCAGTTTTTTTAGATGCGAAAGGAATTTGGTTTTTATATTACTTGCAAACGGCTAAAACAAAATATTCTGAATATTATTGTAACCTTTTAGACCAAGTGAATTGAATTCGTGAATAAGACCCCGTTTGCAAAAGAATTTTTTTTTTCATCAGGACAATGCACCGTGTCACAAGAGCATTTTGATAATGGCTAAATCCCATGAATTAAAGTTCGAATTGTTGGATCATCCACTGTATTCACCAGATTAAGCTCCTAGCAACTTCCATCTGTTTACAAACCTAAAAAAATGCAAGCGTGAAAAGCGTTTTCCATCAAATGATGAGGTCGTAACAGCTGCAGAAGTTCATAAATTTGAATCTTGTTGGACCAGTGTATTGATGTTCAGGGAGACTATATTGAATAATAAAGTGTATTTCAAGCCATAAAATTGTGTTTTTCTTATCGAACTGCAAAACTTGTTGAACAACCTAGTACATTGTGGTCTCTTGTCTAGCGAAGAATTCGATGGAAATCGCAAACATTTGTCTGTACTTCAAATTCGTCTGTCGGCGGAAAACAAATATAAATCAGCGAGAAAGTTTAAGTTCATATTTGTTCCATTCATCGCATAAATTTAGCGTAGATTAGTCACGCGAAAATATTACACACACATATTTACGCACATACATATGCAAGTTCTTCGCAAAAGCGCATCAATGAACCGCACTTGAGGTGCGAATGGCCGGCCATGCCAACGCCTACATATGAAAATTTGCGGGAAATTTGGATAGCTGCCAAAATACAGAGCAACTATGAAATGCAAAATTAAACAATAAACAACTGGCTCAAAAGTCAAAAGGAAAATAGGATGTGCGGATAGCACCAGAACAATAAAATTTAAGTAAAAGTGAGTAATTAATATACAGTTACGTATGTAAATATTGCATTAATGGTTTTATTTGTATTTTACATGTTCCATTGCTTCTTCACTTTTCTTTTTGTAAATATGCGCTTTAAAATCTAAAATATTTTAATTGTATGGTATAATTAAAAGAATAAAATAAATATATTTATATGTATACGTATATATGTATAAATTGGCAAAAACAACTTCCGCACAAATTTGATTTTCTCGAATTCACGAATGTCATATTTTTTTTTATTATTATCATTAAACAATATCAATAGTAGTACATAGTTTGTATAACTAACAAAATGCGCATTTATCATACTTTTGAAATACATAAATACATTGATATGCCACCCGTCTTTTCAAAATAGTGAAAAAATACCTTAATTTTCATATTAACAATACTCTAGCAAGTAATTTTCAATTTGCAGTTTTTCTTCTTTTCTTATACTCATAAAACGCTCTCTATTTTTCCCTCTCTCCTCTTCTCATTTTGTCCAGTGAACATCGTCGAGTACGTATTTTAATTGTGGAGGCAGATTTTCAGTTTTTCGCAGTCTTCCGACGTCTAGCATCCGTTATAGCACCCCACAGTTCGATAATGAAATCATCGGTAAAACCGAAAGACTCCAAATCGGAATTGTCGATAGCCTCCGCAAAGTCCATAGAATTGGATTTATTTGCACCTAAATCCCAGATCTGTGTCGCCAACTCGGTATCGTTTATGCCCATAAACGACTCCAGCAAATTGTTGATCGCCTCGATGCCCGATTGTGTCGATTCGTCGAACTTGTCCTCGATTTCAACATTGCCGTTCGCCTTAAATCGTAATGTTTCTTTGCCACTACCATAGCCACGACCAGATGGCGCCTTCGATTGTGTGCGCGGTCCAATGCCTTGAAAGCCGCTCTTCATCGGCTCCACTAGCCGCAATGTGAACGTAGTACCAGTGGGTATATCCTTCAGCAGACGCGCCACCTCATAATGCCGCTTTCCCACCATAGTTACGTCATTCAATTTTTCGATATGATCACCGACGCCAATATGCTCGATACGATCAATTACCGAACCCTCTTTGATCCGTTTGATAAACGCATAACCCGCTCCATTATCGGTTATAGTAAGACCAAGTGCATCCTCTGATTTGATAATTTCAATCTCTTTCGGACGCCCTTTTCGATGCGCGAATATAAAATCATCTAGACCGATTTGGCCGCCCAGCAGTTTTGTCATGTCCACTTTGTGTGAATTCAAAGTGCAGAAGAGTATTTCTTCGACGGGTATATCATAGCATTCGGCTATCTTCTTATAGAGTTCCCGTACGCTCGCAAAGCCTGTTATCAGACCAGTTGGACTGCCGTGCGCCAATTGGCAGTGGAATATCAATTGAGGCTTAGGAATGTATGGGTCTATGCGGGAAGTAGCGTTGGTGCCATTCATTGTGTTGGCTTTGCCGTTGGCCGATGTGTTATTGTTGTCGTTGTAGGAGTTGCTGGCAGCGGCGGCGGAAGCGGCATTAGCAGCAGGATCAGAGTCTAGTTTACCAAATTTTGGGCCCTTTTTCGTAAATAGCGGCATTGCGATGCGTCTGTGAAAGTGTTGCTCTTTGTGGGTTGCTGTCTATGCGGCGATCTACTGGTTTGTATCTGTTTTTGGAAGAAATTTACATAAGATTTAACACAAATTTTGCTCCTCATTTAATTGCTGGTATTACAAAGGTTGTTAATAACGCCACCAGTTCTTGGGTGTGAAGAATTATGGTACAATGGAGTTTAATGAATTTGTTGGATATTTTGGGTGCAAAAAGTAACAAGTTTTGTTGAAAAAAGTGGTTCATACGTATGCGTAGATGAAGGGGCCCAAATGTACTACTCCTTCACAGACTCATCTAAATTCTTTACAGCAGCATGAACTGGATTACCTAACAACCGATTACTACATACATCTGGATTAGATCAATCTTTGAATTTCACAAAGCTACTTCTCCCATAACTTAAAGTAACAATTACTTTTGAGTTTCCTTTTTTAAACTTGTTATATTTTAGACTCAACGAATGGAATGAAAAGAAAAACATCAGCCTATTGCATTGGAGCTTAGAAGTAAACATAAATCTCTTCTCGAATCTAATAAGTGGCTCCACTTAAGGGGCGCATGGTATTTGATATTACGCCGTAAGAAGTTTCAACCCTCCGCTAGGCCAGACTCTTTCGACTTTGGACGTGAATTTAACATAAATATTGCTATTATGGCTAACGACTTGAGCTTCCAGGTAACTTCCGAAATTAAATTTTCCATCGATTTCCATCGGATTCTCGAATAGGACGAAAAATGGCCAGACCCGGGTGCCCAACCAAGGGTTTTGTGATTGCTATTTTTAAAAGTTGAGTGGCAAAAAATTTTTTATCTATTATTTTAAAAAAACTAATATTTTTTACTCTTAGCAGGCTTGGCCTAATAGTCGGATCGAGCTATTTACAATAAGCACATTTTTCCAAAGCTTATAAAATCATTAGTGGATTGGTATGACATAGTCTATTACAACTTTGTGCCAGTCCCCGGATTTCTACTAAAACTTTAGAGTATTCTTAATATGGCTATAGTAATCTTTATTGAGCCACCATGCCGAATGTATACCTGCCATGAAAAAGCTTCTCATAAAAAACCATTTGCTGTTCGGAGTCGGCTTAAAACTTTAGGTCCATCCATTTGTGGAACAACATTAAGACGCGCGCCACAAATAAGGAGTAGAAGCTCGGCCAAACAACCAAAAAGGGTGTAAGCGCCAATTATATTATATATAAAGGATAATCAGATTGGAGATACTTTACCCATAGGGTTTTTTTGACAGACCATGTGTGACTACTGTCAAACTAAATACATACTTTTTTTTTAGTATTCATTGACAATTCATCATGGAAAGTCTTACGCCTGAACAACGTCAACAAAACGTGCAATTGTATTACGAAAATTGACGGTCTGTAAAAAGTGTTCATCGCGAGCTCAGTCCAACTACCTTAGGATACGTCAATAAGCAAAATTGCCGTATTTGGGCTGAAGAGGAGCATCCTGAAGCTATCCAAGAACAGCAATTAAGTCCATTCAAATCAGCCGTTTGGTGCGGCCTATGGGCTGGAGGAATTATCGGCCCATATTTCTTGAAAGACGAGGTTGGCGCTAGTATAACAGTGAATGGCGAAAGCTATCGGGCAATGGTAAACGACTTTTTGATGCCAGAAACTTAAGCCCGTGATCTTCACAGCATTTTGGTTCCAACCAGACGGCGTTACTTGTCAAACAGCCAGACAGACCGTGAAACAATGGATTTACTGCGTCGTCGTTTCGATGAGCAATTTATCTCTCGTCTCGGGCCAGTGGATTGGCCACCAAGACCGTGTGATATCATATCTTTGGACTTTTATTTGTGCAGGCATGTAAGGTCTAGTCGCTTTGTGGATAAGGGGGCGTCCATAAATTACGTGAGATGTTTAAGGGGGGAGGGGGTCGAGTCAAATCTCATCAAATCTTACGTTGGAGAGAGGGGGCGGTCTCGGCAAATATCACGCAATTTTTTTTCTGATTGAAACAAAAAAAAATTATACTATTTTGGTCCATTATCCAGATTGTATATGCTTAAGATTTAATCTTAAGCGTAATCGTAGTATGATTAAGATCATTCACTAATTCGTTCGAATGAAAATAATTTCATTCATACTTCGACGTTATACATTACTGCTGTCAAACCACCATATTTGTTTTATACCAAATAGCTCAATTTAATCTGAATTTACGGTACAGTGTAGCCCGTCGTTTGTTTTCGCGCCACTATCAGCCGAACGCGCGACTCGATGAACAAGAGCGTACGAGCTGAGTGGAAGCGACACACGGACAGGTTCCAATCTTCTTTGTTTAGAGAGAGCCAATATTTACTCCAGGTACATTGCCGTTGATTCATATAAAATTTTAATGCGTGCCTATTTTATTTTTTTTTTTTTTAGTTTTTTAACGAGCGCGAATGTCAACAAATTTTTATTAAGAGTTACAAAGGGAAATTGTTTTTAATTTTTTTTTTAGGTTGTGAAATGCGATGATCAGAACTGCTGCAGTCCACGCCGGAGTGATCTGCATATGATTCTTCCCGACCGTTTTCTGCCACCTCCATACCCTATCACTTACTTAGGTTGATTGACGTTTGATAATTCCGAACTTTAAAGAACATGACGGAAAGTCATTTGCTCCATTTCTAATACGCCTACCGATTCAACCGCTGAATGCCTTTATCAGCACGCCTTATGATCTCTATTGCCCAGGCATACGTGATGATTTAGAGAAAATATGCTGCAGTACATGCGGTATTTACTTCGCATCTATCACAAGAGCTGCAGAGCACAGGCGAGCAGCTCACATTGCACCAGCTAAGCAAGCGCGTATGTACCGCAAAGTGCGACCCTCATGGATTGTCGCAAGTCGAGCTAATGAGTTACTGTGCGCAAGCGTCAACGGCTTAGAGTGGCTAGATCAGAACGAAGTTGAGGAGCAGATGATTTTACTGAAAATCATATGGACATGTTGGTGATGGGGGAGGGGGTTGAATAAAATCTCACGACATCTCATCAGGGGGGGGAGGGAGGGTCAGAAAATTGAAAAAAACATCTCACGTAATTTATGGACGCCCCCTAAACCAGCTTCGATTGAGGTATTGGAAGCCTTCACGAGATACCGGCCGTAGTCCTCCAGCGAGTCATTCAAAAGTGGCGTTTCCGGCTGGCCAAATTACAGCGGCGCCGTTGTGGCAGCATATGAAAGGGATTATCTTTAAAAAATAAATGCCATGAATGGTTCTACGCAAAAATAATAAAAATTGCTCTTTTTATTTGAATTTTCGTTGTTTTATTTCGATTTAAAATCCGAAACCTCTAAATTGATAACCCTTTATAATCTTCCATTTCCTACTGGGTGTGTCGCTTATTTGTTTAAAACACTCCACGAAACCTCACACGTATAAACCACTTTTTTATGATAAATGCAAACATTAGAACTACCCAAAACCATTTTTTATTTTCTAAAGCCCTTTTTAACAGTGGAAATTTTTCAATTTCTCTACGAAATGATATTTTTGTATATACACATATGGGTATTCACATTCTGTTAAGCATTTTGGTTAGTTTCGACATAAGTGGAATTGTTGAATTGCTTGTTTTTTCACCGCGATTTCTTGTGTATGTTAATATAAGTGAGGTTATATGTATGTGAAATCAGTAGCTACCAAATATTCATTACTAATACATATGTATGTACATTTTTCTTGAAATACAATACAAAAACCCGTACTTTCTTATGCTGTTAATAATGCGAAAATTCTTAATAAGTTTCGACACTTTTATTTATTTTACGATATTAGTAGATATTAAATTAGTTAAAAGGAAATACACTCGCTAAAACATGTACGTACAACTCGCTGAAAATATAACTTCTGGCATTTAAAACTATAAAAAAATTCTGCACCTCTTTGTCATCGTTTTGTGAACTTCTTATCTCGATATGCGTACACTGCAGATAAGATTTCGTAGAGAAAAGGGGTAATAAGAAACGATGTGATAAGCGCACCCAACTCTCGCTCATTCCGCTGTAGCGGCCGGCACTTACACAGGAGTATGAAAATGATACGAGTTGAGAAGCTTTTATTCACACGAAGCCGAAATAGTTACTTAAGGCGTGAAAACGGAAGTGTGCAGTGCTAAATGAGAGCAGTTTAGGGCAACCCCAAAATGGAAGTAAAATAATGGTGCGGCATGAATAAGTGTATGCTTAGTGAGAGAAGCTAGGTATCAGTGCCAATGTGAGTGATCTCTGCAGTGAAATGTATGGGGACAGTCTTCTAAACAGTGCATTTCATATTAGGAATTGTGTCACTATTTTCGAACTAGTGAAAAGCGGGTGCAGAACGGCACAATTCGACACGCATTTCGAAACTCTGTTGAGGGTGGCAATTGCCATTTTGTAAGGCCACAGAAAGTAAAAGTAGGCAGTTGAAAGCCTATAAACCCACAACTAGTCACTGTTTGGTGTGGTTTTTGGGTTGGCGGAGTCATCGAACCATTATTTTTCAAAAATAATGCCGGTAACGCTGGTAAGGTGAACGATGAACGTAATCGTGACATGCTAACAATATTTTTGTGACTCGAATCAGTTGGCATGGACCCGAACAATAAGTGGTTTCTTACAGCGCCGTGCCACTTGCCACATAGCGCATGAAACAACGACCCTAGGGCGAACGAAGTTCTCACGAAACAATGAGAACAAATGGCCGCCAAGTTCTTGCGAGTCCATTGCGACTTCTGAGGGACTTCTTTCACGTAAAAGCATGGTCTAGGCTAACAATCCCAGGGCGATGCCAGATCTGAGGCCGAACTATGAGGAAAAGTTATACAAGTAGAAAATTTAGATATGCGCATTTTGTGCCGCCATACGAGTTGTAATGGGCATTTAATGGATATTATGATTTATAAAACAATGTGATTTATAAAAAATGCGATTCATAAAATATGCGATAGACTAAAAAACATTGTGAGCTAAAGAGAAATTATTTCGAGAAATGTTATGTTTTAATTGTAAAAGAAAATCTGCGGTGGATCACCTTGGATATTGCATAATATTTATTTGAAATAGGCGAGCCCAGGTACGGAAGAACAGACTACTCATTACTGCGCGAAATTAGTTATAGTCTTATTAAATTTTTCTTACAAATGGAGTGTTCTGAAGTTTCATGCCTCTGCGAAAGGTAGACTATTCGTGGGAACCGGTTCTAGCTCTTAATTGCCGTCGTCAAAAATACAATACGAGTACTATGGCTTCACTGCATTCTATAATTACGCTGATCTTTGTATTGTTTTTTACCGCAGCTCATTGATTATATTGATTAGGCATTCTGAAGTTTGGATTCTGACCTGAAGCGCTGGCATTAGTAAAACGGTGTAAGCAATTGCGGGAAAATGGCCACTAATTTATCCCATTTCTTCGTAATACGTTTAAGGAGTAGTGGTAATAAAACGTAGCTTGCCAACGCTGCGGTAAGCCAGAAATTAGTAATTCAGTACAATATATCACTTTTACACTACTGAATCAATTTACCACTACTTTTTCATATTTTTTTTATATTGTTACCCTTCTGTAATTCACTTCCGTATGAATTTCAATGCATCTACCAGAAAATTTTAGTGTAATTCGCTCGAAAGTAAATTACAGAACCAGCCCGATTTTTTGCTATTTTTTGGAATACCTTCTATTAGTATCCAGACTAGTCTCCGCATTTGGAAACAAATTTCGGTGAAATATTCCCTTTGGATTCGATGCGCACTTTCTGGTAATAACTATTTTTTTAACTTATTTTGTTCTTTGTTATAAATTATTGCCTTACTAAAAATTTTTATGTAAAAATATTCAAACTGATATTTTTTTATTTAATTTTCTATTGACAGTTTTTATTTCAGCTCAACATTCGTTTACACAAACTGATTAATTACGCATAGTAGGGTAACGATGGTTGTGTAGAAATTTTGTTGAAAAATAATAATTGATGTTGTGAGATTGCCACCCGTTTGCTTACTTATTTCAGAAATATAAATATTATATTGATAAACTATAGCTAGAGATAAGAAATTTTGAGTGAATTAGTTAAATACTTTTGCTAGTAAAGAACAAATCGAAATTTAAAAATATTACACGAACTTGGAATCTGGTTTACAATATATAGGGGAAAATGGGGAGTTGTGAGACACAGGGAGTTGTGAGACATTGTTACCTTTCGGCATTATTCATTTGTTTACATTCGATTTTAAGTGTCAACAAGTGTTCTCGATGCGATCTCACTTTTCAGCTAGCATTGGTCATATTTACACGCATTCGACGCGTCTCTCCAGTTACTGTGTTTTGGAATTTCTCGGTAAGTTTTTTTCATCAATTGTTTTGCGATACATTCGATCAGTTGTTGAAGCAAATTGCAAATGTTAATATATACAAATTATTAATTGTCCTATTAGCTTTGAATTTACACATTCACTTGGGCATGAACGTTCGATGTGTTTATGAGTAAGCGGCCATTTATAAAAAAAACGATTTGGGGAGTTGTGAGACACCGTTTTTTTCGACGTTTTAACGCATATTTCATAAGTACCTCGCAATATTCATGCATTGTTCATTCAAGTTCATCAGAATTTGAAGAAGAAGAAGATTTTTGCATCATCAGTAAAGGTGCAATGCCGAAAAAGTTAAGCAGAAACAACTCCATTCATTGCAATGTATGCGATCGAGCTGTGCACCTAAAGTGTGCCAATTTACGAACTGGTTATTATACATGTTCTCACTGCGAATCATCAGATTGATGGCATTGCATTTTTTTACACTTTTTTATAACAATTGTCTTTTCTTTTTTATTTTTCATCTTAATAAAGAACTAACAACTAAAATAAGTCATTTTTATTGATTTAAACCATGGTGTCTCACAACTCCCCACATTTTTGTATTTTGTATTATATTTTATATTATTATATACAATTTTAATTTTAAGGAAAATTGTAGTTTTGTTAAATAGGCCATACCAATAGCTTTCAGTATTCATTGACTAAAGATTCCATCGTTGACATACATATGCAGAATATTAAGATTTTGAGTAATACGGGTCCAAAAACAAAACCCGTCTCACAACTCCCCATTCTCCCTTACATATATATAATTGGCGCGTACACCTTTTTGTGTGTTTGGCCGAGCTCTTCCTCCTATTTGTAGTGTGCGCCTTGATATTGTTCCACAAATGGAGGGACCTACAGTTTAAAGCCGACTCTGAACGGCAGATATATTTTTTTTTATGAGGAGCTTTTTCATGGCAGAAATACACTCGAGGGTTTGCCATTGCCTGCCGAGCGGCGACCGCTGGTTTACAATACCAGTAATAAAATATACTCCAAGAAAGTTATATAATTAAAAATATACATCGGCTGGTACATTTTATTTAGTCTTATATAGTTAGTCTCAAATATTTCTCATTTTACTGTAATCGGCAGGCGGTGGCGGTAATCTGGACTACCGAGGCAGCTAACCTAATTAAAATTGCATTAACACGTTCGAAATTACGTTAATTGTTTGGATATTTCGGAGCAGATTGAGATTTTGCAATTTAGGATATTTTTTAAATAAATGATTATTTTTTAATATCAGAGCAGCTAATACCCGTACTTATTGCCTGGGACCCATCTTTTATTGGCAAAACTATACAATAAGGAAATCAGCTGCTCATTAATCCGCGTAACAACTGGCAACTACAATTTTAATCAGATTAACTGTCCAGATAATCCGGATTAACGCCACCGTTTGTCAATGCTATAAGAGAACTTACAAAAAAACAAAAAAAAAAATGGAAAAATCAGATGGAAAGTGTCTGAGTTATAAAAGTTTATTAGGATATGGATTTATAATATTTTGAAATCAAATAGGTTTAACTTTAACCAAGTTTTTAAATTTTTAAAATTATTTCTAATCTATTTTCTTTAGCAATGCACACCGAATTGCTATTTATTCCTTAGGAATTGTAAACCATAAACTTGAAAGAAATAAATATAGAATCGGGGCTTTTCTATTTTGCAATAAAACAAATATAACATTCCGATTCTGTATACATATCTGAAAGAGTTTTGCGTAGCGAAACTGCGGAAGCAACGCTGTGAAATTTCATTAATTCAACGTTGGAGAGCATAAAAGCTCCCTCAGGGCGGAACAAATGCAACATTACCACGAGAACAGAAAACGCTATTGCATTAGAGAAAGTCAACAACAGTTTTGAATCCATGCACACTGAAAAATATACAGGGTGGAGCACTCGAAGTGTAACCAATTTCAGACCGCTCGCGCAGCTGATGCACGGGCATCAGCTGTCTGTTAGTAGGCTCAATGACAGTCCAGAATATTGTTTACAAACGCGCGGAAGCATTTTGCCGCGAGTAAACGTGAAAAAAGAAAATCAATAATGGATTTCAAACGTAAGTGTGTGATTGCATTATATTTGGCTGGGAAATCACAACCAGCAATTGTTCGTGAGCTCGAGCAGCTTAAAGTAAATAAAGTTTTTGAGAATTTGAGTCATCGATTGACCACCAGGAGCACCCGCCACAGGTAACGGTTTGGGCCGCTGTAACCGCAGATGGGCACTCTCCAATCGTTTTCATCGAGCCTGGCGTCAAGGTAAATGCGAAATATTATCGGGAAAGTATTCTGGAGGTTGCTTTGAAGGCGTGCGCAGACAAACATTTCGGTGGCAGACCATGGACGTTTCAACAGGACTCGGCACCGTCTCACAAAGCTCGAGTGAACAAAGAATGGCTAAAAACCAACGTTCTGAACTTCATAAAGTTCACACAATGGCTCTCGCGAATACGATGGGTTATTCTCTTTACGCCATTTTGGAGAGCAAGGTCTGAACTAAAAGATTCACCAGTCTCGAGGTGCTGAAAAAAGCCATTGTCCGCGAATGGGCCAAAATACCTGCATGTCACACTCGGGCAGCTTGCGATTCGTTTCTGGACCGTCTCAAGGCCATAGTCAAGGCAAAAGGTGGTCATATTGAGTAAAAGTAAATTGATTCTTAATTTTGTATTATTTCCACACATTTTTTACTTTGAATTGAATAACACTTCGAGTGCCGGACCCTGTAATAACGAAGGCTTCCGTGATTCACATTTTATAAGGTGATTTGCATCCATAGCCCCAAATTATTCGCGACTTGTTAGCTCGCCACCAGAATGCCAACGATTAAAGCTAAATGAACCCACCAAGACAGTGCAATAAGCGCGTGAAACCGTTACTTTATTAGAGCGAACTTTTGGTGCCCGAATCATCTAAAAAAACAAATGGGTCTGCCCATTGATGATCGTCTGGATGATCGTTTTATGATGCAAAATGATGTACCCATAAAAAACAGCCGCTACACAAATACGTGTGCATGTTTTTGAATTTTTTCAATTTGTTACTTGGATACATAGAGATCGAGCCCCTTTTTATTACAACATAAAAAATACAAACGCCTTCAAAACAAATGAATACATACATACATATATGCTTATATGTGTGTATGCAAATAAAAGACTAAATATCAAAACAATATTAAAACCACGAGCAGCCGGTCGAGCGTCTACAAGGCCACTTACTGAAAGACCACAACAATTGTCGGAATAAAATACGCTATCTAGCACAAATAAACAGCAGATATATAAGTTCACTATGCATACATACATATGTACATGCATATACAAATACTGATACAAATAAAGTACATATTTATGCAATACATATTAACATATGTATGTACATGTATGTATCAGTATTTGTATATGCATGTATGTATGTATGTATGTATGTATGTATGTATGCATGTATGCATTTGATAAAAGCAAAACAAAAAAAGACAGAAAAAAATGCAGACTAATAGAATAGAAAAATATATCAATAGTTTTAATTGAAATAAGTGTCTATGCATTAAAATTAAGTTGATTGGCCGTATCGAGTAAGGCCGACTGTAGTTTATTTCAATTAGTCGCAATGAGAGCGCAGCAAAGGTTTTCGCCTCGGCTCAATGATATCCGGAAGAAGGCTAAGTTTATACACCATCTCATATACTTTTTTAACCACTTTTGCATATACATATGTACATACCTACAATACATAAATTTGTACCCAAATGTTTTTGCATAAATACGAAAACGTGTCAACAGTCCACACGAGTTAAAAGATAGGCAACTATCTGACTTTCGATGCTTCCAAAATACCACAAAAACGGGTTTTAATAACAAAAAACAGAAACTAGGTATATACCTACATACATATGTTGGAAACCATATAAATACATATGTATAGTAGCTAGCAAAAATAAGTTTTCAAATGGGCAATTGAATTTGTTTTAGATTTGAATACCACCTTGATCCTAAAGGTCCCGGAACAACCGCCAGGTTAGTCAACTACCAGTTGTCCTACCAAAATTGTATCGCCATTGCTTTACATTTGTAAAAGTTTCGCCGTCATGAGTAAGTCTACCTCTGAACGTGTTTTCGATCTTTTACAGTTTTAACAATGGCTTTGAATTTGCAACGAGGTTGTACCAAATTTTGCGTTAAAAAAGGATTCAATGATGCGAAAACCTTAGAAATGTTGGGAAACTGTTTCGGTGATGATATTCTAAGGAAAACAGTAGTTTACGAGTGATACGAACGCTTCAAAGGAGATCATGAGTCCATCGAATATGACGAATGTAGTGGCAGGCCGTCGACATCGAAAACTGATCGAAAACGTATTGATTGAAGTGCAATAAAGTTGAAGAAAATTTGCTCAATAACCGCAAATTAACCGTCCGAGAGTTGGCAGAGGACTTGGCATTGCTTATGCATCCGTTTAGGATATTGTAGATAATGATTTGGTTGCTGCAGAGATGGTTCGAAAGAACCTGAATTTCATGCAAAAAAGGGGCCGCTTTGAAATCCCCAAAGACATGATTTCCAAGGCTAAGCATTTATTAGGCGACCCAACATTCAGCATTGGAGGATGGTTCCATGTGTAGAAGTCCACGCAAGTGGGGAAAGTTATTGATCGCCATTCACTTGGGAGTGGCCAGGACGATTCTTCTACATATGGTCCAAGCAGCTCACAACGTCCGGGATTAGCCCACGTATCCTCTGGTTAGCTTCCGAACACCCGTTCGGGAGTGAGCTAACGTGGCTGGGTTTGGGACCCGCCACTTAAAAAGCCCCCCCAATGAAAACAGCAACAAAGCCTCGGATGAGAACTTCCAACACTGATGACGACCCCTGCAAACGAAATAAGGAATACGATTTGAGGGCATGCACCTGGAATGTCCGGTCCCTTAATGGGGAAGGTGCCTCTGCCCGGCTGGTTGATGTCCTCGTGAGAGTAAAGGCTGACATCACTGCCATCCAAGAGATGCGATGGACGGGGCAAGGTAAGAAAAACATAGGACCTTGCGACGTCTACTACAGCTGCCATGTAAAGGAGCGCAAATTCGGTATCGGATTTGTTGTGGG
Source organism: Anastrepha ludens (assembly GCF_028408465.1). Lineage (NCBI taxonomy): Eukaryota > Metazoa > Arthropoda > Insecta > Diptera > Tephritidae > Anastrepha > Anastrepha ludens. The sequence continues at coordinate 4,071,512 of NC_071502.1, forward strand.
AGAGAGACTTCGTCGCCAAGTACTGTCGTTCACTCCGGTGGACGAGCGTCTCGCAATAATCCGCATCAAAGCGCGATTTTTTAACATCTCGCTAATTTGCGCCCACGCCCCGACGGAAAAGAAGGACGATGCGACCAAGGATTCTTTCTATGAGCGCTTGTTGGAACGTTCCTATGAGCGCTGCCCCCGCCACGACATAAAAATCGTGCTTGGCGACTTCAACGCCAGGGTGGGCAAGGAGGGAATTTTTGGTCCTACAGTCGGAAAATTCAGCCTGCACAAAGAAACATCCGGTAACGGACAGAGGCTGATCGACTTCGCCGGGGCCCGAAACATGGTAGTCTGCAGCACCAGATTCCAGCATAAAAAGATACACCACGGTACCTGGCTGTCTCCTGATCGAAAAACGCGAAACCAGATCGATCATGTTGTGATAGATGGAAGGCACGCTTCTAGTGTATTAGATGTACGTACGATCCGAGGAGCCAACATCGACTCGGATCATTACCTTGTTGCAGCCAAACTGCGCACACGCCTCTGTGCAGCAAAAAACGTACATCTACCTACGCAAAGAACGTTCGACATCGAAAAGCTGCAATCACAACAGACAGCCCGACGATTCGCAACTCGACTCTCACTCCCTCACTGCTGGCTGAGCTATTCAAACATGGCGGTGAGGAGCTGGTAAGGTGCATGCATCAGCTCCTATGCAAAATATGGTCGGATGAAAGCATGCCTGCCGATTGGAATTTAAGTGTGCTCTGCCCAATCCATAAGAAGGGCGATCCTGCAATTTGTGCCAATTACCGCGGGATTAGTCTTCTAAATATCGCCTATAAGGTTCTAGCGAGCGTATTGTGTGAAAGGCTGAAGCCCACCGTCAACCAACTGATTGGACCTTATCAGTGTGGCTTCAGACCTGGAAAGTCTACCATCGACCAAATATTCACAATACGCCAAATCTTGGAAAAGACCCATGAAAGGAGAATCGACACACACCATCTTTTCGTCGACTTCAAAGCTGCATTCGACAGTACGGAAAGGAGTTACCTGTATGCCGCTATGTCTGAATTTGGTATCCCCGCAAAACTAATACGGCTATGTAAGATGACGTTGCTCAACACCAGCAGCGCCGTCAGAATTGGGAAGGACCTCTCCGAGCCGTTTGATACCAAACGAGGTTTCAGACAGGGTGACTCGCTGTCGTGTGACTTCTTTAACCTGATGTTGGAGAGCATCGTACGAGCCGCATAACTTAATCGCTCAGGCACAATATTTTATAAGAGCGTACAATTATTGGCGTATGCCGATGATATTGATATCATCGGCCTTAACAACTGCGCTGTTAGTTCTGCCTTCTCCAAACTGGATAAAGAGGCAAAGCGAATGGGTTTGGTGGTGAACGAGGACAAAACGAAGTACCTCCTGTCATCAAACAAACAGTCGGCGCACACGCGTATCGGCACCCACGTCACTGTTGACAGTTATAATTTCGAGGTTGTAAAAGACTTCGTTTATTTAGGAACCAGTCTTAACACCGATAACAATCTCAGCCTTGAAATCCAACGTAGAATCTCTCTTGCCAACAAGTGCTACTTTGGACTAAGTAGGCAACTGAGCAGTAAAGTCCTCTCTCGACGATCAAAACTAACACTCTACAAGACTCTCATCATGCCTGTCCTAACGTATGGCGCAGAAGCTTGGACGATGACAACATCCGATGAAGCGACGCTTGGAGTGTTCGAGAGAAAGATTCTGCGTAAGATTTTTGGACCTTTGCACGTTGGCAACGGCGAATATCGCAGGCGATGGAACGATGAGCTGTATGAGCTTTACGGCGACATAGACATAGCGCAGCGAATAAAGATCCAGCGGCTTCGTTGGCTGGGTCATGTCGTCCGAATGGATACAAACGCTCCGGCTTTGAAAGTATTCGATGCGGTACCAGCTGGTGGTAGCAGAGGAAGAGGAAGACCTCCTCTGCGTTGGAAAGATCAGGTGGAGAAGGACTTGGCTTCACTTGGTGTGTCCAATTGGCGCCGGTTAGCACGAGAAAGAAACGACTGGCGCGCTTTGTTAATCTCGGCCAAAATCGCGTAAGCGGTTATCGCGCCAATTAAGAAGAAGAAGAACATTCAGCAAAGGCACCTTTACTGGAGACTATGTAGACATGGGTTTATGAGTACGACACGCAATCCAGACTTCAGGCGAGTGAGCGAAGAGCTCCGAATGAACCAAGACTACACAAACCAAGTCGGTTTCAGTCAAAAAAAAGAAAGCGATGCTCAAGGTTTTTATGGATTCCGTTAATAGTGGAAAATAACATCAGGCAAATGACCACCACGACCACACTTATAGGACAATATCCTTTTCATGAAATTTTCCATAACCAAATTGCAAAGTGGCTGCCCTATGTCCTCGATAGCCTCACGAATTCCATCTTTGAGGTCTTGAATCGACCCTGGGCTGTTGGCGTAGACCTTCTCTTTTACGTGGCCCCAAAGAAAAAAGTCACAAGGTGTTAAATCACAAGATCTCAGTGGCCAATTGTGATCACCTCTTCGATAGATATCACGGTCCGGAAACTTTTCCCGTAAAAGATCAATGGTTTCGTTGCTTGTGGGGCACGTAGCGCCGTCTTGTTGAAAATACACGTTGTCCAGATCAATACCATCCAATTCCGGCTATAAAAAATCGTTAATCATCTCTCGATAGCGATAGATAACACCTGTTATTGGAAAACCCTTTACACAGCCTGATTTATAATACCCTCAATAAAATGCATTTCTCCCGACCCAGATGCCGAAAATGAACGACACACCACTATTGACCCACTACTGTGCTTTACTGTAGGTTCCATATTTTTGAGAAATCGCGTGATTGATGCTTCTTGGCAAATCGCAGCCTTTCTTTACGATTACGTTCGTTGATATCGGGTTTATGCCTTGCTCTACTGCCGTTGATATCAGCCTTATTGAGTATATTTCTAATTATCTGTGGGCAACATTTTTCTCCATTGTTACGAATTTCGGTGCACTTAAAAATTGAACCTCCCTATATATTGTTCATCACTCCGAGAAAATATTTTGTTATTTGAAACTTTCAATCTATTTTTAACACTTCTATCCTCTTTGTACCGTTTTATGATATACTGTACGGTCGATCGGCTTCGATTATAATTTCCCGAAGCGATTTTTGGTTTTCGTAATGATGAATTACTAATTTTCGTGCTTCGACACTGGTTTGTCCTTTTTGTCTGTTTATAATCCTTTATAATCCTTTTTTATAATCCTTTTTCAACAAATGACACAATATTCAACATATGGCAAAGAAGTTTAATGTTTGGGACTTTCCCGAACTCCACTTTAAAAATAACGTGAACTTAGGTGTGATTGCAACCACTGTTGCCTGATAAATTATCACTGTACGAGTTCGGCTTTTGCGTTGAAAATTGCCGATTGTTAAATAATTTCTTTATATTTTATTAAATAAGGAGCATTTCAAATTTTTTTTGCAATACTAGTCCCTCCTGTTCAATGTAAAACCAAATATCTAGGTGGATGTACGAGTTTCGCTTGGAGCTACTGTATGCTTATTGAATTAACTACTTCTAATGTTTGCTTCTGCGAAAAAGAGGCATAAAGCCGAAGGAAACTGTATAAAGCTTTCAATATCGCGTGATTGACTGTGAATGTGTTTGTGGAATAATCAGCCTCAGTCCATAATGTTTTGTTGTGTTGTTTATGCATGCACACGTCGGCTTGTGATTTCCAAATTTACGTAATAATTTACTTAATTGTGCGCTTTGTTAGAAACATGCGAGAAAAAAACAAAAAGAATAACAAATACAATTCACAGAAGCCAATAGGAATTCTTGTGACGCGGCTTGCGAAACGTGCCATCTTGCAAGGGCTGTTGTGTGGGTGCGACGGGGTTTCACTGCATACAGCATAACATAGTAATAGTAAACGTTTAGATTATGGGCAAAATGGGCGTGGTTATTTCTGGCATCTTCGCATTCTGCAAGCATTACATCGGCTCGTAAGTTTTTCCTGAAAAAAATCCGCCATTTTGTAATTTTTTTATTCTAGTAGCGGGGCACAGCTATAGACATACTGATTAATGATTTTTTTTGCTTTTTGTGTTTCAGATAAATAGAAGAGCCAAAATGGATAACACCGTCCAGGTCCAATTTTTCGGGAGGGTCAACTTCCATTTTAAAATTATTAAAATTTTTTTTCATTTTATATGTAAAAGAAGTTAAATAAAAAGGCCTAAAAAACTTAAATATCGCTTTTCATATTTTTATTGTAAAAAAAATTTTGAAAATACCATAAATTTTCGAGCTCTCGATTACCGCGACCCCTTAAACCGCCTCCGTACGACAGATGACTTTTATGAGAGCTCTTTCATGGCTGAAATACACTCGGAGGTTCACCATTGCCTGCTAAAAGGCGACCGCTTTAGAAAAAACTTTCTTTATTTTGGTGTTTCACGGAGATTCGAGCCTGCGAAAAAAAAAACTACAAATCGGCCACACGACTGCGTTAAATTCCACTCAAACCTACATTGTGAATGAACTTTACTACTTTCAGCTACTCCTAATGTATATTAAATAGCACGTTCCTCGTTGTTTTCTTACCGGTCTGATCAAATGTGTAAACAACTTTCAATATATTAAGTAAATGACCGTGCGCGGGTGTTAGAGAAACAATTTTTATTTTCATTGCGGTCAAAACAAGCCAACATTCGCATGTTCGCGCATACTATGTGTTGTATTATACGGATATGTTTGTATGTACATATGCGTTGAGCAGCCATTGGTCGTAAAATATGGGGGCCTGTCAGTGGCTGGTGCTGGTGTTGTTGGCTATGTTGTTGACGCCATTGACTTTGGGGCTCTGACGTTGGCTGAGGGGCAGGCTGGTGGGACACACCCGGTTAGCGCGTCATGCTACAACAACACTACGAAAACATAAACACGTATGCACATGCATATATATATTTACACTTAGGAAAATAGTCTTCGCTTAACAAAAGGTTAAGTTGCTCAAATTTTATTTGATGGTTTAAATTAAATTAAACGTCCATTGCGATTACTCAAAAGAGTAACATCACTTTAAACGAGTGCTCTATTATCAATGAGGGCTTCAAATGAGGAGTTTCGACAATTCTACTTCCATTATTTATACCAGCCATTGGAATTCTGCTTGACCACTTCTCTACGATTTCGATCTATTTTTGACTTTTTCATCAGAGTGAAAGGAAGAACAGGCTTTGAATTGGAGGATGACGAAAAAACGGTGGATAATTCGATGGGGGGGGGAAGGAAGAACAGGCTTTGAATTGGAGGATGACGAAAAAACGGTGGATAATTCGATTTTGTTAACGGATGCCAGCCGCTAAAGAAACTCATCAGGTGTGCAATATTCAAGCCTGCTATATCTGCAGGTGTAGCCAAAATGTGGGAGCCCAGATGTCTGAATCTTAGTCAGACGAGAGCAGGGCAGCTGAAATGATTCCACCACGTCTCACCGGATGGATACTTAAGAGACAATGTCCGGTAAGGACACTTACCAAATACGAGAGCTGAGGCTAAGACACGCAGAAGTTTCCTCGACCGCCCCCGATCTAGGCATGGTTAGTAGGATCTCGCGAATTTGCACATTTGCGCACTAGCCCAGTGCTCCCTGAGTTGACGCAATTCCCATCTTTCCAGGAGCAGACTACAGGTTCTCAAGGGAACCCCAATCCTCTAATTTCGCGGTGAAAACGTCTCGAGGGTCCCTTGTCTCGCCAGCTCATCACCCTAGCAGTTTCCTGCTATGCCACTGTGGCCGCGAATCCAAATGAACCTCTCATCGAAGTATGTGGACGCTTTGGAATTAAGTTTGCAATATTTCCCAAGGCTCACGCGTAAAGTAATTAATTTCTTTCTGGGATTTATAATATTGACTTCTGCTAAGATCTTCAGCGGGAAAGAGCTGTCACTGTTACTTGTCTAATTAAAGAGTGTTCTTGTTGGCTTTCTAAAATAATGGAACTACACTGTGTTGCCCATAAAAAGTTTTCCTTCGTAAAAAAAATAAATAAAAAGAAAAATAAATAAAATTCCTTTATATGATTTTTCTGAGTGTACCACGCGTACAACGCATATTGGATATGCATACGAATATATACTAAATAAATTAAAGAATGCGTTCGGCAAGTAAACAAATGTTCTAAAGAAAAAAGTTGTTACGTGAATTAACATAAACAATTAGTACTATGCGATCTCATGTGTTCTCTTTTGGTGATTGTCATTAAAAGTTTTTGCTTTTGTTTTTGTTTTCACTGCACGTCGCAGCACACAATTTGTTTATCAGCCAACACAAGCATTCTGTATTGTTTTTGTTTTGCCATTTACAAGCCTCTCGTATTCAAGCGAACAATTTGCAGTCAACAAAAACAACTTGCCTTAATTGCATTTTATCATTAAATTACAAGTATTACATACACACATACATGCAAGCGCATTAAATACATTTGCAAGTGCAACGACAATTACGACACCGGAAAGCTACCAAAAAACAAAAACAAGTCATAGTTTATATCAAAGCAAGAGTTTTTTGCATTTCACGAGTGTTTATGACATTTAATACGATTACGTTGTTATTGTTGATAGAAGTGTATCGATGGAGAAAAACAAATCTATTCGGTATGTAGGTATGTACATACACATACACAAAGATAGCAAACTAACGTTTATTGTTTCCATAACGAAATGCGCAAAACTATCAAAAAACAAAAACATTGGTTAAGAAATACTTGTCCATTTTTTAAGGGAATAATAGCAGTGGAAAATATCTTTGAAAAAATAATTCATTTTTTACTATAGGTCAATTCACATTGAGCTCGTTATTGTCGTAATTCCTTTGAGTTTGGTTGTATGTCTTGCTTTTGTTTTTTTATTAATGACAAACACAAGTTACACAACCAAAGGTTTTGAATAACGGATTACGACTATAAATAGTTTAATGTGAGTAACATTAATTTGTTTATGTTATGAGCACTTAAGGGTCTTACCCCTTACGCTGAAATAAAAAATAGTTGATTTGTTGTTTTTGTTTAATATAAAGTATGTTCATGTTCTTAGGAATACTTTAAGATGTTTCCGCTAAAAATATGTAAATAATAAGAGAAGTTATGATTGCTTGAAGATAGTGCTGGAGAGCGCAGCGGGCATTTTATCTTATTTTGCGTTTTTCTCGAAACCACGTCTTTCAAAACGCAAACACTTTAGGACCGATTTTCCCGAAAATAGGTACGGATCTTCTTAAATACATTCCACACAAAGTCAAAAAGAATTATTTTCAATTGGTTGACTTAAGGGGTTATACGCAGTTATGAAGCAAATAAAAGACGGGTTGTCAAGGATTTATCCTGAAGAAACTTCAGAATATTTTAATTTGAAAATTTTTGGCGGTTATTAAAGCATCCTTCAAGAACGTAACAAAATTTTTTATTTATGAAAATGTTGATTATAGAGCGCGCTGCAGGCGATTTCTGGAACCTCCTTTAAAAAAAGACGATTTACGGTGTGCATCGTAACTCAGGATTGGATTATCTGAAATCAAAAAACCAAACAAATTTTGTTAATATATTAGATTACCTAGTAATTAATCGTTCGGCTAATCAAAATAGTGAATTTTCACAAAATGGCAGCTTTTAAAAGAAATGATTTCGATTTTTACGTTAAAATTTGGCCGTAAATTGATTATAAAATGGAAAATAAGTATCAGATTTACAAAAGGAACGATTAATTACTAGAAAATGTATCTTTAAAGATTGAGTTAAAACGGTTGACCGATCAAACAAGCCGTTTTCGAGATATCGTGTACACCGACTTGAAAAATGCCGTTTTGAAAAAAACACGTTTAAAGTTTCAATACCTACCTTAAAACGTGCCGAGGCATCTCTACATATTTAGGTATAACTCCGAAAGTATTGCTTAGATCTACTTCAAATTTCGTGCGTATACTTTTGAATATATGTACATTACAAAAATGCAATAAAAAAAATCGATTTTTTTGAAAGTCATAACTGCGTATAACCCCTTAAGGGGACAGATACCTGTAAACAGCCATATTTTCCCTGATTTTCATTAAAATTATTTAAAATGAAGAAGTCAATATATTTTTTTCAAAATTGGCATACAAAATATTTATAGATTAAAATAATATAAATTTTTTTTTATTTTAATAATTTAAAATGGATGTACACTCAATTCTTCTAGGAAGGTCGCAGCGGGGCTTCTCAATCGGCGGCTTGTAGCATCGGCGTCAATGACCTGAAGACAAAAAGCCAAACATTTTTCTGTTTTTTAATGTCATAATTTCTATATGAATTCAAAAAAAATGGAAAAAAATCGCGGAGTAAAAATCTTCAAAACAAAAAAAAAAATGAATTTTGGGGCGAATTTTCGTATTATTTTTGCTTCGAAAAAATTATTTTTTTGAAAAATTTTCGAAAACTTGAAACACATAGAAAGTAATATCATACATAAAAAAGATGTGTGCATACTTTCAGGGAGATCTGTCAATAACTTTTCGAGATATCGTGTACGCCAATTCGAAAAATATAGTTTTGAGAAAAACGCGTCTAAAGTGTGAATACATGAAAATTGAACCTCACCCAGCGCTCGAACGCTAAGAACGCGTCTAATATAAGAAACCGTATTCGCCTGATATGGCTCCATGTGACTTTTTCCTGTTTCTCAAGCTCAAGTTACCGCTCCGTGGAAAACATTTTGAGACAATTGAAGTCATAAAAGAGAATTCGAAGAACACACTCGAGCTTGACTTGTTTACATTAGCACAGAAAACAAACTATGTATGTGACATATCATGCTGAAATTTGCCATGTAAGCTTATAACAGTCCTACCAAAAAACAAAAAAATTATTTTTGCCATATGTCATCCGCGGACTGTTTTATTGATAACGTCTCGTTTATATTTGAGCAGAAGGTACATATGTACATATAATATGTACATATTTAGAGCTATTTAAAAAAAAATATGATTAAAACGCTATTTTAGTAATCTGTATGAAAATTTATCCAAAGGCTCCCACAGCCTGCTAACAAAGGCCAGACTAAGAATAGTATGATAATGAGGGCACGGTGAGTCATGCCGCTTTTCCAAACATACAGTGCGCAAAAATAGTGTTCAATCCCGTAGTAATGAATGATAGCAATATGTTTCTCAATTAAGTTAATATGTACATACTTATCTACATATGTATGTATGTATTTTCATACCAGTGCATACTCGCAAGAGGCGCACGCACACTGCTAGTATTTTGTTTCTATTTAGCGCTTGTACGTTGTACCCAACTCTCTTACTCGTACTTGGTATGACTCTTTGCAAAAAATTTGAAAGTGAACTTTTTGATACTCTTAAAGTTTTTAAGAGATGAAAGCTTTTATTGTAAATATGTAAGTAGAAAGTATGGAAAGTTGTTTGCGTAGATCAAAATGAGTACATACATACATACATATGTATGTACATACACGGCGAATTCATGCGAGGTTGTAGCAGTAGTACAAAAGCAAAATCCACATGCATTTTGTTTGCGCAATTTTCTGGTTTCAGTGTCAAAATTTCAATCAGAATGTAAACCCAGGCATATCTATAAAAGGTGGTGTAATCAGAGTAGTTGATTTCCATTCTTCTATTCGCCTTTAATTTAGAAATGCCAGTAAAACGGGATAACGAAAAAGTTTTTTATCTATTCGGCATTCATTCCATTCTTCTTACATATCTCTTTCCCTTGACAGTTTTAATTCAAATGTTGTTGCTCGAATTGCACCAACCATGAATAGATTCGCTTTGATATAAACAAACGAACGAAAAAACAAAGACATTCAATGATGTTCAAACCACCAAATCACAAGTAAAAGATCAGCTGATCTACTGCTATCGCCTTGTATGAATTTGCCTTGATTTACGCACGTACATACATACATACATTCATACAATTATGAAAGCTTTCAAACTTTGCTGTAGTATTCGTACGTGCCCCTTTGCTAATTTTTGTTTGGCCGTGGCGCATGATATGATACCGGCTTCCCGTTTGTAGTTACAATATTGCGGTTTGACATAAATATGTGTGCACATATGTACATACATATACATCGGGGATATGTTATGCAGATCATAAACACGGGGAGATCATCACCAAATCTACTAATCGGACGTCAAGCTCTTGCTATACTGCAATATCATACAAACATATTTCTGTGGTAACAATCAATAGCTGTCCAATTCGCAATCGCGGAGAAAGCACATTATATGTATGCACTCATACATGTAAATTAAACAGAACACCTTATGTTAAGTCGATCTGTTTTTATACATGACTTTTTAAAAAAATATGTTAAAGAAAAAAAGATTTCAACGTAAATGTACTTTTGTTGGTAGAATGCGGTAGCATATGTAACTCAAATCTACTTAGGCGGTTATTGGTTGTGAACACAGATATTAAATTCAGACTTGCACCTTAATTGAGCTGAATTTGCAACACAAGAACCCAATTGATAAATTGTTCAATCAGTACATCATTGCTATAAATTGGATGGAATTTGAAATGAAAAGTCTGCTCCATGAAAAACGAAATAAAAAAAACCAAAAAGGAAAAAACAACTAAAACAAAATGGTTGGAAAAGTTGATGGTGAGTAAGTCTAAAAATTTTTAATGAAAATGTGTTTTAAATAATCAATTTCCTTTCACAAATAGTACCACGAATAACAACAAAACCAAAAAGAGAGAGACTGGGGCGAATGAGAAGAGTGAAATAACTCTCCTTGAGAGGCACTTCTATGCATGATGGAAAGAATAATGAGATGGCGCCTATCGTGGTCCCGTTACTTTGCTCTCAGCGAATTTGACAACGAGTTTCGTGATTTTAGCTCCAGTATGGCCAGATTACCATTTTCGTAACTTGATTTAGCATTTTTTTTTGTTTTTAGTCTCGGAGTTTTAGTCCTTTCATCATGACATTTTTCTAGCCTGTTCTAATTAATTTAATTTTGTAAAATATACATTTTTTAATAATTATTTAAATAATTCACTCAGTTTTATTTAGCTTTACTTTTTTTAACATCTGGTGGCATTGCCCGCGATTGCAGGTGTTGTTGGTGTTCTTCTGCTTTCGGCAGTCAAATCTCTCTCTCGCTACTGCAGTTTTGCCTAGCTTTGGACATAAAAACGCACTAAAATGCCCAAATAAAACACCAAATTTTTATTGAATCACTTAAATAACTTTGTATGCGGGACAAATTGTCTTTAAAATATGCGTTTTTTTTAAATAAATGTGTTATGCTAATGTACAATTTAATTTATGAGTTTTTTTTTTTGTTAAGCGAGACTATTTTGTTAAAGGAACGACTTATTTGCTATATGTATTTGAGGTTATGTAAATAGATAAGGTACTCTTTTTTTTAAACCGTCAGTATGGTTTCTTTAGTATTTTCTGGTATTTTGTGGCTTATTTTTACAATGAATACATCTCTTGATGCCCTCTGTCCCACTAAGAATTGATGGCTGGGAGGAACGATTACACCTCTATGATTTAATTCCACATTCAGTAAATTCAAACGCCTTTTAAAATGTGTAAAAATGTTTTAAATCTTAAGAAGAGTTGAGAGAGGGACATTTAATATTTTTGCGTAACCTTAAAAGGAGCAAAAAATTAAATTCACACTTTTAAAATATTAAATTTTATAAGAACCAACTACTTTTCATTATCACTAAAATCTTCTCAGAGTGGCCTTTTTGAACCTTCTTTTGTATAATAATACAGTTTTTTTTAACTTAAAGTTTCGATAGCTTTAAATTAAAAAAAAAGAAATAAACACGAAACTTCAAAATTTTCGCATTTTCGGTATAAAAAAGCACTAAATTTATTGCGAAGAGCAAATAGTTGGCAATACTGTACAACTTGGAAAAACGTGACGTCACGTACTCTCTGATGGGCGCAATCTTCTTTCTATCATTCTTGCTTCTATGTAGACATGACAGATAACCTCTCTAAGAGCGGTGTAAGCAAATTTGCAAAGCTTCTTTTCAAATTAAGTTTCTCTCACTAACAAAATCAAAACATTTTCAGTATGAAAATCAAAATCGATACCTCAATTTGAAACTTAATTGCCTCAATTAAGGGGCATGTCTGAATATGGAATTACGGCTGCTATGTACATATGTACATACATACATGTGTATGTATGTACTTTAGTAGCACTGTACGAATATCTAACCCAAATGTACTTGGTTCAAATATTTCGTCATATTGATAAGCCCATTTTGATAAATCCTCGGAGAATGAAACATAAATTAGTTTTATTTAAGCTAAATCTAAAATCAAACATAAGGCGGCTAGATTCTGGCGGCAAATTTGTTCATCATTTCCCCAGTATTCCGTTTAAATCGGTCGTGAGCAGCCACAGGAACTAAGCCATCGAAGGCAGAAAAAGCATCGGTAAATGCTGAGAAAAGCAGTTTAGGTTAAAAAAAAATTCCTCGCGAAGACTACAGTGACTCACAGCTTATTTGATACAGGTAATACTTTTTTACAAAAAATAAAATAACTCGATGTTTATTAAATTTTATAAAAAAAATGTATACGACTTGTAATGAGATATGTATGTATGTACTGTTTACCACTGCAGAAAGAACAATAACAAAAACAAAGCTTGCTGAAAAAATATAGAAACAAATATTTTTCTCATCAAAAAATGTTCTCAGCGTGAATTATGCAGTGTATTATATTCAATAACGGTGAAATGTATTTTTTCTATTTAGCTTAGCGTCTTAAGTCATTCTCAAAAAATTTTTGTAAAGAAATTAAATTTAAATTTTTAATATTTTAAATTTTTTAAAATGGGCAAACGGACCTCACTTGAAAAAAAGGAAGACGTTATTCGTCATTATAGAGAGGGCAAAAACCAACGAAAAATTGCAGAAATTGTTGCTATCAGGTACTCAACTGTCCAGCACATTATAGAAAGCTTTCGCCACGAAAACAAGATAGAAGATAAGGGCAGATCTGCGCTAAATAAAATTTTTAATGATGCAGATAAGAGGTGGACTGTTCGCGAAGTAAAAAAAAAACGATTTAAGCGCTCAAAAATTAACGAACGAAGTCCAAAAATACCTAGGCAAGATCTGTAACCCTGAAACTGTTCGTAGAGTACTGCGTGAAGAAAATTTTCATGGAAGGACTGCCCGAAATAAGCCGTTGATTAATGCTCGTTATAGAACACAAAGAATAGAGTTTTGCAGACAACATTCGAACAAAGACATTTCGTTCTGGAAGTCCGTTGTTTTTGTGGATAAAAGCAAATTTAACCTTTTCAGATCTGATGGGAAGTCCTGCGTTTCTAGAAAACCAAACATCGCGCTTCAACCATGCAATTTGCGCTCTACAGTTAAACACGGCGGAGCAGTGTGATGGTATGGGGTTGCATGCCCTATACAGGCGACGGAAATTTAACATTTATCGAAGGAAACATGAATAAAGAGATGTATCTGGATCTGCTTGAAGATGATTTAGTACAAAGTGTGGATAAAATGGGCATTAGGGATTCGTTTAGCTTCTACTAAGACAACGATCTCAAGTATACGTCTGGTATTGTAAAAACTTGGCTTATCTGGAACTGCCCACATGTAGTACAGACCCCTACACATAGTCCAGATTTCAACGTTATTGAGAACTTGTGGTCAGTGCTGGAAAATAAAATAAGAAACCACAATATTTCTAATACCAGAAGCATCTGAAACGGGCACTACAAGAAGAATGGGTTCAAATTAGTTCCGATTATACAGCAAATCTTGTAGAATCTATGAATTCCCGATTCAAAGCTGTTCTGAATCAAAAGGAATACCCTCTAAGTATTAGCCGTAATCATGAAATCGAATTATTAATGTGTTTATGTTTTTTGAATTTAGTGCATCATTTAAGCTGTGACCTCAAAACTATAACTGAATTATTTTAACTTGCCATATCTTTCTTATGAATAAACATTTTTTCTTATTTTTAGTTATTAAATAAAACATGTCATTTAACAATAAAAAAATATTAGATTTTTTCTGTAATGGAAATACCATAAAATATCTATATTTGATATTTTAATTATTTTGTTTGGCTGCATCAAATAAGCTGTGAGTCCTTATTTTTTTTTAAGAGTGCTCAGTCGCCGTAGCCGAATGGGTTGGTACGTGGCTGCCATTCGGTGTTGCCCACGTTCGATAATACCCTCCCCGGGCATGAGAAATCAAATGGTAGAAAAAGTTTTTTCTAATGGCGGTCGTCCCTCGGCTGCTGCTCATAAAAAACTATTTGCGGTTCGCAGACGGCATAAAACTGTGGGCCCCTCCATTTATGGGAAACCAACAAGACGCATAACACAGGCAGCAGGAGAAGCTCAGCCAAACACCCAACAAAAGTGGTGCAAGCGCCAATTATATATATGTACGTATATACATATATTACATAAATACATATGCGTGTAAAAAATAGCGGATAAAATTCGGATTATTGGAAAATAAATGATTTCATGGACCAGCAGTAAACAAAAATTGATACCTAGGTAAATGTATAAAAAATAAATTTTTAAATTAATTTTGTTTTTGTAGTCTGATACTACCTTTACCCTTTTCGCCCTCATTTTTATATTAGTCATCGCTGCAACTAACGAGCAATTTAAGTCTCGAAGACCGATGCAGTGAATAACAGTTAAGAGTAGACAAATAATATTGGTTGTATGCGCAAACACACACACAAAATATATAAACAAATATCTTAAAAACAGTAATAGCAGATATTGCACCAGCCACCAATGGTTCACAGCCAATTGATTCAGTCAAGACAAAAAAAATAAAATCATAAGCATTGCCGTAGGTTCATTGGAAAATGAGAAATAAGTAAATGTTAAAAAATCTATTCAAAATAAGCAGCTTCACATTTTTCTGCATAACGAGCATAGCCACAAACAACTTTTGCTGATATTTATTTATGATTTCTGCAATGCATTGGTAAGCCTGTTCTGCTCGTCCATCGGTTGGTCGCATGGTTGGACGCTATGCGAAGATACACTCATACAGTAATTGGATAGCCTCTGATGGCTCCACTTGCTTTGGCATGGCGGCAAATGATTCACAATGACGAAACGTGATTTTGAATACAAAAAACTTCCCAGTAAAAAAGCGGAGAGTGCTGGTGTTGGCATGGCGACGACGACGCCAACACACATTTCTGCCGTACAAACACGGCTTGTTTGGCATGCCGTTAAACTGGTGGCGACCGACTCTGTTGCAGATGCTAATGTTGCCGCTGAATGAATTTCACGTTTTCGTTCAACGAACCTGGCGTGTGCGATTGCTTTCCACGTACATACATATATACACATGTATACATGTATGTATGTATGTATATAGTGCATTTTGTCCACCATGGCGTTTGACAAATAATAGACTAGCGGACGTGGGGCGAACGCCGGGAAACACCCTGTAAATGGTGTTTAAAAAGAAATCACACAAACTGGTAAAACAAAAGCGAAACTCGGAAGCGAAAATAGGAAAACTGGTTAAGACGACATAGTTTGTGCAAATTTTCGGGCGATTGCATTGGCTGTATAGTAACCAACATAATGAGAGACCGAGAAAATCGTTGCGAAGAGGTCGTCATAAATGTCAATCAGCATAATATATACTAATGTTAGCTCCAGCGCGAAGCACCCGTGAAGAGAGTAAACATTTCAAATATTTTTATTTGCAACTAAAACTGTTACTCAGAGCATTTTAATGAAAAAATTTACATATAGGCGAAGCAAATTTGTACTTATTTTTTAGGAGGTCAGGAAGAGACTAACTGAAAAATTTTAAATAAACAATAATTTTACTACACCAAAACTGTGCCTCAACTTTATTGCTTAATATACCAGACTTCCTTCTTTAAATAGTAACTTTTGCATTTTTTATTGTAGTTAAACGATAACAAAAGCTATATTCAAATTGAGTGAAGTATCGCTATTATTAATGACTTTAACCCGGCGTTATGTTAGACTGGGTCATAATGACCTGTGATATTTTCAACTGCGCGTATTTTTCAAAGTATAAGTGTGAAGTTGTGTAGTATTAATTGCTAATGGGACCCGATTTTTACTGCTCTTCACCAAAATATTAGTTTGAGGAAAATAAATCCATTATTTTTGCGTAAAATGTTTGCGGAAATGGTTTAAAACTGTTTATGGACGATCTTTAGCTCCTGGGCGATGTTACAACTACTAACATGCCGGTCAACTTGATTATTTCCGTGATTTTATCGACTTTTTTTACATTATTTTCTTTAAAATCAGAAATGCCTGAACGGAATCGACGGGACCAAAATTTCACGCAAATTGCAATTAGCTGTTACAATATCGGCACCATAAACACCATTCACAATTTCAGCGGCCTAGTTTGCATTTTCGTCTTTAACAAAGAAAAATTGAAAAAAGGTACCGAATTTTCTCTTTGTTGATTTCTATTGCCAACGACCTGCCACCCCTAGGTCTATTCTGCAAATACTCAGCGGCCTGTTCCGTTTTAAGGCTCAGAGCGAGCTCACAATGGAAGACTGTCACACATGGACATTCAACCATCTTAGACTCCTATACGGATATACCCAGTGATTGTGACTATCACCCTCCCGTTCTCTGCTTTGAGATCATTCACAGTAACTTGTTAAACTCTGCAGATGCATCCTGCTGTTTTTGTGGGTCATCTAGAACATCAGTAAAGCATATCCTCAACGAATACACCCAGTTTACCAATACCAGCTCTCCCTTCACAACTTCTAGTTAATATAACATTATCAAATGTAAATACTATATCTTACTTTCCTGTTCTGTGTAACATAGCTCATTTAATTTAATACCTATGCTTAGACATATTTTATTTACTTGTATTACACATAAATTCTTTATTTTAAATATAAGACTAGCAAATATTGTAATTAATCCTAGTTTATTGTAAAACCAGCTGATGGCCTTGATGCAGTGCTGTTCTTTTTTCCTGCTATTTTCTGTATACTCATATACTTAAAATAAAACATGATTCTGATTCTCTGCTTCGAAATGAATTTCCTAATGAAAATCTCTTCTAGACTGGAATGGTTTGAAGAAGATCCAACACCCAGCACACCCGTTAAGATCTAAAATGGATACCGGTGTAGGATCAGGGTTATATTGCGAAGAGAAAATAAATGCTATTCATGATTAGATACTCATTGTTAGAGATAAACAGAATATCATCAACAGATATCTGCATTCTATCAAACAGCCAAGCTGCCCTACGGACCCTGGATGCATTCCAAATAACATCAAGGAGTGTCTTACGTTGTCGCCAACCTCTTAATGAGATGGCCAAACGATATCGTATCATCTTATGCTGGGTTCCAGGCCACAGAGATATACAGGGAACTGTAGGGCTGACCAACTTGTAAGAGAAGGTACCTATAATTTTATGCGGGTACCTCTCGCAATTTGTGAGCTTCTTATTAAGGACGCACTAATAAAAGATGGATTGGCGTCAATACCTGTGAAATTGCTAGGCAAACATGGCCAAGGCTAAAGTCTGTCCAAGAGTATTATAAAATTGAGTAGACTTCAAATTAGGACATGCAAGGAGATTAGGCGTTTACACGCATGATTTCTGTCGTACCTGTAGAAATGAGGAGGAGTTGGAAACAATTCAACAGCTTTTTTTGCACATGCTCAGCTCTAGCCAGAAACAGGAACCGATATCTAAGATCCTACTTCTTACCTACGTTTCCACGACAATCGGTTCTACGTTACCGAAACTAGCCGGATTTATATTCGGCCAAGGACTGTGACTCCAGCAGCATTCCCCGTATGTAAGTAAGGGGAATGTTTATGCTGCTACAACAACAGCAACATCCTACTTCTTAACAAATATAGATAATCTATACACTTTAGGTATCAACAACCTTTTACGCTTTGCCAAAAGCTCAGGATGGTTCAATATGGAAAGGGAAATGTAGCCCAGCCCCCGCGGCTCATAACGGACCCATTTCATGGTCTAAGTTGCATCGTTTTCTCTATGTGCGATGCGGCTGCCAAACCTTTATTAACCTAACGACATGTAAATCACAACTGAATGGAACAACAAAAAACAGCAAAGGTTTTTTTAGTGTGAAATGTCACCTTGAAAACGAGCATAAATTTTAACTTTACGATCACTACGGCCATCTACCGAACAAATAATAGTAGCGACGGTGAGTTAAAATAATAATTTAATAGTTTTACAACAATTTGTTAAAGTTTAATTAATTTTCGTCGATTTTTCTTCCTAAAAGTTCAGTCAATATATGAAAGAAACGTGCAAATAATAACCTATGCGATATGCATATATGAGTAGGTACATACATACGAGTATGCCCCCATTTTCGGATAGTCATGACGTCGCATTTTATGTTATTATTAAATAAAGAAATATATGAATATATATAATACAGAATGTGTATGTATAGAACATATTGCAGTATTTTAATTATTGTACATATATACGTATGTATACATATATGCATAGTATGCAGGTCGATAGCATTTAAAATACAACATAATTTTTAAACATATTTCCGAGAGGCGCTGTCAATGGTGCTCTGTTGTGGCAGTCAGGTGTCAGTTGTGTGAGTTGTTGTCACGCTAGGCAGCATTAAAGTAATTGTATGACTTCCGTTAGTCCAGCAAAATATGAGTACTCGCACAGAGAATGCAGAGTAAATGAATTGATGTCACAGCAAGTGGTAATATGAGGTGCCTATTGCCTATGCATGCGATTACTATACGAGTATATTGCACAAGAATTGAGTGTAGGTAGAGAAAAAATATGAGCAAATGGACATTGTGCGGAATCATTGTGTAATACACATTCATGGACAATAAAAGAGGTGAGCGACATTTTGCCCAAATTTTCACCGAAAATTCAATCAGAATTTTTAGCACATTTTTGGTATGCAGTTGTATATTTTATAAGTTATATGTATTATATATGTACATTAGGGCGGGTCGATTTAAAAATCGCTCATTGCTCTGTGAAAATCATATTCTAGGGATCAAAATAAGAAACTTTGCCGAAGGAACCATACCTCTAAAACGAATTCTGATGTCCCCCAATTTGGGTCGAACGAAAAATCCCACTTTGACCCATTTAGAGTGCTCCAATCGAGTCCAAATGTATGACCGACCCCCACTAACTTTGGACGGCCGATCCACCCATGCCAGAGGCACACCCCCTGGAACTCCCCTGGGGGGTTCCCCATACAATCATTTCAAAATATCACCATTTTTGGCCTTTACATGAGAAAAGAAAATAAAAAGTTCGACCCAAATTGGGGGGCATCAGAATTCGTTTTAGAGGTATGGTTCCTTCGGCAAAGTTTCTTAATTTGATCCCTAGAATATGATTTTCACAGAGCAATGGGCGATTTTTTTGCCTCCCCACAAATCGACCCGGCCAAATGTGCATATATGTTTATTTTTTATTTATTTTGTTTTTAGTTATATATGCAGACAGTTTGAAATTAATAAAGTGCAAGTTGCAATTGGCGACAAAATGCCGCTGGTTTTTGATAATTTTTCTTGCTGCCAGTGTCATGCATTTTCTTCCATACAAAGTACGTTCCCAATTTGTTTAAATGAAAAAAATGGCTAGACCGTAAAAAGCGAAGTGGCACTCGACAAAACTATTTTTCGAAATTGTAATGTGCGTTTCATAATCATAAGACACCTTTGGTATACAATTTTTGAACTATCATAACCTCGCTTTTACTTTCCGGAGTAGCTTTTATTTGGCGTCATTTTAACAGTTATAGACTTAAAACTTCCAACAATTGTTTCTTGTGCGACAGTTCTCTCTATTTTGTAAAACAGTTATATTTTTCCAAGAAGCTGCACTTTTACTGGCCTTTTCTTTTTTTCGCTTTACAATGTAAAGACACTAGTCGAAAATAAGCTTCTGAAGAAAAAGAAGGTGTTGATTCTTGTTTTGGATGCCTTTAATTATAATTTTATTCAATGTAACCTAAAATGCCGAGGGGTTCAATATTATGACAAGAGGAGCGTAGAAGATTATTGGCCTACAAAGATTCAGGCTTGTCAATCAAATTAATTGCAAAAAAACTGAAGTCGTCGTGTTATCCAGAATTTTTTACGGAGTCCTGAGAATTACAACATTTTGAAGCCAGTTGGAACAAAATTGTCACTATGAAGTCGAGAACAGCGAGCAATCATAAGAAATCCTTCTAACTCGACTAAGTCTTGCGCCAACTTGGCCGCTGTTGTTCAAAATAAGGTATCAAAAACAACAGTTTGGCGCACTTTACAGACGCAATCATTTAAAATTATCAAAAATAAGAAAAGGACCCCTTCTTTTGCCACGGCACAAGCTGGCGCGTCTTCAGTTTGCAGAAAAACACCTAGACACCAACTGGAACACAGTAAGATATTTGGAATATTTTGAATGTTGCCCAATTTCATATTATTTTTTAAAAAGGTTATATTTTTGGATGAAAAAATGGAACCTTGATGGACCCGATGGTTTTTTTTTTATTAATTTCCAAGCGCAACTTCGGTGGAGGTTCTGTTATGGTTTGGAATGCATTTACATCGAAAGCAATTCTTCATATATAGTACAGTTTATATCATCGAAAATGGATAGTGGAGACTACAAAACCATTTTGGAAAATAATCTCCTTTTATTCAGGATAGTCAGGAAGTGCCCTTCGGTTTTCAGCAAGACAACGCCCGAATCCACGTAAGCAGAGAAACAAGGCAGTATTTGACCGATTGTTCCATAGAAACTATGAAAGAAACGGAGTCTTCTCCGGATCTAAACCCAATACAAAACATTTGGGGTATATTAGTCAGAACAGTTTGCGCCAACAATCGCCAATTTGACAACACCAACGAGCTTAAAGCGGCGATTAAGGCAGAATGGGCTTCTCTAGATGTAAATTTACTTAAAAAGTTGGCAGAATCGATGCAAAAAAGGTTATTTTGTGTCGCTAAAGCAAATGGTGCTTCCATAGAATACTAAAATATTCTAGACAGCAGAAAAAAAAATTCGAGAAAAGTATACTTTTGTTGAACGATCACTTTAATTAAACAGTGTCTTATCATTTTGAAACGCCTGGAAATACGTTTTTGCTAAGCATTTTTTAGGTATTAGCACAAGTTCTAAATTATGTAATGAAACAGATAACTTTTGTTACTTTAGTCGGGGTGTAAAATTTTTATTTTCCTCTAAAACTTATAGATTAAAATACTTTGAACACTTAAGGGTGTCTTATGATTATGAAACGCACCTTACGATAACCGAACCTCCCCTGCAATAGATCAATAGTTTGATCAGCTGACATTTGACACTTGGTGAATGGAATGAGGTCTGTTGTTGTCTCTTCAAGTACAGTGGTTGCCGTCCAACAAAACAAACTTTGCTTATTTACCCCATAGATTTTATTAATGGCGGCGCTGATCGGGATTACCGACGCAGTTAATTCTTATTAATATTTTAGTGTGACAGACGGTTGTTACGCGGATTACTGAACATAGCTGATTTCCTTATTCGATAGTTTTGTTAGTAAAAAACGGGCCGCGGGCAACAAATACGGATATTAGTTGCCCTGATACTAAGAAATATTTATAAGAAAAAAATCTTAAATAACAATTTCCCAAACTGCTCTAAAATATCAAAACAATTAAAGTAATTTCGAACGTGCTAGTGCAAACTAGCATGCATTCCACTCTTTCTTGTTCCTCTCTTTAAAAGTTTCATTATATGTATTTCATTCATAATAAATATTAACTGTAATTTTTCGGCAATGTTGCATCAAAAATTCCTCTTATCCGCTTAAATAATGAGAATTAATCCCGATTAACGCCACTGTCTGTCTAGGCTTTACCGAATTTCCTGTCATCACTGTTGTTGTTATAGCAGCATAAACATTCCCCATGTATATACGGGGACTGCTGCTGAAGTGACAGTCCTTGGCCGGCTGTCATCTCATAGTTTGACAAATCAATTTTCATTTTACCGCGTCGTTTACATGCGCAAATACTGGGATCCGAATTGTTTGATGCCATTTTCAAAATGAAATGCTAAGCCAGTAAGGTGCCCACATGAGGAAACGGGAGAAAGTTAGAATAGAAATTTTACAGTTGTTAGCACATTTAGTAGAAGGTGTAGATGTGGGGTAAGAAAGCCATGCAGCAAAAAATGAGCTTTACCGCTGAAATTCAGGATTTTCTTTCAAATTTTACAAGCAAGTTGATTTCAGCTTTGGTGCCTTTTGTAAAGCACCACCAAATAGTCGGATCTACGTTATCAGAACGACGCGGATTTAAACCTGCCCCAGGGAACTCAATTCAGCAGCATTTCGCAAAGCAAATTTTCTCATTAAAACCACACGTCTTTCGGATGGGGCATGAAACTGTACGCCTCTCCATTTTTAGCACAAATTCAAGATGTAGATCTTGAAAGGCCATTTAAGCGCGCTTTTTAAATGAGCCATTCCAGGTACTTTTCCGACAGAGTGTGCGTGTGTAGTAGTAATTTTGAGCAGACAACTCAGCTAAAAACTCGAGGCAAATTTTGATATTGAATTCTTGCTGAATTCGCAACAGTTTATTCGGTTTTTTCGTGTCTACTACAATAGGGCAACATTTTTAACTTACACTTCACGGCGTCAAACAAAAAAACACAACAATAAGTAAATGTGAAAGAGTTCGCTTTTTTGTTTTTAGTTTGTAAAATGAAGAAAAAATTGGGTGCATAAATTAAGAATTAAAGTTGAAAAAGAAACAAAATTTTATAACAACAAAAGCGGCTGACTTCACGCAGCACTAACTTTTTAATGTACTTGAAAATTATTAGCATTAACATTAAAATTTGCACCACCACACCACCCGAAGCAACATTCCCTTTGCTACACAACTACATATTTAAATACATACAGACAATATTGCGTATATTGTGGAAATTTCATAACACTGCCAGTACAGCTGTAGACAAACTAATTGCGAACAGTGTTCAGATCACTTTCAGCCGCGCACGTCCAAAATGAGCCGTTACGTCTGTCCGTGTTAAAATTAGGTTGAAATTCGTGTTAATATCTGGCATTTCGTGCTGGCTATTTCTGGTTAGATAGATACTAACATTGAAAGCGCGCGTCTATGGCCCAATTATTGTGAGCCCAGGTTAAAACTGACTATTGTTGTTGAATGTCTACTGCAAATGGACGTACGTACATACAAACATACGCACATACATATTTTAACACGTGCAGGCGATAAATTTAATGCGAACAGCAGAAAAATACACAAATAGGCGTTCAGACGGACTGTCAGAAATACAATAAGCGGTAAAAGCAGCTAGTTTGTTGTTTGTGATTTTCCTCTTTTATCGAAAAGAAAAAGTAGCGGCAAATCTGTGTGTGCTCTGTCGTTTTTTATTGTTAATGAACGCATCAAATTCTTGTTAATTGAGCATCTGCAGTAAAAGCTTTCGGTTTTGGAGTAAAAAAATATGTATGTTAATTTGTTGAGTATTCATATGGTACGGCAGTTAATAAAATTAGAAACTTAAAAAGATTCCCGTTAGTTTGAGTTTATAAATTGTAATTTATACTATTAAAGTTTGAGCTTTTTTTTGTTAATATTGCGAAAATACCTTTCTCTAAATCTACTAGATTGAACTACTATTGGTTCTTCGTCGCCAGAGCGACCTGTATTTATGTATGTATGGCCGACCTGTATTTATGTAAAGGGCTCAATGCAGTAGCAATATGCAAAAATGAATGGGTAAATCTATGCAATTATAACAACAACACTGTCAGAGCGAATTGAACCAAGCGCTGCCACTGCATGCTGTTACAACAACAAATTCAAATCGTTCTGTGTTTGCACGCGGAGACAGTTTCTAAACCAAACTACGGACCTGTCAAAACACAGCAATAAGGACCACCACGGGTGTCTTATCCCGTTGCCTGAGCGCCACCTTCATAGAGGGAGTCTTTATGCTCGTCGGAAAGAATGTACTGTAAGCCAATAGGAGCAGCCTTTCGCACTCATTAGAGGACATGCATATACTTGAGCTTAACGGCAAAATTCAGGAATACGTACCTCAATATCTAAATTATCTTGTCTTGACAGACTCTCGACATACGTAAAACGATATTCATCGATAGGCAAACACATCTTCTAGTCCCGTGAATAACGTCACTTGTGGCGGTTGATGAGATCGAGTCTTCCCTTATCGTAACAACATAAAGCATTTCCCAAATACTCAAAGTCAAAGTGGCCGAAGTTATAGCTACTATTTCAGGAATCCTGACATCGACCTATCAGATTTCAATAGTACCCAAACGTCATCCTGACTTGGCTTCTTGCGCTGGAAATTAATTTCCAAAAGCCGGTGACTATCCTGTAAACTAATTTATAACGAACTCTTGCTTGGACTAATTTTTATCATAGTTTTTAGCAGAGTGTGTTTAATAAACGCAATAGTCACAATATTTGAGTGAATAAAAAATAAAAATAATATTTTAAAGAATTTTATTAATAATTTTGCACAATGTGCTATATTTCAAAACAATCAGGAATGTGCAGTTCAACAGGACATTTCTTACATTCGCACACAGTTTCACTGCGTTTATTCTGTTTCGCGCATAGCTGGTATCTTCGTTGAGGCTTCTAGGAGGAATTTTAACTAGGAAATTTCTCACTGTTATGCCTCTAAACGAAATGGTGTGTTAGCTAAAGAAGTCCTTCCGCGTGTTGGGTATTCATTCATTTTATTCATTTTAAGGGGTTAGGGGTAGTCAGAGGTCCGAAAAAATTATGATTTTCAATAATTTTTTTTTGCTAGTCAATTGCTTTATTTTGCAAAAATCATCATGTTTCGATTTGACTTTAGCAAACTTTCAAAAAAAATTAGTAATTGTAAAAGTTATCGCTGTTTGTATGGAGCCGATTTCTCCAGAAGGCCCTTGCGGTGATCATTAGAAGCCTTTGGAGATTCATCTAATATTATATCAATCGGTCAAGAGAAATTAGTTTTATTAATAGATAATCTTGTACCTGACCGAAGCTTTTTTTTTAATTAACAATATGAATTTAATTGGAAATATTTTTCAGGTTTTCGAGAAAAATACCGAAATTAATTGTTTAAAAAAAATCGAAATTTTTGAAAAAAATCCTTCGATCAGGCACGAATTTTTTATGTTTTTCAAGAGAAGTATAAATTTTATTGAAATCTACCAAGTGGTTTTTAAGTTACAGTGATCACCAGTTACAGATCACGAAGTACCTCCTGTCTTCAAACAAACAGTCGGTGCACTCGTGTATCGGCACGCACGTCACTGTTGACAGTTATAATTTCGAGGTTGTAAAAGACTTTGTTTATTTAAGAACCAGTATTAACACCGATAACAATGTCAGCCTTGAAATCCAACGTAGAATCTGTCTTGCCAACAAGTGCTACTTTGGACTAAGTAGGCAACTGAGCAGTAAAGTCCGCTCTCGACGAACAAAACTAACACTCTACAAGACTCTCATCATGCCCGTCCTAACGTATGGCGCAGAAGCTTGGACGATGACAACATCCGATGAAGCGACGCTTGGAGTGTTTGAGAGAAAGATTCTGCGGAAGATTTTTGGACCTTTGCACGTTGACAACGAGGAATATCGCAGGCGATGGAACGATGAACTGTATGAGCTTTACGACGGCATAGACATAGCGCAGCGAATAAAGCCTAGCCGCTGGATCATATCGTCCGTATGGATACAAATGCTCCAGCTTTGAAAGTATTCAATTGGCGCCGGTTAGTACGAGAAAGAAACGACTGGCGCGCTTTGTTAAACTCGGCCAAAATCGCATAAGCAGTTATCGCGCCAAAAGAGAAGACGAAGAATCTTGTGCCTGATCGAAGTTTTTTTTTTCAAAATTAACAATATGGCGTCCTCAGAAAATATTTTTTAAATAATCGAAATTTTGAAAAAAAAAAATCTGTATAAATTTGTTCATTGTTGAATAATTCGAAAAGTATTTGTCGGATTCACTTCAAATGTTCATACAATATTTTTAAGATATTATACTTTCGGAAAATGCAAAAAAAATCCAATATTTTTAACATTCTGACTACCCCTAGTCCCTTAACATTTTGAAGAATTTGCCGCCCAATGTCCAGCCGAAATTTTTAAAATGAATATTTGTTACAATTTGGAGTTTGCTTTTCGAAATAAAAAACATGCGTCTTTACAGTTAATTCAGCAAGCGTACATTGCACGTCAATACCAGTCTGGAGCAGATAAAAAGTCGGCAAGAGGACAACTTTTGCAAACTATTGTGGTTTTCAATTTTTTTATTTAAACCATTTCTATTTATTCGTCGACGTTTCGATATCAATTGGAAGTCGTCTTAAGGATTAAATTTAATTTTACTTCATATTAGAAGTGTGACTGTTTTGCCTCTATTTCTGTTAGATTAAATGGTTATGTTTATGTAAGTTCTCTTTAAAATAGGCAAAGCTTTTTACATACTAGTAGCAGATAATCATATTTGGAGTTTTCAAAAAAATCAATTAGCCACAAAAATACGCATTACTATTTTTAAATATTAAATATAATACTGTGGGCAAAAAGTAAGGTGAATTTATTTATCAAACTTCGCGGGATTAAAATTTCGCTCTAGTTATTTTTTTCATGAGTTGGCAGCACTGTTAATAACATCTGGGCCAACTTCCATGTGAATATCATTATCAGTAATATATTTACGCTTGTGTTTTCCAAACGACCAAGAGTGCATTTTTCGATTTTTACATTGTCTGTTTTGATTGAGCAGAGAAGTGCCATCAAATTTTGTTTGCGGAATGAAATTTCGGCTGCGGAAATGTTTAGCATGTTGCAGAAGGCATTTGGTGATTCGACCATGTCACAGAAAAATGTTTATAAGTGGTACAAAGACTTCAAAGAGGGTCGAGAACGTGTTGATGACTTGGAGCGCTCCGGACGACCATCGACGTCAACAGATGACCAACACGTCAATAAAGTGAAGGAGTTAGTGTTCAAAAATCGTCGGTTGACTGTTAAAGACCTTACTGATATGATCGGAATATCAGAAGGATCTGTGAAAAACATTTTGAAAGACCATTTGGGCCTACGAAAAGTCAAATCTCGTTTGGTACCGAAAACTCTCAATTTCTTGGAAAAAAGACGTCGCGTTGATGTGTGTGAAACAATGCTTTCAGACTATCAGGACAAGCTCAAATGCATCATTGCGGGAGATGATACTTAGATTTATGCTTACGACCCTGAAACAACCGACCAATCAAGCGAATACTCGTATCGTGCTAAAGGCGAGGCCAAACCGAAAAGAGCACGTCAAAGTCGTTCAAAAATAGAGGTCACGATGACAGTTTTTTTCGATTTTCGTGGTGTGGTGCACTATGAATTCCTTCCACCTGGCCAAACTGTTAATAAGGAATATTATTTGAGCGTTATGCTTCGTTTACGTGAAACAATTCGTCTAAAAAGACCAGAATTATGGGCCAACAACTCGTGTTTTTACATCACGATAATGCACCGTCTCACACTGCACTCGTTCTTCGAGATCATTTCGCCAAAAAATTCCACGAAATGGACTATTTGGCATGTTTCGGGGATTGGAAAAATCGTTGGCATAAGTGTATTTCATCGAGAGGGGATTTTTTTGAAGGGGATGAAATTGATTTACAAGAATAAATAAAGATTTTTCATTTTACCACCAGATTCACCTTACTTTTTGCCCACAGTAGTATTTGCACAAAATTAGCGCGTAAACCCTTGTTAGGTGCTTGGACGAGGTCTCCTCCAATTTGTGGTATGCGTTTTGATGCTGTTCCACACATGAAGCGGCCTACAGTTTTATGCGACAGAAGAATTATAGAATTATAAATAAAATGTTTAGATCCCAGTCAATTGGGCATACCAAGCAGCCATTATTATAATGGATGCTATTGGTAAAGGATTTTTTTGATTAATATACGGCGTATGTTAGCATAGTATGGGACAAATCTACATATATACAAAGATTTATATGCATATATGTATGCAGGAGTCCCAACTACACTATTCGTGTATACTACAAAGTCTATAGTATCGTAAGCAGCTGAATAAATGTAGTAAACGTACTAGCATACATACATACATGTGTACGTGTGCATAAAACACCCAAAAATGGGGATTACTAGAAATACATTTGTTTTACGGAATAAAAGCGCTCAACCGGCAATTTCACATGGTTTTCATACGTCGTTAACGACCACGGTCGATATGGCTACGAAACAATGAGTCATTGAAACCAGAGCAAAAAGTTGAGCAGTTTTAGGAAAATCAATGTCGTCAACCACCAACAGTGCTTTCCAAGCAGTTATGAGGACTGTGAAATGTGAATGAATGTTTTGGAAGTTCTATACGAAAACTATAAATGAAAAGCTTTATGCGACAAATTCGAAAATTTTGTAGAGAAAATCGAAATATGTAAGTAAAACGTTACAATTTCATCGAAAGAAAAAATAAGCATTCACATTATAAAATTGTATCGGCACCAAAGGATACAACCCTTTTGGCCAAAACGTGTTGAATGGGCTTTTATTGCTGTTGCCGGGCGTTGCACAACGATGACAAGTTTTTCACACACTATTGAATTGGTATAAAAATAAGAATAGAAATGGTTTGCACGTCAATAAAGCTTATATAGAGACTTTAATATAAATGAAAATTATTTGCATAATATAATTTTAAATAATTAAATAAAAACGTACAAATTTGCCAATAATAAGAAGCTATGTATGAAAATCCTTAGATTACACTAAGCTAATAACCAAATAGTATTGATAAGCCATACGTACATTTTACTCGATACTTAAAACATGATACTAGATACATAGGTTGCGTGCATGTGTATGAACTTACAACATTTTGACAATACATAGATGTATCTGTTTAAATTATAGTAGAAATTTAAAAGCAGTAACTAATCGGAGAAAACCATGAAGATATCTCAAAGAAACAGAGCTGCTTATACAAAGGAAATTTTTTACAGCAACCACCTTTCACCGCTTGTTTATTCATATTTTTCAGTTGTGCAAGTGTGCAATTCATTTCTTTTCCCCAATTAAGAAAAATCCATAAAAATCAAAGATCGCAAAGGTACGAAAGCAAATTGAGTACGCAAGGCATATTTACATTAAGGTGTGAAAATGTGCTTTTTTGTGCGATAGAAAGCCAGTCAGGAAGAGGAAATACATACATACAAACAGGTGATGAAATATGCAAAATGGCGTAGGAAATAGAGGATAAATTGCAAAGGCGACTTACCGCAGGTCAAATCGGAAATATTAAAACTCCAAGCTGATTATAATCCTATTCGAAAAGGGTTAGTGTAGGCCTTTTGGTTAGATCGAACCACCCCGATTTTAAATTTGTTTGCTTTGTTTATTATAAATTCTCGATGTTCACTATGTGTTCGATTTTAACACAAAAATGCATACACTTTCCGCTTACAATATGCACCGTCCTTGTGTATGGGTGTATGTAAAACGCAAGTAGCGCGAATGTCTGCCGGTTTCCAAGCGATTAGTGGAGTTTCCGTGCACCTCTCTTTGCAGAATATGATGAACGAACGGTACAAGTACGTACATATGAAAGCAACTATGTATGCTTGCACATATGCATGTATATGCTCGTATGTATGTATGTCAATATTGGGATGCACACAAATCCAGCTGGGGAGTCTGGATTGGATCAGCTCGACTGAGTGACAGGTCTTGTTCGATACAATAGTGCGACGTTTCTTCACACTTTATTACCTACTGCTTTTACACACTTTTCACAATTAGCACTTTGTAACTTTTCGGTCATACTATTAGCAGACTATTTGATTTCTGTGAATATTTGCAATAAGAATATTTTAGCAGTAGTTTTTTTTAAATAATTTTTTTCACATTACACGCACCGTAAATGAACTCTTTTAAAGCTCCATAATGAAACAGCCAAATTTTTCAGATATGAAAATGTTCCCATTGAACGCTAAACTTTCGCTCGAGCTGTTATAACTTCGATCTGAAACTGCTGAAAGCAACTAAAACAATTTGACATATCCAGCTGTCTCACACTTTTTCTTCATTTTTATTTGCTCATATGTTTTCGCTTAACTTTTATCGCAGCTTTTGCGGCGCTAGTTGTTTTTATTTTTGTGAAAGTGCATTACTTTTGTTGTTGGATGGGGTTATGTGGAAGGTACGAAAGCCGAACGAAAGGAAATGTCAACTGTCATACAATTTGAGTGAGTGAAATAGCTGATGCTGTTGAAGTAGCTGTGTTCCACAACGAATAATTATACTATATGTTTACTATAGCCCTGGTATATTAGCTAGTGCTGTAAACATAGTCATTTATAATTTTAATTATAATTTAATAACTAAATAATAATAGTAATATATATTTACTAGAATTGTCAGTAAGCCTTTATTAACATAAAAAACTCCACAAATTTCCAGAAAGGAGCTCAACAGAGAGGGAATTGCTAATTTCTGCTACCCAAAAAAATAGGAAATTGCTGCTGTTTCTTAAAGCTGTTCAAAGCGCGAAAAGAAAGACTTGGGAAGTTAATCTTATTTAAAGTTTCAAGAAAACAAAATGAGTGTATCACTAACAAAAAAAACTTAGAAGTATTGCTGAATGTAGTATTTACGTGTGTATTTGAAAAATATATGTATATACGGTGATTCCATTTGTGTTTCTATTCAAATTAACAACCACCTGCAGAGAGGCAGCGACCACCAGTCAGCTTATGGAAGATTAAATGAAAATAAATATTTTATTTATAACGTTGTGTAGCTTGATTTGCGTAAAAGGCTAAATCAACAAATGCGTCTCTTAAAAGAAATAGTATGAATAGTATGCGTCTCTTATGAGAAGAAATACTACTTTTCCTGTTAAATCCTGCCGATACTTCTCACGCATAACAGATATTTTTTCCTTATTTGAAGTCAGCATATTTAATGGATAATTGAATGAATTATTATAGTAATAATTTATAATAATTATAGTAATAATTAATAAAAAAAAAAATAATAGTGGCGCCATTAAAAAGCAGTTACTTTATTCTTCCCACGATTTTTACTAGTCTGACGTCACCAACCTTCGCAATACAAACCAAACGAAGAAAACAGAAGGAGGATAAAATGTATATGTTTGTGAAAATTCAGTGGATGGCTTGATAATAATGCGATTTGTGAGTTTCAGACTAATGAAAACGAAGAATCGTGTGTTAAATTTTGGAAGCACAAATTAATATAAAGCCTTCAAATGCAGTTTGTTTTTCGGTTTTTATGCGGAAGATGCCGTGCGCAGAAAGTATGTGTATGTGCGTATAATTTCTTGTTTTTGGTTGTTTCCATTGCTTTGGCCTACTCACAAACAAGTAGCTCCCCTTCCTTTTGTTTATTTATTCATAGGCTCTGACGAGACAGCGAATGCGGAAGGCGCAACCTGATTTTCTATCATCTTTGCCATTGATCATATAAAAATCGGTGGGTTGGTAGCCCTAATACGAACAAGTATTTGATGCAAACATTCAAGCTGTTGGGGGAAAAATATCAAAATAAGTTTTGTTTGCGCTATTACCGTTTGCTTTTTACCTTTTTCTTGTTATGAATACCAGTTTAAATACAACGTCGCCACAAGAATTCTGGGTCGAATTCATTGAGTTGTACAAATCATTACCGGTGCTGTGGAAATATGGAAGTGAAGTATATAAGGATCGACAGGGGAAGAAGCGTGCCTATTTGGAGCTAGTGAAGAAAATGCGCGAAGTTGATCCAACAGCTACTGTTGATACGGTAAAGAAAAAAATCAACAGTTTGCGTTCCTGCTATAGGCGCAAAAGGTATAAAGCGCAAGAAGATATCAAGCTAGGTATGCAGCCTAAGATCAAATGGGTGTACTTCGATCATTTCAATTTTCTACGCGAATGCAAAGAAACATCGAAAGTGGAGGAGGACAGTTGGGAAGATTACTGTGAGGACAGTAGCTTTAGTAGAATTAATGATGACAACTCAGCGCAGACCGATGGTGAGGAGAGTGACACGACTCTGCAGGTGAGTATTAATTCAGCTACAAGAAAATTTTACATTTAGTTGCCTACCATGTCTTCTATAGTACGATCGTGAGAAAACCACTACAACACCCACTTACCAGTCGCCATCACCTAGTTCAAATACGTGGCGCAATGATTCAATAGATATGTCGTATCAGCGAACAAGTCAACCACCCAACGAAGAAGCCGATATTGTTAATATGGCTCTAAAAATAACAGCTCAACACAAATTCTGGATAGAGTTTATTAAGTTGTACCGTTCAAAGCCAGAGCTTTGGAAGACTGGCAGCGAAGTGTATAAAGATCGTGAAGCAAAAAATAGTGCTTACCTCGAGCTGGCAGAGAAAATGCGCGAAATTTATCCAAATGCTGATGTGGATATGGTAAAGAGAAAGATCAACAGTTTACGATCGATATATAGGCGTAAATTGCACAAAACAAAAAGAGCAATCAGACTGGGCAAACGACCCGAAAATAAATGGGTATATTTCGATCATTTCTCTTTTCTGCACGAGTGCAAGGACCCGCTGGAAGAAGACGACGATTGGAATCATTGTGAAGATAGTAGGTTTGATAAACTCGATGATACTTGTGATAACACTTTGCAGAATAATGCTGATGAGGAGGAATCGATTGTGGAAGTAAGTCTGAGTTGTTCGTGTAAATAAATGATAATTATACATTGTTTATTCCGTAGATGACACCTCCGAAGAATAATACAAATCGCGCATATGGTTTGCCTGCACCTAGTTCAAAAAGGATTTGTACTGAGCCAAGGGGTACATCCTATAAGCAAGTGAAACAATTTAACGATGAAGCCGATATTGTGGGTATAAGTTGGGCGTATCAATATCGCAGCTTAACCGACACTCAAAAACTATTTGCTAAGAAAGCTATTGACGATATTCTATTCGAGGCCCGTTTAGAGACTCTACATAGAAATTCAGTAAGAATTAATTCGAATAACTGTAGCAAATGTAAAATGGGAAACGCAGATGGGTTTATGTAACTTCATGTATTGGGGCAAACAGCCAAGGTTGACATTCGAGTGTATTTTTGTCATGAAGAAGCTCCTCAAAAAAATATCGGCCTACAGTTATAAGCCGACTCCAAACGGCAGATATTTTTATGTATATATATACCTTCTGCTCAAATCACATTTTGAGACAATTGAAGTCATAAAAGAGAATTCGAAGAACACACTCGAGCTTGACTTGTTTAGAGTAGCACAGAAAACTAAACAAAAAATTTATTTTTGCCATATGTCATCCGCGGACCGTTTTATTGATAACGTCTCGTTCATATTTGAGCAGAAGGTACATTAGAAATTATTTCGCTATTACGTTAAAGTTGCCATTAATATATTAGCTTCGTGTTGACGTAATTTTTAATACTAATTTTCATAATCAAATAGTCACCAAACAAATTCGGTTACTTGGAACTCTTTGTGAAATGTTAGGGATGCAAACGTTTTAAATAAAGTTGTGTTTTATTCGGGTGTGTTCGAGTTGTAATCACTTGCGCTATGTTGCACTTTTTTTTAAAGTATCTGGAAACTTTGGCAAAAGTATAGCCTTCTAACTGCCGAAAATTCGGCTATTGTTGTGTGCAAAGTCTTTAAATCGAATCGGCATCATAAAAATTAATTTATTCTTTTCTTCATCAATATCGATATTATCAATGTAAATATTGGTGGAAAACGTCAATATTTTTATTTTATATTATTTATTTATTCTCCTTTATCTATATACACATAGCCCATAAAGTCTGCGTACCCCTTACAAATATTTTTAAATTGATTAAAAACACAACATAAATTCATATTTGAAAACATATTTTATTTATTTATGCTTCAATTACATTCTTATGTTACAAAATCAAAAGAAAATAACAAGACTCCTCAATTCGCTGCTTACATAACGGTAAGTTATTGCGGCAACATGTAAATATAGCAACCCGAAAGTATTGGCCTCTGGTCACGATCCAGCATGCTTGTCCACCAGGCTTATATGTGTGCGTGCTTCATGTCACACATACTTGTTGTCGGCTTTTGCTTGATGAAAATCAAAAATTTTAGATATTAGCGTCAAGCACCCGACACGCACACATATAAACCTGCTGGACAGCATGCTGGATCGTCCCAGAGGCCATATGCGTACAGTTTGTTTCTTGTAATAATACCGTTACTTTATAAGGGTTTTTGTTTTTTTTTTGCGCACTTTTCATTTCATTTGGTTAGTGTCAGTTGCACAAGGAATAATATGAAAACATGGAAACCAAAAGAAAAAAGTTGGTATATCAGAAATAATAGTAATTGTAAAATTGTGGAACGATACAAGCAAACCGGGCTTTTAACATCTAAGCCCGAGTCTGGGCGTCCATGAACACTATCGGTCCGAGAAGAACACAGAAGAATCAATATGGCAAATGTTAACCCTCGAATCACATCATCAAAAATTTGTAAAAACGTGAACTAAACATTTAAAAAAAGTATTTGTGCGGAAACTGCTAAAAAAGCTGGATATCATGGTAAAGTCGCTCGAAGAAAGTCGCACTTGTGAACAGAGGAAAGCACATTAAATTTGCTAATAATTATATAAATAAGCCACCATAACTTTGGAAGCATGGCATTTTTTCAGACGAAAGTAAATTTTGTAGTTTTGGGATAAGAGGTCGTCAAATTGTTTGGCGCAAATCAGGTACTGCTCTTGAGAACCAAAATCTTGTTTGTACAGTCCAACACGGCGGTCCAACATTACTTTAACGAAATCTGTTTCGTTTTTTATTTCAGAGGATCCAGTTCAGAGATATAGAGGTCACCGCAAAACGTCTTTTTTGAGAGGAGCTCCCGGAGATCAGCTGTAGCTCCTTTCCAAATAAATATTTTTACTAATACTAAGTCTTAAAATACAGTTAAAAGATAACATAATATGTGTACAAATTTTAAGATCAATAATTTTAAAAATTTTCTCGGAAAAAATTCTGGAAAATTCGTCGTTTTTCGACCTTCTAACTGTATATAACCCTTTAAGCTTTGGCTCTTGTAAAACGCTCCAAAAAAGCTCAAAAAACACCATCAGTCGCTCGATCTGAGTTCTATTGAGCATCTGTGTGTTCTATTAGAAAAATGAATTCGTTGGGATGTAATAACAAGTAAGTTGGCTTTGCGAAGTGTTATGCGCGCAGAATGGGTGAAGATTACAACTGAGGAAGCAGAGAAGTTAATAAACTCAATACCAAACAGATTAAGTGAAGTCCTAGAACATGGTGGATATCCAACAAAATATTAATTTTAGTTTTTGTATATTCTTTATAAAGTTTTCCCCATATGTTTTCAAACTGTACGCAGACTTTCTGGTTGCTATATTAAAATGTTGCTGCAATAACTTACCGTTGTGTAAAGAATGAGGTGAGGAATCTTGCTATTTTCATTTGATTTTGTAACACAAGAATGTAATTGAAGCATAAATAAATAAAATATGTTTTAAAATATGAATTTATGTTTTGTTTTTAATTGATTTAAAAATATTTGTAAGGTGTACGCAGACTTTATGGACTATGTGCGTGTATGTAAAATATGTAAGTGCCGAACAATAGAAAAGTACACTTTGCAATATGTGCAAAATTAATCGATGTATCAATTACGGCGGCCCCTTTAGCTGAATGGGTTGATGCGTGACTACCATTCCGAACACGTAGGTTCGAATCTCCGTGAAACACTTTCGGCAGGCAACGTCAAACCTCCGAGTATATTTCTGCCATGAAAAAACTTCTCCTAAAAAATATCTGCCGGTCGGTGTCGGCTTTTTATGGCGATTTGTGGACCAACATCAAGACGCACCCTACAAATAGGAGGAGGAGCTTGGCCAAATACCCAAAGACGGTATAAGCGCCAATAGTATATATATGTATATCAACAAAACTTTGACTAGATAAACACGCGATATAAAAAATTTCTCTGCACAATGGACATGGAGGACGAAGTCAGTAAAGTTTGGTATTCAATCAATATTTTTTATTTACGATTTTTAGTGAAACATTAAGCTAGACTGGATTACTACCTGATTTGAAGTAGACATATGTATGTTCGTTGTGCCAAAGTTCTGAACAAAATTAAAATTTATTCCCAAGATCAGACTCGTATAAAGCCAAAGAAAATGTTCAACCATGGCAACTTGTATCTCATCAGTTTTTAAATACATGCATAAGTCAAAATACCAGGTTTTCTTTCTAACGCTTTCAAATATCACAGTAGGTCATCAGCTGAGCATTAGCGATAATTTGTTTTTGTGGGTGAGGGGGTTAAAAATGCCGAATGCAACCTCGAAGCTGTAACCGTCGCATACTTCAGAGTGGCGTTCCATCTTCCTCGTTACAAGGTCTATGCCTTGGTTGAAGCAAGTAACAAGGGTGCAATATTGCTGTACTTGCTTTTTAATTTCTACATTTCGAAACTCCCCCAGCCACCAGAGGGAGTCTCACTGGTCTCATACGCCGACGACTGCACGATAATGGCGTCGGGCAAGGACATTGATGGCCTATGCACAAAAGTAAACGACTACCTCGCCCGCCTTTCTCGCTTCTTTACTGCCAGAAACCTAAAATTTTCTCCCACTAAATCCACGGCGACCCTTTTTACCACCTAGACAAAGGAGGTCAAGCTGCAACTCAGGTACACGTCGATGATACCCCAATACCGACAGTACACAACCCCAGAATATTGGGAGTCACCTTTGACAGCTTGCTCTCCTTCTCAGCGCACACAACCGCTATTGCAACGAGAGAACAGAATCGCAACAAGGTCCTCAAATCGCTTGCCGGCAGCACTTGGGGAACAAAGAAATGTTGCTGTCGACTTTCAAAGCAATAGGCCGACCGGTTCTTAACTCTGCTGCGCCTGGAACCAGTGATACGCAGTGGACGACGCTCCAGACCTGCCAAAATACTGCAATTAGGACCGCGACAGGATGTCTCCTGATGTCCCCAATACAACACCTGTATGACGAGGCTCACATGCTTCCTGTGAAGAAGCATAGCAAACTGCTCAGCAAGCATTTTCTGCTAGGGTGTCACCGTAGGCTTCACCCATGCAGACACCTGCTTGAGCCTGAGCCACCTCCCAGGCACATCAGGAGGCACTTCCTCAACTACGTGGACGAGATCCTGGACAAAACAGACAGACCGGTCCAGGATCAGACAGGCCATAAACGACGTTCATCGGGAGACCCTTACCACCTTCTTAAGCTCCCGACCCCCGAATGCCGTTATCGGAGTCCAACCACCACCTATTGCAGACGAAGAGCTCCAGCTTCCCAGAGAGTCCCGCGTAATCTTGGCACAATTACGTTCTGGATACTGTAGCAGGTTAAACTCCTACTTATCCAGAATCGACCCCGACATACTAAACACATGTCCGGCATGTGAAGGCACCCCGCACGACACTAACCACCTTTTCACATGTCCCATCAAACCCACTCATCTAACACCCCTTTCTCTCTGGGCCCAACCCGTCGAAACAGCTAGTTTCCTGGGCCTACCGTTAGATGAGCTAGACGAAGACGCCCTGTGATTACACTACACTGACAGGGCGAAGATACTGCTACAACAGCAACAACAACATTGCCGTACTTATTCCGTGGCTGGAACACACCCATATTATAAACCTCTTTTCACTCCGTTTCGCTAAAACTTTTAAGTTATCGTTTCGAAATTGTTGTAAAATAGTTCACCTTTACCTCAACTTAACACGAAAATGTAGAAGTCGTACTCCACCTATTAACTTAGCGCGTAAGACAATTGAAAAATTCAAGATTTTTTGCTTAATTTATGTTATTATAAAGGAAGTCATTAAACAGTTTTATTTTTAATTATCAACAAAAGTAAGACAACTACAACTTTTCACATATTTTTCCATCCTTCTTCACAATATACTATATATTTTAGAAAAAGTGTGAGCTAGTATAAAAATGTCAATATTTCAACCCTCTTCTGGTAAAACATCTGTATTTTTCAATTTTTTCTTGTTGCACGAGTTCTTATGCTTATCTTGAGAAAAGCGGTTTTTATTATTTTATTTGTTTTGTAATTAAACACGTAAGGATAAGCATTGAAATAATAATAGTTACAATAAAGGCACAGTAACGTACAAATAAATCGAAGTGCGGGAACATTTCAAAAAGTATATTTTAAAGCTGTTTTCAATTATGTAGGGTTCAATATGTATATAAAATTGTGTTGGCTACAGGTGCGCTTTAACGTTGGCAACATAAAAATTTACGCATATTTAGAAATACTTGAAATACAATTTCCTAACATAAATGTAGACATCCTGTACACTGAATCTCTTGTTGGTATTGTTGTTGTAAATGGTCTTAAAGATTTTATGGAACTAGCGCGTTGGTAAAGACGAATCACACGCATACGTTTTATGTTAATAGACGAGTTTCTTCTTTAACATATTAGTTTAAGTGATTCTCGTTGACGTGCGCATCGAGTTCATCTTCATCCTCGTCCACCACATCTTCGGTCTCAATTTGTTCATCTAAAGTTTCG
Source organism: Anastrepha ludens (assembly GCF_028408465.1). Classification (NCBI taxonomy): domain Eukaryota; kingdom Metazoa; phylum Arthropoda; class Insecta; order Diptera; family Tephritidae; genus Anastrepha; species Anastrepha ludens. Next base: position 4,110,299 of record NC_071502.1, read on the forward strand.
AGCTTTTGGCTTTTCAAACGCAACTCGAAAACTTCACTGATAGCTTTGCGGAAGCACAGAAAATTATAGTCGATCACACCTTGTCGATTGAAATTCTCTTCGCGTAATATGCAAACCAATGCAAGAAATTTATTAACTTCTCGCAAATATAAAATCGTATTGTTGTTTAGTTTGATGAGACTAGAGCTTTCATGATCGAAGGCGGTTTCTTCGGAGCTAGTTGAAAATCGAAATGCGTAAGTACATAGTTGCGTAAGTATAGTTGAAAGAACATTTTTTGTACTCACCTATAAATGCTCGAGAGATCAATCACCACATCGATCATGTCACAGCAAAGCTCATAGCTCTGCATATCTACTGGCGAACAATCGGTGGCAATGTAGATCTTCGAAACCACATCAAACAGGAACGCTTTCTCGATACCCGAGTGCTAAGAAAAAAAGCAGCAAGTTTTATACATATACGTTTTTGTTCCAATCAAATCAATTTGGCTTAATTACCGATATAAAAATATTGAGTAGATTCTCCAACGTCGGCAATTGGGGTATTAATTTTTGCACTACCTTAGAGAACGCTTCGAATATCGAATGGTCGTAGATGGAAGTTAAATGAAAACTCAAATGTATCTGATTTAAGCCGGCATCGCTTAGATCATCGGATGCGCGCTGATGTATGTCCCGCTGTGATTCCATTTTTGAGTCATCGCTAATACCGTCCACCTGAGTAAAATAGGAGAAAATTGAATTACATTTCATCAGACATAATCCGAGAAATTTGTTACACAGCAGTAATAGTATTTTAGTCGGGAATTGTAAAAAAAAAAAACGATGAAGCGAATGGTAAGTGTTTTTCATACATATGTAAGTATATTTATATAATAACACATATTTTTTTACTGCTGTACTTTGTTGATTTGAACAACTGCTACTTTCACACAATTCAAACTGATAACACTTGCAATGAGCCGACAACACCCTTCAATCGCACACGCAACTGCGTCATACCCTTACCTTATGTATAAAGACCTCAAATTTGATGCGCGGATTTACTTTATAAGCTTTTATAACGGTGTTTTTAAACTTTGTCAGCGCCTCATTGTAGTCATCCTTGGCATCGATTACAAACACCAAAGCACCACAACCACCAAATATCATGTCTGAGTCAAATGTGGGATCTATGAAGTCTATTTGTCCTGGGAAGTCCCAAATCTGGAACTGCACAAAGCTGGAATTGTTGATGTCATCCTTGACGATTTTGCTTGTTGATTCTAAGAAGAGCGTCTCATTGGGTGACATTTTGTGAAATACCACTTTTTGTATGGAACTTTTGCCCGATCGCCGTAAACCCATAAGTAGAATGCGTGGTTTTGATTCACCTCCGCCCATACCGGGCGCTTCTAAGCCATCTTGATCGAAAGAACCATAGCCAAAGTCCTTTGGGAACGTGTCCACGTGATATTCGTCATCCTCGTAGCTCTTAATCGAAAAAGAGAGTTTGCAGCAGTTATTTGGCTTCAAATGCGTACTGTATTTGTTTAGCTTACCATGTTTTCGTGTTGCTGTTACTGGCGTTTTCCGTTAAAACGCTTCACCGCTTCATGTACATCCAGTCGTTTATTAATTGCTGCGCTTGCTGCTCCTGCTGTATATCGAATTTATAGCTTTTGTTTATTTTTATACGCACTTTGTATTTTGATTCTTTTTTGTGCAATTTTTCGCTGCTCAAATAAAAAACCACTTTAAACCAAATCACAAAAACAGCTGATAACGCGATGTGTCAAAAAATGACGTCTTGCATTTGGCGAAGGGCGTATTAGCTTGCGCTTGCCTATAACTCCAATCCGAAAAAAAATCATTGGTGCTGACAGTTGAATTCCAGCTGGGTGCGAGCAGCTGTTCTTATTTTGACATTTCATATCGCGTGTGGTTTTTATTTCACTGTATTCCGGCAAATGGCTACTCGTGGTGCAATTCTGTTAGGGCAGTGCATGCCTTGCGTAAAGAAAAATGCTTCCAAAATACGCATACGACGCATGGAATTGGATACCAATCTGAATATGGTGAGCGCGCTAATTTCGTGGAAACTTTTGAAGCTAATATTACATCTTTTGTTTGCAGTACTTCAAGAAGGATGAATTTTTGTTTGCTTATGATCCTGAAAAAGTGTGTAAAACAGGCGATGTTGTGCTGATACGCGAGCTGTCACAACGTTTGACCCGGTTGATTTCGCATAAAGTAGAACAAGTGGTTTATCCATTGGGTGACATAACAGATCCAGTAAGTGGCAAAAAAGTTGTTGTGGGTAAATATCGCGAACAAATTGAGGAGGCAAACCGCTTATATGGCAAATCGGAGAAAGCCTTCGACTATGAGAAAGCGCCGCCGCGCGGCCGACTTGAGGGCACAAGAGACTTTACGCATGGCGAAACGTACATTAAATACCATGAGGATGGCAAGGATCAGCCTTTTGCCGTTTAGAGATAAAATGTGTTTTAAGATAAAAAATATATTAACACATAATATTACAATTCTATTGCAATATTGCAACAAACTCTATTCTGTCATGGACAAAATTAAATATAATATAATACATATATAAGTTAATATATGAATTAATCCAGTAGTCCGTCACGAAAACGAAACTTATTTTTGAAAAGTCAAGTAAACTCTCACTAAGCTCATTAAAAACGGCTTGGCTTTCTAACATCGCAAGCTAGAGGAGCCCATACACAACCATATAAAGCTCGAATTCACACCACACCAGTATGCGCAAAATATTCATTTCTTTACTAGGAGAAGATTGTTATGGATAACAAGAATTTGGTGCGGCAATTCGAATTGTTATTGTCTTGAAAAAAAGGAAACGAAAAGGTAAGTAAAACGGGTGTTGGATGCAAAGCGATTTGCCCTCATCATCATATTCGTTTTCTTTATCCCCCATTGGAGTATAAGGTGATTTATGCTACTTGAAAACTTTATCAATAATCTAAATTCACAACACAAAACTCACAAGATACAACTGCTGGTACAGCTATTAAAATATCAAAGTCGTTTTGATAGTGCACCAGCAGCTGGTATAATCATACCGCAAGCTGTCGCTCCTACTACAGATTGTTATACGTTACCAGAGCGATCCCAATTTTTATCCGGCCAATCTATGTTCCTAACATTTAGGGAAAGTTTATACTTTTATATCAATCGCCTGACATAGTCACTTGATGGCTGTGTATCGAAAAAAGAAAAAGTGAATTATCGTGAACACTGTAGGTTTAGTAAAGCATTTTTTATTCAGTTTCGCTATGTACCTTATTCGAGTCCACATATTTGAAAAAAAAAATTGTGTTGTTCAAGAGAAAGAAATTAGCTATGTTTGCTGGCCTTTATTTATACCATCTTTTCGGGGGCAATAGTTTTTGTTGTAACGGTAAGAGAAATTCCGGAAGGCTGCTAGGACGGAATAACTAAATCTTATTCATACATGTAGCATATGTGGGTATGTATTTGAATCGTTTCGGTATCGTAATAAAAAAATTACCTAGTTAGGGATTGTAGCATCAGCTTGACCGGATATATATTATATATGTAAATCCGGTTCATTCCAGTAGCGTTGGACTGATTGTGGGAGAGATGAGTGAAGGCAATGTGAAATAAAATAATAAATAAAAGTAAAACATGTTGGCCTTAACTCTTTAGAGTGAAATTATTAAGGAGTTTTTTTAGTATGGATAGCTTTGACTTAGGCTTAGCACTGACTTAGGCTGTTGGGAAGCGATGGACTGAATATGGCTGAAGTTCATACTCTTCCTTGTTGTTGTTGTAGCAGCAATACTCATACTCTTCCTCTTCCGGTTCTCTTAAGGGGTTACATGGGTTTCGACGGGTAAAAAAAGGCCTATTTTCAATACTTTTTTTCTATGTAAAAAATTATTTATTTAATTCAAACTTTTTTCTGTCTTATAGATACATATTTAAAGAATAATTTCTGAAATTTTCAAAAAAAAAAAATTAAAACTCCTCCATTGTGACGTCATTTTCGATGACCCCTCGAAAAAAAGGTACGTCCGCTTTGTCAGCATAACTCCTGACAGGCTCATCAAAAATGAAAAAACAAAAATAAGTGCTTTAGTTAAGACCATAAACTCGTGCTTGAACGAAGGAAAGAAAAAAAAAGTAAAAATTGGAAGTTTGGCAGACATTTTTGCAAAAAAATTAAAATTTCGTTCAAATTTGCTTGACATTTTGTTTTTTTTAATAGTTGTAATTAAAAAAAGAAAAAAAAAACAAAATCCTTCGTTCAAGCACGAGTAAATTGTATTTCGAACACCTGTGTAAAATTTCATCAAAATCGGTTGAGTTCCGAGAAAAACGCGTTTAAAGTTTTGAGCAATAAAAGTGGCTTGGAGCGCACACATTCCAAAGGCTGTATCTCCAAATTTATTATTCGGATCGACTTGAAAATTTTGGATAATATTCCAGAGAAGTTGTAGAAATTAATAAGCAAAAAAAAAAATCGATTTTTTTAACCAACGAAACCCATGTAACCCCTTAAGCTTCATCTTCCTTACTCGCAAATTTTTAATACAGAATGTAAGCGATCACGGTGATAAATTGTTCATTAATTTTAATACAAATGTGATAAATAATTCTTTCTTCTACATTTAACAAAACTATAAAATATTAGATATAATATTATGGTAATTATCTCTGTTTCGGGCTGCTGCAACCAACTGCCCACTAGTTCTTAATCCTGTCCACTCTCTTATGTTATGTAGCCACGACATTTGTTTCCTTCCAATTCCTCGTTTGCTTTCGATTTTACCTTGCACAATCAGTTGCAACAACTCATATTTAGGACCACGGTTTTGCGGCGCTTTATTGTTAATAACAGCTCTCTATACTTTCTAGGACTTCTTTGTTACTAACTTTGTCTGTCCACGATATTTTCATCATCCGCCGATAGCACCACATCTTAAACACCTATAATTTATTCATACTCGTAACCTTTGTGTCCATGCCTCTACACCATACAACAAAACAGACCAAACGTAACATTTAAGGTACCGAAGACGTAATTTCATATTCAAGCTTTTATTGGAAAGAACTTTACTGTAATTGAAGAAAACTTCCCTCACTACTTCAATCGGCAGCAAATTTCTCTGTTATTTGCCCATGTGTCCTAGGTACTTAAATCGGGATACTCTTTGGATCGGATCGCACTTTAATTGGTGATTTGTTGAGAGTTTTTTGAAACAACCATGAATTTGGTTTTCTGGATGTTAATACTTAGACTTTTTCCGCTGACTTCTTTAAGGAGATATTGCAGGTCAATATTGTGGTGTCATCGGCGAATCGTATGTTATTTATTATTTCGCCGTTGACTTTTGTACCTAAGTTGACTGATACCAAAGCTTCTTTAAATATATATTCCGAATATAAATTGAAGAACATTGGTGATAAAACACATTCTTGGCGAGCTCCTCTTTTGATTGAAACATCACTCGTCACATCCTTTTGTAGTCTCCAGTTCGCAGTTTGGCCCCAATAGAAGTTGGAAATGCACCTTATTTCTTTTTCATTAATGTCCATTTGCCTTAAAATGTCAAATGGTTTTGTGTGCAGGACATTATCAAAAGCCAATGAATCCAAAAGATTCGCGGAAGATGAGTTTCAAACCAATTTTTTTGTCCTACCATTCATGCTGTATCTATTCGTTCTCTCTATTCCTTCCACTGTAATCATCCGGGTGTAGTGCAATGGTCTTCCTGCTTGAGTCTTGTCATTATTCTCTCCATTGTGCGTAAGCCACATAGTCATAAGAAAACTGCGTATTTTTAAATTGTTTTTTTTGAATAATTTTATTTAAATATTTAATTTCCATTTATACTTTAGCAGTGAATAAAATCATAATTTAGTTTTCATCTCAAGATGTTGTGTCCTTTGTATTTTCTGCACTTATTTTGTTACATAAGCTCTTTGTTTTTTTCTTATATACACTACTACAATTCGATTTATTTCCATTTTTCCTAACAATTCTTTTATATATACGAGTATGTAAAGTATGTCTAAACTAAGCACATATTTAATTTTATATTGCTCTAATTTGCCCCAAACACTTGACCAATAATTAAATTAGAATTTTCCTCGCTTTGTTTTAAGTCCAATTTAAATTACATATATATAGGCGTATGTCTGCATGTATGTCTCTATGTACGAGTAGGTTGTTTGTTGGTGGTTGGCTTTTTTGTCAGTTTGCTCTGTTATTGTTCGATTTGACGCCCGGAAATTCCTTTAATTTATCACTATTCACAATCTCTTACGATACTAAAGTTGTACTGTAGTAACGTGTTCGCTTCGTGTGCTGTCTCCTGGCAAATGTTTTGCTGAACAAAATCAAATAAAAAATTAATATTCACTGCATATTTGATAAAATCCAATAGTCAGCAGTTGTTTACCTTTTTTGAATCATTGGCTGAGGCGCGCAACGCCAAACTTCGCACGAAATAGCCCCGACTTGGTATATTAAAATAAATAACCGACACGTTGGGTTCACGCTGTATGATGTTGGCGCTAAGTTGATGGGCAGATGATTGCTGCAAATGCACTCCCTGATGTTTGGTCAGCTCGCGATTACTACAAATGCTCCACAACAGTGGCACAGAGGAGCTGCAAATGGCAAGAAAAATCGAATCAGAATGTAAATAAAAATAAATAATTAATCCTTGCTTCACTTACGCCAGCTGCAGCTGAATACTGGATTCCTTGAAAAATCTTGATAGTGGTATTATATAGGTTATGTTCAGTGATTTGCTGCCATGTGGACAATAATGCTCCATACCGAATGTCTCATTTTGTGCCTCGGCTATCAAACCGCTATTGATTTGCCAACAATCCGGTTGGGTAGCTGCTCCGACTTGTATTTCTAATGACGCACTATTTGCTTGTGGGCCCACGTTTTCATCTGTTGCCTTAACATCAATATCGAGATGCTCGTCGGAGCTAGATGTGTCTTTTGACGAATCCGAAAGGTCTGATCGCTGTTCGCTGGACACTTCGACCACTTGAGTTTTTTTATCCGTCCCAATGAAGGTAGCATTTGTCGACAGTATAGGTGTAGCCAGAGAACGTGGTTGTGTGTCAGAGTCCGCATCACTATCGACGCTGTCGGGGCTCGAGTCAGACACTTGTATATTTTCGTTGCTGATCTGTTTCTCTGCGGTAACTGAGTCCTCTTTGGCGCGTGCTATGCCTGCTAAATTGGCTCGAAGTGCCGGTAGTTGATTGGATTCCTCGAAGCAAAACGACTGAAATGCAATGAGAAAAAGTTATAGCTAGTATGTAATGTAGTTTAAGAGGTTGTCATTGTTATTGTAACTGCTGAAGTGACAATCTTTAGCAAAATATAACGTAGCACAGACTGTCATGGGAGTGTATGTGAAGGTGTCGAAACTCCGCTCTATATAAAAAATTCTTATCCATTTTCAGCTCATTTACCTTTGGAAAGGAAGTTCTCAATCAAAAGAGATTCCCAAATGAATAAATATTTACAAAAACGTGTTGGCTCGTTACCTACAGAAGATTTGAAATTTCAGTTCTAACATTCCTGTATACTTTAGCATCTGAACTTTTGAAAACGGGTGCTCGAAGAGTAAATGGAGCACTCTGGATACTGACACTATTGCTATCAGTGTTGTTGTTGTAATAGTGCATCAATCCCTGCCATGGGTGGTGGTTGGATTCCGATAACAGAGATCGGAAGTCGGGAGCTTAGGAAGGTGATGAGATACTGTCCGATCCTGTTGTTGCAGTCGTGTCTGGTCTTGAATCCCGTCATTGTAGTCTCCTGACTCGCCTGGGATAAGGCTCAGTATTTAGCAAGTCCCTGCAGGCGTAATCCTCAGCAGGATTTCCTTGCTGGGCATTTTATTGTGCTCCTTAACCGATAGGATGAGGGCCTAGTTGTGCCAATGTTGCAGGGTTGATATCAGGAGGCCTCCCGTGGCTGTCCTGATGGCAGTATTCTGACAAATCTTTGTCCACTGCGTATCACTATGTAGTTCCAGGCGACTAGACGGGAGCAGCGTAATTTAGAACCGACCGGCCAATAGTCTTAAATGTCGACAGTAACATTCCTTTTTCTTTGCCCCAAGTGCGGCCACCGAGAAAGGCTGGCGAGATAGCCATTCACTTAGGAGCACACGCCATCGATGGCACTGCCGGACGCAATTATCGAATAATCGTCAGCATAGGAAACCAATGAAAATCCTTTTGGAGATTGAGAGAGCTTTAAGTTGTAGAGGTTGGAATCAAGGGGGAAAGCAAACCACCCTGCGGCACTCTTTGCTTTATCCTCCTCTGTTTTGAGTTTTGAACCCGAAATATTACTGCCGATTGCTGGCCACACAAGTAGTTCGCGCCCCAGGTCTTCATTCGCGGCAGGAGTATCGACTCTAACGACGCTACTAGGAGAGTCCTCTCGCAGGGCGGTTTTGCTTAAGCCCACGATTAACCTGTGTACTGATACAACCGTTATGGAAAATGATAGCCCAATCGAAATATTTTGACACCAGATCACTGCGCTGAAATTTTCCAATTTTGCAAATGGTTACTACTATCAAACTACTGTTATTTAAACAAAAAAAAAATGATTCAGTTTATCGGGAAGCTGCCCTGCTGTAAGATGGAAGCCCCTTAGAAAGAGGCAGCAATGATAGTCAAATAACTAAGATAGTAGTAACAGAAATTTATAAATCCCTCGGCATATCGAAGACACAAGGAGAAAATCACTAAGTGTTTTGAAAGGGCGTCTTTTGTGCTTATAACCCATTTAGACTTTTTTAATCTTTGTAAGAATGTCAATGTCTATTGGTTAGGTTTTCCCGCTTGAAGTAGGGTGGCCTATCATTCCAATTTTTCGAGCCCGAGTAGTTACTGACAGCACTGGTTATCAGTAATATTTACTTGAATGTCCCCCTAAAAAGAATTTTTGATCTTTAAGAGCTCTTAATATTTCTTCGAAAATAGGAATTCTTATTTCTGCTTCGGAGGCCATTTTTATCCAAAAGAAGCTAGAAATGAACTCAAAGACGTTAAGATCTATTCTATTATATTTTATCCCTTGCATTCCTCCACTCGGTTCTTAAGAACGATTAGCTGTGAAATCTTAAGGCTATATTACGTCGAATCTAAAGCACTCACCTGACAGTTGGATACCTCATCATTGTTGGGCTTTTGCGTGCATTGAGGTGGTACACCAAACATCTCCACCTGTACGAGTTTACAATATATGCGACCGACGCTACGCTGAGAAGTCGACCTGCGTCCTAGCACCGATTCATGCCCCAAGCCGAAATCGAATCCAAACCAAGCTGTTATGGGATTATCTACCGACTCGTTGTTGTTGCTTAGACTCTGTAAGTCCAACAGATCTGTACTATCCACTTTACTTTTCAGCACCGTTTGGCTTTTGTTTGAGATCGCGGGCACTTCCAATGAGTAATTTGTGGGAATGCCGTCAATCGTTACCTTGTTAGTGGTGAGCGGTAAGAGTGCTGATGGTGGTGAGACCGCTTTGTAGACATTGCGCGAACGGTGGCTATAGGCAGGGGCAGTGGTATCTGGCACGTTGTTGTTGCTGCTGATGTCGACATTTCTGCTATTACCATCATGATTAACATTGTGTTTGGCGTTCACGTCACTACTTGATGTGCTTACAATGGACCCAATCGAATCGCCAATGGTTTCGCCATTCTCCGATAGCGTCTCCTCATGTGAACTGGCTGGTCGTATTGCCGAATCTCTGGCAGCCAAAGCCTTTTTGGTAACGTGTTGCGCGTCAATGTCGATAGAATTGTTATCGAAATCGTGTGCTAATGGCGCTGTGTCGGTAACCTTCTCCGAAGAGGTTTCATTATTGCCCAGTGGCTCCGTACGCTTATGGTTCGGTGTAAGATTCGAGCTATCATCTGGTTGTGTGCTGCTGGTGCCGCGTGTATTTTGGAAGCTCGCAATTAGTTTGGGCACAACTTGAGCCTGTGGCCACTTTGACTTATTTTTGCTGCTTATAGTCTTGTTGATACGCAGTTGTGGTGCTGTAGTCGTCACTTTATAAATATCCTTTCGTGGAAGCAGTGGCTGAAGGCTGACAAGTGGTTTTTCCATAACCACCGTCAGTTCATCATTGCGTCCATTTTGTGCATATGGATCACCGCTTTCGTCGTAGCTGATTTCCGGATGTATACGCGTGAAATTCCGATGCCCAGGCGGACGTGATGTTGCGCCATGCTGAATAGTTTTATTTCGACTGAGAAGGTTGTGCACTTGGACGATGTAACCTTCTTGTTCATTTATGAGAACCGAGTCATGGCCGAGAAGATGGCCATTGCTATGAAATTGGAGCCGGTCTAATTGTTTGTAGTTGTAATGTTGTTTGTTGTGCTCCACGAAGTACAGAGTGGAAACAGCAGCTAGGCTATAGTGAACCGATGAGGGTGAGAGAGCATAGGGTATACAAATTATAATTAACAGGAAACGAGCAATATGTAAATTCCAGTAATCGTCTCTGAAGAAAAAAAAAACCTAACGAAAAACTTGACCCAAATTTCATTTTTGAATCTTGCGAAGGAGGTTGTCGAATAGATGCCCGACTCGCAAACTTTGGTGATTGCGTTATGATGGTGGCAAAAGTTAACCCTAAGTAGAACCTGAACCTGAATATGTTTTTTTTTTTAATTTTTTATAGAGTAGAGTGTGCAATTTTGAAGATATCACACTAAACTTAAAGAAAAGTTCAGAATGACGCTGATTTCTTTCTAAAATCGCCGAAATGGAAAAAGGAACGAATATCGATGAATAGAACTGAGTATTAGCTCCAGAGACTTGTATCGTTCATACAGATATGGTATTTATCCATAAATACTATAGATAAAATTATTTCTTTAACTTACCATGCGGCCATAACGATTACCAATAAAAATATTACTATCTGCAAAGACTTGTTCGAGCATAATTCATAGCCGCCACGCGCGCCACAGGCTTTTGCGATCCCATACTTTTTGCTTCGCTGCTCAAATTCGTGCTGTTTTATCAGTCGATTGTTGCGCTCCAAATCTTCGATGCGCGTCTCAAGTGACCCAGTGACCTTGCAGAGCTCTTTAACAGCACCAATATTTTCCATTAAAATGCGATCCTATCGTGAGCCGCGGAAGCATAAGTTTTAGCTTGGATGATAATTTTAATTATAATATAATTCTACCTTATTGACCAGCAGAAAGTTTTCGATGACATTGCCATTCGGCAGCACGATACTGCCAGCCTCTTGTACCGCATCTGGTATAACTTCGCGTACCTCTTGTGCAATAACGCCGGTATCGACGATCTCCTCGCTGTCGCTCTCGCACGAACGTTTCAGACCTGAGTGAACTGCGAATTCGGGAGCGTACCGATAGCGCACTATGCGTATTTTTTGTAAGTTGCGTAGCTGCACTGAAGTATCGAGTTCGCCGATCTCGTGCTTAGCACGACTATCACTGGGCTGCACTATGTGACCTGATACTTTCAAATTGCCATGCACAACCAAACTCTCGTCAGGACGATCAGTGTTGATGCCAACTCTTCCGGCGTGGAAGATGGAATCTTGCGTGAGCCCACGTTGCCAGCAAAGATCGACGTCGGATTCAAATTGACCTGGATTGGAGGCACGCACAATAATGCGCTCACTACCTTGACTGATGATTGGAAAGTTGCCAGAAATTGTGTGCACATGAAGGCCTACTACCAGTTGGAAGTAACGTTGCTCAGGATTGGGACGCCCCTTTTTTCGCATATTGTTGTTCGTAGTTTCAGAGAAATGTAAACGGCCCACCGTGACTTTGCTTACAATGTGGCTCTGGAGATCGATGCTGAAAGAGAAGCAGACGAGGTTACAGGTAATATTTGGAGGAGTGAACAAAATTGCAGATCAACACTTACGGCACAGGATAGAATGGTTTCTTTGAGCGATCGGATTGGCTTTGCTCAACCCGTATTGTCTGATTTGGCGCTTCTAATTTCACACCATAGAAGTGTAAATGGAAGGAATTGATTTTTTCTAGACCGGACGGTGTTTTAACGAACTTCGCATCGCCTTGCAGACGTGCGTGGCAAGTTATTTGAAAGTGGTTTTTTTTCTGGCAAACAAACGCATCGTCGGAGATGGAGAAATTGAAACCTTTATCCGCGTCTACACGGTAATAAACAACCGCGATCTCTTGCAGGCTTTGATCGCAAAGTTTGTGCCAATTTTGTGGCTGGAACGGGCTGAAACGAATGCATGGTGTAAGAGCATTACTGTCACCACCCTCACCACCGCCACTTGGAGTGGTATTATTGCCATCCAGACTGTTGTCCTGATTCGAGTTGATAGTTGACAGCGCGGGAGATAGCGAGGCAGCTGAGTGTGTGGGCGTACTGGTTATATCAGCCGCATGTGCGGGTAATGCGATGGTAACTGGTGACGACGGACCGAGCTTCTGTGGTTCCGCGACTGCTGTAGCGCCGTTCGTTGGGCTCATCCGCAAGCCTGGATCTGGCTTAATGCTGGAGAATTCGGGGCAATCCAGTTGGGTGGAAAGTTTCCGTTTGCGGGACGAAGACAAATGCACAGGCGTAGTGGGCAATGACGAACGGCTGTGTTGCGAAGGGATTGCCTGACTTGTGCCAACCAAATGCACACGAGGCACATCGTTCAGCGGTGAAGGGAGCGCACAGGACGTGGTGTGCGGAGGCAAGGCATCCAAGCCATTTACGATAGTAACATTTGGATAATTCACTGATGGAAAGTTTCCACTTTGCAGGCTCTCATACGACAACAAATCGCTTGTATTGTGCTGATTGTTGTTGTGATTTGAGAACATCAGCTGATGCGGTGGTGGCAATTCTATATGACTGTGGCCGCCGTTAGGATTGCCATGCGGATGTGCGGTAATAGGATTCCCATGTCGAAGTTGTGTATGTGTGTGTGTGAGTGTAGCTGGATCCATTATGAGGCCTGACTCGTGTTTCACACGTATTCCACCCGTTCCGTCGTTTGGCGGCACAGTTGGCGAGTGATTGTGGTTGTAGTGGTGTTGAGTGGAGATGTTTGAATTGTTTGAATTGTTGCTGTTGTTATGTTGCGTATGTTGTTGCTGATGGTGATGATGTGGTGTTTGCGTTTGGTGCGGTGGTGTAAATTGTGACTGAAAATGCATATCGGACTGCATCGCCGAAAGCCCATTGTAGACGTCGCGAGAGGTCAGCGTCAGCCCGTGAACGTCTTGCAGCGGACTGTAGGGTGGTTCTGAGCCAGAATCGGGCGGACTATCGGGCATATGCGGTGTATTGTGGCTAACCGCGCTCGGAATAGGTGTCGCTATTGGTGTGGATGCCAAACTAACACGTGCTGATACACTGACTAATGAAATATTGCCATCGGCTGCATTTATTTGTTGCTGATGTGGAGGATGTGGGTGATGTTGGTGTTGTTGTTGGTGTTGGTTAGAATCGAGCTTCGGGCTACAACCTAGCGGATTTTCACGTGTATTATTCGCGTTCGCGTTGGTATTGCAACTATTTTGTGGATCCAGTTGACCAACGGCGGCTTCAACCTGCATGAACTGTTCCAGATTACCAAAATCGATTGCCTCATTGTCGATGCCTCCAATGAAATCGGATCGATCTGTGGGTGATAAAGAATATACATACACACATACTTATATATTTTCATGCTTTTCTAGCGATAAAACTGTTTTCATAAGTACATTGATTAATTGTGAGTTGCTCATTACTCTAGAAACTTGTTCAACTAATACATACAAATTAGTACAAGCACTTAGATAATCATAACTATTAGAAATTATTGACCATTTGTAAGTGTTTGTTTGCACTATACAAATATGTAAATATTTCTGATTTTTAACGCAAAGTTTGCGCTGTTTTACAAAACTAATGTCGCTTTATTGATTAATTACTAAATAAAGGGTCAGCAGATTGGAGATACTTGTTCCAATAGGGGTTTTCAATAAGCATATTTTGCGTATTTAGGCTAAAGAAGAGCAACCTGAAGTCATTCAAGAACAGCCATTAAACCCATTCAAAATAGCCGTTTGGTGCGGCCTATGGATTGGAGGAATCATTGGCCCATATTTCTTCAAAGACGAGACTGGCGCCAAAGTAACAGCGAATGGCGAACACTATCGGGCCATGATAAACAACTTTTCGATACCGAAAATTAAAGCCTGCGTTCGCCATAATATTTGATGCCAACAAGACGGCGCTACTTACCGTACAGCCCGCGAAGCAATGGATTCACTGCATCGTCGTTTCGGTAAGCAAACTACCTCCCGTTTCGAACCAGTGGATTGGCCACCAAGATCGTGTGATATCACACCTTTGGATATTTATTTGTGGGGTATGTAAAGTCTAGACGCTTTGTGGACAAACCAGCTTCGACTGAGACATTGGAAGCTAGGAAGCCAACATTACTAAAGCTATTCACGAGATACCGATCGATGTCCTCCAGCGAGACATTCAAAATTGGTGTTTACGGACGACCGAATTACGGCGCAGTTGCAATCAACATTTGAAAAGGATTATCTTAAAAAAAATGTCATGAATGGTTCTACACAAAAATAATAAAGATTACCCAATCAATTTGAATTTTTGTTGTTTTCTTTCAATTTGAAAACAGATACCTCTAAATTGATCACCCTTTACATACATTTTCAAACACTAAATATAAATATTATACAATATATTCAATCCCATTTACGTAGTTATCAATAAGATAAACGAGACGTAGTTATTTAAGAATTACTGGCTTTTTTGTCAGTAGTTTGGTTTGGTTTTGAAAAGGATTTTTAGACATAGATTAAAGTGACAGAGAAAAAGAGATAGGATAGAGACAGAGACAGAGATAGCTAGTCCTGTGATAATTTTCCTGATTCTTTGGCAAATATGAAAATGTTCTCCAGTTTGAGGGAACGAATTTTACTCATTCTCAAGACATTGGAACCCAAATTTCATAGCCTAGATCTACCAAAGGCAGGACATTCACAGAGAAAACGCTCCGTGCTATTCGGCTTCTCTAAACAAAACAGGCAAATCGGGTTCTCAGTGATTTCAACGGTGGTCATTATGTTGACCACATGGGTTGTGTTCTGTAATAATACCGACCATCAACCGAACGTCTATTCAAGTATTAATTGTTAACAAATAATTTCGGTCTTAAGCCCAATTTTATACCACTCTTTCTTGTTAATGACGCTACGAATACTGGCTTCCAAGTCGTCAATCGTACTGTTTTATAAGCATAGACACAGTACCTTTGTACTTCAAAAAGTAGTCTAAAGAGGCCAAGTCATGTAACCTGTGCAGCCAATTAACCGGTCAGCCAATTATTTGGCCACCAAAATCTCAAAATCTCGTGCCAAAAGTGGGATGGTTCCACGGATGGATGGAATGCTGTACCGTCTTTCTGAAATCACTTGGCAGTTAGAATAATTGTGTTAAAATGGGAAGCGCAAAAGTTGCCAATCATTTGTCTGTATCGCGTTTTTAACTGATGGTTTCTGTAGTACGCACACTGTGAGATCGTTTCCTGTGTGTATGTATATTATTTACTGGAATGAACCCAGACGTATGATAAAGCATCGTATTGCGTATACGCTGCTCATGTGGATGATTAAGTGAATGGTAATGTGAGCGAAGTGCTCTGCAAGTTTGATTACAAATCTTTGCTAAGCAATGGGTCAGAGTATGTCGAGCAGAAATGTCAAATACTTCTATTTACGTAGACTGCTGGTTGGACAGATATCTTTAACGAAATTATACACCCCTCAAAATACCTTTCTATATTTATTAATAACTTCGTAGATACGCAGACTAAAGTAGTCTATAATAATCGCACGAAATATTGACGAAGCCAAAAGGAAGGCAAATCAGGTGATCCATGTAAAGACTTGGCTAGAGGACCACGGATTAAAACTAGTCATAGAGAAAACAAAAGGATTAGCTCTCCTTCTGATAAAATATCAGCTCTCTAATCTAGTGCATGCTGTGACACTTGGAATCACCTCGAGTCCTTTTTGCGCTGGATGAGGTGGAATCATCTCAGCACCTTCTCCTTAGCTGCCGTGCTCTGGCGGGGCTAAAATCCAGGCATCTTGGCTCTTACTTCTTTGCCACGCCTGCTGATATAGCTGGCGCTGACATTAAAAATCTGATGAATTTCATCAGCAGCACAAAGCGGTTGACGCAAACATAGTCATCGTTTGTAATCCGCACGCTCCTACCCATCCCATAACCACCTCTCCCCGCCCTTCCTTGCATCCCATCGGTCTTTCCCTTTCACCTCACCTTCTTCATAATGGTATCACAAAGGACGAATCTTTCTTCATCCAAGTGTGTTCACTCCCTGGGCAACCATACCAACCTAACCTAATCTCTCCTTCTAACTAACAGAACTGCCTCATTAGAAGCAGACATGCAAGTACTTGGTGCTAACTTTATCGACAAAAAATAATAAATACCTAGGATTGCAACTCAAGATTAACTTACTGGGCGCACATAAATCAAGCTGCCACAAGAGTTGGCAAAGTAATCGGTATGTTAAGTAAGCGCATGGCAAATCTTGGAGGTTCAACTCAGATCAGCGAAAACTTTTAAGGGATACGACGAACTCGATTCTTCTATACCAATGCGAAATATGGGCTGATTTGCTAAGGGCGAAAAATTTTACAATCTGTGCAACGCAGCTCCGCTCTCAAAGTGGATCCTTTATACAGAACAGTATCAGAAGCAAAGGTTTTAGTTATCGATAGATCTTCTAACACAAGAACGCAAGAATCTCAGGAATTCCAGGACTATGCTCCGACATTAGAATTTAAACGTTCACACTTTGGCAAACAAGATGGAACTCTGAACAGTAGGGTAGATGGACAGTGAGACCAAATCCCGATCTAAAAAGTGGGTAGAAAGAAAGCACGGTGAAGTTAACTATTACCTGACCCAGTTTTGGTCCGGACACGGGTCCATTTGCCAGTATTTGGGGCGAATGGGAAAGATGAATCTATCAAATTGCATTTATGGAGATACTGAGCACGATGAAGCGGAGAAATGGAACCCAGAGAGAACAGCTCTGCAACGAGCTATTGGGGTGTGTACTTCTGAAGAAATAATCGAGGAAATGATGATAGGTGAAGAAAACTGGAATGCCGTTGAGGATATTATCCGAAAATAGAGAATTGAAATGGAACATGGGGGGAAAAAAACTAATTTCGTGGGGGTACTAAACTGAATTGCTAAACTCTAATGGCAGGTTGGCTGTTAGAATAAATGTTACACTTGGTTAAACACCTGTCCATGTTTTAAATCTTCAGCTTGCAAGAACTCAGCAAAGGATCTAAAAGTGCTATAAAAAATCCTTACCAAGTTCGTGCAGTTTGTGAGAAATGAGCAGCTTTAGCAGCAGCAGGTAAGCAGCCTATATACATATATACACATTTTCATAAACAGTAAGTATACATATATGTATATATTGTGTATATATGTATATAGGACATACTTGTATATGCATTTATCTATCCACAAAATCCACATTAGTTGAAATGTGTAAATTGATTTGCGGAATTTATTTGCAAATAATGTCATTGTGTTTGATCAATAAATTTCATACAACAACATAATATTACAAGTATAATTTGGGAGAAATATGAGCAGCTAAGAGCGAACCGAAAGAGTTTGTTAGGCCAACAATTAAAGGGGTGTAAAGTAGGGGTAGAGTTAGTTTGACGTGGTTTACCCTTAAAGAGTAGTTGGAAGGGTAAAAGCGCGTGTATTATAAATATTTATTTTTGCACAAGTGCAGACCTATTTTGAGACACACGTGTTCATTCTAAATAATTACTTGATATATTTATGTTATAATAGTGCTAAATATTTCTGACGTTTTGTGTAATAAAAAGGAATATCAGCCAAGTAGGAAAAAAAAAAAATGTGGATAGTAGAAACTGTTTACCCTTACGATACATTTAGGAAAATATTCAAGTAAGCACAGCGCTTCAAATTCGATTGTGAGTATTTTGTCAAACATTTGTATTGAAACGCACTTAAAAGTGGAAGAAATATTATAGATATAAGTATTGAATTTTAGAGAGTATATAAATATGTTCTTATGCTCCAATCGCTTAGTTTTTGAAAGCTGAAACTATTATAGAAACATGTCGAAACCCCGAAAAAGGTAGTATATTAGGTGGTCAAAACTCGAAATCAATGGAGGCACGGGTGCGTATGAGTAATATTCATTGAACTCCAATTCCTGTCGATGGGGCAACAAAAAATCAAAGAAGAGCTTAGAAGAGGAGTGAACAGGTTACTAGACCTACAATGGCACCATAATGCGCGACTATGCGAGACAAAGTTCTTAGAGGTAGAGACTACCCAAAAAGGTTTTAACACCTCGTCGTAAATCTTCCAAAGGACAAATTGAGAATACTTACAAGAAGAAGAAGAAGATAGAACCCCAGTGGCTTAACATGGCTAAAGGAAGTGCACATTCGCTTACTGCAGCCCAATGCTCTCTTCGCTAGTGGCATAGTAGCATTGGGCCTGTATGAAGCAAGGTGAAGAGAACAACAAAGCCGAATAGATGTTTAGGCAGAAGTGTGTATCTTATATTGCTGTCTGTCTTTATAAATAACTATGTATTACGTTTCTTTGATTGCTTATCATTTTATTCGTCTCTGTACTTCTAAATGCCTAATAGAATGGTGAATGGAAACTGCTTGCAGCAAGACTCTTTCCGAGAGTCATCGAGCCTAATAAAATTTGACATTCTGATACCGAATTACTCGATTTGGTCCCACATGTCGTCATGCGTTGTTAAAGTTTTTTTTTTATTGAAAATTTCTCTGATACATTGACTTTTCTTTTTTTTCACTTAAACTCTTCACATTAATTGATTCGTGCTGCTTAAGGTCTTCGTAACATAGGTTAAGCCAGGAAATTTCATACTTGCGCTAGCCACTATTAATTCGTACCTCTACATACGATTTTTTCGTTCTCTAATAAACAAATGCCAAAACCTGTATCCTGTTGTATGCTTTAATAAAGATACGCAATAATAAATTCAAATACGAGTATAGTAAGTTCAAATATTTCATATTCGGACAGAAGTGGAGGTGAATATGTAGATAAGAAAAAGAATAAGGAATAAGATAGGCGAGGATAAAGATAAACGAAAATACATCCCATGGCAGTCGGTTCTGCGTTACCGGAATGACTCGGGTTTTTTTCGACCAAGGGCTGCCGCCTCAGTAAACTAGTCGTGTCTAGTGAACCGTTTATCATCCATAAACGAAAATAAATAATAGATAAGAATAGAAAAGATAGATAGGCAATAGAGCCATAGGAAGCGATAGAGATAGAGTGAGGGATAGAAATAAAGATAAGAAGGCAAAGGCGAAGACAACCACTGGATGAACACTAGATGGCAATAGTGAATAGTTTCTAGAAAGTACCTCTTTTATGCCATCTTTGATATTTGTCTAGCAGACAAATGTATCATTTTACACGATATAACAACGCGTTAAAGCTATTGAAACATATTATGAAAACGGTCGATCTATAAGAACAACATATAGCAAATTTCGTGATTTTTTTTGGTAGAAATAATCGTCCGAATGAGTTGAATTTTCGAAGGTTTGTGAAAAAATGCACAGATATTGGTTCTGTCGAGGATAGAAAGAAAATTGACAGTCCAATAATTGGACGTTCTGTTGAGAATATAGCTGCTGTAGCGTAAAGTGTAGTTGAAAAACCTTCAACATCGATATCTCCACGTTCTTAGTCGAGTGTGTGGCAGTTTTTACTTGCAGACGTCGTCATGGTGGACCTGAGTGGTTTCATTTTTCAAATATAATAGTTAAGAGCCGTTTTTTGAATAAAATAGTGAAACCTGAAAGAGTCTAAATTTTGATATGTTTTATTTAAAACAACATCTGGGCGTGTCTTTTGAAATATCCTCTGTATATAATTCTCAAGCTGATTTTTATACCTCAAACTAATTCTTATTCTCCCCATAGAAAATGACGCTGATCCGTATTAAGGTATTTTGCATGAAAAAGAGTTACCATACTTTTAATTATCGATTATGCGCAGGGAATACAACGTCTACAAACGAGCAAAGTAGCGCTACTGTGGACGACGCCATATTTGACTTCTATACAGCCAAAGATAAATATTTAAATTTAATTTCTCAAATTTTACTTTTTAAGGTTTGATGGTCTCTTATAGTGTGGAGATTCGCCCACACTGCTTGCAGGGGGTTTTTGCTTGCAGGTTTAATGATTTGACGATTTGTAGATTTGAGGCATCATTTTTTCACTTTTTTGCTTTATGAGTTGTTGGAAAGTGAAGGGTGATCAATTTGGTGGTACTTTTTCCAATAGTGGCTTTTTGACAGATCACGCTTCACTACCGTCAAACTAAATACAAACTTCTTTCAGTATTCATTGGCATTTCATCATGAAAGGACTTGCGCTTCAACAACGTTTCGTCATCACCAATTCCAGTGTGGAACATAGGGCTATAGAAGCGGTTACAAGTAATACAATTGGATTACGAAAATCGACGCTCTGTGAAAAGTTTTATCGCGCGCCCAGACCAACTTATGGTGTACAGCGATTGAGGCCGATTTTTGGCTTAATGACAAAATTGCAGTATTTGGGCTGAAGAGCAACCCGAAGCCTTTCAAGTACAGCCATTACATGCATTGAAAACAACCGTTTGGTGCGGCCTATGCGCTGGACGAATTATCGGCACATATCTCTTCAGAGACGAGGCTGGCGCCAATGTAACATAGAATGGCGAACGCTATCGTGCCATGATAAACGACTTATTGAAGCCGTTAATTGAAGCCCGTTCAACGCCATAACAAAGCTTCGTAATTGTGGAAATTAGATTAAAAAAAATCTGTGCGCTAAGTTCATAGAGCACATCGTTCATTTTACGTGTGGCTTAACGCTGGTAGCATTATCTTGTTGTTGTTCTTATTTATTTCGGAACGAGGTGAATGGCGAGTGCTTTCGAACCATGCTGACTGAATTTTTGTTGCCAAAGAAGGCGCAACTTTCTACACAGCGCGCTTAACAATCGATTTATTGCAATATTCCAGCCACCACTGATGCCATACGGCCGGATTTATTGGAAGAAGTGGTCAAAAATTGTACGGGTGGCATGGACCATGTAACTCTTTGCCGCGGCGTACAGGTGCCGGATATCAAATTTAAGAAATAAATACTATGAGACTATATTTTTTCTT
The DNA here is from genome assembly GCF_028408465.1 of Anastrepha ludens. Classification (NCBI taxonomy): domain Eukaryota; kingdom Metazoa; phylum Arthropoda; class Insecta; order Diptera; family Tephritidae; genus Anastrepha; species Anastrepha ludens. The sequence continues at coordinate 4,131,632 of NC_071502.1, forward strand.
CTTCTTCTTAGCATCACAGTCCTTGGTAAACCATTGCTTCATTCACAACCTTGCGCCATCTGTCTCTATCTAATACTACCTCGTTCCATCAATGCACGTTGAGCTTTTCAAGGTCAACTTCCACGCCTTCGAGCCAACTCTTTCTGGCGCGTCCTCTTCTTCGGTCTCCAACAGCGCGTAATTCGAGTGCCTTTTGAGTTGTTCGCTCTTTGGGTATGCTAAACACGTGTCCGAGCCATCTTAACCTCTGAGATTTTATAACTCTTATCACAGTTTCCCATGAAACTAGGGTTTTCCAAGAACGTGTGGTATTGGTGAATGGATTGCACTATCGAGAGATGATTAACGATTTTTTATGACCGGAATTGGATGGTATTGATCTGGATAACGTTTATTTTCAACAAGACGGCGCTACGTGGCACACAAGCAACGAAACCATTGATCTTTTACGGGAAAAGTTTCCGGACCGTGATATCTCTCGAAGAGCTGATCACAATTGTCTCCCAAGATCTTGTGATTTAACACCTTGTGACTTTTTTCTTTGGGGCCACGTGAAAGAAAAGGTCTACGCCAACAACCCAGGGTCGATTCAAGACCTCAAAGATGGAATTCGTGAGGCTATCGAGGACATAGGGCAGCCACTTTGCAATTCGGTTATGGAAAGTTTCATGAAAAGGATATTGTCCTGTAAGCGTCGTCGTGGTGGTCATTTGCCTGATGTTATTTTCCACTATTAATGACATACCTTCCTCTTTATAATTAAATAAACATCCGATCATTTATATTAAAAAGTAGCATTTTTCTTTGAATATCAAAATAACTCCTCTTATTAAAAACCCCTTTATCTACCAGATTAAAATAAAAAAAATTAATTTCAACAATTTTTCTGTTTCGTATTATCATTTACAGTTTAAGGTATCGAAAAGACACCAGCACTATGGATCAATTTCTGGTCTATGTGCGACCTACAGGTTCAGCCAAGTCCAACCTAACCACTTTAGCCTACCTTTGCACTGAACTTGAACCAATCGATAGAACAAATATTTTTCTATTTCCAAGCTGTAATTTGAATGTTAATTTTCATTATAACTGCAGTTAAAGTTTATGTTGTTGAAGTATTCTCAATTGAAATTTACCATTTATATTCTTGGGGTATTCCATGATATCCAGCCACTTGTTTTGCGTAGATAAATTTTTAATTGTTTTTCTTTTCAATTAATTAGTTGCCGCAAAACATTTGCAACAACGATTCCGAGTCGGAACACTTGTTAAAATACGGCCATCGTGATTATTATTTTAATATTACGAGTGTCAGTTACTGAAATATGTTATTGTATCGCATAGTTCGAGTATCTCACGGTTCACAATTCACAATTCGCCACAAACTACATCGAATGTTTGCAATCGGAATGCAACTGCCACTTGAGATTTAATGTTAACAAAAGTTTTTGTGCCTTCTGCGTTGTGCCAGCATTAGAGTCAATGATGAATGCGAAGAGAAGATACCATTTCAAAAAAAATGTATTAAAAAAAAAAATTAAAAACGAAATAAAAATAATTTATTGTACTCATATGTGAAACACCACAAATAAAATTATTGTTACGTGTAAGAAAACGCAAGAGAATGCATTGAACAGTGGAAGCGACAGCATCATGATTGCATCTGTTAGATACGATAATTATCTAATGTGTTGTAAGCGCACCAAAACGCTCGCTTATAAGCTAGGCTTCAGCCTCGCCAGTGTGCGCTTGGGCGTGTGTGTGTGCAGGGAGGCGGGATTGGGTGGCGTTGCGCTGAGCTAAGCAGGGCTGAGCCGCGGTTGATGCACTTCACAATCGGTTGAGCATCAGTGAAAATTATAAGCACTAACACACACACACACACGCGCACACATTAACAAAAATATGTGTTTATACATATATGCGCATCACGGCATAGGTAGTACGTACATACATATGCACGTCAAGCACCTAGCAAAACTATCAAATGCAACAAAAACAATACGAGTAGTAGCAGTGATTATAATTTATAAAACTTTTCAACTACAAGTCAATACATGTGTAAACGTAGACATCGGCAGCTGCATTTGCCATTGTCGTGCCGGCATGTAATTATTGTTGTTGCAAAAAATGGTTGTATTAGATGGTAAGCATGTAATTCTTTTTTGTTTTCATTTTCTTGTTTTCCGTCGTTTTTTCGCTTTTTTCGCCTTTTGAGTTTTAGTTTGCTGTTAAGAAGTGAATGATTCAACGCATTGAAGATCCGCAAATGCTGACGAAAAGCTCATGCGAAACTGATTGGCAAACTGACATACACACACGCTCATTAATTCGTACACTTGTACGTGTATGCAAACGTGCGCTCACTGCACAACATTACTTCACTTTTAATTGTATCTTAGCGTTGTTGCACTTTAGCTGTCAATGAAACATGCGGAGCACAAAAAAATATTAATAAAATGTTGCACTTCTTTCGGTTAATGCGCTCGCCCCATTCGTCACACGTCACTCTTCAGTGCTTGCCACATGCCGCACATGCCACATGGCCATGGTCACTGCCAAAGTGAATGAGGCAAATGTAGCGTATCTTATAAAGGGTGTGCACTGAGGTAGAGCGGATCGATCGGAGCGGTGCTAGAATAAAATTGTTAAAAGGGGTTGACAAAAGAAGGTGCTAAGCTGGTAATTTTGCTAAAAGTTGTACAAGTGGATGGCCACTGTTGGTTGGTTAAAGTGGTGATTAATCCAGAATTCAACTAGCGCTTCTGTACCATTTTGTTGAAACATCCTCGCTACTAACTTGTTTAGCGGTTAATTACAGCATGACTATATCCAGCCTGTGTGGTTTAAGAACCTTATTAGGTTGTTGCCAGACTAAGCCAGACACTCGAACATTGGTTTACCCAGGTTTGATATTCGCTCCTTCCACAAGGCAAGGCATTCACAGAGGAAATGGAGAATCGCTTCCTTTTTCCCAGATTATTTACAATTGTGGCAGTGTGTATTGTGAGGGATGCCCATTTTGACTGCTTGTTCCCTGACAGATCAAAAGCCAGTTATGACTGCTGCAAGTCTCTCAAGGCCACTGTAAAGGCTTCAAAAATATTTTTCGTGTACTTGAAAGTTGCCCCAAACACTTGAAATATAAGACCCTTTAACGCCTAGTTGGAGCACAGGGTGTGCTCAATTCCTCTTCGCCATCAAGCACGGTTTTGTGCAAGGGTTCTAAGTACAAGTCTTATTCGTTTCCACGACAGTCGGTTCTACGTTACCGAAACAACCCGGATTTATATCCGGCCAAGGACTGTCACTCCAGCAGCATTCCCCTTATGTAAGTATGGGGAATGTTTATGCTGCTACAACAACAACAGCAAGTCTTATTCATAGACCTCATTTCCGCTCCCGTTGAACGGCACCAGGTAGTTCGTGGTCTACCAACATTTCGGCTTGTCTGTTGGAAGGCGTTCTATCGCAGCGCCTATTTGGCGAAGCTGTCATCACCCCTCTTCAAGGTGTGGCCGATCCATTAACATTTACTTCCGCGGATTTCAGTCGCCACAATGGATTGATTAGCTCAGATTCCTCAGTAATTCGGTGTAAGATATAGTTCGAGACCCGAAAGTTCGCATTATGCGGCGCAAAGCGACTAATGACCGTTTGGAGACATCTTATATCCATTGCGGCGACCTTCCACATTGTACGGTCGTATAACAGCACGGACCTGACGAATGCGTTGAAAACTCGCAGTTTGGTGTGCGTAGTTATGTTATTTTGCTTGAGCGGTGCAAGAGTACCAAACGGCGCCTTGGCTTTGGTAATTCAGCATTCAATGTCAGTCTTACTTCCACCATCTGCGCCGATCACACAACCCAGTAGCGAAAATTATCCACGTTTTCAAAAATCTGCGCACCCATTCTTAAAAAAACTGATAAGAAGCAGTTCAGGTTAAATCCTTTGTCTTTCCTACGTTGATTTTAAGTCCCGCTATTTGCAATTATTCCTGCATTGACTGAGTCATCGATTTTAGATCGCGCATCCTATACGACAGCAGACAAATGTCGTCGGCATATGCTAAATAATTTAAATATGTGTTGTTGATCTGCCACTGAATACCTCTTTACCTTTTTGATGACACACTCGAGTGATTAAGGGGAAGGTGTATTTTGAATTATCGCGGAGCCGCTCTTGGGGAGAAAAGTAGACGGGCAGATGTACAACTCGATCGAATCTTGGAGAATTGTCTTGGAATTTTAACTGTATATTCACAATTGCATTCTGAGCGGCGATATGGAGCGATATATTAGTAAGTTTTTTTTTACACATAATTTTGGAAGATTTTGTTGAAAATTTTGAAATTGATGAATTCCACGTACCTATGTACTTCTATGGCTATTCGCATGTATAATCGAAAAAAAATGTTTCAAAAAAATTCATACACGTATTCAAAGCGTTTATTCTCGTTATTAATTGGCGTATTCACTTTTCGTAACTTCTACGTGTTCTTCAAAATCTGTTCGGTTAAGTGTGAGCTTGCGGAGAAAATTGTGTGCAAAAAGCAAGAAAATAGTCATTTGAGGCATAATGCCATTGCAAAATCTTTAAATAGTCCGAAAAGTAGATAACTTATGTTTTAAAAAAGTTTAATGAAACCTTGTGATTGAACGAAGATCTGAAAGTGGAACAGAAAAAAAAATATTTGTGCCCCTGTCACAAGCCAAAGAAGTGGTACCATTATTTCAAAAAAAACCCTTGCCTTTCACTTCGAGATGTTGCAAATCAGGTCCATATGTTAAAAGGAAACGTTCGAAAAGTGTGCAAAAGTGAGGTTTACGATCATATAAAAAAATTTTAGAACCAAATCGAAAGGATAAACCAAATAAGAGTGCTAAAACACGTGCATGAAAATTATGGACGGATGTGCGGTTATCGACGAAGAAACATACGTCAAAGCCGACTTTAAGCAGATTCAGGGCGCTGAGTTTTATACTGCAACAAAGAAGGGAGGAGAAGGTGCCTTTAAGCTAAAAACGTTGGGCAAGTTCCCTAAAAAATTGTTTGGTTTGCTAAGCCATCTGCCATTGTGGTATGGAAAGCAGAACGTTCATCACAACGGGCACTATAAATCAATAAATTTATATGAAGTACTGTTTGCAAAAACGTTTCTCTGCCATTCATAAAACAACATACAGTCTCAGTTCTGTTCTGGCCCAAATTAGCTTCTGTTATTATAGTCGTCTTGCCATGAACTGGTATGAAAATCCGAGTAAAGGGCCACAATCAACCAAACTGTCCACATTTCCATTGAAAAATATTGGGCAATTGCTAAAAGAAAGGAAAAAAGGAAATAAAAATGAGCAGCAGTTTAAAATGAATTGGTAGAGACCGGCAGATACCGTAACAAAAACTGATGTCCATCGCCTAATGAAAGGATTAAAATCTGAATTGCGCCATTTTGTTTATAACAAAGAGAATTGATATGAGATTCTTGTTAATAAAGAAGAAAATAAAATAAAAATTTGTTTTGATAGCTTATACAAATTTTATGTTGTAATGATTTTAACCCGATCAATATTTTTCGTGTCCCTTCTTTGCTCGAATCCGATATTTTGATTCACTCTGAAGGAAAAAACCATAAAATTTAGTATTTTTGTTTGTGCATTGCAAGCCATTTTAAATAGTGCAGGTGCATAGCAGAACTCGGGTAAGTTATAATTGAGTAAGAGCCCTTAAAAAATTATAGCTTCAAATTTTTCAAACTCAATTTTTTGCACTTGCGTGGATTTCAAAACTCACTTCAAAATGCTCCTAATTTTAAGGGTAAATGCAATGAAAACAATTAAAGTACGAGTTTCACTATAAAGTAGCGACAACACGTCGAACCGAGTTTTTCAAATCACATGACTTTTTACATATACGACTATGTTTCTACTGCCCATGTAACTGTCATGGAGAAATGTGAGCTCAGAGTGTGCGCGGAGCTCTTATCAGAACTACACTTTGTTTCTTAGAATCTAAATTTTGTGGGTGGATAGGCACAATAAAACTAAACAAATTGCTTTAATTACTTAGAAAAAAAAAGATCGATTTATAAAAAGTTTCATATGTATGTTTTTGTCACATTTATGTACATACATACATATATATTTCTGCTTAAAAGTAATGTGAATCTAAAAAATCGATCAATCGCTGGACCCTCGCGTCCACCCTGTATAATTATAAAAATAATCTACGCTCTGAACGCATCAATAAAAAAAAAGCAGTGAAAGAAAAATTCTATACAATTTGACACACTGCAATGCGAGTCGATGCAATTCACTGCTACTCGAAGCAATTCGATTCGCGTAGTAGTGTTCACGTTCACTGGTCGCACTGGTCGCGTTGCAGGCGAAACGTTAGAAAAGCGGAATACTGGTTAATGGGAATTCCATCGCACGTTGTCAGTTGCAACAGGCTCCGATTACAAGCCAATTCAGCATAGGATTGTGTGCGAGCTGGGTGGAAGGCCACGTACATATGACTGGCGATTTAGAATACCTATGCCTGTGTGTGTGTGTGTGTGTGTACTTGTAGATATTTGGTTTATCGAGCTGACCGATCGCTCAACGCTGCACTTTGTTTGCTATTGCTTTTATTTTTATTTTTTAGCACAGTTGTTAGATTCTTTTACAACTTTCGGTATATTTTATGAGTCGTTTTTAATCGCTCTGTTATTTCTAATTTACATTCTCCGCATTCGACGATATCTTTTCAAATGTGTCAGTCAGCGCGAAAAAGCAGTTTTTCAAACTCTTTGTTATTAAAAGTTGGTTTGCGGCTGGCTGCTGTTGCTGGTTGCTCTATTTTATTTTTTTAGTGTGTAATTTTATTATTACTGCTTGTTATTATCGTTTTGCTATCGTTTATAGTGGCATTATTGCTATGGGTATTATTTCACAGTTGTCTGAATAGGCTGATTTGCTAGCGATTTGAACATTTGAACGATTGTTTAACTGCCTGACAGAATGTCTGACTGGCTGCCAGTCTGCAACCCTAACGTATGGCCAATGACGCTACCATTAACACGTTATGTCAACTACTGAACTTGCATGGGGAAAGGAAAAAATCACCAAGCTAAGTTATTTTTTAAACGCTCGCGCTGAAGTATTGATCAAACAACTTTTCGGCTACCTTCCAAACAATAAAATAAAGAAAGGATTTTATATGCAGTATGCAATAGATATGGGTAGATAGATACGTAAGAGTGACTAGAGGCACATACTTGGCAAGTTTATGTTGTAGTGCTTGTGTGCACGTGTATGAATACTAGGGCGGGTCAATTTGTATGGAACAACTTTTTTCAACATAGTTCCTGGCTTATTCGGATTCTACATGAAATTCTAAAAAATTCCAAGTCAAGTCAAGTTCGTGCCGCAATCGAAGCTGGTTGATCCACAAAACATATAAGGGGACTCGGTGGTGTAGAAATTAAAAAAAATAAGCTTTTGCTTTTATCGATATTTCGAAGGTATAGTATCTTAAGAATATAGCTTCAACAGCCCATTTACTAGGTAGAGAGCGGTCTGCGCGCTCCTGTACATCAAACTTTAAGCTCATTTATCTCGAAACGACTTTTTTCGGCCTGGTGTTGCCAAACAAAAAAACTATTCAACCGAATCGTCTGAAATTTTAATATGTTTTTCACAACATCAATGGCTATTGCCCGTACTAGAATCATATTATTATTTCAATTATTTCGTTTTTTTTTGTTTATTAAGAAACTGAAACCCCCCGATTTTTAGAGTGTCAAAGTCAAAACCGCGTCATTTTGTAAAAATTATTATTTTTTTATTCTAGTTATGACTGTAGAACTGATTAATAATTTTTTTGGTTTTTGTGTTTCAGATAAATAGAAGAGCCAAAATGGACAACACCGTCCAGGTCCAATTTTCGAAAGGGTCAACTTCAGCGCCATTTTTAAAATTATTAAAATTAAAAAAAAAAAATTTTCTTTTTGTATGTAAAAGGCCTACAAAATTTAGATATCGTTTTTCATTTTTTTTATTGTAAAAAAAAAAATCGGAAAATACCCTAAATTTTCGAGCTCTAGACCAGCGGGAGCGCTTAAACTTTACATACCCCACAAACGTGTGACATCTCACGATATTGCTGGCCAATCCACTGGTCTGAGACGAGAGGTAATTTGCTTATCGAAACCCCGACGCAGTAAGTCCTTTGGCAAGTAGCATCATTTTGTTGGAACCAAATGCTGCGGAGGTCACTGGCTTCAATTTGCGGTATCAAAAAGTCGTTTATCATGGCGCGATAGCGTTCGCCATTCACTGGTAGTCACGCACCAACCCATTCGGCCACAGACGTCTAATGTCAATGAATACTAAAAAACAATGTATTTAGTTTGGCACTAGTCACACGCTATCTGTCAAAAAAATTCCTATTGGAGAAAGTACCCCCAATCTGATCGCACTTTCAAAAAATACACCTCGTGGTGAAATAAAAAGGATCTAAAACCAAAATAATTGCAAATATGGTGATTTTTTTAAATTTTGTTTTTGAATGACTTTTTTATTGAAATCTTTATTTTGACTTTTGCGCGTTCCATTACTTGTCAGTTTGCATACTGTAGTTGCCCAGTCCATAAGAGGTATGATTGAAGTACGAAGCCATTTGCAAAAACTTTAAATCTTCCTATAGGATGTAAAAAAATTGCTGATTACAAAATTAAAAAAGTAGTGTTTATTTAAATAAAAATGGGTAGGAAAAATACTTTTTTTAAATCGCATGCATAGTATTTTATTAAATATTAATCTTCATAGAAAAAGTTTTTTCTAATAGCGTTCGCCCTTCGACAGACACACTTACGATTGTATTTCTGCCATGAAAAAGCTCCTCAAAAAACCATTTGCCGTTTGGAGTCGGCTTAACATAAAACTATAGGTCCCTCCATCAAGAAGCTCGCCACAAATAGGAGAAGGAGTTCCGCCAAACACAGAACAGAAGAGTACGCGCCAATTATTTATTTATTTTTCTTTTAATTTTGAAGGTTCGATGTTATTTTATGTAGACTCCGAATATTCCAGGAACGATGTCCTGCTGACCCGCACTAATGTGTGCATATTTAAATATATTTTGCACAGCTACACAAGCATGTAACCACATACACATGCAATATTGACAGTCTTAGGGTTAAAATGTACACTAGTTGACCGAAAAGATGTGTTTGTTTTCAAATTTATTATAAATACTATATTTTATAGCCTCATATAGATATTCTATGAGTGAAAAGAGGCAGAGAATGTATGTACGTATGCACTTTATTACATACAACTATGATCAAAAAGGAAGGTGAAGTTTTAAATTTAAAATATGCGCGCTCATCAATCATCAGGCAATGATTTTTGTAGAGGTTAGTAATGCTGTCATTGACATCTGTGCCGAATTTCATGTCAATATTAGAATCCTTTCTGTACTGAGATCTTCTAAGTAGGTGGTAGGTAGGTGAAATGGTTGAAGTGCCAGTCTGGCACTCCTCAAGTAGCACTGAAGCGCCGTTTTGATACCATTATAAAGAGATCTTCCAACTTATTAAAAAATTGTCTACCTAAAAAGGGGGAATCTACGACTGGCAAAAGCGGGGCAATGGCATAGAAAGTGCGAGATCGTCTCTTCCTCATTTAGACGGCTTCTGAAGAAATCATGTACATACATATTTGCGCGTCCGTCCTCTGGAGGTGTCTGCCTATTTGTTTGTTCATTTATTTGTATATAAAGTCTTTGAATGGATTCATTTCCCAGACTATGCTGAGCTAATGAAAAAAAAAATCCCATAAGGCCATGTAAAATCAACACCAGACATTAGGCAGTGCCTCGTTATAACATAAATCAGTGTGCTAAGACTGTGCTTATTTTGGTTAAGCAGAGATTCTGTACTTTTGCCAATGACAGTCGGTAAGAATTGTCGATGCTATAACGAATGAGCAAAATAATTTTTATATGGAGAAAATGCGAAACAAAAAGGGGAAAAAGATTATCAAAAATTAACGATAATTTTGTACTACTTTAGACTTGCACTTTATTCTACAAAAATTATTATTATTATTATTATTATTATTATTAAATTTGTATAATAACAAGTTATACAAATATAAGAAGGCAGCAGCACTAGCAGCATGGGACATGGGCTACAAACTGCGTACCCACATTTTTTTTAATACTGATTAAAAGGAGTGGCATTTTGATAACATATTTTTCGAGTCCTTATAAATCCTGTCGGTAGGCTAATCACCTTACTGTCAGAAATCAAGAAACAGACTACAGAAACCAACGCAAGGCTGAGTCTAGTCGAGGCCTTATGCTCCCGAGTGGAGTGAACAAGGAAAAAACAATCCTGTATAAAGTTTGAAACTTTGATTTCTGTGATACTGAACTATATTTTTAGAAAAAAATTAATGAAAATTAAAGAAACAAGCAAAAAGAAAATTGGTCAAAACTGTTTCAAATGTCGTTTTGCTAATTAATTGCACGCTTCTGCAAGTACTCGAATAAGAGAGAAAAACGAGCGTAACTTTGCCGTGACGTAATTCTAGATGAAAAGTGTGAGAGCACTATAAAGAGAGTGACAAAAAGTCAGCTTTTGGAAGCAAATAAGAAAAGTTAGGTTAGTTTAATACGAAGAAAGAAGCTAATAGAAAAGAGAAAATAAAGAGAAACTTGGTTTTTAAGCAAAAGTCTTGAAATCGTTTGTTCAACTGCTGATTCTGTCAAATTCGCTAAGGTCAAGAAGCGGTACCGCAATATATGAAATCTTCCGCGCACTCTCAATCGCAGTACGAGTTTATATTTATTTATTTATATCTAAGGCTTCTTTTTTATAACAACAAAAAAAGAAAAAAAACCTCACACGCCACAAATTTGTACTATTAACTACATATTTACAAGTCTCAAGATTTACAAATATTTCATGTCTCGTAGATTCAGAACTCCATGTGAAAATTTGTGCTTTGCTTATAAAAGGGTACCTTTGGCTAAAATATATGTAGAAGTACACCCACATCGATCACTTTTGGTTTGCTTACCTAAATCCGAAAAAATTGGATCAGAAAGAAAGTCCATATCCATAGAATCGTCGTAAAAGTTGTTTTTGTTGCCTTTGAAGCATCCTTCTGTATTCTGCGTTGTACACAAAATGCTGCAAATTAAAAAATTGAGAAAATCACGCTAAAGTAAGAGGTTAAGGTACTCTTATGGGAAAATTAAAATAGAATTATTATTAATAGAACCATTATTATTAAATTAATTAGAAATATTTGCTTTTTATTTATCTATTGTACTTATATACTTCTATACAAATCGAAAATTTTCTAATGAGTAATATAAATTAAGGGGTTATATACAGTTAGAATTAAAAAAAAAATCGATTTTTTATATTTTTATTTTTTTCTTAATGTACATAGGTACATATATTTAAGAATACACGCAGAAAATTTAATACCGCTCCATTGAATATTTTCGAAGTTACACGCAAATTTGAAAAGGCGTTTCAGAGTGCTTGTAAAATGCTTTTCAAACTTTAAACGCCATTTTCTCAAAACGATGTTTTCAAAGTCGGTGACCAACATTACTCGAAAACGGTTAAACCGATTAGTCTCAAATTTTAACACGAGCTTCTTAGACATATTTTTTAGTAATTAATCGAAGATTTTTTCTCACCGATAAATAGTTTTTTTTTGTTTTTTATAAACAATTTAAGGCCGAAATTTTGGTCAAAAATCGATTTTTTTTTTTTTGAGAAACCGCCAGTTTGGTATTTTAATTTCAGAGGATCCAGATATAGTAGTCACCGCAAAACGTCTTTTTTGAGAGGAGCTCCCGAAGATCAGCTGTAGCTCCTTTCCAAATAAATATTTTTACTAATACTAAGTTTTAAAATACAGTTAAAAGATAACTTAAAATGTGTACAAATTTTTAGATCAATAATTTTAAAAGTTTTCTCAGAAAAAATTCTGGAAAATTTTGCCTTCCTCGGCCTTTTAACTGTAAAAACCCCTTAAGGCAAAAAGTTAACTTCCTTATTAAAAAAATAAATTTTTTGTATTTCTTTGCATTCCATTGCTTCCTTAACTTCCACTTACACACTGACTTCACAAATTTTCTGGTTGTATCAGAAGAAGCTTTACTTCTTCCTTTGCTTATCCTGATCAGGTCCTCCTTGCTTTACTGGTAGATATATTATTATCTATTACGGGGAAAAGATATTTTCTATTATATATAAATGGTGCTTACACCCTTTTTCTGTGTTTTGCCGAGCTTTTCCTTCTAATTGTGGCGTGCGTCTTAGTGTTTTTTTCGACAAATGGAGGGTTCTACAGTTTTAAGCCGACTCCGAACGCTAGATATTTTTTTAAGAACTTTTTTCATGGCAGAAATACACTCAGAGGTTTTTACATTGCCAGCCGAGGGGCGACCGCTATTAGAGAAAACTTTTTCTTCATTTTGGTGTTTCACGGAGATTTGAACCTACGTTCTCTCTCTGAATTCCGAATGGTAGTCACGCACGAACCCATTCAGCTACAAGGCCGTACATTAGGATGCTCCAAAAAAAAAAAAATTCTTCTTACTAAATTTTTCAGTGACCAAAAAAATAAATCATCTATTTTTTTTTTATTTATGACTTCTTGAAAAAGAAAAAAATATTATTTTTTTAGTAACCCTGAAAACCTCCCAAAATTTAAAAACATTAAAAAAACTTTGAACACTTCGGACATTTGTGATGAGAAAATATAAGAGGAGATTAAATGTTTAACATGATCGATTCGCCGCAGCCAAATAGGTTAATGCGTGACTCCCATTCGGAAGTGCACAATATCGAATCTTCGGGCATGAAACATCACAAAAAAAGGGGGAAAAAATATCTTGCTTTTTGCTATGGAACTAATTTAGAGTGTAGTTACACGAAAAAAATTTGTTGGACTTTCTAGAGCACCTACCTACTCTTACTTTCGTTCTTCCGAGGTTGTAGACTGCTTTTAAGAAGCAGCTTTCTCACAGCCTCGAGTTTGATGTTTTCTAATGAGATCAACTACTCACGCTTCGATTCATTCTCCATGTAATACTTGTACTACTTTTTCAATACTCGAAAGTCATTTGTAATACTCGGCGGGCTTATGAAAGTTATGAGGTGACTGTGTACCACACTAATAGCAGTGGTGCCATAACCCCAGTACACCTCATTTTTGTTGAAATACTTTCTTCTTCTTCTTGAATGGTGCAATAACTGCATAAGCGTCAGTCATTTCTTCCCTACCTGATCTTCTTAACACTTCCTCTTCCTCTGCTACCATCAGCTGGTACTGCATCGAATACTTTTTAGAGCCACGTGTTTCTAGCCATTCGGACAGCATGACTCAGCCAACGTAGCCGGTGGCTCTTTATTCGCTGCGCTATGTTTATGTCGTAAAGCTCATACAGCTCATCGTTCCATCGCCTGCGATACTCGCCGTTACCAACGTGCAAAGGTCCAAAAAATCTTCCGCAGAATCGTTCTCCCAGTCAATCGTCCTAGCTTCTGCGCCATACGTTAGTACCAGCATGATGAGCGCCTTATAGAGTTTAAGTTTTGTTCGTCGAAAGAGGACTTTACTATTCAGTTGTCTAATTAGTCCAAAGCAGCACTTGTTGGCAATAGATATTCTCCGTTGTATTTCCAGGCTGACAATGTCATCGTCGATGTTAAGGAAGTTCCTAAATAAACGAAGTCTTTTAGAGCCTCGAAATCATAACTGCCAACAGTGACGTGGGTGCCGATACGCAAGTGCACCGACTGCTTGTTTGATGACAGGAGGTACTTCGATTTGTCCTCGTTTACCACCAAACTCATTCGCAGAGAGTCTTACCATGGTGAACGGAATTGAGAGGTGTGACCAACATCAGACCGTTAACCGGCTCTCAGCGATTTTGAAGGAATCAGCTGATTGGCTGACGTAATCGGGGTCGTGATGGGTTTGTTTACGAAAAAACTGAGATTGTGTTAATGATATACGAAAAAAATAACTTAGTCTCCACACATGTTACATACTTCGTTGCCGTCTGAACAACGATTGATTGGACGAGTGTGTTAATGCGTATGAAATGAGATGGATAAAGCTTGCTGCCGAGTACCCGATGAGGGGTAGTACTTTTTTGTTCACTACAGCGGATGGGTCTAATACTGTAGTCTAACCAAGGTGGATATATAGTAAATTCGCCTTGAGTCTAACACTTGGCTGCTGCACTTGACTAGAAACCTCTGGGCAGATAATAGTGAATCAGGCGGCGTATAGTCTTGGTGGCAAACAGATGACTTGGCCTTCCGCCGTTGGAATCGTATTTTATTATATCACTGAGTTGAGCTAGAACATGAAGGTAGTAATGTTGACTAATAGTTTGACGTCCATTATATTTGGCCTCTTGAAAACACGTAGGTCACTCAAAAACAAGTGTATGCGAACGAAGTCTATTCTTATTTCTTTGCAGAAGTGAGAGGCGCTGCATTCGAAAAGAAGGTTTCTCGCTGAACAATTGGCGGTCGCTGACATATACACACTTCGTCTATTGAATCGTCAGTTTCGTTATTTAATAGTCTCACCTCGTAAATATGCAGGTGAATAAGTCTTAAAAAACATTTTTCTTAAATTACACCATTATATTTATTGTAATACACTCCAGAAACATACATATACTTATACTCGTATATATGTAAATGTGTTCATATGTGCGTAAACGTATGCATTCTAACATAAAATTGTTTTGCCATGGAATTGTTTGTGTTGGGAATTTCGAAATTCGATTCTCACAACTCCGATGCATAAAAACACATGTAGCCCTCTTTCGCGCTTGTTTCAAACAATGGCAATTTTTTTTAGAACTGGTAAAGCAAAAAAACGTGCAAAATAAACAAGCAAAAACTAGCGAAAAAATAGCAGTGAAAATAATTAACGATGGCTTATCAGGAAATTATGTGAAAATAACGTATAAAATAAATAAACTCCCATTTGCTTTCAATACTGAAAATTAATTGCTTTAACGAGTATTTATTATTATTTCGCAATAAATCGTAAGCAAACAAGGGAACTAAGTTCGACAACACTAATGCGGATAATTACAGAATTGGCGGCCAATGCTAAGAACAATAACAATACTTTACAAGCATGGAATTTTTCATTTTTGCTTTCATTTGGTAAGTTTTTCTCCACTAACTTCTTGTATTTTCTTAAAATTGTGGAATATGTACTTTCGAGTTTTGATTAATTGGAGAATAGAGTGATGTACTCACCCAACGATAAACCACCAATAGTATTGCAGAGAGAAATGGTAGAATAAAGAGAAAGAAATGGTATAATAAAGACACCCAAATTGTTGTCGTTTAGCCTTCCTTCACGCGGGCGGTCGTTAACATTAAAATCTCCGTCTTTGAAGCGACGTAACCAATTTCGGCACGTTGTTTCAATTGAAGCAGTATCTCCATAAACTTTTTGTAGCTCTGTAGAGGAAAATCAACACTTCCCGCAAATGACGATTATTCGGCACAAAATCAGATATTTTCACAAAGCCAAAAGTATATGATACCAAAACAAAATCACTAATGTGTCGAAGCAGTTTGTTTACCATATGTCTAGGCTTGCTTTATGACGTTTAGGTTATGTTAGGATCGACTAGCACACACTGCTGGTGGCATCTATTGACAAAATTACATCAACCAAAAATTGTCTTCTCCCAAAAGGAGATCTCGTTCACTCTTGAACTCATAGCAACGCTTTCTCGCAGCTCGTAGCTCGCATAATCTGATCGTACATTTATCTGTCTTTTAACTTTATTGAGAAGCAAAACAGACAGCATTGGAATGCATTATTAATTACTTAATTCACTTTACATGCACGAAATCAGCGTAACATTGCGGATGTGAATGGTGTTTGAGTCAAAAGTTAGATACAAATAAGTATGTAAGTAGATAGTCACATGCATGAATGTAATGTGAATGCAAGTAGTGAGGACATCTCAATTAATACACTCGCAAATGTCAGGTGCCCTGTAGGAAAATCCACTAGTAAGGGAACTCAACCATTATCTAAAATCAAATTGGCAGTTTGTATCACTTTTATATTTATATTTATTGAATTAAAAAAAGATAAAAAAACATGTACACATACCATCCTCTAGTGCGTCGCGAGCCTGCAACTTAATGAATCAAAAAATGTACACGTAATTTATTGGTGCAGATTGTGAGTAGGATAGGTTTACTGGTATTAGAAACAAATTAATGGTGCACTTTAGTCCAGTATTCGCCTCGCCTTCTTAATCATTTTCAGACTGATATTCTAGACATTAATGAGTGAGTCTGGTTAGGCTAATATGTGACTACCTTTAGAGAAGTCTATATTTACTCCGATAGCCAAGCGCTTAAATCTCTTAGTAGGATTGTCAATAATTCCATCATTGCTCGCAAATGCTGGGCATCTCCTAACGAGATGGCGGAATATTTTCGTATCCTTTTGATATGGGTGCCAGAATATGGTGACACGCTAGGAAAATGTGTGATACTCAATCGGTGAAAGAAAAACGTCTCTATGTCAGTTGCTTTGATCACAGGCCACTGTCTCCTAGGCCGACATGCTCAAAGATTGAACGCGCCCTCATTTCGACTATTGTAGAAGATGCAAGAATAAGGCGGAGGAGAAAGAGCCTGTCAGACATATTCTCAGTTACTGTCCCACGTGGCAGGCCACTAGGTTTAGATACTTTGACTCATCGGTTTGAAATGATACTCATGACCTTAGGGATATAAGTGTCAGCCAGATAAATTGGTTTGCACTCAAAACAAAATGGTTTAATGAGGAGTAGCAGATACACTGGTACTGTGGTATCACAATGGATCCATAACGATCTAAGCGAGGTTGTTTAGAGACCGATTGCCACTTCTACCTACTTACGTACCTTTGTTCATTACCGCACACTGTTTTCGTCTGAATAGAGGACGAAATTAAAATTTTGCAGAAAAGAGTTTTGTGGACATTTTAACCATCCACCGACTCTACAAACTTAATATTTAACAGACTCTTTGAAATAAGGGTCAAAATGACCCTCAAGGGTGAGAAATATACCACTGTACGCATATATATTTCGTGATACACTCCTGTAGACAATTTTAATGCCAATTGTAATTTTATATGAGTTTTTACAAATAATTTTAGATCAACTTGAGCGTAAAACCAAATGAGGTAAAAGAAATTGGGGCACAACAGCAGGTGGTGCCATATTTTACAGCTCTTCCTCTTTCATAATTGCTATAACACTTTCTTGTTTCTTCCTTGAGTGCTGCACAGTGTAATTAGTGATAAAGGTAAAGAAATACCGCTGTAGCTGAATGGGTTGGTGCGTGACTACCATTCGGAATTCACAGAGAGTACGTCGGTTTGAATCTCGGTGAAACACCAAAATTAATAAAAAGATTTTTCTAATAGCGGTTGCCCCTTGGCAGGCAATGGCAAACCTCCGAGTGTATTTCTGCCATGAAAAAGCTCCTCATAAAAATATCTGCTGTTCGGAGTCGGCTTGAAACTGTAGGTCCCTCCATTTGTGGAACAACATCAAGACGCATACCACAAATAGGAGGAGGAGCTCGCCCAAACACCCAAAAAGGGTGTACGCGCCAATTACGGGTGAACGATATGAAGTGTTACCTATTCAAAACACCATAACTTTTTTTTGTGATATTAGTTTTTATTGATTTCAAAGACAAAATTGTTCAAAAATGATTACAATTTTAACATATATTCACTTTAGCTCGATATGACCACCTTTTGCCTTGACTATAGCCTTCAAACAGTCAGCAAATGAGCTGCATGCTGCACGAATGTGATCTTGAGGTATTTTGGCCCATTCTCGTATAATCGCTTTTTTCAGTGCATCCATACTGGCATATTTTTTAGTCCTCACCTTGCTCTCCAAAATGGAGCAGATGGAATAGTCCATCGGATTTGCATCTGGCGAATTCGGAAGCCATTGAGTGGACGAATTGAAGTGTGGAACATAATTTTTTAACCATTCTTGGTTCACACGTCCTGTTGGACGTTCGTTGTGTACGACCGAAATGTTTGCGTGTCCACGGCTCTAAAGCAGCTTCTAAAACATTTTCCCGATAATAAGTCGCATTCACTTTGACACCAGGCTCGATAAAAACAATTGGAGAGCGTCCATCAGCGGGCACTGCGGCCCAAACCATTACTTGCGATGGGAGGCAAGTAGGCTCAAATTCTCGTATGAGCGTTCGGTCAAGTAAACACGATCGTTTTGAGTGTTAATGAACTTCTCAATTGGGAAATTTTTTTCATCAGAAAACTCAATGTTAGGAAATTCGCCACGTTCGTGCAAGCGTAACAACTCCTTTGCTCTTTCGCAACGAACTTTTTTTTGCTGGGGTGAAAGATCATGTTCTTTTTGGAACTTGTAAGCCTGGACCTTGGGCTCATTTTTCAATAGCGCCAAATGCGATATTTTCAGTTCTTTGGCCATTTTTCTTCCACTTCGACGTGGATTTCGTTGAAGTCGAGCCTTCACTTTCCGAACCATTTCTGGCGTTGTTGCGGTTTTTTTTGGTCCACCTCCATAGCGTTTTGCAATGCTACCGGTATCATTGCAACGTTTTATAGTGCCAAACACAAACATTTTATTCACTTTGAGGTGACTGAGTTCAAGAACAATGGCTGGTTGTGATTTTCCAGCCAAATATAACGCAATCACACTATTACGTTTGAATTCCATCACAGAAAAGAAAAATTCACCCAAACTGAGACGCAAATGCTTTTGATGGCTTATAAACAATATATTGAACTGTCATTAGAACAATTTTGACGTTGATGTCATGAGCTGTTTTACAGACACAAGCAGTGTGAAGTTGGTAACACTTCATATCGTCTATATATATTTATTATATATATATATACATGAGCATATACGGGTTGGTCCATTTAGCATTTGCAGTTTAATTTAATTCAGCAGTAAGATTTTGCAATATTATTATTTTTTTTAATAGAAGAAGTAAAGTCTTGCGTTATTTAACATGAAATAGAATTCCATTCAAATTATTTGACCGGCTTTACAGTAGCCTATTTTGTGAAACCCAATCTTCCCTTACATTTTCGCGTGTTTCGACACTCTCGCCAATATCGAAATCATTTTGAAACTCTTGAAACGTGATAGAATTGGAGAATTGATGGCAGGCATCCATAAATAAAACACTTACTTTCACTCTATAAAATAGAGTTTTAAGTAAAAAAATGCTTTAGTCGATAGTCGGGGGAAATCAATTATCCGCTGTGCTTCCGGTCCCGACTATCGCGCATAACAGACTTTCCTTCTGCTGCATGGCGTTGTCGGTACTCGTAAAGTGCTGCTACTCATTTGTGGTTCGCAGTTACCAAAAGCGCATTAGCTCAGAATCAAACATTTGTTTCACTATTTCAGGCTACCTACCATCCCATCAGGATGCCTAGTGAAAAACCAAAGCGCTGCGAAGTATGCAACGAAAAACTTCTTCCTTAATGTAAAGCGGTAATCCAATCCGCTGTAAACCGATTTCAATAAAGTTTCGAATGAAAGTGCAAGAAGCGTTTACTTACATACATACATACATACATACTCATGAACAAATGTATACATAAATAGTTCATATTAACTAAATAAATAAAATAATAAAGTACATAAAATTAAGCACTCGCCCCTATAAGAAAGAAATTGAAAAATGCGACGGCGTGACCTGATGACGTGACAATCACACTCGTCATCGCAATTGAGGCTAACAAAAGAAGTTATTGCACGTCTTGGAGCATGGATGGACGAATTCAGAAAAAATTATGCAAAGCTGTACAAAATTTAACGCCTATGTATGTAAGTACATTTGTTCGTTGTTAAATCGCTTTTGTGCACTTACATGCATACGCGATGGAAACCAGCAAAAGAATAATAACAACAAAACAAGAAGAAAAAGATATGCTGAAGATGTTTTGATTGATGACAAGTGACTGATCGCGATGAACGATGGTTCAGCGGTGTGTCTACGAATGTAAAGCCAGAGACAGATTTGAAAGCGAAAAGCATGTAATGTATTTATATGCATACATATGTGCATAGATGCGTAGATATGTACGAAGTGATGCAGACTGTGGGGTGGGAGTGCGAAAAAGTAGGAGAAAATGATAATCAAGTTCGAAATTTATTGCTCTATTAAAATAGAAGAGGTTTGGTTTCTTTCTCTATTTCTTTATTTAAGTCAATGGTTACAACCTTTTTTTTCTTGTTCGCTCCTCTCGGGAGCATAGGGCCTCGACAAGACTCTTCCATCGTACACGGTTCTGTGCTGTTGTTTTTGCATCGCCCATGAGATGTCGGCACCTACTAGTTCGCGCAACATCGACCTTCTCCAGTGTGTTTTGGTCGACCGCGACCTCTGCTCCCCTGCGGGTTCCAGTCCAGTGCAATCTGGTGGTTTTCTCAATGTGTTTCCTATCCATCGCCACTTTCTGCGTTTGATTTGCCTAAGGATGGTTTCCTCGTTCGTTAATCTCCACAGTGCGTCGTTACTGATGGAGTTTGACCAGAATATTCTGCAGATGATGCGGAGACATTTGTTGGCGAAAGATTGTAGCCTCTGTGTGATTGTATTAGAGACCAGCCATGTTTCGCTTCCGTACAAAAATACGGACTTCATAATGAGTGATTCGATTTACAGGGTAAAATAACAAAAACAAAGACTTAAACAGAGGCCTTGGCATCGCAAAATTAAGATCAAGACTTCTAGGAAGCCGATTAAGTTCTTCAAGTCCTCTTGTAAGAGTGGCGAAATTAAGGTAATTAGGTCGAAGAACTTCAACATAAAATTGATTATAAGAGCGAACATTGGAACATTAAAACTTATTTGGCCGAGTAGATCTGAACTGTCAATGGTACCGGATACTAAATCGTATATAAACATTAAGCTTTGAACAAGCAAGGGGATGGCAAGGGACTATCAACGTGTAAAGGTTGAAGTCAAAGCGTTGAACTCTTTCAGTTCTAAGGGAAAGTGAGGACTACATCGAATTCTAGATGACAGAGGCGTACTCTACTTCGAACGGATTTTTTCTAGTGTATAGATCTTTAAAATCACTAGCATAGCGCGCACAAAATCTAAGTTGGCATATGCCTTCGGAATAATAGAGTTAATATGGATAATGAACGTAAAAGACGAATCAAAAACAACACCAAGTTCACGAATTTTATTAACTGAGACAAGAGCTACATTTGAAACATAAGCAGCTGAGGAAAAGAGAAATTTATGGACTTGGAAAACGTCATGTGATAACATTTACTAGTACGAAGCCAAAGTACGTTTTATAGAGCCCAGTCATTTAGAGCATTCAAGTCTTCCTGTAATAACAATTTGTCCGATTCTGCGAAAAAGTTTTAAATCGTCATTAATGAAAAGTATAAACAAGATAGGACCAAGAATGCTACCTTGAGGTACTGGTTTCTACTTATGGTTTCTGATATAAATAATTTTTTGTGGTTTACTTGTACGCAGAGTATTCTGGGTTCTGATATAGCATAGAATCTCCAACGGTTAATAAAGTCAACCCATTAGCTTTTAATTGGAAAATTTTCACATTCATAGTTCTTAGGGACGATGTATGAAAACAAAAGTTGATGTATTTAATCAGAGAAAAGTCAGTTTATTCAAGGCTTACTACTAGGTAGGCGAGGTCAGTGCCTACAAGTATCTCTCGAGTTTTAAAGCCCCTAAGACGCAGTGAAGTAGTATAGCCTATCACTATAGACTCTATTTTAAGTACAGCAAAAAATTTATTTTTATTTTGTCATTATTATCTTTATAAATACGGCTTTGTAAGTTATGGGTCACTTTGGAGTGGCCAATCCAATTCGGATAGCCATTTCGGCGTATTTGGCTTAAGTGCTCATCAGGGTGTACGTTGTCTGTCCACCAGTAAGACCGGTAGCGAGCATTGAAAAAACGTCTCGTTATGCAAAAATACTATTAAATAAAACATCCCAAGATCTGGTTGTGAGAGACTTCGCTGTTAAGAACTTTCGTCCTGTCCGCAAGGTAAACATCTTATCCCGAACCGTACGTACCCCGGCCGTTGAGAAGGTCGACGTGAACAAAAGTCGTGTCTTTGAGTTGTTATCCACAATGAAACCTTCACTGGCACACTGCAACTGATCGGCTTCGCCGGAGCTGGCGCTTACACCCGTTTTTGGGTGTTTGGTCGAGCTTCTTCTCCCTTTTATGGCGTGTGTGTTGATGTTGTTCCACAAATGGAGGGACCTAAGCTAGAGCTTACACCCTACACCACCCCTTTTGGGTGTATGACCGAACTTCTCCTTCTATTTGTGGCGGGCGGCTTAGTGTTTTCTCCACAAATGGAGGGACCTACAACTTTAAGCCGACTCTGTCCGACCGCTATTAGAAAACACTTTTTGTATCCTTTTGGTATTTCATGCACGGAGATTCGAAACTACGCACTTCCGCATGGTAGTCACGCACCAATTCATTCAGCTACGGTGGCCGAATAATCTATGTATATGATAAGTCTCTAGCATGGGAGATGTGGCTGTGTCTTAATTGAATAACACGAAACAAAATTTATCATGTTGACTGAAGGCCTACTTTCAGAGTTTCAGATGTAAGTACGATTTGGGAAATTAACATTGACTCGGATCCCTATCTTGTTGCAGCAAAGATCCCCATATTCCCTTTGGAGTGTCCAAGATCACCACTAATTAGGAATTTTACCAGTAAAATTCTTCTTGAGTAACACTTTTTATATCCGACACGCGATACCCATCTCATAGTGAGGCGCAGAAACTTTGACGCTGCTAACATCAGTTGATGGACGACTCTTGGATTCTTAATCTTCTGCTGAAGATTAATAGACCTTTGCGCTTTCGCAACGAAATGGAACGGAAAATGGTTTTTGTGAAAAATTACATTCTTATGATTACTTTTGGTTCTCGCTCAGGTTCCACCACTACTACAAATAGCTGTTTTTCTCATTTTATTATTCTTTGTGCCCAAGTTTTTATTGATATATTTGAACGAACTTTTATGCGATCTACCCCACTGTGTACTGTTTGTGTCGCACTGTGATTTAGGCTGATTTTCCCTCGCCGGCAATCTTCGGCGACTTTCTGAGCTCAGCCAGCAGTCAATTGTCAACGTACATCGTTGTAGTCGTCTTCAGCGACTTTAGAGACTTCAGAGACAAATTTTAAAGCAGCTTCCTCGTTTGCTACTGCGTCTGCGTTGTTGTGATGCACAGTCTACAGTCTCTATAAATGTGTGGCTCGGCCTATAATTGAATTAGCGCTTAGATAATGTAGCACATACTACTTCAAGACGAAAATGCGGCGCATGTACTCTATGTGGACTTGACGAGTATGTGGATAAATATTGTATTAGCACATACATATGCACATGTGTGCGCGTGTGAGTGTGCGCTTGAATATTTTGTTGTAATTTAAATTAATTCGTACAAGTAAGCTAATAATCCTCGATTACAACACAACTTAATTCAATCTGACAAAGTACTGCTAGACTTTCGTTAGTTTGGAGTTGTGAAAATTCTTGACATTTTTCTGTACTCAAAATGTATTGTAAACGAAAGTACCTACTTTGAGTTAGGGGGCATATTACAGCTAAATTTTAACTCGGATTTTTGGCATTTATGAGCAACGCCTAATAACTTTTCTATGTCAATAGGCGCAAATTGAAAAATCAAATCAAATAATACCAGTTTGTTTTATGTAGTTGCAGTGATGATTTTGATATGCACACACATACATACATACATACATGGACAAGTATGTTTTTTTTTCGGGCAAAACCTGCTGCATAGTTGTTTGATTTGTGGTTTTATTGATTTTCAAAAATGTAGAGTAACGAATGACTGAGTTTTTGCTATAAACCCGTTAGGTGGTTTAAAAATTACTTTTTTGTTTGTTTTAAAATAACTAATAATATACATATGTACATATACATACATATTTTAAATATATTTGCTCACATATTTATTTACCTTTTTTACTTGGTATCACATTTTATTCAAATGGTTATCAAATATTTATTTTTTCACACGTTTGCTAATTTTAAATATTTACATACTTCACCTCACACAACTAAAACAAAAACATGAATTAACTTTTCCACATTTTAGCTTCGCGTTTTCATTTCAACTTGAATTCGTGCAATATGTACATACAGACATACATACATACATACATATGTATACAATATTTGCTAAATTCGAAATATTCACATACATACATACAGACGTACAAACTTGTTTATCTATTAATTTATCCTTTTGTGATATTTATTGAATTCTTTTGTCACCAATCAAACAACCCGTATTTGCGCCGCTGAGCGTTTGACTCTTGTCAAAAATGCGAAATAACTAGCGATATTCGGCGTAAATACTCGTATTAGACTTGCACTCTTATAATCTGCGCACATCCAACCATACATAAACACTTAAATATGTATCAAGCGAATCGTAACAAAAATCCCATAGAAAAGCAACTTGATCACATAGCCGAGCCGAGTCGCGATCTCTGGTTTATAAGCCTACCACCACTACACTAAACTATTACAAACAAACTATTTGTCTTCAAGCTGCATATTGTGAGCTGCGATCACTGATCTCCCACACCAACACAACGAACGGCCGTCGTCGTCGTCGTCGTCGTCGTCGTTGTCGTCACTGTCGCTGTTTCGTTGAAAATCACGATTTAGTAAAACCGCTTGTTGTTGTATTTGTCTACTGTTTTTCCAAAGCTTTCTTCTACAATGCAGTTGGATGTGTTTGGAGATTTTAAAATCTACACACTTTGTATGTAGGTATTTGCACATACGAGCTCTCCTGTGGGTTTCAAGCGCATGCCTCTAGGTATTCTGGAAACTCTTACAAAACTACTCGAACAAGTAAAAAATTTGTTGTAAACATTTGTGTGAGTGTATCATTTGAGATATGTTGGTATGCGGGAGAGTGTCAATTGGCATAAAGCAGGTTGTAACTAATATGGGTGAGAGTGATTGATGGTGGCTGGTGGGAATGGTACCTCAAACTGCCAAACGGCATTTGCTTTCAAAAATTCTTAGACTACTGATTTGAAAATGGGCGTAATGTAAATATTGTAAGCTTCTGGTTTTTGGAAAAAAACTAAAAATCTCACTCAGCTCAAATTCCAAATAAAATAGTGAACTATAATACGTTTGCAAATACGACAAAATTCAAAGTAGGCTGTCACTTTGTTCAAGGCGGCCAGCTTTTTCTCTATTAGAGTCGATTTGTGCAGGCTTCTTTCTAGTGTCGGAAATGTGTTCGGCGATACAATGTTGCCGAGTAACCTGAAGTTGTTTGAGTATCTACCAGTTCACAAGGGTATCCCTTAGAAATATTTCAAGATGAAGGTTGAATATGGATTCCTCACTAATTTTTGTAAGGTTCGGACGTTATAGCACTGAGAATGTGTATATTCCAAACGAGGTATTGGTGGTGCTTAACCTGCAGAGTGGTTAATGAACTGTTAGAATTGATAAATAAAAATATCCATACTCTTACACTTAGACGCATTTCTGAACAGTTTCTTAACAACGTTGGCTTTGCTGATGTGCTGGAAAAGAAAGCGAAATACCAGGTTTTTCAAGAGGTTTTGCGTAAGTAAGAGAGGGCGTTGCTAATTTTTTTGTTTTTGTTATGTTGGTTCACTCTTCATATGCACGTACGTGAAGTTTTTATTTCAATCTGTCAATTCATTCTTTGTTTACAAGCCGTTTAGTATCGACGTGTCACAGCCACAATGGAAAAAATCAAGTGTCGTGCAGTGATTGAATTTTGAAGGTTTAAAAGCAAAGGAAATTAATGAACGAATGTTGAAAATGTATAAGGGCTTTTCGCCATAAATTTGCTGAATTTAAACGTGGCCGTACAAATCTTGTAGACGATCCACGTCATGGACGTTCAAAGAAGCAACAGCACCAAAAATCGTAGAAAAAATACAGGATATCGTACGAAGGAAAGAAATTTAAAAGAAGCCATTGGCATCTCATTGAGTAGCGTAACAATATTTTGACTGAAGTATTGGGTTTCAGAAAACTGTGTGCACAACGGCTGCCACACTCGCTAACAATGGAACAAAAACACATTCGAATGCGACTGTCTCAGCATCAGATCGTTTACGAAAAGATAAAGTGGATTTTTTTTCGTTGACTCATTACCATGGATGAGACTTGGGTCTATCACCATTATCCTAAATCAAGGCTAGAAGCTAAAAGGTGGCGTGAACCTGGTTCCTCGGCTCCGATACGAGTTCGTGTACAGAAATCGGCCAAGAAGGTTTTAGCATCAGCTTTTTGGGATGCGAAAGGAATTCATTTGTGGATTGCTTGCACACTGGTAAAACAATAAATTCTGAATATTATTGTAACCTTTTAGATCAACTGAATTGAATTCGTGAAGAAGATCCCGTTTGCAAAAGAGAAATTTTATTTTTCATCAGGGCAATGCGCCGTGTCACAAGAGCATTTTGACAATGGCTAAAATCCATGAATTAAAGTTCGAATTCAATCACTAGATTCACCAGATATGGCCACTAGCGACTTCCATCTGTTTTCGGATCTAAACAAATTCATGCGTGGAAGGCGTTTTCCATCAAATGATGAGGTCATAACAGCTTTTGAAGTGTATTTTGCAGCCCTTCCAGATTCTCACTTTAGGTATGGAATTCATAAATTGGAACAAGTGTATTGAGGCTCAGGGAGACTGTACTGAATAATAAAGTGTATTTGAAACCATAAAATTGTGTTTTTCTTATCGAACTACCAAACTAATTGAACTACCTAGTAGTTTGCGAAATAGTCTGCGAAAATACTAACGACATCTTTAGAAGGACGGTGTTGAGTGGCGCAGTTCAACGCAGTAGAACACACAGATAAATAAATAAGACACTTACAAATTACTTTTACCAATATATTCATAATTAATATACATGAATTGAACGTGTTTGTTCCCCTCTTGACTATAAACAAGTACCAAAAAATTATAGCCCATCCATATCCGTGTCTATTCAATCGCAGCACTTTGTATAATAGAGAAAGAAGCCAAAAGTACGTGCGCGTGTTTTTGCCGGCGGAATTCGAATACTATTTTGGAAGTTTTTGTATGGAGATTTTTTTTTTTTTATTTGAATTCGATGTGTATTAAAGTGGCTTTTGTATGTAACTATATAAATATTTTTTTATTTTCTTAATTTGGTTTTTGCCGCTCACCAACCAACCATTCACCCCACCGCAATTCATGCGGCTACCGTAGCTGCGAATGCACGCGCGTGCGTTGCTCTAACATTTGGCGACTCAAGTGGAAGATCTTAGATTTTTGCTAAGCGCCACTAATCCAATGTTTGCCATTTTGTATTTAAGTTGTTTTTGTAATAGCTTGCTTGCTTTTGCAGTTATTTAGTGGGGCGAGAAGTGGGTTTTGGTTGTATCGCTAGCGTTAGGGGATTTTCGTGCTGCCTGATTGCTGACTGGTAACTGCTGTTGTCGTTGCGAGAAGTTGTCTCTGCGAACCTATCCAACCGGTTGCGTCTCTATGCTTTTTAGCGTTGTTTTTTAAATATCGTATTTATGAGGGTGGATCAAATATGCATGACACCATTGATTGGTTTGGAATTCATGAAAAAGAGAGCAACTCCTCATTTATATTTTTAAATAAAATTATTTCGCATTCCTCAACATATTCGATAATTTTGAATACAATGCAATTGCACCGAAATGGCTCAACATGAATCGCTCGTCGATGAATCGCTCACCTCCTAATGAATCTGTCGGTGCTTCAAATTTGACAGTTACACGGAGGTAGGTTTTGAGCAACGCCTAATACCTTTTTAGTTGGATCGAATTAGGCTGAACTTGAATTGATGTGAAAATTTTATCTTATTTGTCAGGAAACCAAAAAATGGATCCAAACTAAAAACGGGGAACACTGGAACACCACAAGCGGCCTTAATCACTTCAAAAAGTTTTTGAACTTCAATGCCAACAGAGCAAAATCTGCTCTAACCCTAGATAAAAAGGTCCTCAGGTTACTCTTTGGAGCACTTACAGGTCACTTTGCCTGTAAGAAAACCCCTTTACCACAATAGGATTATTTAGTACAAGATTATGCAGGTTCTGCTGTTATGAAGAGGAGTCTATGAAACACTTAATCACCAACTGTGAGGCATTAAGACACAGGAGACACAGAGGAGGAAGATCTACAATTGCTCCCTCCTAAGGATCTGGTTCGATTCCTCGGTATACTAAATAATTATAATTTAGTAATTAGGGGCTCACAATAGATCAATCTGGTCGCAGTGCGTAAAGGCCTTAGCCAAACCCGTACAACTATTACCACTGCCATCTGGCGAGATATACATTTTATAAACTAGCATCTTATGGCCTCTCGACCCATATGATAGGAATATTAAAACTGTTATGCGAAGACGCTACAAATCATATTTGGCTACATGACGAACTTCGTATCAAACTTTTAATGTACGCCGATCACTTAGTGCTTTTTGCCGAGTCTCCGAATGAATTGCAAGATATGATCGACGCAATCCGCGATTATAGCACGCAGTGGGGCCCTGAAGTAATTTCTCCTTCTTCTTATAATTGGAAGTTTGGTGACGGCAATATCGAGATTGTTAACGAATATAAATATCTGGGCGTGCTGCTTAAATACAAACTCTCTTATGCGAAACACTTAAATCTGAAGCTTTCTGATTTTAAAACCGCTATCAATGCAACTTGGCTTAAATATATTATTAGCCCTCGAATCTGCATTTCAAATAAACTAAAAATCTATGATGCGTGCTCGAGGTCGATCATGTTTTAAGGGGCGCACGTTTGGAGTGTCGACGAATACGACTCAGTTGAGAGACTTCTACGTTTCTTTTTTAAACAAATTATTATTTCTTTGCCGCCAAATTCTCCGAAATGTATGATTTATATCGACATAGATTTGGTTCCGCAATATCTCCATACACTCCGAGCACATATGCATTTTATCTTCCGGTGTTTTGTTATGCTAAGCCACAGGCTTCCGCGCCTCCTTGCCGTGGAGGCTGGGTAAAAAAGTGAAAGGACATCCCGCTAATGTTAAATATGAAGCCTCTTACTGCCGAATGGGTTCGTGCGTGAGTACCATTCGGAATTTAGAGAGAACGTAGGTTCGAGTCTCGATAAAACACCAAAATAAAAAAAGTTTTTTTCTAATAGTGGTCGCCCCCCGGCAGGCAATGACAAAAGCTCCTCATTTCCATTTGTGGAACAGCATCAAGACGCACGCCACAAATAGGGGGAGGAGCTCGGCCAAACACCCAGAAAGGGCGTACGCGCCAATTATAAATATATATACTGCTTTTACTTCTGAGA
Organism: Anastrepha ludens; assembly: GCF_028408465.1. Lineage (NCBI taxonomy): Eukaryota > Metazoa > Arthropoda > Insecta > Diptera > Tephritidae > Anastrepha > Anastrepha ludens. The sequence goes on from NC_071502.1 coordinate 4,161,129, forward strand.
CTTTGTCTGCATTCATACCTTCGGTTTTAGAATCTTGAAAATAAAAAAACTTTCGACTTGTTTGGACTCTGCCGTTAAATCAGAATAACGCAAAAATAACCAGCGGCAAGAAATCCGTCCCCGCCGCAATTCTGTGCAATTTCACGCAATTTTCAAAGTGTTCCAATTTTGACAGCGGGTACCCGTCAACGCTTTACCCGCTGGCAGCTGCAATTTCGTTCAAGGGGTGCGTCAAATATTTTTCCATAATACCTAAGGAGGTCTTCGCTTTGATCGATAAACATTTTGATTTTAGTTCAACTAGAATTTACATATCTCCACTTCAATAATTTAAAATTTCGACAGCAAAAAAGTTGAAAAATCTTAAAGGTTTGAGGTTATGGTTAGTTATGGCGTGAGATAAATATATAAAATCGATAGGTTGCGACAACAAATTAATCGTAAAAAATACGAAATTTAGAGTATTCCCAACCCCATCAAGACACCTTCGCTGTACTGCGAGATACATTCCGGTTCATTTTTAAGTCACCCTCGTATTGTTTCGAGTCACCCTCGTATTTCGTTATTGTTATCGTTTGGTTGTATTGTTATTGCTGTTTAGCTGATGACACGTTTGCAAGCTAAGCACCCAACCAAGCAACCAACCAACCAACCTAACGTAGGCCGTCAACCAGTCACTCAGTTAATCGGTGAGCACATCTGCCCCTCCGTCAGCTCACCTGCCCGGCTGTATACCTGCTTATTTCTATATGTAAATATGTAAGCTTCGCAAATACTCGTCTGTTTGCTTGTTTGTCTGTGAATTTGTATTGAATTTTGCAGATATGTGCACCATCAAGTCTTTCTTTCTACGCCAAGTGGCCCACCTACCGATCAGAGTTGTTCAAGATGATGAAGACTACAAGTGGGCAACAACAATTGCGTACAACTTAGCATGTGCTCATTCGTATCTATGTAGATAATCCACGTTCGAGTAGTATTGGAGCATCACTTCGCGTCACACAATGATGCGGGTGTTCCGGGTTGGTGGGTTGGAGGGACGCTGTTGGTAGGTCGGAAACGTAGTCGAGTGATTGGTGGGTAAGTTCTTGTGCGTTGTTTTTGATTAAAAGTTGTGTTGGCCTTATGAAATTAAATACTCGTAGAAGAAGTATCAGATAATAAAATTTAAAAAAATATTTTATACATTTATTGTACGTCAATAAATGTTTATTCTAGTAGAAGATCAGTTTAAAAAAGAACAAAAACAAAACAAACAAAAAAGTTAGTAAAAAATGAGAGATCAGGTTGGCGATTGCTTTCGTTGCGTTACTTTCGTACGTTTGAAGAAAGCCTGCTTCTGATTACAGCAGCAACAGCAACATCAACAACCAACAATAATATAATAATAACAGTAAAAATTGACAGGTTTAGGCTCGCCTCTCTTTTAAGTTAATTTAATGCCAACTCCACAAGGAAAATGTCTATTTTTATAACGTAAAACATTCGGAGCGACCGCCGTAGCCGAATGGGTTGGTGTGTGACTACCATTCGGGAGTGTGTAGGCTCGAGTCTCCGTGCATGAAACTGTAAAATTATACAAAAAGTGTTTTCTAATAGCGGTCGCCCCTCGGCAGGCAGTACAAACCTCCGAGTGTATTTCTGTCATGAAAAAGGTGCTCATAAAAAACCTTTCGCCATTCGGAGTCCGCTTAAAAATGTAAAAATGTCCCTCCATTTGCGGAACAACATCACGACGCACGCCACAAACAGGAGGAGCTCGGCCAAACACCTAACAGAAGTGTATGGGCCAATTGTTTAAATATTTATTTTATTTAAAAGCATCCGGAGGCCAAAGGGCGAGCTCCGGAGGACTCAACCTTTCGTATCTCTTGGATTTTTTCCTATACAAATTGCGAATCGAACTCGAGAGCGTAGGATAACTAGGTGACAAGCTATTCGCAAGCCCGATCGGCTGACGGCGGTCATCAGTTACAAATCGGAGAACAATAAAAATCACGAGCATTGCAAATACAATAATAATTTTATACAAATAACATCTATAGAAACATATGCACATTTATAGTTAAATTATTGGCAACAACACCAACATGCAGACAGACAATAATAACAATAATAATAATAACAATTCGTTCACGTTTCGTTTGTGGGTAAATGTTGAGGAAGAAAATCTACAAATAACTGTGATGCTCAACTCGATATGGAGCCGCGCTGTCAGCCGCACGTAACTAATATAAAATAATTTATAGTTATTCAATTAAGTACTTAAAATTCCGTGAAGTGTTTACTACAAATTTCGTAAAAGCTTTAATCAGTAGAAACATCAAAATTAAATTAAGTTTTTCCCAACAGATTCTAAACACATTGCATGGCACTATTGGGTAAAATATAAGTGAGGGACAATTAAATCCATTTTAACATAATTTTTGCTACTGGAGTTTCTCTTTAGAAATCCCTCTTATTTTGTTCCTTCAACTTTTATTATGAACTCGCTAATGCCCAGTTTGCGTTGCTACGCCTAAATAAATAAAGTATAAAGAATCAATTAGAAAAATATTAAACAAAATTAGTTTTATGAATTTATCTCTATTAATTTATAATAATTAATTAATTAAATAAATAATTAATTAAAATCAAACTAAGTAATTAAATTAATAGAGATAAATTCGTAAAAATAATTACTAAATGGATTTAATTAAATTAAATTATTTAATTTATCTCTACCCAATAAGCAGTGTTGGCCTTCCTTCTTTTCTCCAGTTGGTTCAACAACATGAATCATCCGAATTTGTTTTTGAATATTTTTTGTACTAAATAAAAAAATAATTTTGAGTGCTGGAAATCTTTATTTTGATTTTAACGTGTTCCATTGCTTGTCTGCTTGTCTACTGTAGCTGTCTGCAAGGTCCGGTACTCGAAGTGTAACTAATTAAAAATTCCATAAATTTAGTTTGGAAAATTACTTTTATTCAATTCCAAGTAAAAAATGTGTGAAAATAATACAAAACTAAGAATCCATTTACTTTGGCTCGATATGACCACCTTTTGCCTTGACTATGGCCTTGAGACGGTCCAGAAACGAATCGCAAGCTGCCCGAATGTGACTTGCAGGTATTTTGGCCCGCTTGCGGACAATGGCTTTTTTCCGCGCCTCCAGACTGATGAATCTTTTAATTCGGACTTTGCTCTCCGAAATGGCCCAAAGAGAATGAACCATCGAATTCGCGTCTGATGAATTTGAGAGCTATTGTGTGGACGTTAGGAAGTTCGGAACGTTGCTTTTTTTGCCATTCTTCGTTCACTTGAGCTTTTTGAGACGGTACCGAGTCCTGTTGAAACGTCCATGGTCTGCCACCGAAATGTTTGTCTGCCCACGGCTCCAAAGCAACCTCCAGAATAATTTCTCGATAATATTTCGCATTTACCTTGACGCCAGGCTCGGTGAAAATGATGGGTGAGGCCCATCTGCAGTTACAGCAGCCCAAACCATTACCTGTGGCGGGTGCTGCCTAAGTCGATGACTCAAATTCTCGTATGAATGGTCGGTCAAATAAACCCTATCGTTTTGGGAGTTTACGAGTTGTCGCTTGGAGTGCGTAAGAGAAAGTTTCTGCGGAAAATTTTTGGACCTTTGCATCTGCATCTGGCGACAGCGAATATCGCAGGCGATGGAACGACGAGCTGTATGAGCTTCACGACGACGTAGACATAGCGCAGCGAAAAAAGATTCTGCAATGTTGGCTCATGGTTTGGTCATGTCGTCCGAAAGGATACAAATGCTCCGGCTCTGAAAGTATTCCATGCGGTACCAGCTGGTGGTAGCAGAGGAAGAGGAAGGTATCCTCTGCGTTGGAAAGATCACGTGGAGAAGCACTTGGCTTCACTTGGTGTGTCCGACTGTCGTCGGTTAGCACGAGAAAGAAACGACTAGCTTGGTTTGTTAAACTCTGTCAAAATCACGCAAGCGGTTAGCGCGCCAATTAAGAAGAAGAATTCGCTCCTCGGCTGGCAATGGTAAGCCTCCGAGTGTAGTTTTGCTATGAAAAAGCTCCTCTTAAATATGTCTGCCATTCGGAGTCGGCTTAAAATTGTAGGTCCCTCCATTTGTGGAACAACATCAAGACGCACACCACAAATAGGACGAAGAGCTGGGCCAAACACCCTAAGAGGATATAGACGCCAATTATATATATAATTTAGCAGGTGGCAATTCTCTTAAAAAAGTGGCCTCTGTTTCAATTCAGCTCATATGTATGTAAAAAATTGCATGCAAATCCATACAGCCGTTGTCGCGAGATTGAGTCGTGAACATCCAAACTCACAAACACACGAACCATACAAACTTTCACATTTATAATATTCGTAGGATTATTGTTGTTATTATTTAATTTGAGACTATTCAGGCAAAGGACACAAAATAAAATTAAGGTCTACGCGTGCTATTGAGAAACTTTTGCAGTCGTTTAATTTCCACTACCCAAAGATTCTTAAGGGAGTTTATAAATTTCGAAGGAAGATATTTCAATATCGGTTTTATGCAAGCTTGGCATATGAGAAACAAATTTTGAGGTAATCAATAAGGGGTCAATTGGAGGTTGTTGTTATTGTAGCAGTCTAGTTTACTGTTGTAGCAGTCTAGTTTACTGAACCCTACCAGTGCGATATAGTCACCGAAGCTCATCCTCTAACTCATCTAACGGTAGGCCCAGGGAACATGTTTTTTCGACAGGTTAGACCCTGAGGGAGAGAGGTATTAAGTCAGTAGGTTTGATGGGGCGTGCGAATAGATGATTAGTGTCGTGTGGCTTCGCTAGCTGGACATATATTGAATACGTCGGTCTTGCACGGTCTCAGCACTCCGGGATGAAATTCTTGTCTGCAGCTCCCAAGTTGTAATGCTAATATCAGCAGGAAAATGATTGTAGTCTGTGAATTTAATCAGTCTTCGAAAGGGAGCACTAGTACTGAACACTAGAACACTAGTGTGTTGAAGCAAATAACCCATTGGAGGTCGATCCTTTTTCGCTGAGATAGAAACGAAGCTTCTCTATTGGTAGGCAGAATATTTTACAGAATGTATTGTACCACGGCGAGATTGGAGGAGAACCCTAATGATTACAGTACTAGCATTTTGTAGACACTTCTACAGCTGACTAACTACCTAGAATTTAGCAATGTGCTTGTGAAGATATTTCTGGACTATTTTGATACATTCTTTAAGGGTTTCCAAGATAATATTGACGATAGATCTTGAACCTCAAAGGCTAAATAAATAAAAAGAATGTTCAATGTGTTTTGACGTATAATGATTTTATATGCAAAGCCTTAATGGGGGATTGGTTGCTATAGCTAATATAGAAGAGAAAGTTTAGAAGGACTACAATGACACTAAGATCAGGTTTTGTTACTTTTCCGACTACTGGAGGTTACTTCTCTTTTCCGACTACTGGAGGCTAGTTCGCTTTTCACAACTACGACAGCATGAAGGTTGAATAAGCCACTCAAACTGCAAATCTGAGAAAAATTTGACTTAAAATTGTATACTTTCGGAAGTAGAAGAGGAAGTTTTGAGTGCCTTGGATTTATTTATGCTTTCTTACCACTCATATAAACTGAAACGAGAACACAACGCTGTAGGGTACCAATCGTCATTTATATTTGGAAAGGTTGCAAGTAGAAAATTAAAGTGTTAGCAGGCGATTATACCTCTCAGGACAGAAGTCTACTATTACAGGGTCCGGCAGTCGAAATGTGACCAACTTCAGACCGCTCACGCAGCTGATGCCCGTGTATCAGATATCTGTTAGTTGGCTAAATGGCAGTCCAGAGTATTGTTTACAAGTGCGCGGAAGCATTTTGCCGAGAGTAAACGCGAAAAAAGGAAATCAGTAATGGATTTCAAACGTAATAGTGGGATTGCATTATATTTGGCTAAATCGCAACCAGCCATTGTTCGTGAGCTCGAGCACCTTAAAGTAAATAAAGTTTTTGTTTATCGCACCATGATACTAGTAGCATCGCGAAACGTCATGGAGGTGGTCATCAAAAGACTGCAACATCACGTGAAATGGTTTAAAAAGTGAAGAAGTGACTTGAGCAAAATTCTCGAAAGAACTGAAAATATCCGACCATAGCATTGAATGGTATTGATCTGGTCAACGTTTATTTTCAACAAGACGGCGCTGCGTGAAACACAAGCAACGAAACCATTGATCTTTTACGGGAAAAGTTTCCGGACCGTGTCATCTCTCGAAGAGGTGATCATAATTGGCCACCGAGATCTTGTAATTTAACACCTTGTGACTTTTCTCTTTGGGGCCACGTGAAAGAGAAGGTCTACTCCAACAGCCCAGGGTCGATTCAAGACCTCAAATATGGAATTCGTGAGGCTATCGAGGACATAGGGCAGCCACTTTTGAATTTAGTTATGGAAAGTTTCATGAAAAGGATATTGTCCTGTAAGTGTGGTCGTGGTGGTCATTTTCCTGCTGTTATTTTCCACTATTAACGGCATATCTTCCTCTTTATAATGAAATAAACATCCGATCATTTATATTAAAAAATAGCCTTTTTCTTTGAATATCAAAATAACACCTCTGATTGGAAAACCCTATATTAAAACATAACTTTGAAATAGTGAGATTAAATGAAATTAATTTGGTTTTAATGTAGGTACCATCTCGAATTATATCTCTAAAAACGGACATTTGTGTAAATGAAATTCTGAAGTTCGATAGATCCCCCTTTAGGTGGGAAATTCGCTTCTACTTTGGTGCGTCTATATTTCTGCACCACAGTGTACGATTATAATATCAGATGTATGGGTGTATGTCCTATGCCTATAATTTTCCGTTTATTAATCACCTTTTCTATGGAAATTCCACGCTTATCCGTTTGTAAAATTTTCCACTTTCAGTCTCAGCATCTGCTGCGCATTTTTCTAAGTAAATCTTGATTTGTAGAAATTCTCAAATCGCCAAGCTTTTAGCCATACTTAACTTCAGTTTCAGTTTCAGTTTTCACAATATTTAATTACTATATTTTGATTTTACGCGCAATTTTTCTTATCATGGACGTCTGGCTGTTTATACATACATACATACGTACACACACACAAACACATATGCGAATATGTAAATTAATGGCGTCTATGTTATGTGAGCGGTGTGGGCGGCGCACCAAACGATTTCACACAGAATCAGTACGAGTGGCAAATATTAAAACAAAAACAAAAACAAACATGAAATCATTAAATTCGCAAAACCGATTTAACGCATAATCAAATTCCGTAGCGCTGCAGTCGAACACAAATTTTCGATATGCCTTTGCGTAGATATTGCCAAATATACGACGATACACAAGCGCAAATACAGCCTTTTACTGTAAACTTAGTATTTTATATGTATGTAAATGTATGAAGGCATGAGAAAAGCACTCGCTTGCAACAACAAAACACAGCACAGCACTATGTACAATAAAAACATTAATATAAATGACCGACAGCAGCTCAATTGCAAGGGGCGGGTGGTATGCGGCGTTTGGCGACGGATATGATGGAGCGCTGATGGAGAAAGAAATCAGTAAAAATGAAAAACAAATTCGAGTTTCGCGACGACTATTGTTCGCTTCAAACGCTCCGCTCTTACTACGCTTGAAACTGAGTTGTATGTAGCCGTTGAGCGGTACGAGACTACTTTGGGCAGCGACACTTCACGCGAAGTATATCCACGACACGAGTGCTAGTATATCCAAATCGGTCAGCGTGTTGTCAGCAACTGTCCAAATGACGATCAGCGACAAGTTCAGTTGGTGGCATACTATGGATGTGAAGCTGTTGTCTGGTTTGTTTAGCGGCTTGGAGCTGGCCGAATAGTCGAAGTTGACAAGTGGACAAGTATCGAGACTGCGATCAGGCGGCAAGTGTAACTGTGTGCGCTGTATGCTGACGGAGCGGTGTAAAGATAAACAAGTACAACAAGTAGATATTCATATCTTCGTATTACCACATACATACGTACATATGTACATACATACTCATAGAATGCTTTGTCCATACGTAGGTACTCAGGCGCTCTTTTGGCGGAGCTTGGAGTCACTTTCAAACATCGGCTTCAATTCACGCTCCGTTGAGCGCCGCGGACAGTGAGCGTTCTATAGCTGTAGTGCTCCCCGCGCAACTCACTGAGCAACGTGCATGCGTAGATATCGACGACGTCAACAGCTGCGTCATCACAGATGTGCGAGTGTATTCAGCCTGAAGAGCTGGCTTTCAGCCAATGATCTTTACCAATCATATCCACATACTAAATAGCAGTAGCTCGTGAGGATCCACCGAACGGTAATTTGTTTGTGTTGAATTGGCGTTGATGAGCATGAACGGCTTGGTTTGCACATGGCTGGCTGCATACTCGTGCGGCAACTGCTGGCTGGTCGGCAGCAGATTTAAGCTGGCCCTGCTATGCGCACATATCCACCCCCATTATGGTGATGTTAAAATTAATCCGATAAACAATTTAACTGATTATCGCTTCATTGAAGTTGTTGCGCGCGGAGTGTCGCATACTGTCACCAAACATAATAATTTGCATGTCTGTAATTTGTGTGCACTTGGAGTGACTTGGTCTCCGAATGAAGTTGCAGCTGAGAACGTTAAACTTGTGTTCGTTTGGAAGAAAATTTGTGGTAATTGGATTTAACAGCCGAGGTTCGGTTAAAGCTGTAAGCGCCAGTTGGATGTTGCTCAATCCCACATTCGAGGGGTGAAATTCATAACTCAGTTGTTGTCAATTTACTCAAATTGTTTGAGAAAGTTGCGGGGTAGGCCCATTAATGTATTTTGTTCATTATCTACTAGAATAATATTTACTGCTGATCATAAATTCAGCCGCTTCTTCAATGCCTAGTTGCGTTGTTGTTGTTGTTGTTGTAGAATAAAAATTCCCCATACATACACGCGGGATAGCTGCTGAAGTGACAGTTCTTGCCCGGGTATAAATCCGGGTCATTCCGGTAACGTAAAACCGACTGCGTGGGAACGCCTAGTTTTGTACAGCTGATTATATGTATATTACAATGAGAAGAATCAGGAATAAAGTCAAACATCGCACCCGAAGTTAAAAAATATAATAATTGGCGTGTACACTTCTGCTAGATGTTTGCCTGAGCTTCTCCTCCTATTTCTGACGTACGTTGTTCCACAAATTTAGGGACTTGGCACGGCAAAGGTTTTTGTTGAGAAGCTTTTCCATGACAGAAATACTCTCGGAGATTTGTCATTGCCTGCCGGGCGGCGACCGCTATTACAAAAAACTTGTTCAATATTTTGCTGTTTCATGCGCAGAGATTCGAAACTACGCACTCCCAAATGGTAGTTACGCACCAACTCATTCGACTACGGCGGCCGCGAAGACAAATTTCGTTTATGAATGGACTCAATCTAAGGCTTGCTGAGGCTTAAGTCCAATAGATCTCCAATGGATCCCATCTTACGTAGGCCCGTTTTGCACGTGCTTTATGATGTCCACTGCCTACGCTATACAATTCAATCTCTACTACCCGACTTATTCCCTTGTGTGGCGAACTATGAACAGGTTTTGCTTTCTCAGTGATGGTGACATTCATTGGACACGATTCCATTAGCAAAGGTAAATTTGAAGTGAGCACTTCGACGTGAATTACAGCAGCTATCTTGACAAGTACGCTTGCGGTACACTAGACAGTGCTAGTTTACTGGGGCGGCAGCCCTTGGTTGGGAAAAACCCGAGTCATTCCGGTAACGTAGACTGGCTGCCATGATAATGTACTCCCGTACTCGCGTACTCCCTCTGAAGGAGCATAGTAAAATGCTCAGCAAGTAGTTCCTGCTTGGTTGAGACCTGCGGTAACCTGCTTGAGCCTGAGCCACATCCCAGGCATGTCAAGAAGCACCTCCTTAACTACGCGAACGAGATCCAGGACAAAACAGTCAGTGAACAGACAGACAATTAATGGCATTCATGGGGAGACTCTTACCACCTTCTTGAGCTCCCGACCCCCGAATGCCGTCATCGGAGTTCAACCACCACCCATTACAGACGAAGAGCTCTAACTTTCCCCGAGAGTCCCGCGTAACCTTAGCAGAATTACGTTCTGGATACTGTAGCAGGTTAAACTCCTACTTATCCAGAATCGACCCCGACATACTAAACATATGTCCGGCATGTGAATCACCTTTTCCCATGCCCCATCAAACCCAATCATCTAACACCCCTCTCCCTCTGGACCCAGCCTGTCGAAACACCAAGTTTCCTGGGCATACCGCTAGATGAGCTAGACGAAGACGATCGGTGATTACACTACACTGACAGGGTAAAGTTACTGCTACAATAACAGCAACTCTCTGTCTTTGGAATTTGATTACCTCCGGTTCAAGCATCGTCTGTACGTTGGTTTCAACGCCTTGCGTAAGGGTCGGCTTTGATATATGTGGATTTTTGACCAACGAATTGTTTCAAATTAGCACTTTTTACTTGTACAACAATTACTTGCTGAATTCAAGTGGATTTTTTAGTTATTAACTATTCAGATCTATAGCAAATTCTACTAAAGTGAAATTGGTTATATCGTCAAAAGCTGTTGGTGCGCTGTTAGAGGCCTGACAGATGTTCCCAAGATAGCTGGTCTACGTTAACGGAACGAACCGGGTTTATCTATCATACATTTGTATGTGGAGCACACTCAGCCTCATAGCCCATTGTGATGCTGAATGGGGAACTTGTCCTTATCTCTCCTAAAACCAGTGTGTGCTTTTTTTTAGATCCCTTATTTCCGTAGAACTGAGATATTCCAATTCATTAAAAAATTGTCAACCTAAAATGATAAACCTACGTCTGGATAGAGCAGATCAATGGCAGAGAAGGTGCGAGATCGTCTGTTCCTCATCTAGACAGCTTCTGCAAAAGTCATGTGCGCCATACTAACGGAAATCAGTGTGCTAAGACTGTGCTTATTTTGGCTCAGCAGAGATTCTGTGCGTTTAGCATTGAGAGTCGGCCACAATTGTCGGGCGATTCTGCAAGTGGTTTCACTACGCTATCTTTCATTCGCTACTCTTACGATTTCCTCAAAGATAAGTAGCTTACATGTTTGTGAGGGTATGCCTATGTCATTGTCTGTGTACTCATCGGTCAATTTGGTGCCGAGTCTCGCTAGTTCATCGACTCTGCATTTATCGTCAATATCACAATAGCTCGATGTCACAGAACCCATGTTACCTTTATGTTAAAGGACTCAGCCATCTCGTTAAGCGATTTTAAGTTTAGTTGTAGATGTAAAACCGCTGGAGCCACACTAAGGCACCTTAAAAAAGTTAAGTTTGCGTAACCGGCGATACGTATGGATGTCAATGCTTTAAAAATTTACAGTTTTTGCAAAAGTTTTTGTTTGTATGTCTTGAATGGGATTCACATCGGACCATAACTACGATTTTTTGAAATATCTCGACGCCAGTGCCAATTACCGGGCAATATTCGACAGTCGGTTCAACGTTACCGGAACGACTCGCATTTGTATCCGATCAATAACTGGAGTGACAGAAGCATTTCTCGCATGTTTATGCTTAAAGAAAAAACAACAACAACTGGTCGATATTTTCCGTATAAAAATATGCTCCGAAAGTCATATCTACCTGTTAGTGAAAGTCCCTCAAAAATGGGGTAGCCGTTTCGGAGATTGAGCCAAAAAAAAAAAAAAAAACACAAAAAGTATTGAAAAAACGTTTGTTAAGATCATATGCGGCTAAAGCTCAAATGTGGATGAGCTCAAAAAGGCTTTTATTTCAAAATGATCGATGGACCCTCTATTTTGATTTAAGGGGTTGTACGCAGTTATGAAGCAAATAAAAGACGGGTTGTCAAGGATTTATCCTGAAGAAACTTCAGAATATTTTAATTTGAAAATTTTTGGCGGTTATAAAAGCATCCTTCAAGAACGTAACAAAATTTTTTATTTATGAAAATGTTGATTATAGAGCGCGCTGCAGGCGATTTCTGGAACCTCCTTTAAAAAAAGACGATTTACGGTGTACATCGTAACTCAGGATTGGATTATCTGAAATCAAAAAACCAAACAAATTTTGTTATATTAATATATTAGATTACCTAGTAATTAATCGTTCGGCTAATCAAAATAGTGAATTTTCACAAAATGGCAGCTTTTAAAAGAAATGATTTCGATTTTTACGTTAAAATTTGGCCGTAAATTGATTATAAAATGGAAAATAAGTATCAGATTTACAAAAGGAACGATTAATTACTAGAAAATGTATCTTTAAAGATTGAGTTAAAACGGTTGACCGATCAAACAAGCCGTTTTCGAGATATCGTGTACACCGATTTGAAAAATGCCGTTTTGAAAAAAACACGTTTAAAGTTTCAATACCTACCTTAAAACGTGCCGAGGCATCTCTACATATTTAGGTATAACTCCGAAAGTATTGCTTAGATCTATATTACTTCAAATTTCGTGCGTATACTTTTGAATATATGTACATTACAAAAATGCAATAAAAAAAAATCGATTTTTTTGAAAGTCATAACTGCGTATAACCCCTTAACTGCTGCCTTCGAACATGTGTGGTGAATGTTTATGCTGCTACAAGAATACAACAATAACAACCATCTTATCCAACACCATTCCGTCTTTGCCCCGATACTTGTTCTGTACTTACCGTTATTTATTATGTTGTTATATTAAATTAAAATATTTTTCTCTTCTTTCTCCTATATAAATATACTCGTATATATGTAATGATGCTGCACTGCAGAAAAATATTTATAATATATTTTTTTAATAGATTTATAAACTAAATCAAGAACACTTCAATACAATAAATCTATCGACCCGCTACAATAACGACGAAATTCATTTAATTTACAAATTGAAACACTTGCTGATTTCTTCTGCTGCTACTTTGGTTGCTTCGTTCTCTTTGATAACATTGATAATGCCTTTAACAACTGAAAGAAACACAAACGAAATTATTAGTTAAAAATATATAAATTTCAGGTGCTAAGCAATAATCCTTTTTTAAACTTATTGCGCACAAAAATTAATTGCTTGGCAAAATATTAGTTTAGGGAAAAAGAAATCCGTGAAATTTTTGTGCAAATGGTTTAAAACTGTGGGTCGATCTTTAGTTCCTGGACGATGCTGCGACTACTACCATAAAATGCCGGTCAATTTCGATTATTTCTGTGATTTTATCAACATTTTTCTTAACATAAGAAATGCCTGAACGGAATCGACGAGACCAAAATTGCACGTAGTAGCCATTTAAGTATCGTCACCATATACACCATTCACAATTTCAACGGACTGGCATGCATTTTCGCCTTTATAAAGGAAAACTGTAAAATGTACCGAATTTTCTCTTTGTTGACTTCCATTGTTAACACCCTGTAGCTCACAACTGAAGGAAACAAACAAAGAACAGTTAAATAATCTTTTTGGTGTGAAATGTCATCTTGACAACGAGTATAAACTTTAAACGATACTTTTGGAGATATCGATCACTGCAGCCATCTACCGCGAAGATAATGGATTTATTTTTCCCTATCCTTTACTCTTACATATAAATAAATAAATATTTTCCCCTAAACTAATATAATAATAAGAAACAAAAAAAAGGACGTTTACTAACTTTCCCTTTCCTCTTGTGACAAAAGTAGCGACAATATGGCCACTTGACTATTTTTACAGACTTGTTGGAGAGTGGCAGCAGTAGTTTCATCTTTGTTTGGTAAGTAGAAGTCGTGTAGAGTATTAAGTACGCCCATAAACGTTTCAGAATCCATACCTGCCCCAAGGACTCTGCTCAGTTTTGATATGTCAATGCTCTGAAAACAAACAGAAATATCGTTGAAAACATCAAAGTCTGCAAAAGTAGTCTCCGAAGTTCTACTTTCGGCAGGCATTACTTTTAATTGGACTCAATTGATACCTTTAAGTACTGGTACTTTTGCGCAGGCGCCAATTCTTTCCAGTTAGAATAAAATTGCGCTGGGTGTGTTGGTGCAGGCGGCAAGGGACGCTAGAAAGAGAAATACAAAGGTTTTATTTATTAATAATTCAAAATAAAAGTACAAACTGTGTTAATTAGAAATTATAAAAGTAGATAGCAAAATTGGTTTCAACCCCTACAATTTTGTGTCGCAGGCTGTTGCAAGCCAGCGTTGCACCAAGATAATTTAGAGACATTTAATACAAACACAAATTTTGATTTCGAGACGGTTTATTAAGTGTTTAAGCCGCTTTCAAAACAAAATAAGTCACCTGTAAACAAATCACAAATCCCTGTCTTAGCTTTTAATGAAATTTATGCACAATAAAAAGTACTACTATACAAATAATATTTGAGCGTACAGAACATTTTGTTACTCATTCACATTTAACTAAGCAAGACGATTTCTACTTTACTGAGTTTCTATGAGTTAAAACGTGCTTTCATTTGTTTTTGTTAAATCATAAAGACTTTTTTGTTTGGCACAATAATACGATTTTTTTTAGTTTTTGATAAGCTACCCAGAACACCAATCAGATCGCTCACATAAAATATTACACACATTTGCTAATAATTTATATTAATTATCGGGTTAATTTTTGACGCAGCTCAATTGCGTTTAAACAAATTTGCACTATTTTGTTTAATGGCGTCTAAAAATCTTATGAATAAAGCAATTACCGCCGTGAAGAAGGAAAAAAGTGCGCTTACATTTCTATTCAGCAAGAGCACATCCGTTTTTTGGTTATCTTTGGACAATTTATTTTCACTAGCGTGATTTGAAATTGAAGGTAATACGTCTACTAGTTCAGATTCTTGGTCTCCCTTTCTTATGGCAATGCCCAAGCTTCTACTTTCCGCACTATTATTGGGCTTCGCGCCTTCAGCTAAAGGACCACAATTACTATTCAATGATTTATCTACGTGGTCACCCGAGATTTTCATATTTCCAACATTTTTCTTTGGGTTCACAAGATCTGCTGCGGGTACACTTCGTAGCTGTTTGTTTGCGCGTTTGTAAGGCGGTTTATCGCATGACGAAATATCAACCGGGTTGTCTTCCTTGCTTGCGGCTATGTCAGAGTTTTTATTGGACTTTGCGACCTCAACAAAAGGACCACAATTGCTATTAAATAATTTATCTATGTCATCATCCGAGATTTTCAAGTTTTCGCAATTTCTTTTTGGACCAATAAGATCGACTATGGGTACCCGACGCAGCTGTTTACTTGAACGTTTGTAAGGCGGTTTATCATATGGTAAAATATCGATCATGTTGTCACGGGACACGCTGAAGCTGGGGCCTACTGAAGTTTTAACTGAAAGTAAAAGAAAATGTTTTTAATGCTTTAATCTTCATAAATATGATTAGATTAATTCGAAACGTTGTTTTTAAAACATAATCCAACAGAGCTTACGCCCGTCACCCACCATTTTTACGCAGTCTTTCATTGATGCGCTCTAAACTTTTATTTGCTTCACTGTTTTTGGGTTCGATCATTAGCACAGTGGTACAATCTTTAAGCGCATCCAAATTGTTGCCCAGACACTCATTGGCCTGCATGCGTCGATAGTATGCTTTAACCGTTAAACTGTCGATTTCGATGGCTCGTTCGCAATCCTCAATGCATTCATTATATCTATAAGAGAGTAATTAGTTTTAATTGATTTATGGTAAACTTACATTGTGACCAACCTCTCCAACTTTAGGTAACATAACGCCCGGTTACTATAGAATACTGGATCCTCTGGGAATATATCAATTGCAGTAGTATACTCATAAATTGCCTCCTCATATTCGCCTAGCTTAACGTACTTATTGCCCTTGTCTTTCACTTCATTGGCTTGCTTTCGCTTTTCCTCGTTGGGATCCAGGGGTTTCTCAGTTTTTTCCGTAGGAGTTGTTGCTGGAATAATTAAAACGTAGTTAATTTTTTTATAAGCATATCATACATGTAAAGTTACCACCGCTAGAGGTTGCTGCCGAACTTTCGCCATCCTTAGCAACTGAGGCTGAATTGAACAGCTGCTGTTGTTGTACTTTATTTGTGTCTGTTTGTTTTTGTTCTAAAATGTGACTTCTTATGGGCACATTTCGTTGCTGTTGAATGAATAGTTTTAGGAATAATTTAAACGAATAACAATTTCATGTTACCCCTTCTTTTTCTGTAGGATCAGGATGTCGCGTGAGTTCTCTTTCTTTGGCCTTAATTTCCTGCTCCCAATTATAGAGATCGTTGAGCGTGTTCCTCATTTCCTCCGCATTGTGCCGCACTTGTAACTGTGCTTCATGTGATTTCTTAATTGCATCCATTGTATTTTATTTAAAGAGTATATTTGTTTACTGTTAAATAAGAAATATTCTAGAAAGTAGTTGAAATTGTTTGTTAGTTCAATAACACCAAACTTTCATGTCACGACGATGCTGCTTCATACTAAAAGCCCTGACAGCAATTCACAGTAGAGTGGATATTACACAAGGCGAATTGAGTATCTACGGTGGCGCCATTAAGAAACAGTTAGTTAATTTTTCGCGATTTTGACAAGTCTGACGTCAGCTCGGTTCGCAATACAAAACAAACAGAAGGAGGAGAAAATGTATGTTTGTAAAAATTCAGTGAATGGCTTGGTAATATTGTAATTTGTGAGATTTAAACTATTCAAACTAATGGAAACGAAGTGACGTGCGTTAAATTGGGAAAGCACAAATTAATATAAAACCTCCAAATGCAGTTTTTTGCGTTTTTATGCGGAAGACGCCGTGCACAGCAAATTGATCATATCTACGGCGAAAAAGTCAGCTGGGTGGTTGCCATCACCTTAATAAATCCATCTTAACGTCGTGGTTAGAAAGTATGTGTGTGCGTGTAATTTCTTGTGCTCGGTTGCGTTCATTGCTTTCGCCTATTCTTCTTCCAGAGAACGTTATGCAGAGAACGTAAATTGATATGAATTTGATACGAATTTACGTTCTCTGCGTTATGTACACTAACGTTTACTTCTTTCTTTACAAGCTTGTAATTTCCCTTCCTTTTGCTTATTTATTCACGGGCTCTTACGACAAGGCGAATTCGAAAGGCGCAATCTGTTTCTCTATCAGTCTTGGATATTAGACAATGCGGCGTGTAGAAATTGAAAGTGGCGCTTTGTTTTTCGTGATTTTGATAACCAATGACATCATCTCTACAGGTAAACAAACAAAAGGAAGATAAGGTGAGAAATCTTTAGTATAACGTAACACGCTTTGCAAAACAGGATGTAAAGGAGGGATAGAGGGGTGTAACCGCATCTTCAAACTGTAAACTGCACTCTCCGGGTACTTATAGTTTTTAAGTAGTTTATTATTAAAGTTGTGTAATTTTGTGAAAAGTTGGTGTTGCCAGACACCGCAAATAAAAACGAAGTTTGCATGCAGAGACATTCACTGGAAGGTTGTTTGTAAATCTGCAGTAGTTACTACTTTAGCTTAGAACTGAGAGACTTTTTTGAAAGTGTAAGCATATAAAATTAAGCGTCGACTAGACTGGTTTTTGTAAATTTGTAGAATTTTTGTATAGAAGTTTTTTTCGCGATTGAATCGCGCTTCAAAAAAATAAACCTCATCAGTTCAACCCCGGCTACGACATTCACAGTATTTTTGCGTATATCTCATTTTCACGATAATACAATTAAAACAAAAATTAAAGCATCATATGCATGTGTGTGTGGTAAGTAGGCACCATAACCCTCATCCATATCATCAACACTGAACTGAAATGCTTCATTTTTGTTCTAATTTTTATTTTCATTTGCATGCATCCGGCAACACTATACTGGTGTTAATTCCAATGAATTGTTATTCTCGTTTGAAATTGTAAAGTGATGATTTGGTAAATGCATTTGCATTTAATTTTCATCGGGATATTTCGAATAGAAGTAAAAAAATAAGTAAAAACACGCGTGTGAGTGTATGTTTTGTGAGTTTAAGTGAGGTTTAGAAAAAAATATATTATAATGTGCCAAACAATAGCGACGTTTTCGAAGACACTTTGAAGGCAAGTACTTGCAAAACTATTAGTTGCGGAGTATTGGTAGTTATAAAGGTGGTTCTTCACTAAATTTCAATAAATATATCATTATACTTTGTCTACAATTGCCCATCCCGCATTATACTAAACGAATTAATCCTACAAACAAATTAGCTGTTCATTAAATCTGTTATTCCGATATCTGTCAGCATACAATTTAGGTCAGATTAATTGCTTTGATACTCTAGGGTTAGCGCCGCTGTATGCTTATGATGTTACATAAAATTATATAAACTGCTACACTGCTACCTTAGAATAAACGCATTTTTCGTCCTTTAAAATTCAAGTTCGCTATACAAATGAAGTTATTTTTACAAAAGTTTTCGAACCTTCTCATTCCATTGGAAGTCAATAAAACAGTTTATTTCCGATGAAGCTTTTTACTATTGTGAATACTGAATTCGCAATGTCTTAATAGTTCCGTTAGATGGAGCAATGTCAAAGCTGCGTAAATATTGTTTGATACAAATTTTGACCGGAAATAGTTATTCGGTAGCGATTTAAAGAACATTTCTGATTTTTCTGATTAAAATGTGATTGTGTGTGGTTACTTTAAAGAAAGGGTATTAATGAAATGAGTAGGCAGAAAAGTTACGGTTTATCATTTGTAGTACAATTGAGTGTTGACGTATTCTTTTGTTAGAGATTTTAGAGCACCGACTGTAGACACCACACTGAGTTTTGCACCACATTAAGAATAAAAACAACACATACATATGTATCTCTAACCTCAATATTTAAGCAACATTTTTTTTATTACTTTCTTATTTTTGAAAAAAAGTGAATGTAAAAGATTTGTTATACAAAATTATTACATTAAAAACAAACGAAAAAATTTTGCCATCGTGAGATAATGGTGAGATATACGTACGTACGTACATACAGTGGTTACAGAATTTATTCGTACACTCACAGTTTATCAACAGATACGCCTGATACTTAGCACGATTTATATAAAAGAATAAAATTTGGATATTTTCGTATAAAATAACATATTTATTCAATATTTAATGAACAAAAACTTTCAAATTCATTTCTGGAATTAGAGTATTTAAGGCAATAACGAAATAAGGCACACAATTTCATACAAAAATATTATTCGTACATAGCCATATAAAGAATATTTTATTTAAAAAAATAATAGAAAACACGAGTATTCAGTACTTTTTTCGGTCGCCTTTAGCTTTATTAACTGCTTCCAAATGTCGATGCAAACTTTTCACCAATACCTTAGTTTCATTAGCTGCAATTTTCTCCCACTCAACACTTAAAGCTGTCTTTAATGATGCCTTTGATGTTATTTTGTGCTTTCTGATTCTCCTTTCTAAGAGCTTCCAGACATGCTCAATTGGGTTCAGATCCAGTGATTCAGGTGAAGTTTTAAGCTGCTTACAGTGGTAAATAAGGCATTCTTGCACGACATAGGATGAGTGTTTTGGGTCATTGCCTTGTTGAAACAAGAACCCTTAGCATCCAGTCTAAGTTTGACGGCACTATCATGCAAATTATTCTTCAAAATGTTTAAAAGCACGTGTTTGTCATTTAATCATCAACAAAAATCTTTTTTTTATACTCCAGATGCACCCCCAAACCATTGCATTTCCTCCTCCATGCTTAACGATAGGAATACAATTTTTTTCATAATGTTCTTTATTTTCTTTTCGTCAAACTTTTGGAGGCCCATCTGATCCGGGAACATAAAATTTCGATTCATCACTGAATATGACGTTTCCCCAAAAAGAATCTGGCTCATTTATATAGCATTTGGCGAACTCCAATCTCTTCTTTTTGAAATGTAGTGCTTGCGACGTGGCATTGTGTTATGATAACAGGCGTTTTGCAGACAATTACCGACTGTTTATGGACTTACTTTTTTATGCAAAGACTCTTAAATATTTCCGCATAGTATCGTGGAGGGTATTTTTGGATTTTGCGCGACTGATGCTAATTTGTTCCGTTCCTCACGTGGAGTTAATATTTTTCGCTTTCCGACTAGGTGGTGATTAGCTTCCAATTTACCAGTATTAACGAAATTAGTAGTAATAGTTTGTGCCGAATAATACGATTTGCCAAGTTCTTTGCCGATTTCGCGCAGAGACTTGTTTTACATGTACAATTTTACGCGTTTCCAATGCTAAATCCGCACTTTGTCACATTTTGCCACTTTCAATCGAGATATTACGCGCAATTCAAACTGAATCGGCGATAAAAACTAAGAAAAACCAATCTTATTTCGTTTTAGGCAATACTGGTAAAAACACAAACGATTTTTACTGTTACTTTTGCAACAATAGTATCATGAGAGGAGAGTGTACGAATAAATATTTTGCAGCATTTTGCTATGTCTGCTTGCTTTCCTTGGAACCCTTCAGTGTAAGTTGAAGCAACTGGAGTTTTGTTTGCGGCAATTCATTAGGAATGTAACACTCTTACAGTGACCCAAAAGCAATATATTGTCACAGCAAATATTTTTCGCAAAGCTAAAGTTTGTTACGTACCACGCAGGGTGTACGAATAAATTGTGTGACCACTTTACATAAAAACGTACCATTTCACTTCCAACCAAAGTCGAAGATGGTGCGAAAACTCCATTTAGCACTTACTTGCCCAGCCACTTACTTAACTGCATCACTCTCGTCAATTCTTACATTGTCCATATATGTATGCGTATACAAGAAAGTGTGAATGCATTATTATGATATATTCTTGTACACAAATATTAGGCCCTCTGAGTCACTCATCCATTGTGCACCCAATCCATGCCACCGCTGCATACGGAATTGCGGTGCGGCCCTGATTAGGAAATTAATTGCACCTACTGCAACAGCTGAAAAGTGAAGTGGATTACTTACAAGTAAATGCATTCATACAGTTGTTGACAGCTAATCAGAAACTGTGAGAAAAAAGGGTAGAAGTATACGCTTTTCCCCCTTTATTTGAAATATCAATTTCTAAACTTTTTTCCATCGTTTTAGTAGTAACACTGGGTTTTTAGTAGTAACATTTTTTCAATACTCCTAGAATAAGCATAATAAGGATTGGATTATTCATATTATGCGGAACTCAAGAAGTAAAGAGTGCTCAATTTAGAGGTATCGGATATTAAATTGAAATAAAACAATGAAACTTCAAATTGATCTTTATTTTTTTTTGTTGAACCATTCCTTTATTTTTTAAAGATAATCCCTTTCAAATGTTGTCCGCAATCGCGCCGTGATTCGGCCTTCCGTAAACACCAACTTCGAATGACTCGTGGAGGACTTCGGTCGGTATCTCATGAATAACTTTATTAATGTTTGCTTCAAATGCCTCAATCGAAGCTGGTTTATCCACAAAAGATTTAAACTTTACATACCTCCATAAATAAAAGTCCAAAGCTGTGAAATCACACGATCTTGGTGGCCAATCCACTGGTCCAAGGCGAGAGCAAATGCTCACCGAAACGACGACGCAGTAAATCCTTTAGTAAGTAGCGCCGTCTTGTTGGAAGCAAAAGCTGTGGAGATCACGGGCTTCAATTTAAGGCATCAAAAAGTCGTTTGTCATGGTGCGGTAGCGTTCGCCATTCACTGCTACATTGGCACCAGCCTCGTTTTTGAAGAAATATGGGCTGATGATTCCTCCTGCCCATAGGCTGCACTAAACGGTTGTTTTCAATCGATGTAACGGCTTCGGGTTTTAAGTTAAAAATGAAATTTGAAAGGTCGAGTCAAGGAGCACCAGGAGATTTGGTGGCTCCTAAAACACTCAGGCTTAAAAGCCCATTGTATTTAAAGCTCTGGAAAGAGGGTAGATAGTCAAGGAGGGAAGGAGTATCAGAGAAAGATATACGAAAGAATAGAGACAGAGATAGAGATAGTTAGTTCCAGATTCGGGTTGCTCTTCAGCCTGAATGCGGAAATTTTACTTATTGACGTTTTCATTAAGCCAAAATGGCCTTGTAGACGTTGTTGAGGCGTAAGTCTTTCAATGATGATATGTCAATTAATCAATTGGAAAAAAATTATGTATTTAGTTTGCCGGTAGCCTCGCATGATCTGTCAAAACACCCCTATTGGAAAAAGCACCTCCAATCTGATTACCCTTTTCATACTGTCTTTCACTTCATTGGTTTCCTTTCGCTTTTCCTCCTTTGGATCTATGGGTTTCTCAGTTTCCTCCGTAGGAGTTGTTTCTGGAATAATTCGGATCTCAAAATGAATATACTTTTAATGCAACTTTAGCCAAATATTTTATTTGTGAAATATCCTGGGACAAACTAGGGGCCACAACTAACTTAAAACACAATTTTCAAAGCTTCTAAGTAAAAATTTGGTGAACGAAAGTTATACCATGTACATACATACATACATATGTATTTAGGTATTTCACTTGGTATCGTTTCTAATAAGCTGACCGCATACGTACCATATGTTGCACTCCCCTTTGCCATCTGGATACTTTGCTTCTTATAGTCGTACACGAAACGGCGAAATTGCAGTGATTAACGAAGTTCACATTTTTCACACAAAATAACTTCATAACATTGTGAAAATTCTAAATTGTTCCGTAATGTGAATTTTATGCACCGCTGGTGTTGAACATCTTCGGTTCCTGAGTGTGGCTGCTGATAGCTTAGCTCACTCTGTTGCTACTTTGTTCGGTATAAAGAAATATGTAAATGCATAAAAATGTATGTCTCTATTTTAGTTGTTCATTGAGAATAGAAGCATGTTTTCAATTCACTTTAGATTAAGTGAAAATGCAAGAAAAATGTGTCCTTGTGGTAGTTATAAAAACCCTTCCGTGCGCATCATCACTGCAAGAAAATGTAGCTGGTACTGCGCATGATTAAAACAAAAAAAAAAAAATAAAATAAATAAAATAAAAAATAAAATAAATAAAAATAAACAAAATATATTTTATAAATGATCAAAAAGTAAGTTATTCAATATTTCAGGAAAAACCTACTAATTTCACTTTTGGAACTATGTAGAAAAGCTAAGGAAATAGGAAAATAGGGCGCAATTTTAGGCAAGAATATCATTTGTGCATAAGCAAATAAACAATATTTCAGTTTTGTAATAATAATATTAGAAAATCGTTCATTCAGTACTTTTTATTGGGTCGCATTGGGCTTTAATAACTGCTGCCTAACGTCGACGCCTACTTTTTACTAACACTTTGGTGTGATTAGCCGAAATTTCTTAGAGCTGTATTTAATGTTGCCATTGATCAAAGCGTATTCATTAAAGGTGGTGGCACTTGACCAACAACAATGTTTTGTATATTTGATTGTCAAAGCAAAGTATTGACAAAGTAGAAAACGAAGAATGAATTCGCCTTGTTTTATTCTGGGCTGACAGCCAAATGGACACGGCGAAAGAAAAAAATAAGTCAGCTGATTTACCGATGCCACCTTTAATAGATTCACCTTGCCATTGATGCCATTTTATGTTTTCTGATTTTCCTTTCCTTAGCTCCCAGTTGTGCTCAGTCGGGTTCAGATCTCGAGACTGAGATGGAGTATTAAGCTGCTTACAGTGGTAAATAAACCATTCTTATTCTTAGTCTAATTGAAAGAAGAATCATTTAGAATTCAGTCTCAGTTTCGCGGCAGTCTCATGCAAATTATTTTTCAAAATGTCGAAATACAGATATTTTTCCATATTTCCAGTTCCATATACAGCTATGCACCCCAAAACTATTACAATTTCTCTACCGTGTTTAATGATAGAAGCAAGACCACTGAAGATGAATCTGGTTCTCTTATACCTATAGTGTTTAGCGAGTTCAAAGCTCTTATTTTTATCTTCGTTAAGGGTCCCGCTGGCTTAGAGCTCGAAAATTTAGGGTATTTTCAGGTTTTTTTTTTTACAATAAAAAAATGAAAATCGATATTTAAATGTCTTCGAGATAAATGCGTTTAAAGTTTGTGGTTAATGGGATGTAGGAGCTATAATATTGGAAATTTCCGCATGAAAATTTCACAGTATATTCTTAAGATGCTATACTTTCGAAATATCGAAAAACAAAAAATTGATTTTTTCTAAATTTCTAGACCACCGGGCCCCCTTAATATCACCAATGTAGAGTTTGCGACGTGCCACTCTGCATTGAGCAGAGCACCATTATGCAGACAATTGCGGGCTATTTGTTGGGTGACTATTTTGGCGCAGTGACCGCTCTCCAATCGTTTTTATCGAGCCTGGTATCAAAGTGAATGCGACTTATGAATGAATGCGGAAAATGTTTTAGAAGCTGCTTTAGAGCCGTGGACACGCAAACATTTCGATTGTAGGCCATTGACGTTCCAACAGGACTCGGCACCGTCTCATAAAGCTCGTGTGAACCAAGAATGATTAAAAAATCATGTTCCACACTTCATTTCGTCCGCACAATGGCTTTCGAATTCGCCAGACGCAAATCCGATGGACTATTCCGATGGTCCATTTTGGAGAGCAAGGTGAGGACTAAAGAATATGCCAGTATGGATGCGCTGAAAAAAGCGATTATACGAGAATGGGCCAAAATACCTCAAGATCACATTCGTGCAGCATGCAACTCATTTTTTGACTGTTTGAAGGCTGTAGTCAAGGTAAAAGTTGGTCATATCGAGCTAAAGTGAATATATCGCACTTGTTACGTTAAAGCGTAACAACTCAAAATCTGAACATTTTCAGTAGAGACGAAAAACTGTTTCCGTAAATATTAATAATATAGGTATTACAAGGAAAAAAATATGTAATTGCACGAAAATATCATTAAAAACAATATAACGGTTGTTTCATTCTTATTTGTTTAGTAGTAGCGTTAAAATAACAAATTTTTGAGTTGTTACTCTTTTCCTTTTCATTTTGAGTTGTTACGCTTTAACGTAACAAGTGCGATATGTTAAAATTGTAATCGTTTTTGAACAATTTTGTCTTTGAAATCAATAAAAACTAATTTCACACAAAAAAGTTATGGTGTTTTGAATAGGTAACACTTCATATCATTCCACAGGCGAATAATGCACATATTTCTAGTACAAACATATGAATGTGTGTTCGTGCAACATATTTGCCATGAAATGCCCAAACATTTAATGAATAAATTTGAAAATTTATGTATACCTAAAATATTTCCAAACGATTTTTTCTTTAACACCAAATAAAGGGGAGAGGAGGACGCCTGGCATCCTGGGAAAAACATGTTCCTTCAAATTACCCTCAATTATGCGCCCTATCCTCAGTTTTGATACACATTTCAAGAAACCACAACCACAACTATCCTTTCTTTCGTTCAATGCGCAAAAATTGCAATGCCACTAAATCCACGATATTTCGTCTGCTTGTCGTTGCCCCCACTTGTCTGTCAGCTGGGATGCTGTCGCTCCGATTGCACTGTGTCTGGTATGTTGAAGCGACTATGTAATTACGCATCACTTTTCTCTCTTTACACTCTTGCAGTATTATTATAATTTTTTGTTTCGCAAATGTTGTTAATTTTGAATTTATTATCTTTTTTTGCGCACGAACTGCGTAACTGAACTTGACCCACAGCGTGTGAGAAAGTTTTGTTAGAAAATTGCGTGCGTGTTCATGTTGTTGTTGTTAATTGTTTTTTTTTAATTTTGATACCACTTTATTCATACGCGAATTTCATCTACATACATACATACATACATACACACTTATGTATATGCGTAAGAGATTGCATGTTGACTTTTAATTTGCAACATTTTCAAGGGTTTAAAAAATAATGGACTAAAATTTAATTTGACTTAAATTATGGGGTTTTAAAAGCCGAAATTTTACTCGTTCTTATTCGTTGTTTTTTTTAGTAAAGGCAAATTTTAGAAAATTAGTACCCCTGAGAATGTATTGGAAGTTTGAAGTGTTTTTTTTTTTCAATAATATTTTCTAATGTATTTGGTTTTGAATGAGTGTTGAATGTGTGCGTACGCATACAGTGCCATAGAAAGCCCCACATACTCCCTGCGATAACCTGCTGGGTTTTACTTTAACAAGAATTGTATTGTGTTGCTAAGTTAAAATCATACCAGTGAATAGTGTAAGAAGTATCCTATTGCCAGTAAAGGGTCTTTCAACAGTGACGCCTAGACGGTACCTTTTTCATGTCATCTTCGACATTTGTCAAGTATATAGACAGATGGAGCGTTAAAATAATGAATAATTATGATTTGTTTTTTGTGGAAATAATCGTCCGAATGAGTCGATAATTCAAAGGTTGGTGAAAAACTTTCAAAAAACTGGTTCTGTGGAAAATAGAAAAAGGACTGGTAGATCTAAAACGGGACATTCTGTTGAGATCCCAAAATGCAGATCTTCGGTGAGTTTTTTAGGGGCCTAACAACTGAAATTTTTACGCTTTGGAAGATTGGCCGGCTTCAAATCAGTATTTTATATGATTTCAAACCAAGAACTTGCTTGTAATCACCCGAGTAGTGCCATAAGATAGGCCAAGTTGTTGAGATCGGCACCGAATCGGTTCTTCCGGGTCTTCGGCAAAACTCTCTCTCTCTATTGGAAAAGTATCTCTAGTCTGATTCTGATACAAAAATCGGAGGCTTTTGTCTGAGCTGCGTATATGGTAATGGGGATCCTTGAAAAGTTATGGTAAATACTGAGAGAGACTTCCACCTAAACATGTCAAACAAATAATTAATTATATGACTGCGCCAATGCCTTTAAGAGATGTACATGCGTTGTGACTGATTTCCAAAATATTAGCAAAGTCAAACTTAGTTACGACTTCACGCAAATGCGACCGTCAAATATGTAAAACCAGAAATAGCATTCATACCAGTCGAACTGAAGCGTTGTGTAAGCAAATAGCAAAAAAATATAATTAGTTCATTGAAGGCATAGTAGTAACCGACAACACGCTTATGAAAATTCTGCGGAACTGCATGTCAAAAAGTTTTTGGGTCAACGCAATCAACAAATCAACGCGAATGGATTCGTGCAACACGAGCATAAAAAACACATCCAGTTTGCAACGGGAAAAAAGGTGAAGACAGATTTAATATGCGCAAGTGGAAGAAAATAAAACTGCAAACTGATCGACAAATCAATGAAGTCCAGCGCAAATCAATGAAACGGCAAAAACCTTGAGTTTCCGCTTGACTTTTTGCATGGAAATTGCGGCATTTGAACTTTGCGCATGTGCACCTATTTACGAGTTTGCGCTTGAATGCATTCCTACATACATTTGTACACACGTACACACATGGTTTGCTTGTATGCACATACTTATGCGTAATCCCTTTGCTCAACTCCATAAGAATAAAAATTGCGGGTTAATCACTTGCATTCGCTATACAAGCGGAGCTCTTTTGTGCAATACATACATACATATGAATATGTATTTGTTGTTTCCTTTGCGCTTACCTCGACTCTCCGTTCATTGCAATGTGTTGCCGTTCAACGCTGCTCTACAATTTACAACAATTGATTGCTGTCATTAAAGATGAAAAATTCTTCAAATGTCTGCGAATACTGAAGGCGTTACTGGCCCACAAAGCACACCACATATTTACATATGCTTTTGGATTCACTTGCCTAGATTTATATACATATACAAGTTCATAAATATGCAACCATGTAGGTTTTCTGCATAAAACACTGCTCTGCGCATAAAGATCAACAAGATCAGCAACAAAAAAACAAACAAAAAACGGGGAAATGTACTCTCGGCCTCTCACTTCTTACTCATTCTTGTTTGTGGCTTGCATGCGCCCCCTTCTCTACTGTTATACTACTCACTTGGGTGTGTATGCATGTGCATGTAGGCATCCAATCGACCATTTTGTCTGATGAGTATTTTAAGAGTTTTATTGGTCTACACTCCTTATTTGGTTGTGATGGTTAAGTTATGGTGTGAAGGTGATAATTTTCGGTTGCTTTTAATATATGCAATTTTTCCAAGTTTTAGCCTTTAAAGAAGTCATTACGAAAGCATAAACCACGTCATGACGTCATTGACATACTCCATTACACCAGGGACTGGTAAAAAAAATTAACTTCAACTTACCGATAAACTTGAATATGAGCACTAAGGCTGTCCTTATATGAAAAATTGTGTAGAAATTAGTTGTAGGTATTAGTAAAAATAGGGATCTGTTTATAAATTAGTGCAATATCGTGAGTTCTGTTAAATAAAAACTTTCCATAAATTATCAAGTGAAGTGAAGAGGATTCTTGACCGGTTATACTGCAACAATCGATGCAAGCAGGCAGAAGAGTCAAAGCCTGAGTTAAATAGAGCTTTGCATTCGACATTTTCATAACGGTTCCTAACTGGGCACAAAGAAATATTCTCAAAGAATTCCGACCTCAAAATGGAATACAAGCAAATGAAAGATACACGTCAATTTAGACATTTTTGAAATTTAATTTGAGTAAATAAAAAAAATTTAAATATGCAATTTTCACGGAATTTTTGTATTTTTTTTATAGATTGCCGACGAACTTCCTTATTCAAAACGTAAAATCAGCTCTGTCACAGAATTATTTTAGAAAATTCACGTATTTGTGCAGACGTTAAGAATGCGAAGAAATTGGCATCAGTGAATCCAGGTGAATTCGAAAACATCCGTTGAGTACGCGAAGCTGATAGTTTACCATGATTCAATGATAAAAGGTTTGCTCAGTTAGCAGCTTTATCGTTCTCTCTTGTCAAATCGGCTCCCTTAGTAAGACACTGGGTTGCTAGCTCTAGAAAGTTTGAGTAAAAGTCGAGGAAAAGTAAAATTTGTCTGCATACGAGCACCAATTCGTTAATGAGTTTTCATCAGTATGTTCAGGACTATGGTCAGGACATAATAGAGTAATTGATGCAATCTGAGATCGATGAGTGGAGAATTTACAAAGGTTTATTTCTTATAATGTGGTGATTTAGACGGAATTCATGTTTTGCAAAGATCTAGCACTTTCCAAAGAGTTACGACAGGGAGAGTAATTGGATAGTCCCGACGCGATCGATAACATTTCAGACCTCATTATAAAAAAGTTGGGATTGACGGAACTTGTTTCCAATAAGCCCAACTTCCCATGGATGGATGAAGTGTACAGAGGAGGCTTAGCAAAGAACAGTACCAGTATGAAAAAGGTCCTCATAAAAAACTATCTGCCAGAATCGGCTTAAAACTGTAGGTCCTTCCATTTGTGGAACAACATCAAGACACGCGCTACAAAAAGGAGGAGGATCTCGGCCAAACAACTAACAGAATTTATTTATTTTTAACAAAATAGTTTCATATTGGCGAAACTTCGCGATCGGTTTTAAATTTAAAAATTAATTCATATATAAAATATTGGATTAAGGGAAATAGTTTCTTGTTTTAATATTTCGCTAATAACTTTTATTTGTACCATTATTTACATTCAAATATTAATTAAAATTTATTTTTTAAACCGTTCGCAGTTTGTTTCCATTTAAGTAAGAAAATACTTTTTTGCTACCATTTTTACCAAAAAAGATTTAATACTTTCCTCTTTATTCACCTTCTTAAATACAACCTTTTGTAAGGGAGTGTTAAAATCGAATGTCACTAGTGAGCAAACCTTTAATAATAATGATAGTTTATGATAACACTGTTCGACCAAACTTCACTTTTTGGCATTTTTACTTAATTTTGACTTTCTAACATCAAAAACATTCGAGTATATGCAAGATTCAAATACGAATTACACGCTCGAGTACATTCTGATGAGACACTTTCGCTGAGCAGAGTAAACTTAAGCCTTTTAACTGGTTACTTTACCGGCCACTGTAGCCTCCTGAGATATTACTTAAAAAATTTGGACCATCATCTGCCGATTTTGTGAAATGGACACTAAAAATTCCGAACAGATTCTTTGTAAATCTCCTGCCCTAGGCAGAAAACGGCTACTTCACCTTGGTGGTACTGTCATGCATTCATGTAAATTATGGAACAATAAACCTCAGAATGTGCTAAAATGTTTAAAACGCCTTAAAATATAGGGTACCTCAGCAGGTTGAGCACAATAGATATCTTTTGGTCGCAGTAGCCTACGAATAATAATAATAACATTAATATGTATCTACTCGTATGTACTCGTTTGTATGCATGTACATACATACAATGACACAAACGTACATATATATCACACAGCCAATTTGTCGAGTGGTTTCTATATTTAGACGCGATAAGCGACATGGTTTTGTGCGAGTAAATCACCTGACTCTCGCTGAACGATACGTTCGCTTACTAAAATTTAATCAAAATCGGACAAGTTTGTAGATTACAATTAATTTGAATAAATACAGAATTAAATCTATACATGTATGTATGTATGTGTGCAAACAGCTATGCGTACGAGTAATAGACTGCTCAGTGAACGCTTCTATTTATAAGTTTTGTAGTAGCTTAACAGTTATATCGTTAGACGTCTAACAATCTAAATATGCTGGTTCGATCCCATGTTAGGGCAAAGTTTGCTTTTGATTTTACAAATTTAAAGAAATTTCTCTTTTTTTTACTCAGTTTTAATACGTTTAATATTTTTTTCATATTTATTGGTGCGCAACTAAGTTCTGGCTGTTTTTTTGATGAAAATACAACTTTATTCTGGAAAAATGATTACAAGTGAATCATGGAGAGTATTGCCCATCGCTGGCTACTACTTTTTCCCATCTTTCTGGTAGATCTCGTATACTGTAGCCGTAAATCTGTTCATCTTTTGAGGCTAACCACGGATCAAGCCATTTTTTGATGTCTTCATATGAATGGAACTGCTGGTCAGCTAGACCATGTGCCATCGATCGGAACAGGTGATAATCGGACGGTGCAATATCTGGAGAATATGACGGGTGGGGTAGGATTTCGTATTTCAGGGTTCCCAGGTAGGTTTTAACGGGTTTGGCAACGTGAATCCGAACGTTGTCATGCTGTAGAGTCACTTTTTCATGCCTCTCCGCGTATTGCGGCCGCTTCTCGCACAGTGCTGGGCTCAATCGCATGAATTGAAGTCGAAGTCCCCAGTGATGGTTTCGCTTGGTTTTAATAGTTCATAATAAATAACACCAACTTGGTTCCACTAAATACATAGACTAACCTTCGCAACGTGAATATTCGGCCGAGACGACGACGTAGATGCATGACCGGGCAGCCCCCATGACTTTCTTTTCTTTGGATTACTGGAATGAATCCATTTTTCATCACCCGTCACGATGCGATGAAGAAAACCCTTTCTTTTTTGCCGCTGGAGCAGTTGTTCACAGGCGAACAGGCGAAAAAACTACGTTCAACATCCCTTGGTTTTAACTCATAAGGAACCCAAGTCCCCTCTTTCTGAATCATTCCCAAAGCATGCAATCGCTTGGAAATGGATAGGCGTGTAACTCCTAATACTGAAGCAAGCTCTTCTTGCGCTTGACACGGATCTTCATTGAGCAATGCCTCCAATTCAGCGTCTTCGAAGGTTTTCGGCCTTCCTTCACGCGGACGGTCGTCAACATTAAAATCACCGTATTTGAAGCGACGGAACCAATCTCGGCACGTTGCTTCACTTAAAGCAGCATCTCCATAAACTTTTTGTAGCTCTCGATGCGCTTCAGCCGCCGTTTTTTTCGAATGAAAGTAGTAAATCAAGACTTCCGGCAAATGACGATTATTCGGCACAAAATCAGACATTTTCACAAAACCAAAGGTAAATGATACCAAAACAAAATCACTAATGTGTCGAAGCAATTTGTTGACCATATGTTTAAGCTTGGCTTATGACGTTTAGGCTATGTTAGAATCAACTAGCACACACCGCTGGCGGCATCTATGTATTGACAAAAAGCGGGAACTTAGTTGCGCACCTAATAATTTATTTACTTCTTTTACATACAAACATATATAAGCACATACACTGCACATCGCTTATTTTCAACGCTTTAGCACGTCTCATTTTTGGTAAAAATGAGTTATTACGATCAGTTGCTATAATTCATAACGGTTCGTTTGTTATGTTTCGCGCAAATATCCACAAAGGGTTGGTTCGCTTTCTTTATTTGCTTTGCATATATTAAATTTTTACAGGAATTTCATAAATATTCAAAAGTATGTATGTATGTATGTCTATGGTTCTTTTGTACTTTTCCCTTGCATGCGCTTTTTCATAAATGGTGGATAAAATATGTACGCATGAACAAGGTGCATCCTGTAGACGGACCGCAACTGCATTTTCCGAATAAAGCCCAAATATTTTTTATCCTGCTGACGTATTTTCGCCTGCGGTGATTAGCACTTCTACGCTACATACATACATACGTTGGTGAAAAACATTCCACTTGGACCCACATACATATATTTTAGACTATACTAGCTATACACACATTTAAATAAAAGTGTAATATTTTAATTTTTACGATTTGGCGGTAGATAACCAAGCTAGTCGTCCAAGTATTCGTAAAACAAACGATACTACTGAGTAGGCGTTTCAAGGCGGTTAAGGAGTAGTTAAGTGAAATTTATGTTTATATTTCTAATAGGACTATGAATAAGTTCGTGCGGTTTTTTTCGAAATTTGAAACTTTATTGACGTAAAATGGTTACAAATTTAATATTCAAAATATTGTCCATCGCTTACTACTACTTTTTCCCATCTTTCTGGCAATTCACGGATTCCCTTTGTGAAAAATTCGGTCGGTTTTGCCGCAATCCACGAATCGATCCATTTTTTGACTTCATCGTAATTACGGAAGTGCTGGTCAGCCAGGCCATGTTGCATCGATCGGAAGAGATAGTAATCGGATGGCGCAAGGTCTGGACTATACGGCGGGTGGGGTAGGACATCCCATTTGAGCGTTTCTAAGTATGTTTTGACCACTTGTGCAACATGTGGCCGAGCATTGTCATGTTGCAAAATAACTTTGTCGTGTCTATCGGCGTATTGCGGCCGTTTTTCTCGCAATGCTCGGCTCAAACGCATCAATTGTCGTCGGTAGACATCCCCCGTAATCGTTTCATTCGGTTTCAGTAGCTCATAATACACAACACCCAGCTGGTCCCACCAGATACACAGCATAACCTTCAGGCCATGAATATTCTGCGCCGACGTCGATGTTGAAGCATGGCCAGGGTATCCATACGTTGCCCGACGTTTTGGATTGTCGTAATGGACCCACTTTTCATCGCCAGTCACAATTCGATGCAAAAAACCCTTTCTTTTGTGCCGTTGAAGCAGTTGTTCGCATGCCATAAAACGGCGTTCAACGTCTCTTGGCTTCAATTCATACGGCACCCAATGGCCTACCTTTCGGATCATTCCCATGGCTTTTAAACGTTTGGAAATGGTTGATTGATCAACTCCCAAAGTTTTTGCAACCTCTTCTTGCGTTTGAGCCGGATCTTGATCGAGCAATTCCTCCAATTCGGTATCCATGAACTTTGGCGGCGCACCCTCGCGTTCTTCGTCTTCCAAGCCAAAATCACCACTTTTAAAGCGTGCAAACCACTTCTGGCACGTTCGCTCAGATAGAGCATGCTCACCATAAACTTCCACCAAGATACGATGACTTTCGGCTGCTTTTTTCTTCATATTAAAATAATGAAGAAGAATTCCCCGCAAAAACACATTATTTGGCACGAAATTCGACATTTTCAAGTGTGGTAAAAATATTGTTGTTTACGCTTCAAATAAAAAACTTATACTGACGTTTGTGCCTTACGACAGTAGCTCTCCAATGAATGTTTGGAAATGTGGATCGATGGAATAATAATCAAGTTACGCCATCTGTTGTAAAACCGCACGAACTTATTCATAGTCCTATTATTTATATAAAACGTACGCATGTAAATATGTGATAGACAGACATACATACACATATGGCCATTCGGATAGGTACGCTGCCTTTATCTATCGATTACCTTGTGCCGCTCGTAAAAATTTAAAGCTATTATTGAAGTTTCGCTTTTTTTCAAATGGCATCACTGCTGACAAGTTGCGCTATTGGTTGCACAGATTCAGTTATTTTAGGTTAGGTAGTTTGCAGAGAATGATAGTTGATAGTTATGATTTCGAGGTTGTAAGAAGACTTCGTTTATTTAGGAACCAGCATTAACACCGATAACAATGTCAGCCTTGAAATCCAACGTAGAATCTCTCTTGCCTAAAAGTGCTACTTTGGACTAAGTAGGCAATTGAGCAGTAAAGTCCTCTCTCGACGAACAAAACTAACACTCTACATATAAGGCACTCATCATGCCCGTCCGAACGTATGACGCAAAAGCTTGGACGATGACAAGATTTGATGAGGCGTCCCTTGGAGAGATTGAGAGAACGATTCTGCGGAAGATTTTTAGACCTTTGCACGTTGGTCACGGCGAGTATCGCAGGTGACGGAACGATGAAAGAATGAGCTTTAAATTCACATAGACATATCGCAGCGAATAAAGATCCAGCGGCTACGTTGGCCGGGTCATGTCGTCCGAATGGATACAAACGCTCCGGCTTTGAAAGTATTCGATGAGGTACCAGCTGGTGGTAGCAGAGGAAGAGGAAGGCCTTCTCTGCGTTGGAAAGATCAGGTGTCTTCACGTGGTGTGTGCAATTGGCATCGGTTAGTACGATACGGGTGTGCATGTTAAACTCGTCCAAAATCGCGTAAGCGGTTATCGCGCCAATCAAGAAGAAGAAGAGTTTGGAATAATTTCTGCATTTTAACTAATTAAGTGAAAAATATTCAATGCAATGTAATGCAGTGCCAAATGTTGTTGCAAAAAAGTGGGTCTGTATTGTTCCCTGGCTTGCACAAATTGTCAAGGCCAATCGTGTTCTAATGTTGAATCACCAACAGCAGAAGATTCGTTCGGTTCGGACGAACTGGCATGCGATACATCGTTGTTGACGCAATTTACTTGCAGACAGGATGAAGAAGAAGAAGAAAAAGAAGAAGATCGAGAAGAAGAAGATGACTGTAACATATATGACTGTAACCCGGAATAATAAATTTTTTATCTACGATTTTTTAATTTTAATTCCGTTTTAAAACCGGAAAATCCATTTTTTACTTCCGTTTTTTTTATTTTAATCACAACAGACCAGTGGAATAGGCCTACTGGGGAAGCCTCGTTAAAAAAACGCGCTAAGTACACTACCTCCGAAGTGGCGTGGAAATGTGTGCATATTTTGACACTTGCAACTCTTTACTTCGTTATATCCTAGAACCGGTGGTATTTAGGGAAAAAATCATTGATACCTTTCTGTTCTACCATT
Source organism: Anastrepha ludens (assembly GCF_028408465.1). Classification (NCBI taxonomy): domain Eukaryota; kingdom Metazoa; phylum Arthropoda; class Insecta; order Diptera; family Tephritidae; genus Anastrepha; species Anastrepha ludens. The sequence continues at coordinate 4,196,447 of NC_071502.1, forward strand.
TTTGGCTGAGTTAATTTTGCGATAAAACTGACGGTTTTCGAGAAATTCACGAAAAACCCAATTTTTTAACCTGTCACCTCGAGTCAATTTTTTCCCCCTGGCCGGATCGATTGGGAGCTTTGAAATTGTGTTTTTAATATACATAATAGGACTATGAATAAGTTCGTGCGGTTTTACAACAGATGGCGTAACTTGATTATTATTCCATCGATCCACATTTCCAAACATTCATTGGAGAGCTACTGTCGTAAGGCACAAACGTCAGTATAAGTTTTTTATTTGAAGCGTAAACAACAATATTTTTACCACACTTGAAAATGTCGAATTTCGTGCCAAATAATGTGTTTTTGCGGGGAATTCTTCTTCATTATTTTAATATGAAGAAAAAAGCAGCCGAAAGTCATCGTATCTTGGTGGAAGTTTATGGTGAGCATGCTCTATCTGAGCGAACGTGCCAGAAGTGGTTTGCACGCTTTAAAAGTGGTGATTTTGGCTTGGAAGACGAAGAACGCGAGGGTGCGCCGCCAAAGTTCATGGATACCGAATTGGAGGAATTGCTCGATCAAGATCCGGCTCAAACGCAAGAAGAGGTTGCAAAAACTTTGGGAGTTGATCAATCAACCATTTCCAAACGTTTAAAAGCCATGGGAATGATCCGAAAGGTAGGCCATTGGGTGCCGTATGAATTGAAGCCAAGAGACGTTGAGCGCCGTTTTATGGCATGCGAACAACTGCTTCAACGGCACAAAAGAAAGGGTTTTTTGCATCGAATTGTGACTGGCGATGAAAAGTGGGTCCATTACGACAACCCAAAACGTCGGGCAACGTATGGATACCCTGGCCATGCTTCAACATCGACGTCGGCGCAGAATATTCATGGCCTGAAGGTTATGCTGTGTATCTGGTGGGACCAGCTGGGTGTTGTGTATTATGAGCTACTGAAACCGAATGAAACGATTACGGGGGATGTCTACCGACGACAATTGATGCGTTTGAGCCGAGCACTGCGAGAAAAACGGCCGCAATACGCCGATAGACACGACAAAGTTATTTTGCAACATGACAATGCTCGGCCACATGTTGCACAAGTGGTCAAAACATACTTAGAAACGCTCAAATGGGATGTCCTACCCCACCCGCCGTATAGTCCAGACCTTGCGCCATCCGATTACTATCTCTTCCGATCGATGCAACATGGCCTGGCTGACCAGCACTTCCGTAATTACGATGAAGTCAAAAAATGGATCGATTCGTGGATTGCGGCAAAACCGACCGAATTTTTCACAAAGGGAATCCGTGAATTGCCAGAAAGATGGGAAAAAGTAGTAGTAAGCGATGGACAATATTTTGAATATTAAATTTGTAACCATTTTACGTCAATAAAGCTTCAAATTTCGAAAAAAAACCGCACGAACTTATTCATAGTCCTATGAACAATTTCATCCATTTTTAGCTTGTTAGAATGTCTAAATTGATCGGACTATAAGTAGCGAATTAAAAATAAAAAATTTCATTTAATAACTAATAATTAAATCAACTTATTTCAAAGATGGGTCATGCACAGTCCGAAAATAAAAAACAAATAGTACAATCGCTAAGTCACTTGGACGGTCCAAAATTTTTTTGTAAATGCCTTTAAGCTAAAGAAATTCACAGAGCGACGTGGTGGCAAAAAGAAAACGACTTACACACAACACCACTGATTATTTAAGTGTGACTCTTGCCAAGAGCGATCCTTTTAAGTCATTAAAGGTCATGCAACTGAAATCGGCAGCTTAGTATCAGCGCAATATTTTTAGTTTTTTATAACAATAACGGACTTGAGATTCTATTTCCTATTTCGCTGAGTATTTTTTTATTAAAAAGTTCCCTGCCGAAACCAGGGATCGAACCAGGGACCTTTAGATCTTCAGTCTAACGCTCTCCCAACTGAGCTATTTCGGCTATATAAACGACACCATCCCACATTCACACATTTGTTAATATCATACTTACATACATACATACATATATTGCTTGAGAGACATTCAGGCCTATCACTGCATTCACCGGATTCGGCCAGCCGCCAAAAATTCGAAGTCCATGAAGTGGCATCATTCTTAATGTCACATCGATTTTCGATAGAATTTCTAAGAAAAGTATTTGTAAAATAAAGTGTACATAAAACCTGCATAAAAACTGTGAAAATGTAGCTAATAAATTTTTATAGAGTGTATTTAGAGAAATTTTATCAAGAATGATAGAATAGAAGGTATCTTTTGATGCTTTCTTAAGTTTAAGGAGTTACATCCGTCCAGAATTTTCGAAAAACCGATTTTTTGTTTTTTCGATATTTCGAAAGTATTGATCTTAAGAATATACTGTAAAGTTTTCATACGGAAATAGCATATAGATCCTATTAATTAGGTAGAGAGCGGCCCGCGCGCTCCTGTGCCTCAAACTTTAAACTCATTTTCTCGAAACGACTTTTTTCGGCCTGGTGTTGTCAAAAAACGAAAAAAGGACTATTTCACCGAATCGTGTGAAATTTTAATATGTTGTTCACAACATCAATGGCTATCACCCATACTAGAAACATATTTTTATTTCAATTATTTCGTTTTTATTAAAAAACGGAAAAAACAGATTTTTAGAGTGTAAAATTCAAAACCGCGCCATTTTATCAATTTTGTTTTGTATTCTAGTGGCGGGACATAGCTACAGTCATACTGAGATTAATAATTTTTTTTGTTATTTGTGTTTTAGATAAATAGAAGAGCCAAAATAGACAACACCATCCAGGTCAAATTTTTCGGGAGGGTCAACTTCCATTTAAATTTTTTTTTTTCATTTTTGTATGTAAAAGAAGTTAAATGAAAAGGCCTAAAAAATTTAAATATCGTTTTTCATTTTTTATTGTAAAAAAAAATCCTTAAAATACCCTAAATTTTGGAGCTGTAGACCACTGGGACCCCTTAAACCAAAGAAATCCACAGAACGACGTGGTGGCAAAAACAAAACGACGTACTGATATGATAGATAATTTAAGTGTGACTCTTGCCAAGACGAATAATTGTAAGTCACTAAAGGCCATTGGCGCTGAAATCAACAGCGTAGTTTCCGCGCAATATGTTTTTTTAATTTCGCCGAAGAAAGCATTGTCTTTTTATAACAATAATGGTTACATACACATGAGATTCTATTTCTTATTTCGCTGAGTATTTTTTTTATTAAAAAGTTCCCTGGCGAAACCAGGGATCGAACCAGGGACCTTTAGATCTTCAGTCTAACGCTCTCCCAACTGAGCTATTTCGGCTATAAATTTATTGTTGTAAAATGTTATTCTTTAATCTTGTTAATTTTAGAGGACACACTACAAATATGGTAAAAGCGCTGGGAGCTAGAAACGAATGGCAGATGGATGACGAGACTTATACCAAACATAGATAAATGGAATGGCACACAGTTCCTCAGATGTTATCTGCACATGGGTATTTTCCCAAATATCTAAAAACGGAAACCACTGAAAGCATCTACGGAGATGCACCTATTGGCTCAAACTTAATTTTTCAAATGTGAAAGTTCGAAATTATACCGCAAAACTATCGAAGACAGACTAGCTCACTTAAGAGCAGCCTACGTCATCGAAAAATGATAGAAAACGTGGAAAATTGGCAACTTATTGGCACGTACGTAGAGCGAGTCCTGCGCGCCAAAAAACTTGTCATGGACAGGCATGCTTAACCAACATGCTAACCTTAACCTACCTCTCTAATTAGAAGATGAGCCGATAGCATGCTGCTGACTTCAAAACTGGTGAGAGCAGAAGAAGCTGTATTTAACAGAACGCCTACTTTGATCTTTTCTGTCCTCACCTACATAAGTATTTACCCACTTTCGCAAAAACAGAGTGGACCTACACACTGGTTACTTCACAGGCCACTGTAGCCTGCGATACCCCTTAAACAAAATTGGAAATTAATTACTACCGCATCTCTGGGGCAAAGGAAACAACCGGAAGAGGAACAGGAGGAATTATTTTAATGGCACACCACTCGCCGCAGCAGACGACGCTCAAGTGCGAAGACAAAAAAAAAAAGAGAAAAAATCTTTATTCTTCAATAAATTAAAAAAAGAAAAAATTTTGTTAACAATAATGTAGGAACCTTGATCACATTAGCATTTTTATCTTATTATAGCGACATTCGTCGAATTCCTGTTTGGGTTCTAGTTTTGAACAAATATTTTTGTTTTCATATTTAGTTTATGCATTTTTTTATAATATAAATTAAAAATTATAAATTAAAAAACTATATGCCGAAACCAGGGATCGAACCAGGGACCTTTAGATCTTCAGTCTAACGCTCTCCCAACTGAGCTATTTCGGCTATATAAACGACACCATCCCACATTCACACATTTGTTAATATCCTGCATACATATATACATACCTACATATATTGCCTGAGAGACATTCCGGCCTAACACTGAATTCACCGACTTCGGCCAGCTGCGAAAAAGTTTGAAGTCCATGAGATGGCATCATTTTTAATGACACATGGATTTTCGATAGAATTTCTACGAAAAGTATTTGTAAAATAAAGCGTAAATAAAATGAAGCTAATCAATTTTTATAGAGTGTATTTAGAAAAATTTTATCAAGAATATTGAAATAGATTTTGATGATTTGTTAAGTTTGAGGAGTTACATCCGTCCAGAATTTTCGAAAAACCGATGTTTTGTTTTTTCGATATTTCGAAAGTATAGTATCTTAAGAATATACTGTGAAATTTTCATGCGGAAATACCCAATAGTATACCTTCTACAGCCTATTAACTAGGTAGAGAGCGGTCTGAGCGTTGCTGTACCTCAAACTTTAAACTCTTTTTGCTTGAAACTACTTCTTCCGGCACGGTCTGCATGATAACTCATACAGTTTTTAATATTTTTTGATGCGGTTTTTTTTTTTTTTGAAATATTTGAAAATGTTTTCTCTATAGATTTGATTTTTGATATTTTTATTAAAAAATTTTATAAATATAATATAATGAAAGTGTGACATTTATTTCGTAAAACGCGTAATTTTTTTAACGGCCGTAATAATTCAAATAATTTCTCATTCTTTAACTCCAATCAATCCCTACCTCTACTATTACTACTATTTTTTATTTTCTTTAATACCTACTGCTTCTTTATCACTATTGTAATTTTAACTTTAATTTTGTTGTTAGTTTTTAAGGTCAATTCTTAAGGTCAATCATTGTAAAAATAACCTGGGGTTGTATGTTTGACTTAATTAAATTAAATAAAATTGTAATCAAAAGTAATCAGAATTTGTGATTATAAAACCGAAGTGATTTTGTGTTTTTTCTTTTCGTTTTTGACGTCATATCCCAGTCGTAGCCTGTCAAATCAAATCGAGAGAGATAGTGGAATGTTGAAGGCTCAAACTTCTATTCTTTGACTTTTGAAGTCCATCGGCGGATAGATGTCATCGATGATAGTCCAACAAAGTTCTGGCTCTCCGCTTCCAGGTCCCAGATTATATACCACATACATACGTAAAACTGCCTTTGTGTAATCGAAAATTTTATATGGGGCTGAAATTGAGAACTAATTAAATTATTTCATAAAAAAAAACTAAACTTTCTTCTTCTATAAGTAAACGGTTTTTCAATAAGGGCGGGTAGATGTTGAAATGGAATAAAATGGCGTTTGCTGTGTGGCACGTAGCGCCGTCCTGCTGGAACCACATGTCGTCTAGGTCCATATGGTTCAATATGGGCCATAAGAAATTGGAAGGGCCACCGGGTCTACCGAAAAATGGGCGCAATGCGCGCAACGTTTGCGTTAATGAACACTCATTTTGATAATAAAGTTTTATCATTTGAACGTGCTATTCAATCGTGTAACTTGCCATGATGATTTGGCATAAACAATTGAATAATAAACAAAAGATTTGACAAATGTCACCAAAACAAAATGGCTGCCACAGGGCGTCAAAATCGACCCGCGCCAATTGAAAAACCCTTTATATTGCTTCGCCAATCCTCGAGAGGATTGCATGCTGTCTGCATTTCCGCTTCAATTCTAATCGCTGAAATATTCGCCGAAATTTCCTTCTCCTTAAGAGCGATCGTAAAATCCATTATACAAAATCACAAATACAGCCGTGCTTGGATGGAGTGAACGCCTCGATATAGTGAAGAAATGAAAACTATTAGATAGTGAACAAAATTTTAAAAGTAACTCCAAGCAAAAATCATAAAAACACATAAAATAATCAGAAATTAAAATTGTAATTGGGTGCTGTTATTTGTTAGCGTTTGATTTTTTAAGGAAAAGGCATTAGTGCTTCATCCTTGGCAAAAATATTTCGGATAGCTATATGTGTAAATCAACAATTTCGGAAAGAAACGAAAAGGGACGTAATATTATTTCTTGCCAGACAATTTGTACTTCTATGTTAAGAGGAAGATTCTTAGAAAAAACGATAATTATTTCAATGGCTTATTACATTTACATAAATTTAAACTTTTTATATAGTGAATAACTGGGAACAGGCCTTGCAATAATTAGTTTATTGTATCCAGACCTGACTGTAAGGTAACGTTGTGATAGCCATCAAACTGTGGCATTGAGATCTGACAATAATGTGTCGGGTGATTCTTAGCTGCATGAGAACTATCGATATCGGTAAATATAGCCGAATGTTTGGTACGTGACTACCATTCGGGGGTGCGTAGATTCGAGTCTCCGTGCATCGAACATCAAAATGAAAAAGTTTTTTCTAATAACGGCCGTCCCTCAGCAGACAATAGCAAACCTCCGAAACTGGCCATAAAAAAGCCCCTCATAAAAAAACTCAGCCATTCTCAGGCGGCTCAAAACTGTAGGTCCATCCATTTGTGGAACGTTGACACACGCAAATAGGAGGAGGAGCTCGACCCAACATCTAACAGAAGTGTACGAGCCAATTAATTTTTTTTCTTAAGGTTTGACAAGTGTTCATGAATGGTTTAACGCCAGAACAACGCTTCCAAAATGTGGAAATTTACTTAAAAAAAAAATTTTGTTCGCTAAGTTCATAGAAACTTCGTCCATTTTATGTTTTTTACCACATTACATTACATTTTCCCATTGAAGCCATATGACCACATCTATTTGAAACAGTAGTCAAAAATTGGATTGATCGAATGCAGCATGTGAAATTATCTACCAAATTATAACTAAAAAACTAACAAATATTTGTGTTTTATATTATCATTTTAAGTTCTTCAGCTCTTAAAAATACACCCGATACATGCAGGTATGCATATCTTTTTTTATATGCAATGTATGTATAACTGGCGGAAGTGTTGAATTTTTGCTGTTCCTTTCTCATATGAAATGTGTAAAAATTTCACAGGACGTGTGGCAATATTTTCGTAATGTTGCCATATAATGCGTAATGAGATGGTATTTTTTTCGAGAGAGAAACAACCTGATATTAGGCTAAAATAAATATATTCAGCTTTTTTAAAATATTATATAAAAAACCCAAAATTGTATTAATCAACACAATTTCCTGCTTTGAATAGCTAAAAATATTACTTGCCGAAACCAGGGATCGAACCAGGGACCTTTAGATCTTCAGTCTAACGCTCTCCCAACTGAGCTATTTCGGCTGCTTATAGAATATTTCATCAAAACTATTCAGTGTATAAACTTTTTGAGAAATACAAAGTACATCTTAAATGAAACTTTAGGCTCAGGGCTCTTAAACATTAATTCTTAATTCTTAACCCTCAGAAAAGCCTCAACTAGAAGGGGAATGCTAATCCAGAGCTAATACGGCAAAAAGTAAATTTGCAAGAGTGTAGATTTTGCATTATTCTTATTCTTAGCTTAAGTGCCGATTATGAGACGCATAATGCCAAACTTACATTGATATCTGAATTTGTATCGTTAACGAACTGTAATAACCCTTACCTTGGTTGGTAGTTGGTTTAAATGGTGATTCTTCCAGAAGATTGTTTCCTTTTTCTCTGGTTGTTACAACTGTGACAGTGTGTGTTGTGAGGGATGCCCATTTTGGCTGCTTCTTCTCCCACAGACCAAATGCCAGTTATGACTGCCGTTAGTCTCCAGGCGTCCCGTCGTTTCACCTAATCGTGTGAATACTGATTCTGCAAGAGAGTAATTCATGGCAGATCCCCTTCTTGCCAGTTTCCGCCTTTTCATTTCCTTCAATGTTCCGATGTCCCGGGACCCAGATTAAGGTAACTTTATGGTTTTCGCTCAAGGTGGTAAGGCTATTCCTACTTTGTTCTAACAGCATAGAGGTTGTTGTAGCTGAACCCAGTGCAGCTTGGCTATGCGATACTGCCCTTAAAAGAGGGATCTGCGATTAGTAGCCTAAAAGCTTCCCCAATTGCCAGGACTTCCGCCTGAAAGACACTGCAAGCATTAGGGAGACGCGCAGATCTTTCAATTTTAAGTCTAGGAGAATATACCCTTACCTTAGTAAATATATAAAGATTATAAGTTCAAATATATTAGCTTAGGGAAAAAGAAATTCAATTTTCTCGGCAGATGGCTTAAAGTTTATCGTCGTTATCAAGGTGGCATTTCACATTAAAAAAAGTTCTTTTACTGTTTTTTGTTTGTTCCATTCAGTTGTGAATTACAGGGTGTTAACAATGGAAGTCAGAAAAGAGAAAACTCGGTTCATTTTACAGTTTTCTTTTATAAGTGCATGCCAGGCCGCTGAAATTGTGAATGGTGTTTATGGTGCTGACAGCCGATTCTGTAGCAGCTAATTACGTGCAATTTTGGTTTCGTCGATTCTGTTCAGGTCAAAAATGTAGTTGTAGCATCGCCCAGGAGCTAAAGACCGACCATAAAACAGTTTTAAACCATTTGCTCGAAAAATGTTACTTGGTTGGTTGGTTTAAAGGTGACCCCGCATCGGAGTGCCACATAGACCGCAAGTTGGGTCCGTTGTGTTGCCCTAGAGCTCATTATATTGTATGATTTCCCCACCTAACCGAGATTTTTATAATAGATTTTGGTCAATTCAAGATATTAATTCGTTTCGAGAATTTGATGAGAGATTCGATTGTCAGGTCCGATGTTACTTAAAAATAATGGTTTTCTTTTTCCCCAAGCTAATATAAGTATAAGTAGTTTTCCTACGTGACCGGTAACTTACAGCTAAACTACGAGTTAGCTGACTGATACCATTATTGCTGCAGAAGCAACATGAGGCGTGAGGTTCAGCGCACTACACAGTGCTTGTTTACTGAAGCGTCAGCCCTTAGTCGCGAAAAACTCCAGTCATTCCGGTACGTCAAACCGGCCGCCATGTCAAAATACTGCTATCAGTACTGCCAAGGGATGCCTTCTGATGTCTCCTCTACAGCATCTTTACAACGAGAGTTCCATGCTCCCAGTCAAGGAGCACAGAAAAATAGCCAACAAACAATTTATGCTTAGGCGCTACCGTAGGAATCAACCCTGCAGACATTTTCTAGAGACGGAGCCACTTCCCAGGCGAGTCAGGGGACATCTCCTCGACTACACCGATGAGATCCAGGTCCAAACACAACAGCAACTACTGATCCGTATATGTAGACATATATTAAACGACATTCATCGGGAGACTCTCACCATCTTCCTAAACTCCCGACCCCCGAATGCCGTTAACGGAGTCCAATCACCACCCATTGTAAACGGCAAGCTTCAGCTGCCTGGTCAGACCCGCGTAGTTTTGGCTCAATTACGGTCAGGATATTGCAGCAAGTTAAATTCCAACCTATCCAGAATTGATAGCATACATATGTCCGGCATGTGGCGGCGTGTGTGACGATACTAATCTCCTATTCACATACCCTCATAAATCCATTCACCTAACACCTCTCTTCCTCTGGATCGAACCTGTCGAAGCAGCACGTTTTCTGGACCAACCGTTAGATGAGTTAGACGATGACAATAGGTGACTACACCACACTGGCAGGGCCTATTGGGCTGCTACAACAATAACAACAACTTCTCAATAATTTTTGGCGAATGCCAAATTCCCAGTAATTGGAATGACAATCCTTGGGCGGATACGTGTGTAACTCCAAGTCGAGTGTAAAACCGAATGCCTTGGAAATGCTAACCCAGAGTTTTATTCGAATGGCTAGTATTTCAGCATGGGATATGTTGCATAAACACGGAAAAGTGAAAGGCTTCGACACAAACAATTTGAGTTGTAAAATCAAGCGTTTCCAGATAAGGTCGCACCACTTTTGTCGTTTTAAATCTTAAAAGCGCTTTGAGCAAATTCTTCCTACAACGATCTCAAAATATATGCAAGGTCTCAATATTTGGTCATGCGGAGCAACATCGTGAGATTATCTTTCAAATCCCCAGGGATGTCGAAGCAGCAGAATTCTGTCCACTCATTTCACACGTATTCTTACGCTCGCCCAAACAGTTGTTGTTCAGTACAAAGATGACAAAATGCGTAACTCTTTCTCTCGTGAGAGAAAAATGTGCATTTTTCATAATTTCAGGCATTTACAGACATAAACCAACACACAGTTTTCAATAAAATTACATGTCTGTAAAATGTATTCATACCTAGGTGTTATCCTAGACCCCAAACTCAGCTGGAAGTCTAACGTAGAGTACAGGGTAAAGAAAGCGAATATAGCACTTTACACGTGTAAGAGAATGTTGGGTAAAAATGGGGTATCCAACCGAAACTACCCAAACTAAAACTAAGCTGAACAAGACACAAAGAACAGCGTGTATCTTAACTCAGTCCTACTGAATCGCTCAATGTACTAACTCATCTGCTACAATTAGATCTACACATTAAAACAATAGCTATTTACAGCGCCGTGAGACTCAGAGACATGGAAAGTTGGACAACAAGGTCGTACGGTCACAGTAAGATCCTCCTACAGGGACCCTCGCTGCTCAAAAACAGATCAGGCTACACAGTCCCCGACCTAAAATTCAAGAAAGGTTTTACGGTACGTTTTCTACCGAGAGCCGAATGGAGCAAAGGGAAGGTGATTGGAAGATACGATATCGAAATCTATACCGACGGTTCTAAGATGAACTGTGGTCTGGGAGCTGGCTTCCATCCGGGCCGCTCATCCTATCCCAGTCAATTCGTCTTCCTGACTATGCCAGCGTGTTCCAGGCAGAACTGTTAGCGATCAGAGAAGCATGCAAATCATTAAAACTCTACAATTAAGTTGATGCAAAAGTAGCTATCTTCTCAGACAGTCAAGCAGCTATAAAGGCCTTGGACTCCAACTCCATTTCATCCAAACTAGTCTTACAGTGTAGAGAGAAGCTGGAATTGCTCAGTCATTGGCTTGAGGTCACTTTGATATGGGTCCACGTCACAGGAACATACTGGGTAATGAGGTAGCGGATGAGCTAGCAAGAAAAGGCTCGTCACTAGAAATAGCAGAGTCGGTGGCAGTCTTCACCCAACTCAACACATTAAAAGCATCCATTGCTTCACACTATCATGCTTTAGCCGAAAGAAGAGGAAGCAACTAACTACATATATGTATTACAACAAAGAACACATGGCCGCCATACAAAATCCAAAGGACGAATGTTCTATTAGGATGCTCCCGGCCAAGCATCTCACGCATCACTGCAACCCTTACAGGCCATTGGAAAGTAGGGGATTATGCAGCTAGTCTCAATCTACCCTTCAATCCTATCTGCAGGAGCTGTCAAGCGGAAGAGGTGAAGGAAAGTCTTTTCCACTACTTATGTGAATGTCCATGGCTAGCTAGGGCACGACTCCGGTCCTTCGGTAAGCCTTTCGCGCAGCAAATTAAAGAGATCTCAGACATCGAGATAAAGTATTTGCTGCTATACTTAGATCTCACTAAATGGATCTGACTTAGAACAAAAAAAAACAAAAAAACATCATTATACGAGGACGGTGGTAGTAAAACGGTGATCAACCATTTCAACAACAAAATGTATTCATATATGCACACCATAAGATTTAAAAGTAGAAGCCGAAAAGGATATAAGAAGAAATCTCTAAAAACTCACTTTAATTATTACATTACAATTGAGTTTATTTTAAAATAAATAATTATAAATATATATAAATATTCCATTAACGCAAAAGCAAACTGCTTTCGTCAGTTATTTTTGGTACCTTACTTCTCCCAGCCCGCCATTTCAACTATCAGTTGTTCATCAACCCAGGGATTGCAAGTGCTGCCAAGTACTCAAACTTGTTCCTGAGCGCGCTCTCACATATGAATGAGAATGAAAGAGTTTCGCATCTAATCATCTATGGGTCCGACGGCAACGAAGTATGTTGATCAATGGTTGCGTTGATTTGTTATTATACCAGCAACACAATCTCAGTTTTGCCGTAAACGAACCGCCGTTACATCCTATACGGCGTCAGCAAATCAGCTGATTCCTTCGAATTCGATGAGAGCCGGTTAACAGCCTGCAGTTGGCTACACCTTCTGAATTCTTTTCACTGTGGCTGGAACGACCAAACGCCATATAAGAGAATAACAAATGTAGCTATGATATTTCCACTGCAACTCCTGGCAAAATACAGACTTAATGAGCATTTGCTGCAAGCCATACAAATTAAATTACAATCTAACTTTGCTACCAAGTTACTGAATAATTTCCGATTGCATTCTTGCGTTGATTATCACGTTTATACATACATATACATATGTATGTGTTTAATTTATTTGTGTGCATGTCAAAGCCCTAAGTGTTGGTTAAAATAATATAACAGCAACATTTGAAATTTAAAAATGATCGCCCAAGGGTTACACGAAAGACCGGAGAAAGGACATATTGGATGCTTGAAGAAAATTGATGCGTTATTCTTTCTTTTTAATTGCATTTCACACATACGCATGCATACATATACCCGAATGCAACATTTCTAATTAAAATATCAAGCGCTGGTGTATTTAAGTAGTTCGATATTTGCTGGTGCCGTACACTGACCAATACCGCTGCATACAGAGCCGCTGTGCTTTGGGAAATCGGATAAAAATGTGTTTGGCGTCGAAGATGTTTATATGTAGATGCTTTTAGGTGTCTGTTATGTAGGCAGCTGTGTTCCAAATCTCGGAATATGACATTTTTTTATTATGATACCCTATGATTCTCTAGGCGATTGATGGAAAATTCACAACAAAAAAATTGCTTAAATCAAATATATTTGGACGCTTGCGTGCAGCTTGTGCATGTTGTCTTCTATTGCACCGACCGCTAACCGCCGACGGATTTTATTTTTTCCTTCATCTCACATTTTCATGTTCACCTAAAACCCGCACGAAAAGCACGCAATGAGCGGTGTGATGAAAAAAAAACAAAAAATTAATAACCAAAAAGAAATGAAACAGAATTAAGAAAGACATTCGGCGCGAAATATGTTTGTAAGAAAGAGGCAGCACGGAACAAAAAAAAAAAACAGACATTTAAAACAAAGAAATTAACGAATAAAAAAGATTACGAATTTCTTCGACACAGCACAACTTCCTGCCTGCCCGCAGGGTGTATGCTCTGCGCAAGGCTGGCTGGCTGGCTGGCTGGTTGCCTTGCTAGCTTGTGGCATGCAAAGGCCGTTCCGTTGGCCAGCGGTACGGATACGAGTATAACCAAGTCACTCAGTCAGTCAGTCAGTCAGCAAGCGCTGTGGCTGATGTGTTGGGTGCGCCACTGGCCATTGATGGCCGCTGAGCGTGCAGTGGCGCGACTGATGGACGATGGCAGGAAAAGCTACATTTGTAGTTTGTGTTGTTGTTGTTCTTAGACATAGCATTCCGTCGCGACGACTGTGGTTTTTTTTTTGTATTAACAAAGTTGCTTGCTGTTGACTTTGTTGTTCTTTGTTGTTCGAGTTCTTTCGATTTTGGTGCCTTTTAACTTGGCGCTCGGTAATAATTTCATAATTATGGGGTTTCAGCCGCGCCAACTGAATCTGATTCGGCCAACAACACAAATAATAACAACAACTTCAACTACAATGAATCAGTTTAAATAATAAATACATAAAACAAAAACAAAAACAACAACAACAACACCAAGCTGTACATTTTTTTGAATTGTCTCTTAGCCGCTTTTACTTTTTTCGAGCAGCAAGACTATCTTTCAGCATTTTTATATTTTTTTGTTTAGTTTGTATCGGTAGAAATGTGAACTTCTGCCGGTTTCAATGTCGCTTTTGGGCGTGGCATTCCAGTGAAATGCTCCGCATGCTTGGTAGCTTGCGTCCTTTTCATTTATTATCTCTGGGTTTTGCTGTTCGTTTTCCGATGCCGCGTACGACTTTTTAATGTTGCAATTTTTTTAAAGAACTGCATTGAGGAGCAGCGGCAGGCGATTCGCACATACTTTTTTATTATATTTTTGAAATGGAATCAAATTTGAAGTGATAAGAAGCCGTTTTCGAAGATTTACAAAAAAAAAAGTGCTTGCATACAAATTTGAAATAAATTTTTAAATGCTTTGGAGAATTTTTGATAAGTCTTATCTGTTTTGAAATTGCATAGGCATATTGCACAACTTTTCATATGCGCCGAAATAGCTCAGTTGGGAGAGCGTTAGACTGAAGATCTAAAGGTCCCTGGTTCGATCCCTGGTTTCGGCAAATGTTAATTTTTTTTAATCATAAATATTGCAGTGCTTTTTAGTTTTTTTGTAAATAAAATTTTGTAAGAAAATTGTTTTATTAGTTGGACCAAGACCTTTACTTAAGTTCCAAAAAAAATTGTGTTAAATTGAGGGCCATCAAATTCTTTGTGTTCGACTGAAAGATTCTCAGGAATATTACGGAACTTTTGCGCCTTGACGAATGTGAATGACACAGGCGGTGGAATAGGGACCTATATCAGCTATATAAACATGACTATTAGACTTATTCCATTTCTTTTGATTATATTCAAAGGCTCTGGCGTTACCCACTGATGGAGACAGAGGACAATAAAGGCCTCGATTGCATAGGACTGAAAAATTAAACCTGTCCTTGGCTAGGTGTTTCTAATTAGATTAGGTAGTACTGTCGTGCTGTGAAGAAAAACAAATTGGTTCACTTCATAAAACTCCGCTGAAATCGCTTAGGCGAGAAGAAGAAGGCAATAAGTTGCACTGTGCGGCGAAAAAATTATTTTTAATATACTACATATGTATGCATGGTTTTTAAAGGAGAATGAACTCAAGAAGTATAGAAATAAGATTGAGCTCATCAAAGAGTGCGTGATGTCACACTAGCCTAGTTGTGCAGTTGCGCCAACCCTTTCCTCTTAGCAAAAAATTTTGTGCTTTTTTATACCCAAAATGCGAAAATTTTTTACTTTGGTGTTTGTTCCTTTTTTTAATTTGAAGCTACCAAAATTGTAAGTTAAAAAAAAAATTGTGTCATTAAAAAAGGCCAAAAAAGACCACTCTGAGAAGATTTTTGTGCTATTGAAAATTTGTTAATTCCTATAAAATTTGATGTTTTGAAAGTGCAAATCTCATTTTTTGCTCCTTTGCTATGCAAGAATATTGGCACTACCTCTTTCAACTCTTCTTTAGATTTAAAACCTTTTTATAAATTTCCAAAAGCTTTTGAATTTACTAAATAGGAAGTAAGGCGTAGTAAAAGACACAAAACAAAAAAAAACAGATAATGCTGAAGAAATCATAACACTGCAGTTGCGAGAAAGAGATTTGACTGCTCGCAAATAAAGCAGGCCACAGACAGGATACAAATCGAAACAATCAGTTGACTATGTACCATCGAACAGGCGATAATCGGACGGCACAATATCTGGAGAATATGGCGGGTGGGGTAGGATGTCCCATTTTAGTGTTTCCAGGTAGGTTTTAACGCGTTTGGCAACCTGAGGCTGACAACGCTGTAGAATCAGTTTTTCATGCCTCCGCGTATTGCGGCCGCTTCTCGCGCAGTGCTCGGCTCAATCGCATCTATTGAAGTCGATACCGATCCCCAGTGATGGTTTCGCTTCGCTTTAACGGTTCATAATAAATAACACCAACTTGGCCCCACCAAATACATAGCATAACCTTCGCAGGGTGAATATTCGGCCGAGGCGATGACGTAGAATCATGACCAGGCAGTCCCCATGACTTTCTTTTCTTTGGATTGCTGTAATGAATGTAATGAATCCATTTTCCATCACCCGTCACGATGCGATGAAGAAAACATTTTCTTTTTTGCCGCTGGAGCAGTTGTTCACAGGCGAAAAAACGACGTTTAACATCCCTTGGTTTTAACTCATAAGGAACCCAAGTCCCCTGTTTCTGAATCATTCCCAAAGCATGCAGTCGCTTGGAAATGGATTGGCGGGTAACTCCTAATACTGAACCAAGCTCTTCTTGCGTTTGACACGGAACCTCATTGAGGAATGCCTCCAATTCAGCGTCTTCGAAGGTTTTTGGCCTTCCTTTACGCGGATGGTCGTCAACATTAAAATCACCGTCTTTGAAGCGACGGAACCAATCTCGGCACGTTGTTTCACTTAAAGCAGCATCTCCACAAACTTTTTGTAGCTATCGATGCGCATCAGCCGCCGTTTTTTTCGAATGAAAGAGGAAAATCAAGACTTCCCGCAAATGACGATTATTCGGCACAAAATCAGACATTTTCACAAAACCGAAAGTATATGATACCAAAACAAAATCACTAATGTGTCGAAGCAGTTTGTTTACCATATGTCTAAGCTTAGTTTATGACGTGTAGGCTTTGTTAGAATCGACTACTACACACTGCTGGCGGCACCTATTGACAAACAGCGGGAACTTAGTTGCGCACCTCATATTATAAATAGTGAATGATTGATTATGAGTAATGAAAAGAAGGGAGCAGAGGATGACGAAAAAAAGTCGTTCAATTTGGATGCAGGGCGAGATGAGTATTCGCATATACATTTTTGTTTTTGTTTTTTAACTTTCTTTATTTCCAAAGAAATTTCGAAGTGTGCGGACGAGCGGATTGAGGAGTTTATAGATTTGTTCAAAAGCCAGCCATAAAAAATAAGAGCGGAAAAATAAGAGTGATAAATATACGAACAGAAATGTGAAATTAAAATCCTGGCAAATTTTATAAAAAAATAAAGAAAGCGTGAAAAAAAAATTTAAATGCGAAAACTCATGTCCCCTTTTAAGTCATTCCTGCACAAAAATTTTACACTACATTATATTTTACATAATTATAAACATCCCATTTTAATCAGAAGAGGCTAGAAAAATGTCAGTGGGAAAGAACTAAAACTCCGAGGCTAGACAACAAACCAAATACTAAATCAAGTTACGGAAATGGTAATCTGGTCACACTGATCACCAATTGGACTAGGGTGACGTCACGAAAATCAGCGGATATAGTTAAATTCGCTCAGAGCAAAGTAATGGCACCAAGATAGGCGCCACCTCATTATTCTCTCAATCGTGGAATGAACTAAATTTTTCATGAAAACAAAAGAATTTTTAAAATTAATAAGAAAGAAATAAATTGACAAAACTCATCATTAAGTGTTAGTGATATATTTTTTGGTTTGGGGTTTTGAGAGCCAATTCAAAAGTCGGAGTAGGCATTTTTTTCTACTTAATTAGACCTACAGTTTGATGTATATCTCGAAGAAAGTACATTTTCGCTGTCGCACAGTGCCATTGATTGTTGATTGAGGTACTTCCTTCAATGGTTGATCGTTTGGTCCAAATGTGTTTAGAAAGATATTTTATTTTAGTATCATAAAAACAATATAATCGCTTGCCATGAGGAAATGAAAAGAGGCGGCAAGTTTTGCTGCATACATCCATTTGCACTAACACCAACTATGTCAACCCGTTACTCTGTTAAATTAAATTTTTTTAATGAATCCATTAACATATTTTATTAAATGTAACAAATACCGTTTTCAATTTAACAACTTTAATTGATTTTTCTTCTCTAAATGGTACTAAAATGTACTTCCTAACTGAATCGTATTAGCCTATTGCCATTGACTGCATTTCAGTTAAATCTCAATAAATCATTTGCCGGCGGTGAGCGATTGATTGATGTCTTGCTACCATTTGATGACCCAAAACCGTTCACCGTTTTCGCTTTCCCCATGTGTGTCCACTAGCAATTGGCTGCGGCGTTGTGCGTCCGATATGCACTACCTGTCAATCAAGCATCAGAAATCCAAAAAGGCTCCAATCATAAATGCCATGCGGTGGTGTGTTTAGGCTCGTGCTGCGCACGTACCACACATATTGACGCGTCGTGGCTCTCGCGGGCGTAGTAGAAATGTTAAACTCCCCTTGCAACTCCTTCTCATTCTTGTTCTGCGCTTTCGGCAATTCGTTGTTGGCCTTTCATACTTTTTCTTGTTGAACAGAGTATTTGGGTCTATTTATCGCTGGAGTCACTGTAGTTCGCATACACCTAATGTTGTCGGCATAATCATAACGCCATGATTCTCTTGATGATGAATTGCCGCCGTGCATTAAGCGCAAGCGCTTTGCGCGTTGGCCAGAATGCGGCGAGACATAAAGTGCTTTTGCCACTTTAATGGGTATTGCGAAGAGGATGCTGTAGCGCGCTTAATTACCGCTTGCGCGCTGGTAACCCTAGCAAATCACAGAAAGGATAGCTGGCTCCAAAATACGTGTATACCCGTACAGTTGGAAATCGAGCCATGAAAGAATTAAAATGTTTTAGCGCATTTTATATAATTTATTTTTGGCGTTGGGCGCTAATAATGGATATCGAGTACAGTAAGTTCCGAACGCTTGATTTCAGAATAAATATTTGGTATGAAATGTATTTTATGCTAACCTTTTTAACTGAACATTCAAACGCCTGTGTACGAATACTTTCCTTTCTGTGTTGCAGTTTTTAGCGATTTTAATTGTTGAAAGCCTTTTTTCTCCCGCCTCAGCGCTGTCCAAATTAGCATTGTACCAGTGTCCGCCCTAGTTAAGACTGCGTGCAAAGAAAAAAAAAAGAAATCAACTCCAGATCGTTCGACTGCTGACTGACTTAAATATTTTTAACACGAATTTGTCTTTTCGTTTGGCAATTTGCTTAAAGGATTTTTGTTTTTACTCTATGCATGTGTATGTGTGCCCATGAATATGCTACTTCTACCTAAAGATGTATTTTCTCTCTAAACAACTCACCTTCCGTTGTGTGGAGTATAATTGTGGCCTGAAGGCGTTTCAATTGGCCTAGCGCCGCGAAGGTTGTGTGCCGGCCACAAGTTTTGCAGTGAGTCGTCCTGTTCAAATGGTGTAAAAACGGTTAAATTTTTTTTTTATTTTGAACATAATTTTTGTAGGCTTTCATTTGCTGAAACACCGACCGCTTCTATTTCCATGGAATTTGTATATTTGGCTGGTTTTAATTCGAGCCCAAGTAACGGTTCAATGCGAAATACAAGAGCTTTAATTAGGGGTTTCAGTTATTGCGGTATAGAGGCGTATTATTTCTAATGTTGATGCTCAGACGATTGAAAAGAAGAAAAAAGAACAAAAAAAGAGGTATTAAAGCTTTGGAAGAGGAATAAAAGAATTCGAAGTTCTTTAGGCACTTTCTAAGAAGATTTGTCATTGAGAAGAAAAAATGAGAAAAGGGATATATGTACGAGTACAAATGTCTTTAAAGTAACCAGTCTAGCAAAGGAAACTTAAAACTAAGCAAATGTGGCTGATTTATTTTCAAAAATAAAAAAATATTTTATAATAAATTTTTACAAGAATTTAATACTTTCTGTTGTATCGAAATTTCAAGGAAATTGAAGAACAATTTACGGGGTTATATGACTCTTACCGAAGGAGTCTAGCTAAGAAAACGTTAAGCTAAGGCAACTTTAAGCAAATGCGACGAATTTGTTAAAAAAAACTGATTTTTTTTTAATTTTTTGAGAGTAAATGAATGTTGTGCCAAAATTTCAAGCAAAAGCTAAGGATGACAGTTGAAAGGACGCAAAACCAGTGGCAGGAGACGCATGGACAATGACAAATAATATATGTTAAAAAACTCGAATAGTTGGCAACACCTAAGCACACACTCAGCATTTTTTTTTTCAGTAATATAATTTTTCGTAAAAGCGGGGTTATATAGGGGTTTTTTAAGAGCTTGTTATAATCTGGCATATAATTCAGAGTTAACACGGCTACGAGCTACATCGGCATTTGATAAGCGTCTTGATGTTGTTCCACAAATGAAGGGACCTGTAGTTTTAAGCCGATTCCAAACGGCAGCTATTTTTTTATGAGGAGCTTTTTCATGTCCGAAATACATTCGGAAGGTTGCCATTGTCTGCCGGGAGCGACTGCTATTAGAGAAAACATTTTCTTCATTTCGGCATTCGGCTACGGCGGCCGCCAATGTTAGCTGATTAATTTTTGGAAACGAAAATTGAGTCAGCATGGCTCGAAAGCGCTCGCCATTCACCATAACGGCAGCTCCTTCCTCATTTCGAAAGAGATGAGGACCGTTGATGCCGCCAGCGTGTAAACCGTACGTAAAATAGACCAAGTGCTCTATGAGCTTCGCAAACAGATTTATTTTTCTTTTTTTTTTTCAAAGTAAATTTCAGTAATTCGGATGCGCTGTTCTGGCGTTAAACGATTCATGACCTTCATGACCCAAACCTTACTGAACAGAAAAGTCAATATAGTTTGCCATTCTGAGCTGTCAAACCATAGTTATCGATTTCGATAGTTTTCATGCACCTAAAACAAACACTTTGTACTAGTTTTTTATTTATTTATACATTTAAACTTCATTGGTTCACAAATAAAATGTTAAAATCACAGAAATATTTTAAATATGAAAATTTTGTGAAAACTTTTAAGATATCTTTTCTCAAGATATTTTGTTTTTTGCCTGCTTTATTAATTAAACCTGTCGTATGACACTAAGTAATTCTTTTTACAGCTTGGATTTCATAACATTAATCATTATCAATATTACATTTTGGTTAGGTTTTTGTGTGAGTTTACAAGTGTATGTACATAGCTTTAAATTATTCTAGTTATCAACTGAGTTGGGGTTGGTTGTTTGAGCCCCTGGAGTTTGCCCTTTCTGCCGATGGGAGATGTCGCATGCCAGTATTCGTATGGTTCATTAAACGGACAATATGATTTGTGCTGCGTTTACGGATGATTTTTGCTACTGTATCTATGTTGAGGTCTCGATGAATATCTTCCTTTGGGACGTACCAAGGAGCATTAGTTATAGTTCTGAGTATTTTTGATTGTAGTCGTTGAGTAATGTTAATGTTACTTTTACTTGCAGTTCCCCAGATTTCTATGCCGTATGCCCAGATTGGCACAATCACAGTTTTGAATACAGGGGTTTTATTCAGCAATGACAGTTTCGAGCGCCTGCCAAGTGGCCAATATAGTTGTCGGACTCTGTTTTTTACCTCATTTCTTTTCAACGTGATATATTCTTTCCAGAGAAGTTTGGAGTCAATAGGCATTCCAAGGTATCTTGCTTTGGTGTCCATCGGGATTTGTGAATTGTTTATTGTCAGATTCTTGTGACCTACTTCTTGTTAGAATAAACTGCATGAATTGTTTTTCCACTATTGATTTGTATACCCCAAGCATTAAACCATGTTAGTGTTTTGTTCAAGATCTGTTGTAACTTGTTTGTTGCGCCTTCTAAGATCTTATGAGTTGCCAATAGGACGGTGTCATTGGTAAAAGTTGCTATCATGTCGATACTTGCAGGCAAGGAAATATCAGCTGTGTACAGCACATATAGTACAGGCGCTAGTACACTGCCCTGAGGTACACTGGCTTCCATGAGTTGAATGTTAGAGTATTTGTCTCTATGTTTCACATAAAAGTATCTGTTTGTGTATGAGCGAGTTATAGCACTTTTACTGAAAGGTTATAGGCCAAAGTTTCAGGCCAATCAGAGCAAAATTGAGGGAGTTACAGCATCTTTACCGAGGAGATTTGACAGTTTTGTTGTTTCACAACCGATTTTCATGATTTTTGCATACTTAGAAAGGCTCATTAACGTGCCGAAATCTCAAGCCAATCAGAGCAAAGATGAGCGAGTTATATCACTTTTGCTGAAAGGTTAGATGTCAAAGTTACGGCATCTTTACATTAACAAATAGTAGTCGGGTGGAAGATCCTGTTTAAGTTTAAATAATTCTCGTAATTCTCGCTGATTCTTGCAAATCTTCTAGGTAAGCGTGATGCTAAATAACAAATGATATCCAATATATATTGACTGCCTCAAAAAGCTCTTTCTTCGTTTTCTAAGTGTTCCTACTGATGTTCATATTAACGATCTCCATGAAAGACCTGATTTTATACTTTTCAGATAAATCTGTTTGAGTGGCATTTCTTCATCGGTGTATTACATCTTTTAACTGAAAACGATATATAATTCCCTCAATTGTCTGAATTCATTGACCAGAGTCATAACACAAAGGGTTGTTTTGAGATTCTTCTGACTCATCTCCTCACTCATTGGTCTTCCTTAATCTGAATCAGAATCAGACTAACATTTTTGTACATTTCAGGTGCATTTGCGAATTCAGGTCGGGTTTATCTGTTCTTTATTTATTTTTGTTGATTGAAAATTTAATTTTATATATATTTGTTAGTTTGTATTTGTGAATTTAAAGTGATAGGTGGATGGAGGCCAATCCTTCAGAGTTTTGTGAAACATACGTTAAGAGGACGGAACATAAGCTCGAAACGAAACTTTGTGTAGCAAAGAATGAGCGTCTGCACGTCGAAAAGCTTCGATATCAACCTAGATACGAAAAAAAGTATTAGCAAGGGGCTGCTTCAAAGAGAAAGGCCGCTGCTAAAGGGACAAGTTGCGACTAAGCGTGACGCTGTTGCACGTCGGTGCTTTCGACGTTGGAGAGCAAAGGAAGCTCGTTTCGTGAAAAGAGCTAGGAATAATTGAATGTGAAAAGCTGAGTGAAGTGGGCACCTGTAGAAGCAAGAATAGTGGCCTATGTTCGGGGTATACTTGAGTTATAGAGCATTAACTTTTCCATTTTGCTAAATACTGGAAATATTGAATTAGTTTCAATAATTGAGATAATAAAGAGCTTGGATTTCCTACATAACTAAATATAATGAAGTGCAAATACTTACGGTATAGCGGCAAAAAAAAAAAAGCAGTTAGTGGTGGCGGTCTAATTCATGAGCTACGGCAGTGAGGTGTTGAATATGGCCAAACGCCTGGAGTTTAAGTGTCTTTTGCCTAATCCTCGAGAAGAATGGTCATGCTTTCCGCCATTCACCAAATATAATATTATTACTTATCAATAATCGCATGTCGCCCACTATTCATCTCATTACGACAATTATCCCTTAAAAGCTTAAATTATAAATTCAATAAACTATTTCCCAACTAAATTAAACAGAAGTCTGATAATTAAATTATTGAGTAAGAAGTTTTATATGTCAAAGTTTTTTCTTAAAAATATTTACACACAAATCGACTGAGAGTTTGCAGACCAACGAGAGCTGCTGAGGTGGCTACAAATTAGGCGTAAAGTATTAATTTAAAACCGAGAGTCAACACTTTTAAAATTAAACATTGAGTTAATTATAAAATAAATTTACCCTTTTAACACTTTAGTGATTTGCAAATTATATGAGAGTTATTAGAGAATTTATGGCTATAAAAATCATTATAATTTGACTTTCACCGCCGGGCAATACAAAACACCGTCAAGTGGCAATCTATGTGAATATATATTGATTGCAAAAGCAAAACGCAAAAGTAAAAAAAAAACAAAAAGAACTTAAAAAAATATGTATGTATATTGGAGTTGCCAGATGCCCTGCCACAGTTAAAAAAATTATGTTTGTCATACATTTTTGACGCTCTCTGCATACACAGATTATCATAAAAATCAGTTTTACTTAAAAATTAATATTTTGTAGTAATAATTAAAAACTGTATCCGGGGTATATACAGAATCAGACGATCAGATATTAAAAGCTGAATTAAAAAAATAATTACTAATAATACAAGTTTTTCACAATAATTTTTACACAAAAGACAAGTGCGGTTTACATTTTATTTAATTAAAGGGTGTTTTTTTTAGAGGTTAGGTTTTCAAGTTGGCACTACCTTTTTCGTAGATGGTCTTTTTGACAGCTGTCACTTGATTTATGCTCAGTTTGGTTTGCCATTTCATAATGAATAGACTTACACCTGAACAACGTTTGCAAATCGTGCAAATTTATTACGAAAATAATGGTTCGGTTCGCGCGACGCATCGAAGAAAATTTTTTCAGCGATGAAGCTCACTTTTGGTTGAATGGGTATGTCAATAAGCAAAATTGTCGCATTTGGAGTGAACATAATCCACAAGCCATTGCTGAGACGCCGTTACATTCTCAAAAAGTCACTGTTTGGTGTGCTTTATGGGCAGAGGGAATCATTGGTCCATATTTCTTTAAAAATGAAGCCGGCCATAATGTTACAGTCAATGGTAGCGCTATAGAGCCATGATTAATGACTTTTTCGTGCCTGAATTGGACGATGTTGATGTGGACGACCTTTAGTTCCAACAAGACGGCGCTACATGCCATACAGCCAACGCTACAATCGATTTATTGAAGGAAACGTTTGATGAGCGCATTATCTCGCGCCGTGGACCTGTGGCGTGGCCTCCAAGATCGTGCGATATACCACCGCTGGACTATTTCTTGTGGGGCTATGTGAAGTCGCTTGTCTACGCAGATAAGCCCGAGACGATTGACGTCTTGGAACAGAATATTCGGCGCGTTATTGCTGACATACGGCCCCAATTGCTGCAAAAAGTGGTCGAAAATTGGGCCTCTCGGCTGGAATTTATTCGAGCCAGCCGCGGCGGCCACTTGCCCGAAATCATTTTTAAAACATAATGGCAAACCCTTATCTTTATAATAAAGCTAAATTCTTGGCCATAACATTAAATTATATACGTTTTATTTCATCTTGAAAACCTAACCTCTAAAAAAAACACCCTTTATTACCTCTAAATGTTGACCGTTGTGTCGAATACACTGTTGGAATCTGGCCTCGGTATTCCGTGCCACTCGCTAGAAAAGTGATGACGGAATGCCATTAACAGCGCGAACCATATATTTTAGTGCTGAGTTTGACACTGGGATTGTTTCATAGAATTTCCTTTTGCGGAACCTCCACAAAAGCATATAGAAAAAAGTTCATAGTGCTAAGATCAAGCGATCTGGGTGGCTAGAATACGTCACCGAAATGGCTCACCAGTTTGTTAGGGAACAAATCACACAGTGTCGGCATGGGCTCTCTGGCCGTTCGCCGCGTGGCGTCATCTTGCTGAAACCGTGTTTGTATGCTGAAGAAAGCATATTCCCTCATTACATATACATACATATATATAACACCCTTTTTGGGTGTTTGGCGAAGCTCCTATTTCTATTTGTGGCGTGCGTTTTGATGTTGTTCCACAAATGGAGGGACCTACAGTTTTAAGCCGACTACGAACGGCAGATATTTTTTATGAGGAGCTTTTTCATGGCAGAAAAAAACTTGGAGGGTTGCCATTGCCTGTCGAGGGGCAACCGTTATAAGTAAAAACTTTATCTTAATTTTGATCTTTCACCGAAATTCGAGTCTACGTTCGGCCGCCTCATTACTGGCAGAAAATAAGCGTCGATAAGAAGCAGGCCAGGAGCAAACTAAAGGTTCTCAAAGGACCTCAATCCTCTCATTTTACGATGAAACCGTCTCGAGGGTCACCTGTCCGGCCAGCTTATCAGCCCAGCAGTTTCCTGCTGTGCTACTGTGAGGGCTAAGATTCTTCCTCAATATTTCATGCCCAATAGTTTGTGGAGGTCCCAGGGCATCCGCTCTCTTGTTTGGTCGACTGTTACCACTACATCTATTTTATTTATCAACACAAAACAGCTAAATTACAAATCTACATTTCATTTGGAGACATTTTAATACAACGAATTGTGGCTTAACCAATTTGTGCCTCTCAACTAAGGACTTGCTCATCTTTACTCGTGAATAGCAATAGAATTCATTTTGTTTTAAGCAGCTGCTTTTGGCGGTTTCCTTATTTAGGGAAATTAATTATCACTACTATTAAATAAATATTGAACGGGATATTGACAAAACGAAATCGAATTTGTTGCTCGACATTTTGACAAAGTTCACTTTAGAAAACAGTTTTTATTGCTTGAACTTTTTTGAGTAACAGAAAAGCTGGAACTGGAGTGAATGATTGTCGATGATGGTTTAATTGTTAAATGAAATTGTTCAGATGCGCTGGAAAAATGCATTCGCAATTTTCGATTTTCGTAATTAAAAAAAAAGTGCGTGCAGCATAGTTTACATAACAGAAGTGAAACTTTCAAGGCAGACAAAGAAAGCGGGAGAGACCCGAGAGAGAATGAGAGAGAATAGAAAGAATATATATCTAAATAATTCACATTTTCAGAGAATACAAAATTTACAAAAAACGGAAAACACGCCGGAATGGATAGCACTTTATAGTACGCACAAGCAAAGTAGGCACCAAAAAAAAACGCAAAAAAAGTTGTGACCAAAAACACCCCAAACAGTAGGCACCAAAAATATATTTCCTACAAGTTTGCACCAAGTGTATCTAAGATATACATATGTAAGGTATAGCTCTCCTACTCCTTTTCCTCTACGTTATCTCTTTTTTCTCTAAAATTTTACTCTTTAAATTTTACTCTACATTCTCGCTCGTCCATCGACGCCTAAGAAGCTTCACTTCAAAAATGTTTGTCCTTTATACAATATAATTGGAAAACTCTGTGCAAAATATTTTAATTCGACTTTTTACTAAATTTTGAATAGCGAATATGAGTTAAGTGATGTGAGGAAAGTTTGTAAATACATAAGTGGGAGATTTTGCACGAAGTTAGTATATCATTTGTAACACATGGACTTAAAAGTCCCGAGCGTTTTTTGTTTGTTCAAAATTCGCTGTATTCATCAACGTAATTTCCATCAAGAACAATGCAGTCCTTCCAGCGCAGCTTTAAAATTTCAATGCTACTTTCGTAGAACGATTTATCGTTTGCCTCAAAATAAGCATCAGTTTCAGCGATAACCTCTTCATTCGAACGAAATTTCTTACCGGCGAGCATTTTTTTAGGTCTGCGAACAGCCAGTAGTCTCTGCGAGCCAAATCTGGATAATACGGTGGATGTGGGGGCAATCCGAAGTTCAATGAATTGGATTGACTTGTGACGCGGTGCGTTGTCTTGATGAAACAAAATTGTGAGCAAACGCGCCACCCACTTTGAGCAGAGCTTTCTCATAGTCAAATTCTTATGCAATATAAATCCAACCCGTTCTTTTGGTATCTTTACGATGTCAGAGCTCACTCACGCAACTTCACTTTTCGATCATTCAAAACAATTTTGTGTATTTGTTTGATGTTTTCTAGGGTTTCCAGCTCATTTGGACGCCCACTGCGTTGTGCATCATCGGTGTTGTGCATCTCTGCGACCACGTGGAAGCTAGCGAACCATCATTTGATTGTTGTTTATGATGGAGTGGAGTCCTCATACGACTCTAGAAGACACTGCTTCGCTTGAACGGTATTTTCCCCCATCAAGAAGCAATGTGAAATTAAAATACGAAATTGCTTTTGATCCATTGCTTTGCAAATAACAAAAGTAGCGTCACTCTGAGCACAATAACTCACAAACCTGTGAATAGAATATCATTAAATTTTATCAGCTGTTTTTTTAAGGTTGGCCTTAGGTGAAAAGGAGGTGCATGCAATAAAACTAGTGCCATCTATGTGTTGGGGTCGGGACTTTTCAGCCCATTGCTAACGAGAACTCATAACATCTGAGGGCACTTACAATGCTTTCACATTTGAAAACTAGTAAAGAAATTTTTTTTTCTGCAATACTATTTTCAAACTGGCACTATTAAGGGAATATTCGAAAAACAATTTTATAGCGACCGGTGCATGTGGCAGCCCTAATCTATGTACTTACACACCATTGGTATGAAACAAGACGAAGAAGAAATTATAAACATATACAAACATATATACATACCTGCATATACCTACATACATATATACGTACATACATTCATACATACGTACATGCATACATACATACACACCCAAATGTCCAAACATGTGTTGCCTTAGAAAAATCATTAAGAAGCCGAGTTTTCGTTTCAGGCTCAAAACAATTTATCAATGAATATAACAGCAGAGTAGAAAGAGTGCGTTAGAATACAGAATGAATCTTTGTTTCTAAGACACTTGCAAAGGCAAACATTTCCATTTTTGTTATAATTAATTTAACCCTAACGCGGCTAGCCTAACTGAGTCAAACTAAAATGGATGAAAATAGTCAAAGTTGTCATGCTTTGAAACCTCGATTTTCGTAAGTTCTCCGTGCTTTTCTACAACATTTTCCATAAGGGGCGCTCTCACCAAAGAACAGAGAAAATTCCAAATCAAATGATTTTTGTTGGGGACCAGCGCAGGGACAGAATGCCGAAGCGCGTATGACTATTTTCTGCTTCCTAAAATATCACTCAAAGGTCACCGGCGAGGTTATTGACGCAGGCGGCTTAAACAGCCACTGTTGGGTACGAAACTATGAATAGACGAAGATCAGAAGAGCCCAAGCTTTCGTACAACTAACGTAAAATTACAAGCAAAAACAAAAAAAAAAATGAAAATAAAAATAAATACAAAGGTTTTGTTTTGACATTTTTTCCGCATTTAATTTCATAGTTCGCTCGTTTGGCGCGCTCGTATGACAAATGAATGATCTCAGCTGCTAAACATCAATTAAAAGCGCTAATGCCAATCATAATAATATGTTAATATAAAGCACCCTGAGCGGTGCACACACATACATATGTATATTTGGACATCCGCGCATACATGTGTATGTATGTATGCGTTGATGCCTCAGAGCAAAAACTTCATACCTACAAACTTTTGTTTAGCTGCTTTGTCGACTAACTGTGTTTTAGTAAAACCGAAAAGTCTAAATGAATTTTTTCTGCTTGCCATAATTTTTCGCCAGCTTGTTCCTACAAACTTACTAACCATCAACCATCTTTTTTGCCCGAGGAGGTTTGTTGCAGTGAGCGCTGAGCGGAACTGTTTCGAATCGCTAGACGAAAAGAGCCGAAAAACACACAAAAAAAAGACACAAATACAAAAATATTGTGTAAAAACACTGCATGATTAATTAATATTCAAGTATTATTGCAAAGTTGGCGCGCAAATGACTGCCAAACCATATTCTAAGGAAAAAACATTCAGGTGGCTCCCTTCTATGGTAGCTCGTTTGATCGGCTATACGGCGATCGCACCTTTGACAGTTCATTAGCGCATTTTTGGTTTCGCATTCTAAAGTTCTGTTTTTTTCGTTTTGAAATTTTTTCTACTTGATCTTACTTCTTAGTTGGACCGCTTAGTTTGTTATTAATTAATTATTTACTGGTAAAAGTAGACTGACTGTTAGTTTGACATGAAAATATCCGCTCGAAATGAGATTTTTTTCAACTGATTTCATAGTTCAAATTTTCTCTATACTCGAATACGGCAAACAGGTGCAACGGCTCATGTCAAACGACGTGCAAGTCGTTGATCTTTGGTTACCTATTTTTTTGAAGCGCTAATTGGGGACATTTAAACGAAAGACAACAAAAAAAAAAACAATTTTGGTGCAACAAATGTGTAACTACTCAAAATTGGTTGATATTTTTATAAAGGGCGGTTAAGTTTCAAGGGCCGGTGTTGATTTTGAATAAAATACAATGTTTTTAAGAAATTAATGTCATTTCTCTTTATTATGATAATATTGAGGGCTCAATTATGTATGGAACAAAATATCGACCAAATGGTCGCCGCGACCTCGGCGGCACACCTCCATCCGATGGTCCAAATTTTCGATGACTCTGAGGCATAATTGAGGGTCTATGCCGTTAATGTGCCGAATTATCTCATCCTTTAGATCTTGAATTGTTGCTGGCTTATCGACGTTCACGTTTTCTTTCAAATAACCTCAAAGAAAGAAGTCCAACAGTGTCAAATCACTTGATCTTGGCGGCCAATTGACATCGCCGCGACGTGAGATTATACCACCATCAAATTTTTCGCGCAAAAGAGCCATTGTTTCGTTAGCTGTGTGACAAGTGGCACCGTCCTATTGAAACCACATATCGTCCACATCCATATCTGCCAATTCGGGCCATAAAAAGTTCATTATCATATCACAATAGCGAACACTATTCACAGTAACTGCCTGACCGGCCTCATTTTGGGAAAAATTCGGCTCAATGATGCCGCCGGCCCATAAACCGCACCAAACAGTCACTCTTTGTGGGTGCATTGGTTTTTCGGCAATCACTCTTGGATTATCATTCGCCCAATTGCGGCAATTCTGCTTATTGACGAATCCACTGAGGTGAAAATGTGCCTCATCACTGAAGATGATTTGCATTTTGGTTTGAATGCCCGTTTTCATAATAAGCCTGAATAACTTTAACGCGTTGCGTGACTGTGTAACTTTCCATGGTTCAAATTGAGTTAGTCTGAAATTGAAAAATGTCAAATGAAATGCAGAAAAGATCTTGATGTTTAGGTGTGGTTTACATTCAACATCGGCCCTTGAAATTTAACCACCTTTTATTTCCTTTTAAATAATGAAATAAAAATAGTAAGATTTCACCTTAATATAATATGGCGTTTTGGCGTCTCCAAAAAGTGTGGAGTGTTGTACGCGAGGTACAGCCTGGTGTTCATTGCTTTGTATTTAAGGGCCGTTGTCTTGCTGAAAATAGAAATCGGAACCTATTCCCAATTTCTCGGCGCTGCTCTTCATATTTTGTTTTCGAAACATCAATATACACGTACTCGTATTGGTCCTTCACTCCGTCGATAAATTCTAAATTTCGGACTCTATGCAGCCCCAAACCATAATACCTCCGCCGCCGTGTTTTACGGTTTTTATGATTTTTTTTTGGATTTAGGGCTTCTCCTGGTTTACTCCATACGCGGGAACGCAAGTCTGAGCCAAAAAATATTGTACTTCGACTCTTCTGAGAAGATTGCCTTCCGCTAGGAGTCAATAGGTTTGCCCACATACGCAAACTCTAAGCGCTTCCTCCTATTAATTAAATTTACGTGCGGCTTCTTGCGAGGAGTGTAGGACCTAAAGTTATATGTTTTTATCGCTCTATGGGCTGTTTCCGGGTCAATCTTGCGATCTAGCTCTGACGCAATCCGCACTGCGCTACATAACGGATCCTTGTCCACCAGATGCTTTATTGTGCGCCTGACACGATCGGTAAGTGAAGGTGGCCGGTCGGATCTGTTGTTATTTTTAATGCGCCCTTCGTATTTGAATCGCCCAATGACAGTCTGAATAGTGGATTTGCTTTTACCCATAATTTTAGCTATCTCGTTTTTGCTCCTGTGTGGAGAAGTAGGATTTTTCCACGATCATCGAGTGATAACTCTTTTCGAGGCATTTTGCCTATAAAAATCGAATATTTTGTCCAGCTCAAGCAAAACACGCCAACTATAATATAATGAATTTGCTCATTACTGCACACAGCGCAAGAAATTAAGAGTACGTAGACTTCTATTGACGCAAATATTTGAGTATGTTTACATTCGTTGCAATAATATAAGACTAAAAATTAAAGGTAACTGTTTTTCTTTTGTAGCTTAGAAGAAAATATATTGTTTTATTAGCCTACATCAAAGTTTTTTAAATTTAACAAAAATTTGGCCAAGTTACAGGGTGATTTATGCAAATATAACAAGAGTATGGTGACTTAGTGGCACACTGTATGAAGTGAGTGTTCAGGGCTTAAAGGGCTATATATTCAATCTAGTTTGTGAAATGAATTTACAAACTAAGTTAAAATTATTGATATCTGTGTTGCTTAATAAATCGGTGGGCATGCAGTTAGCAAACATCGCAGTGCAACACTCCTGCCAATTTTGGCAGTAGTCAAGAATTTGTATTGCGGAGTAGTCGCTGGAGTTGCAGTGAGGACAGAGGGGTTTAGTGAATCATTTGGCAAGTGAACGTGGGTAGATATTGAATCATCAATCCTGAGTCGCGCGAATTTTTTGAGAGTATGACAGGATATGTTAGAGCAATATAAAGATTTCACTCCGGTGGGATTGCATTTCTTAAAAAGGTGCTCCAATTTCTGGCGTAAAATTCATGCAAATGTTCTTGTACCAGCTTTCGAATGTCTTTGCTGGAGATATAATCACTAAAATGCAGGGCCGTGGAGAGAGTATTCGGGCCCCGGGGGAAACTTTTTTTTTAATCAAAATGCGTACTATGTTATATTGATTTAACATTTAAACATTGAAAAACTCATTGATAAAATTTTTGATAGAATTAATTATGAAATATTGATTAAAATGAATTTTAGAAAACTCTTCAGCAGATCTGAAATAAAAAACGCAGCTGAAAAAAGTTAAAATGTTTTATTCATTTTGTGAGCCTTACAAATATTTGAAAATGACTGCCGCGATGGGTAGAATTTTGCTTTTCTTGCTTTAGCTTAGGCAAAAGCTCTTATAATATCATCGAAGGACAAATTGCTTTAAAGAATAACTACGTTTCAAAATTGGTCTTCATTTAAAATACAACTATCTAAATTTAATCTAATCATCACTATAATTATTAATTACCTTGTAAATCAGTAGCATAAAATGTTCCATTTTAATAAGAGCTCAATAATATACACTTTTGTATCACCATATTATATTTATTCTTTGTAATCGTGATCATAACACGATTCATTCGATATGGTGACACCAAAAAAAGTCTGTGACGGAACTCTGGTAGAAGTATTATTTACTATATTTTTTCAAGCAGGAAATTTCTTGGAATTACCCTCGAGTCCGGGCCCCTCTGAAAACTCCGGGCCCGGGGGAAAAAGTACCCGATTGGTTTATTCGAAAGAGCAAACACTCTCATTATACTTTGTGGAATACAATTTCATTCATGTGGATGCCTCGGCTGGTCTCGCACTAGCGCATCCTGTTAACCCAGTTTCCCAAGGCTTTGCTGACAGTTCACTCTATTTCAGGAATGACTTGGCTTTAAGGGCCTGACTGTCACATAATATCGGTTCTTCACAGTACCCTACAAAAAAAGCATAACGACGTCAAATCGTGGCCACAATAAAACCACAACTAACTTGAAAAAATTTTAAAACAATTTGGACTGAATTTCCACTCCGGTATTCTCTCGAATTCCTGTCTAATGCGTCGATCTCTAGAACTATGACCAACCACTTTTCTTCCACAAAATACTATTTCAAAATCTTTCTAAGTGAAATGAGTGAATAGCTTCAAAGTATTTTCCTATTCATTCATTCATCCATTTATTCTAATGTATGGATATACATACATATATACCTGGCTTTTTATGCAACTAATGTGTTTGGCATTTTCCGCAAAACATGAGTAATGCCTCACTCACTTGCACATACAAGGTGAAGTCCAAAATAAACAAGACTGGCGTTATAAAAATGTTTTTGATGGCGGCATCTTTTCCATGAGTTAGTGCGTTGGAAGTTACATCCCTAGCTGACTTCCAGTGAAAGCTTGGTGACATTCGGTTCAGTGGAAGGGAAGTCAGTATGTTTGTGTCATTGGTACAAAAATGAGTTTCGAACAAAGAGCTAATATCAAATTTAGTTTTAAAATCGGTAAAACGTTTACCGAAGCAGTTGAATTGATGAAAAAAGTTTGTCTACCTCCCGCCAGAAGTTCATGTGGCTTACACGTTTCAGAGATGGTTGTGAGGACATAAATGACAATGAACATAGGGGCCGCCCAAATTCAGTAATCACCGAAAACTCCATCGAAATTGTTTGTAAATTTATCAAAAATTAACCGAAATCATCGTTGAAATTCATGGAATCGGAATTTAATATCTCCAAAACATCGATATATCGCATTTTAACTGACCATTTGGGCTTACGAAAGGTCTGTGCACGTTTGATTTCGCACCAGTTAACTGAGGACCAAAAATTGCTCAGAATTCCATATTCAAAAGACCTCAATAAATGGGCGAGAAAATGCGAGAGCTTCCTTTACAACATTCTAACTGATGATGGTATATCCAACATGAACCTGAAAGTAAGTGTGAGAGTGCCGAGTGAAGGCCCCCGACGAGTCACCACCCAAAAAATCGCGTTTGGAGAAGTCAAAAATCAAGTCGATGCTCATTTGCTTTTACTATTCCAAGCGAATTGTCTACAAGGAGTTTATGCCAACGGGCCAAACCGCCAATTGAATCTTGGCGTTTTGAAGCGTTTGTTGCACCGCATTTGTCGAAGGAAGCTGGCGCTTATTGCATAATAATGCACCATCTCATCGATCCTCTCTTGTGACTGATTTTTTGACTATAAATCGCATTTTAACCATCAACCACTCGCCGTATTCGCCTAATATGGCCCCCTGTGACTTCTACCTATTCGGAAAGTTGCAATTGGCCATGAAAGGAAACCCTTTGCGTCCGGAGAGACCATCTAAAAAGGTTTGTACCAACATCCTGAAGGACATTCCGTTCAATGACCTGAAATACTCTTTCGAAAAGCTTTTAGATCGCGCAAAACGTTGTGTCGAGGCCAGAGGGAACTATTTTGAATAAATAAACCCGAAGTTATCAGATCAAAGCTCCTGTCGTTTCTATTTTAGCTCAGTCTTGTTTATTTGGACTTCACCTTCTAAATAAATTATTCAATATGTATCGCGATGTGTAAACTTGCCTGGACGTCTATGCATACGCCATTTAAAGGAAACCTTAACTACTCACACGACCAATATATGCAATATGTCCTCCGGCGTACAGTCCGACGGGCCGCTTATCCAAAAAATATTTTGATTTATGCCACGAATTTGCCATAAAAAATCACCGACAGTCAAAATAAAGCCTCTGCGCAGGCAAAACCAAAAGAAAAGGAAATACAAAAACAACGTAGTGCATACATAGGGAGCGCAGAGAATGCAATTTTGTATGTATGCGCTTGTATATGGCGATCGTCTGTCGGAAAGAGAGTGCGCTGCTGGGGGAGGAAAAGGTGCATAACGAGTGAGCACAAGTGGGTGTCTGAGCCAGGGCAGGCAAAGATTAGTCAGTACATCTGTATGTATACAGCAAATGCGCTGGCCATGTACGCATTTTTCACAATTTACAGATTGATACGTGACGGAATTCCATTTGTGATATATGGCAAACCGATTTCCTGCGCCGTCAGAGGCGCGCTACAGTCTCGCATTGTGCCTGTGGACAGTTGGCGTTGTTGTTGCAGCATGATCGCTAAACTTAATCACTGGTTACTGCACAAAATAAAGAGTAAGTCTATTGTAGTGGCGGAAATTGTGTGAGAGGGAGAGAGAAAGAGAGAGATAGCGGGAGTTACTGGTTCAGTTTGAACTTTGGGAATGGTGGCAAAACTTAACATCAAAATGTGGGGTTGTGTCTGGTTAGCCAGTTAAACAGCAACAACAGCAAGCAACAGCAAATGCTTCACGCAGTTTGTTGGCAAGCCGTGAAGTTTTGGCCATCGCCTTTTGGCCATCACCATCACGTACGCAGCCATCAATCGTCCACTGTCATAGGGCTGACGGCTAATGATAGGTGTGGGTACGCGCATGTTGCGCCTGGGATTTCTCGGATTACTATTTTTTTGCAAACGAAAACAAAAAATAGACACCAAAGACTAGCTGCCTCCTCCCAGGCTTCACTGGTGGCGCATGGAAAATTTACGATTTAGCTCTTCGAATTTTTACTTTTAATTTTAGGTTCTTCAATTTTTGCTTTGTCTTTCCACTTTTATTTTGATGGCCGTAGTTTGTAGTCAAAACTGCAATTGCGATAGTTTAATTGCCAGGATCTGTGTACGAATATCCTTTGATACCAGAATTTTCAGCATAAAGCCTATGTTTGCACCCTGAGGCAGTTGCATTGGTAATTATGTATGGGGCAAAGCCACATTTCAAATTCAACAAACCAAAGCAACCGACTAACAAATTTTGTGTTTCTTTTTTTTCTCAATAATGTGCAAATAAAAGGGTTGGCAGCAATACGGAGTGTCGGACTTGCTGAATTGGACGGGGAGACGGGCTGCTTGCGTGTTTGGCGCTCATCTTGCCAGCGCCGAAATTGCTTTCTCACATTTGTTGCAAAAATTGCTGCCAATTGTAGGAAACTTTTTCACCGCTGCAAGTTTCTAATTTAAATCGTCCATATGCAACATTTCTACACTTCGCACCACACATACATACTCGTACATGCTGCACTATTCTAGTATTCGTTGTTCTAGACGCTTGATTTAGCGTCTGCCATCGAAGCGCTAGAAAAGGAAAAAGTAGAAAATTTGTGTTTCCGGCCACTTGCGAAAATTTACCTACCACTTACCGCCATCCAAGTGCAAACACGTCTGTGCACTGCAGTATTGCTGTGAAAATATTACTCGTAGGTGTTTGTGGGTGGCCAATCATGCTTGCCACCAATTGGTTGTGTGAAGAAGAAAAAAAGCTCTCAAATAGAAAGCAAAAGAATCGGAGTGAAATTCCTGAAAATGGCGCGGAGAAGTTGGCCGTGTTTGAGCGTTTTGGTGCATCACCTTAATTTCTGCTTTGCATGCAAACGTTTGGCACCCCATTAATTTCAAATACCTACTGCAAAATATTTTCAAAAGAAAGTTTAAGTTTGTTTTCTAATATTTAAACAAACAGTTTTGTCTTAAAACTTCAATCTGAGAATTCCTGAAAGTGGGAAACGATTTTTGGAGGACTTTTAAGTTTAGAAGTACAGGCAGGCGTTGCTTGGTTCATTTAAATAAATTGCACCAAGTCACGATTTTTCTTACATTTCTAACTACTTGATAAACAGCCTATACTTGTTTAAATCAATAATTATTATGGTATATTTAAGAGGCTTTTTTAATACTTTTTTTTTATTTTGAGTTGATTTCTGCAAATTTTTTATTAGTTTTAGTGTTGCAAATATCTACTTCACATCGGTACTGGCTCCAATTTTTTAGCAGTACTCAGAAGGCTAGTCCTTCATGTGAAGGTAGACAGAGGCGAAAGGCCCAAGGAATAGATAAATGTGGGTATTCGTAGAATTGCATTAACAGGAAACATGTTCCGTCAATCCCACTTTTCTTTTACTGAAGCCTGTAATGTATTCGAACGCGTCTTCATAGATGTTATCCAATTCTTCGCCCCATTGTAGCTCGTTGCAAAACGTGAATTTCTTTATCATCACCTCATCGTCAGAAAGAACGTTTTTTGAAT
The DNA here is from genome assembly GCF_028408465.1 of Anastrepha ludens. Classification (NCBI taxonomy): domain Eukaryota; kingdom Metazoa; phylum Arthropoda; class Insecta; order Diptera; family Tephritidae; genus Anastrepha; species Anastrepha ludens. The sequence goes on from NC_071502.1 coordinate 4,233,742, forward strand.
TTTCGGTTTCTCACGCGGTTTCATCAATTTGCAAGGTGCTACGGATGATGTGGGCTTTTATTAATTGCATATTACCAAATGTACTCTTGTTGATCACTAATTTATTTTTAAATCAACCTTTCCATTACTAGACAGAAGAGCCATTGTCAGAATTCAAATGAGGACGGCAATATTTGGAAAGGCGGTTTCGAGCAATTTACGAGTAAAATGAACCAAGTTTACATACAAGAATTCGTGATACGAGAAATAGTGTCACATTTGAGTATACATTTGTATCTACCCAACTATACAAAAATTGTATATGACGATCAGAGGGGCAGTTTGACAGAATCTTGCATCCGTAGGGGCGATTATTTTATTTTTAAATACCGTTGGTAGGCTTTCGATATTGTATTTAGTGAAGGTGAAGTTGAAAATAGACAAGACTGAGCCGAAATAGAAACGACAGGAGCTTTGTTCTGATAACTTCGGGTTTATTTATTCAAATTAGTCCCCTCTGGCCTCGACTCAACGTTTTGCGTGTTCTAAAAGCTTTTCGGTAGAGTGTTTCAGGTCATTGACCGGAAAGTCCTTCAGGATGTCAGTACAAGTCTTTTGGATGTCCTCTACGGATGCAAAACGTTTTCCTTTCATAGTCAAATGCAATTTTCCGGATAGGCAGAAATCACAGGGGGCCATATTAGGCGAATACGGCGAGTGGTTGATGGTTAAAATGCGATTTCTCGAAAAAAAAATCAGTCACAAGAGTGGATCGATTAGAGGGTGCATTATCATGCAATAAGCTTCCTTCTTCGCGGTATTCATGGCGAATTCGACGAATGCGATGCAACAAACGCTTCAAAACGCCAAGATAGAAAATTGCATTGACGGTTTGGCTCGTTGGCATAAACTCCTTGTGGAGAATTCGCGATTTTTAAACAAAATTTAATATTTGCTCTTTGTTCGAAACTCATTTTTGTACCGATGAACCAAACATACTGACACTTTAGACGCAATTACTTCCCTTCCACTGAACCGAATGTCATCAAGCTTTCACTGGAAGCCAGCTGGGGATGTGACTTTCAACGCACTAACTCTTTAAAAAGATGGCTCCATCAAAAACAGTTTTATGATGGCTCTCTTGTTTATTTTGGACTTCACCTTGTTTATTAATATACCTCATCAATGCTCAAGGGTATTAAATTTGGTAAGAAAATAATAAGTTGAGATTTAATTGTGAAATGGAAAATGTTTCAGTCAGTCTGTCGAGCTGTCCAAAGTTATGCGGCGCAGGTATGGGGATACTGAGGGTTCCAGAATGTTGACACATTACAACTGCAATTCATAAAGAAAATGTTCAAGTTCCCAAGCTGTTCGTCTACTTATGCTATTTATTTAGAAATAGGTGTCGAGTGCGGTCACATTTGCACGCTGCATTAAACATAAATTGTATTCAAAAAACAATCTTTGCATATGAGGCCTCGGCGCTCAGAATCAATAGTATGGGGCTTTGGAATAGTCACAAACAAGAAATAGACTACTCTATCCCTAGACTCACCTTTGAAAGGCTCTTCAAGACGTGTATACCGTTAAGAAGGGAGTGGCGGACACCAAGGCCATGGAGAAGGGGGAATTAAATTTTTATACAGATGGTTCCTAGCTAGACGATAAGGTTGGTTATGGAGTTTTCTCGAAGGAATTAGGACTGGAACTATCCGTTCGACTACCAGACTACTGCAGCGCCTATCAAGCTACATATCTAAATACGCATACCGTAACAAAAACGACTCTAAATATATTCCCAGATAGCCAGGCGACCATCAAATCAATGAATGCGGCTATACTAAGATCGAAGGTTACACAGGAATGCCGGGCAGCCCTAAATGATATTAGCGTCGTATTCAAGGTCAGCCTTATTTGGAGAATAGAGATATTGAGGGAAAATGTAATATAAAGCTGATGAGTGATAAAAGTACCATTGAAATACCTTTCGCCACGAGTAGACTAATAATAAAAAATAACATTATCCAAGAGGTCAATAGGTCATGGAGAAATGAAGATACATGTCTAACAGTTAGGCTACTATGGCCGAAAATAAACAAGAGACAATATCTGGAAGGTCGTGGCTTGTTTAACCGGCCATTGGCTATTTGGCAGGCATTCCTCAAGACTAGAAGTTTTCTCCCAAGAATATTGTTGAAGGTGCAAATATGAGGAAGAGGAAGAAACAGTTGAGCACTTCCTTTGCAATTGTCCAGACCTAGCTAAAATCAGAGCAGGTTGTCTAGGTAATTTTTTAATTTTCCTACAGAGCTGTCGGGCGTGGGGTTGGGATCAATTCTACGTTTCATAAGAGCCACAAAATGGTTCCACGAAGGAAGGTAAATGGGGTTCCCGTGCAGCACAGTGGTATCACAACGGACCTGTAAGATCTAAGAGCGTTGGTCGTGCAGATCGACTACCGCCATAACATAACCTAACCTAGGTACCACTTTTGTTGTCGATATTACCCTCTATGCCTGGTGCTTAGCCTTGCAAGACCTTATAGCCTCTCAGGGCCTTCTCTTTCGAAGGCCGTACTTCTCACTTCAAATCTCTACAATCAATGCCTTCGTTCGAATTGGAGTTTTTTTGGGTTCGCGGCAAAATGTTAAATGTAAAAATTGAGCAACGAATTAAATCTGCTTTAAAAGTAACATTAAAAGTGACAAGATTTGTGTTTGTTGAAGTTGTGAAAGAGAAAAGCTGAGGGAAAAATATTCGCAGCACTGCTTCGAGTAATGTAAGGCTCGTACGAAACGTGGCAGGGACAAAGAATGGGTGTACATAAATACAAGTAAGTCACAGGTGATAATAAGCAAATAAGAGGAAACCAAGATAAACTATTTTCCAACGCTAGTGTTGTTATTTAATAGCCACAACTGTTGACGTTATGTGTGACATTTGAAATTCATGCATAGATAATAAAGAGATAAAATGCCAGTCAATAAGCAATTTAAGGCTTCCGTCAAAGCTAAGTACCTGCCACTCAATGAAAACTCATAAATAAATATAAACTTTTTGCACATTCATTACATATGTATAAGTAAATATGAATAGGCCTTGTTGGGTTACGTGACACTAATGCAGAGTGCAGTTGTCAAACGTAAATCTCCTAGCGCCAACAGGCAATCAAGTTTTTCCCCTCAAATATACATATTTTACACAAAAAAAAAAAAACAAAAAAAAAAGGAAGAAAAAAAATCACTTAGTTTTTTGCGTAAATTAATGAAAGCAAAGCCAAGCCAATAATTTGTATGTGGAGTGAATTCAGGCAGCAACAATAATAAAATGCAAATTTAATTGGGATACGAGCAACAAGTTTTGCGTTGAATGGCCGACTATTAGATAAAGTAATTCTGTAATTTGCACTGGCGTCCACCGCACACAAATTGACACGTTTGCAAGCAAATTGATATATCAGCGTTGAAATTCAGTTTCCGAAACGGCGGCGAACAACGGTAAGAGTATGAACTGTCACCGGACCGAAGCACATGCATACATACATACGCATTGCTTTTAAATGGGAAACAAAAAAACTTGCACACCAACTCTATGCAGCTGTTTTCGCACAAACCTAGGAATTAAAGAAAAGCCTTGTCGCAATTTCAACTTGGCGTTTGCCAGTTTTTATGGCCACCCCATATGCACATACACATACACACACATTGTTAATCAGCCGCAAAGGATGCGTTACGAAATGCTTGATGTGGTGGAAAACAATATTAAATAATAGCTGAACTAATGGACATATTGGAGCAGGCGCATAATTAACTAGGAAACGAGAGCAGCAAATGCATGCGGGTATAAAAACTATGGGCATGTATGTGTGTGTGTGAGAGTATGTAATAGGTACTTACGCGTGGAAAGAGTACGCAATTTTTATTTGAGAGGTGCGCAAACCAAACTAGTTGAGTGCAAAATCGCTGGCAAACGGTTGTGCAGCTCGAAAAAGTTGGAATAAATATGAACTGAAGTATAAATAAATATATAATAAACATAAAATATATATGGAAGATTGTCTATAACCGTCACAGAGGTCTCATTCTATACATAATTTGATCCCGATAGGAACTAAAATAACAATTAAAAGATGGTTTTCAACTCCAACTAGGAATGGCAACCACTTTCATTTTTATTTTTATTTTTGCACTTATTTTTATGTATATTTTTATTTATATTTAAATTTTTATTTCTATGTTTGCTTTTATTTTTGCATTTATATATTATATATATATTTTTGTTTTTCTTTAATTTAAATTTGTATCTTTATTTTACTTTGGTACGGTCGAATGTCTTAAGAAGATTAAACCCATTTTATTAAATTATCTAGCAGATAGCAGGGAACTTTTTGTTTTGATTTCAAACAAATTAAAAAAATTCTTCATTAGTTAAGATGTCGCTATCGGATTTCGCCAAATCAAAGAAAAAAAAATTGGCGTAAACTTAAAAAAAAAATTTGTTTACCCTCTTTTTGAATGTGGCTAAAGTCAAGTCGAAACATGTTGTATTGCTGCTCTATTTTTGTAAAATAAATCAATTGACTAGCAAAAAAAGTTATTGAAAATCATCATTTTTTCGGGCCTCTGACTACCCCTAATCCCATAAATGAACATATCTTGGCAACGCTGGGACAGAGGCGATTGAGGATAAAAAATAGAATAAAGTCACTTGTCAGCACATAGAGGAGGCCTGGAAAAAGTTGACGGATCGGTTTACAGCTAGGATGGATGAACAACAAAGGTGTATGACTCCAAGGGACAAACATCGAATCTTGAAGTGAAAATTCAAAACCCAAATGGCCACACTAGCGCAGTGGCCTGGAAAGTACTGGTGATGGTAGTGCAATCCAGCAAGTTTGGTTCTTGGTGATATAGAAGTCTTAAAAAATAATTCTAATGGTTTAGTATATTTTATGTAATGATAGTGTTGTTGCGTTGGTTGGTTAAAGTAGTGATTCATCTAGAATTCAACTAGCGCTTCCGCACCATTTTGTTACCACATCCCCTCTACCAACTTGTTTAACTGTTATTTTCAGCATGACTGTATGCAGTCTGTGTGGTTTAAGAACCTTATTAGGTCTTTGAAGTCGAAGCCACGCAGTTTTTGGAGATTCTCGAATAGTGGTTTGCTCAGGGTTGACATTCCCTCCTTCCATGGGTTAGGACATGCAAAATCGTTGCTTTTTTCTCTGGTTGTTTACAACTGTGACAGTGTGTGTTGTGAGGGATTCCCATTTTGGCTGTTTGTTACCCGACAGGCCAAACAGTCCGTGCGTCCCGTCGTTTCATGTTTATCAACCACCATTCGGAAGCAGTCAGGCTCGAGACTCTGGGAATGAAACATCAATTGATAGAAAACGTTTTTTCTAATGATGCTCGCCCTTCGGTAAGCAATGGCAAACCTTCTAGTGTATTTCTGCCATGAAAAAGCATAAAAGTGTAGTTTTATCCATTTGTGGAAAAACATTAAGATCCACCCTACAAATGGGAGAAGGAACTCGACCAAATACCCAAGAAGGATGTAAGCGTCAATTATAAATTAAATATATAAATAAAATCATTTCTTCGAGCTAATTGATTAATTTTCGAACATACACAGTCATGTTATTCAATAATAAATCACAACAAATAAATCTCGATAGTCGACACTCCTGAATGACGCGCCTGCTGCCTTTTCTGCGAGTACTAAACGTCGCGTAAGGTTGTCGTGAGCCATAAGTTCCCTATGTCAGGTCCATCGAAAATGTCTCAATGTATTTAGGCGAAAGAAATTTTATGAAGTAGGTGGGCTACTGGAAAGCCCATTCACTATTCGGGAGTGCTGCTGAAGTGACATTCTTGGGCGGGATGTTCATTCTGGTAACGTAGAATAAACTATTAGGCAAACGTTGTAGTCGGCCATGCTGTTGTTGTTGTTGTAGCAGTAGTATTGTATTTCAGTGGCTATTTCGTCTAAGCAGTTGTGAAAAATCCGTATCATAGATTTAGTTGTTGCTCCGGCTGATTTTCGATGAGCTTAGAATTAATAGATAAATAATTAAAACTATGAAATGATTATTTGTAGACACGAATGAAGTGGTACACTAATGATATACATCTGGCTCTGTAAGGGGAGAGGTGGATACTAAAATTGTCAGCTCACAAATATAAATGACGGCTCTCGCACAATTTATTGAAACAAACGAACTGGCTTACCAGTCGCTCTCAAACATTTATCCTCAGAGGTGACGCGCAAATAGTGAAGCTCTCCGCGTGAATGATGTGTGAGAAGCCCAAAGAAAATATTTATCTGTATATGAGTATATGCATGTAATTGGCGCTTATATCCTTTTTTGGAACGAGCTCCTCCTCCTATTTGAGGTGTGCGTCTTCCACAAATGACTTACAGTTTTAAGCTGACTTCGAACGGCAGATGATTTTTATGAAGAGGTTTTTCACAGCAGAAATACACTCGGAGGTGTGCCATTGCCTGTTGAGTGGCGATCGCTAAAGAATACATTTTTTCTATGACTTTTGGTGTTTGATGCATGGAGATTCGGACCTATGCACTGGTAGTCACGTACAAACCCATGCGGTTACGGCGGCCGCCATATGCTTATCTATTGAATACATTTTCCACATCCTTTCAGGCCGAACATCTGCACTCCCCACCCTGTTTCAATCCACCGATCACTTTTGCAGAAACACACTTTATAGGGGAAAATAATGCTTTCTAAATGTGTATATATGCATTTCTAAAAATTTATTTATTTACATACATATTTATGCACTATAGGTAAGCTTTGCAAAACTGCGCTGCCAAGAATCTCAACCTCAATACGACGTTGTCAGAGTCGAAATAGAAGAATCTCAACCTCAAGCCCAAACAACCGCATTAATTTAGAACTTCCGACAAGGCAAAGCCGATAAATGAAATATGGTCAAAAATAAAATCTCTTCATATGAAATGAATGAATTTAGGGAAAAGCCTAAAAGCCTTAAATCAAGTACGAAGTGCAGCCGCATATACGAGTAATACTTAATAATGGTGGCAGTGTGGTAATAAAAATAAAAAGCAGAAGACAACCACAAATAAAAAAAAGAACCAAGGCAGCCAGCGCAGTCGAAAGAGCATTTGTCAGAAGAGCGACAGACAAGCGAATGAAAGATGGACAAAACCTAAAACGAGCAATAAAATAGTAAACAGAAAAAGCTTAAAAAAAAGTTCTCTTAACCGAACAATGTAGCAGAGACGTGCAGTTAAACTTTAATTTCGCCGGCGAATCCTTTTTTATACCAAATGCTCGGTCGTTGGCAGCAGTCACAGCGTGGCTTGGCCACTACCACTCAGCTTACATTTCACTAGCGCAAGCTCGTGAATGTTAGTAACTCGAGCTTGTAGGGCATTCAGATATTTTGCGGATCCTGACAAACGATTGTCGGCCAGCAGACAGATCGCAAGCAACGAGCGACAGGCGGCTATTCAGATACGTCTCGCAGCGAAGGCACGAATACCATGGGCTATCCATATCTGTGGCAGGCATCAGACAGCCAAACGACAACTGCTGCAACGTTGCAATGCTGCATGCCAAGCTAAAGTTGAATGCGTTGCAGTGGTGGGAGGGGGAAATGTGGGCTCATAAAGAAAAACAAAAAGTGTAAAAAAGCGAGGCCTTAGCAAAAAACGAAACGAAATGGAACGATTGTACAAAACCGCATGACCAAATGCTTGGCAGTGAAGGCCTCCCCAGACGTCCGACATTCAAAATGAAAAATTGTTCTTGCAATGGCAGCGAGTGTTGTTTTTGCTGCTGCTTTGATTTGTTTTTTGTTTGGTGCAGTTTTGGTGTTGTGCCTTGTGTTTGCTGTGATCGATCGATCGTTCGATTTCGCATAAACAAAAGAAAAAAGGGAAGAGTGGTGAAAAGGCTGAATGTGCATCAAATCTAAAAACAAACAAAAAATATCTAAAAAAATAGCCCGAACTTACAATGCCGATCGTTCGAATCGTGCAACCAATGCGTAAATATTTTTTTTTTTTGGTTTCTTCGAATTTGTAGCTTTTTCCCATTTTTATTTTCATTCATTTCATTTTTTACTTTTGTGTGCGAAAATGGCGTCGTGCGCTATGGCGGCTGTCCCCGGCAGTGCCAGCGGATGCTGCTTAATGCTGTCTTGAATGCTGGATGCTGCGATCGGCCACAAGGTTTCGTGGTTTCGATATGCTTTGCTGTCAGTGTTGTTGTTGGTGTTGTGTTGCTTTTGGCGGCGTTGGTGCACTATCGTTGCTGGAAATCTTAGCACGTTTGTAGAGTCGTTAATTCTCATTATTTTGTTGGTTCGTTTTTTCGTTGAAAAATCTTTTTTTTTTTTGCTTATTTTTTGTTATTTTTTTCCTTATTGCTTTGATGTTGTTTTGCAGTCAGTTGGCCCTTGAGCCGTATTCGCATATCTCGATGACTGCCCAACCTTTGCAATCGCTTTTGTTGGCTTGCAGTGTTGTTGTTGTTGTTGCTGATGATGTTGGCGTTGCTGTTGCAACAGCAAATGGCCGCAATGCACTTCACGTTCTCCAGTTTGGTTCTGCTTGGTGTCTGTCAGTCGATTTTACATTTTGAAGTGCACATTGTTCATGTCTACATACATACATACGTACACACATACATACATACATCCATATATATCTACATACGTCCATTTATTCTTCCCGTTTTTTTACGTTGTTGCTGATTTCGCTTTGGTTATTTTGTCTCTCTGGTTTTATTTATTGTTGGCTAGCCTTTTGAAGGCGTGGGAGCTCGTTGTTGCTCGCTACTCTCCGCTTGCCAGTTGCTGTGTGTAGCATTGTGCTTGTGCTGCTTACAAATGGATTGCAATATATTTTACCAATGGCGTTGGTTAAATGTGGCCTTTTCGCCGCACTTTTTCATTGCTTGTCTTTTTTCCTTCGCTTGCAACAACGCCATTTTTTATAGTTTATTTGCTGCTCCGACTATCCTCCGGCATTGCTGAGTGTTTTTCATGCTTGTCTGCCTGCCTGCCTGTCTGTCTGTCAGTCAGTCTGTGTGTCTCTCGGTGTTGTCTGTTTATTTCATGTCTCCCATTTGTACTCGTTCATTTTTCTGACACATTTGTTTGTTGCAACGCAGTGCTATTTTGTGTTATTTGTACTTGAAGTTTGCGGGCGTGATGGATGCTTGAAGGAGCGTTGCCAATGAATATGTGACAGACCTCTGTTGTCAGTTAAAGTCGCCATTTAGTCGCTATAAGTATGCATTTATTAAAAAGCTCAACGCTTTTATGGCTTTAGAATTTATTAGCACAACTCGTTGAAAAATGAACTGACCACTTCAAAATTGTATGCATTTACTCTGGGCACAGATACTCCTTTCCCAAATATGAATAAACTTAGGTGAGAACGCTTGCAAATTTTTATTGCGCCCGATGAACGCCCTGTGTATTGACCCCACGATCATTTCTTGGTATCTCCGTGTATTATTTTCTCTAATAAATTGGAGAGGTAGTCCAAAATAAGACTTCATGACACATGGACCTTCTGTTTTAGCACATCCTGTTTCAGATTATCTCGAACGCACTCCATATCGTCCCTCTATGAAAATTGGAAGGTTTGGCCTTTGATATTAAAAATTATTTGTGGTAACCGTGTACGCAAGGTATTTTGAGGTTTGGTAACATTCAAAGGTTAATATTAGCAACCCATTAAGTCAAAATTCGAAAATTTGCACATTCATGCTTTTAGCGTAAGGTGAAGTCTTCAAAGCTTTGCGGCGTGCAGGCTCTAATTCAATTTCAACTGGTAAACCAACTTACTGCCTATCATACACAAAGGAAATTCCGGATTTAAATGATTTCTTCATATACTAAAACTTTCAGACAGTCCATTTGTCTGTTACAGAAGGTTTTGACTTGAACTCGGAACACTCACTAGTACACCCATTACATAGAATCGCAAGAAGCAGCACAAGACCAAGGGGCAACCAGGATAGTCAATGCTTTCAGCGACTTGAAATATTTTCAACTTCAGCTATCGCTAGGCTTTCCCTAGGGAAGCATTTCGAGCCCTCAGCTGTATGTCCTGTATACCTACGACCTACCATCGGCAAATCAGCAAGTAACTGCAACATTTGCGGATGGCACTGCCATACTTGCAGTCGATAACACCTTCGAGAACGCAACGAATAAGTTACAAGCAGCTGTTAAGCTTATTGCTACATGGGTTAACAAATGGAGACTGAAGCTAAACAATAGAAAGTATTTCCGTAAAAAATATAGTATTTTCCGTAAAAAACGCTAAAAAACGCACTCAAGCTTATGAATCGGCAACAAATTCTGCAAAATCAAACCCTGCGAAGCATAGTGAACGCGGAAGGAATACTGACCTTCATCGCGATCTTGGCATATGAACTGTAACTGAAGTAACGAGGTAATTTGCCGTAGCTCACAAACAACGACTAAAAAATCACATCGAAAATTTGAAGTCTATGCTCTTCAGCGAAGTGGCCCAAAATCGCTTTTCATTCGAGCACTACTGCATTGTAAGATCGTACCTTTCACGAATTGGAAGCGTGCAAAAGGTCTACAATATTTCAATATTACCATGCTCATATCATATCTACATTTTTCTAAAAAAAACGAAATCATTAAAAAAACCTTAGTCGAAAAATTCTATTAAATGAAAATATCTGTGACATTTTTAGCTGTTCAAAAATCAGAACTTTTTACCGAATTATCTATATTTTGATAAGAAAAATAAGGCACCACAATTATGAATGTATTTCCAATTAAAAAAAAATACAAATTTTCGTTTTTCGGAAGCATCATCATCATCATCATCTTTTGGCTCTACAGCTCTTTGTGAGCTTTGGCCTGTTGCACGTGGGACCTCCATACGTCGTCTCGAACGCTTGCGACTTTTTTCCAGTTCGTTATACTAAGTTTCTTGATGTCGTCCTCTAGTACGTCGGTCCATCTTGTTCTCGGCCTTCCTCTTGCTCTAGTGTTGAACGCTCTGTCTTCTACGATTTTCTTCTGCGCTCTCGTACCGTCCATTCTTGTAATGTGACCCAGCCATCTTAACCGCTGCGCTTTGATGAAACGTATAACATTTTCGCCCTTTATCAGTTGATCTAGCTCGACGTTCCATCTTATCCGCCACTCGCCGTGATCTTTGTTTGCTCCGAAAATTCTTCTGAGTACTTTTTGTTCGAAGGCTTGCAGTTTTGTTTTATCTGCTTCAATTAGCGTCCACGATTCAGCTGCATAGCATAATACTGGTCTAATGATGGTTTTATACAGAGTCAATTTGCATTGTCTGTTTATTAGTTTTGATTTAAAGAGTTTCGTTAACGACGCATACGATCTGTTTCGGAAGCATAGCAAACTAAATAATACTTACTCGTAAGTACATAACTAATTAAACAAAAATCCCAGGTTAGTAATTTTTTTGAGTTTCAAATTTTTGTCTATATTGCCACAACTAAAGGTAAATAATTGAATACCGATGAGTAACCACTTTCAGAGAAAACTTTTCCTACTCGTATCTCTCGATGCTTCATGCGCACAGTGGTTATTGAAATCCACTCATTGGTAGTTGGGTTCTGCGGTCACCTGTTAAATAAATAACTTTAAAACTCATGGTGAAACGATTTTTAGAGGTGTGCTCTTTAACAGACCGTTATTTTGCTCTGAGCGAATTTGACAGAAACAGCTGATGAGCTGACGTCACTTGGGTTGTGTTTCCAAAAAAAAAACTGAGATTGTGTTGGTGATATACGAAGAAAATCAACCACTGACACTTCGTTGTCGTTCGAACAACGACTGACTGCACGAGTGTGTGAATATGTATGAAATTATTGTGGAGAATTCGGCTGCCGAATCTCCCAAGTGAAGTTACCTTCACAATTTTCTTTCTCACCATAGTTAAAGAGCAAACTTTGTAAATCAATCATCCTTGTTTAAAACTGGCAGTGCACGCAATTTTATAGTTTGATATTTAATACCTTTTAATTCCATATTTTCTTACTATAGAATTCTCTTGACACATTCATTAGCAGACAATCACAAGTATTGCGATTTGTGGTTTCCCCGGCCTTCAAGTAAAAACTACATCAGGTCTTACTAGTCATATTTCATTCATTACTAATATTAGATATCGGTCAAGGGTGAGGTAGAGATAATGCATTTCAACTTTTTTGTAAACGTTTCATTATTTTATTAAATACTGCATAATATCTTAAGAATAATGTGCCAATATTGAATAATGTGTGTGTTGAACGGCGATTGACGAAGTTTTGAGTATTTGAGTGTCCATTGCTCCTGCTCGAGTTTCTATACCTGCTCGACTTTAATTCGGGCCTTAATAGTCGGGCCTTTTCGTAAAACTTGAGTGGTCGCATGTGCCGCTCATAAGTCTTTTTTTTTGGTTTGCAATAAAGAGCTATTGAACTTTAAGCAATTAAGATTTATTCAGACAAATAAAAAATACTTTGGAAAAATTTAGGTAAACAATCTTCAATTTTAAACAACTTCTCGCAGGCGGCTAAGTGCCCATAGCGCGAGCACTTTAGTGCGAAAGAGTTTTCTGAAACTTGGTTTTCGAAAATCGTGTACGCCATGACTTAAATTCTAGTGAACCAATTGAATGAGTTGAATTTGAAAATTCGTACAGTAGTTCTTCATATAAGTCACCAGGCAGTCTTTTTTTATTCGTTTATAAGACCAGAAATAATAGGACTATGAATAAGTTCGTGCGGTTTTTTTTCGAAATTTGAAACTTTATTGACGTAAAATGGTTACAAATTTAATATTCAAAATATTGTCCATCGCTTACTACTACTTTTTCCCATCTTTCTGGCAATTCACGGATTCCCTTTGTGAAAAATTCGGTCGGTTTTGCCGCAATCCACGAATCGTTCCATTTTTTGACTTCATCGTAATTACGGAAGTGCTGGTCAGCCAGGCCATGTTGCATCGATCGGAAGAGATAGTAATCGGATGGCGCAAGGTCTGGACTATACGGCGGGTGGGGTAGGACATCCCATTTGAGCGTTTCTAAGTATGTTTTGACCACTTGTGCAACATGTGGCCGAGCATTGTCATGTTGCAAAATAACTTTGTCGTGTCTATCGGCGTATTGCGGCCGTTTTTCTCGCAGTGCTCGGCTCAAACGCATCAATTGTCGTCGGTAGACATCCCCCGTAATCGTTTCATTCGGTTTCAGTAGCTCATAATACACAACACCCAGCTGGTCCCACCAGATACACAGCATAACCTTCAGGCCATGAATATTCTGCGCCGACGTCGATGTTGAAGCATGGCCAGGGTATCCATACGTTGCCCGACGTTTTGGATTGTCGTAATGGACCCACTTTTCATCGCCAGTCACAATTCGATGCAAAAAACCCTTTCTTTTGTGCCGTTGAAGCAGTTGTTCGCATGCCATAAAACGGCGTTCAACGTCTCTTGGCTTCAATTCATACGGCACCCAATGGCCTACCTTTCGGATCATTCCCATGGCTTTTAAACGTTTGGAAATGGTTGATTGATCAACTCCCAAAGTTTTTGCAACCTCTTCTTGCGTTTGAGCCGGATCTTGATCGAGCAATTCCTCCAATTCGGTATCCATGAACTTTGGCGGCGCACCCTCGCGTTCTTCGTCTTCCAAGCCAAAATCACCACTTTTAAAGCGTGCAAACCACTTCTGGCACGTTCGCTCAGATAGAGCATGCTCACCATAAACTTCCACCAAGATACGATGACTTTCGGCTGCTTTTTTCTTCATATTAAAATAATGAAGAAGAATTCCCCGCAAAAACACATTATTTGGCACGAAATTCGACATTTTCAAGTGTGGTAAAAATATTGTTGTTTACGCTTCAAATAAAAAACTTATACTGACGTTTGTGCCTTACGACAGTAGCTCTCCAATGAATGTTTGGAAATGTGGATCGATGGAATAATAATCAAGTTACGCCATCTGTTGTAAAACCGCACGAACTTATTCATAGTCCTATTAACAATACAATTAATTTTACACGCAATAAGGACCACTGGCGGCCAGGGCCTTTGACTGAGTTTTTGTTTTTAATTTTCATTTTATATACAATATATTTTTTTAATAACCATTAATCTGAAAAGATTCTTAAAACATGCTTTTTGTCATCGAATGATCTATCGATGGAGTTTTACTTCACATCCTGTAATCTTTCATATAAAGGGTGGTTAAATTTCAAGGGCCGAAGGGCCTAAACGTCAACGACACCCCTGGACTTATTTCTCTGGGGTTATTTGAAAGAAAAGGTGTCGATAAGCCAGTAACATTTCAACAGCTAAAGGATGAGATAATTCGGCACATTAACGGCATAGAACCTCAATTATGCCTCAGCGTCATCGAAAATTTGGACCATCGGATGGAGGTGTACCATCGAGGCCGTGGCGGGCATTTGCGCGATATTTTGTTTTATACGTAATTCAGCTATACCAATATTATCGTAATAAAAAGAAATGACAATAAGTTCCTAAAAAGATTGTATTTTATTCAAAATCAACACCGGCCCTTGAAGCTTAACCACCCTATATTTCCCCAGATTTTGTGCCTTAATGCCACTGAAGGACTATAAAGTAGTGCGAAAGTTCGTTGAAATGTTTCAAATTCAATTAGCGGCAGTTTGGTGATCAATTTGCTAACGTAAATATCTAAAAATAAACAAAAAATTATAGAGGCGGTTGACTGCTCTCGAATAATTATTTCGTGCACTTTGAGCTACTTCTCCCTGCCTGACTAATTTACCGAATTTCATCTCAAAATTGTCTAAGGCTATCGAACTAAAAGCAACAGAGCAAAATAGGCTAAAATAGCAAAAGCCTTGTTTCCACATTCGACAGAGCCAAATAATATGTAGTTTAGAGAAACAAGGTAAGACCGCATGCCTGCCATGTTGTTTGTCATGGCGTGACATTTTTATTAGGGGTTTTCTACCCTCGCAACGCAAACGAATATTCGAATAGTAGTATGCCGCAAAACACTGCAACATGCCACATGCAACATGCAATTCGCAAAAAAAAAGACAAAACAAGAAAAAATGTGTAGTTGAATTCGAATTGTTGGACGTACTGTGGCCGCTGTTGCTTACGCTGGCTCTGGGTGCTTCTGATGCAAGTTGTGAGAGAAGTGCTGATGCACATATAGATGTAGGCAAGTATGAGTGTGGACGTGCATATTTACATATATGTTGCAAGTATTTTTGGCTTGCCACAACCGCTGGCGAATAACTTTGAGCTTAGTTTCTTTGGTTCTATTGTCGTTTTTGCGGTGTTGGTGCAGTGATGCCTGATTGCACAAGCAAACGTTAAACCGCAACTTGATGGACAGCTTGAGGTTTTCCGTTTCAGTTGAACTGTGTTGCAAATACTCATACATGGGTACATACATACATACATACATACATGAGTGCATATGCTGAAAAAGCAGACTGACGGACCCTGATTACGTACACGTTTACTCGTAGGATTCGTATAATGGCAAGGAAACAGCTTTGGGCGTAATGGCTTGGGAACTTTCTATGCACTTTTTGGGAGCAGGAAACAAAGCCCTTCCGAGAAAAAATTGCATGTCTACATACACAAGTATTTACTTAGTTATGTAAGGGAGACTATTTCAGATTTTTATGATGTTTTTTATGCACACCGTGAGAAAAGTTTCAAAGTATTTCCAAATAACTTCCCATTGATGCACAGGAGGAAGTTTTGTGTCGGTGTTGAAAAGTTGGAGTATATAAATTTTTAAAATAATTAATCCATTTAAAACTTCAAGTAACTTACTAAATCAGCAATACTGAATGATCATCATTACGAATGTAGCTCGATTTTTGCAATTGCTAAAGATTATGAAATACGATTAACATTTCGCTTAAAAAGTAGTGATTATATTGTGGCTTATAAACTTTGCTACTATTTTTTTTCTAGTTAAATTGAGTTTACTTTGTTTAGTTAAAAAATTATTTATCCTACCCTGATACAAATAAAAAGATTCTTTCGAAAAGCACAAAAATCGTACGCCTAAGTGAACTGGACAACAATGGCCCAGTTTTTATGTTTTGAGTAATTTTCGAGAGTTTCGGTACCTATGAATATTTTTAATACGATTACAAAGTTTTTATTTAGAATAAAGAAATATTATTTAAAAAATGAAAATATTTTTTTGAAGCAAGTACCTTGAAACTCCTGTTGGCATGCAAAATGCTTAGGGAATGTTGGAGCGATGGAGATATTAATATTTTTTTTGATAGTGAAGCCATGATCAAGGCTCTGACGATGCCATGGTGCAGAGCCAAACTTGTCAACTCCTGCAAGGAGAAGATCAAATCTCTTATGAGTGGTCTGAGTTACGAACATAGAAACATAAGGAAATAAAATTGTTGATGAGCTTGCCAGGAAGGGGGCTAAACTGGTCTCAGAGACCTCCTATCCGGTCATCGGCATCCTCCTGACTGTTGTTAAAGGGGAATTACACAACTTGGAGTTCTATGTATTCGTGTGCTATTCCGAAAACCCTTTGGCCACAGTACAACAGACGCAGGGCGCAGATAGTTCTGGTAACTTTTCGACGTTCAATTTCCAAATTCGAAGCTATGTTTATGATCGTTGCACGATCAGCAGACACACAGAAAAGCTAAGCATATCACTTAACTCTCATTGCAGAAACTGTGGGGTCATTTCAGAGAAGAAGATTGCTCAGCACTTTCTCTGTAAATGTCCGGGTTTCGCAGCTAAACAATTAAGGTCACTAGGTGCTCTTCTCTGCGACAGCCTGGACAGTGCGCTAACCTAATTCCCATTAAAACGGAGCTTTATTGCTACTTGAGGAGTACCAGAGTGGTACTTCAACCATTTCACCTAACTATCTACCTTAAAGCTCAATGTAAGCGTTGGTAATGTTGTTATATCAACATCATCATATTCAGGGCCGGCGGAAGAGGAAAATTCCGAGTATTGGACTAGCGAACCAGATAATTCTTCAATCTTCGGAGAACTGAAAAAGATCTTTCGTTCGAACAGGAAGAGCCAGGTATAGTCATCAGTAACTGTACAAATTTTAAATATTCAGAGAGAAGCGATCGAATACTTTCATTTTCGCGGAAAAAATCAACAATATCCTTGAATTTTTAGAATAGAAATTATGCATAATCACGTATACTTACGAATTTCATGATCCTATTTAACATTTTTCTCTTGATTGAAGTCTGCTTTGTTGGCACTTGCACTCGGTGATGCCGAATTTTTATTTGATTGCGAAAAATTGGGATTATTTTCGTCTTTTTTACACTTGATGAGGTATTTGTCTATTTTATCGGATTTTCCGGTGCACGAGTGGTCTCAATTTCAAAGGATTTTACCGGCAATGCAATTCGTGTTGACCATTAATACGTATATGAAATGACAATCATAACGAACAGCTGATATACGCATACAGAGAATCAGAGAGGCTTGAGAATTTACGCTTGCTCAACAAAGGTGGCGCTTTTAGCTAGGTTAAGTAACCTGGAGGGACATTTGAAATGTAAAATTTTGAGAAAATGTTATAGTTTGTTTTGGTTTTCATTAATTTTATTGTTATTCAGATAAAAATTGACCTTTGTTTCAACATTCCGAGTATTGGGCACCCTATACCAACATTATATCTTTCGCCGGCCCTGATCATATTGGTCTGGGGTGGCCCTTCTGGTTTCGCTTCAAAGACTTTTTTGGTCGTTTGTTCGTTGCTCATTCTGAGGAAGTGTCCATACCAACGTAATCTTTGCGACTTAATAAACCGCTTTACATTTCACCCCGCTATTGCAACATGGATTTCGTGGTTTACGGTATAAACCGTATTCTAATCGTATCGAGCCGGCTATTTCATTAAAAATTTTTCTTTCAAATTGCATCAGTAAATTTACGGCAGTTTTTGTTCTTTTGTTATCAATGAAGATTTCGTAAGTTTGATATGCCCAAAATATGATCTGTTAGCTGCCTGAAGGCGATAAGGCGATGTATTGATAAGTATGGATATTTATTTATGCTGAGTACTAAGCGCAGATATTTAAATTCCTGTATGAACTCAAAATTACAGCTTCCGATTCTGATGTGACTTTCTTAAAAGGATCGCGCGATGTACTACGTTTTTTCTTAATTATCTTGAAGGCCGTTGGTCTTTTTTGCTTGCACTAGCCACATAAAAACGTTCTTAAGAGTCTCCCTATTTCTCGCAAGAATAACGATGTCGTCAGCATATGCGCATATTTGTTTCTATTTAAAAAATGTATCTATTTCGTTGATTGCTGAATGTATTGCTAATTTAAACAAAAACGTTAACAGTGAGTCGCCTTGTCTTACGCCTGATTTCATTTCAAATTTGTTTGATATTTCACCATCATCAGATCAAATCAGATTTATATATAATATTTTTGTGGTATTCTCAGTATTTTCAGGTGATAATCGATAATCACGTTCCACTCCAAAACCGCTTTGATAATCGCCCACAATCTCTTTAACATACACATTTCACATACGGTATGCTTGATAGAATTTTATAACTCACGTTGCGAAGGGCTATCCCCCTATTATTCTGCTCGGTTTTATTTAGTCTATTGCTTATAAAATGGAACAATTAAACTTGTATACCAGTCTTTGGGCATATTTTCTGTTCCCCAAATTTAAAGTATTAGCTCATGTTTAATCAACTCTTCTCCTATAGGTTTCTCAAAACATGCTACCCTGGACGCAAGGTGAGTAAGTAAGTGTCCTTCTTAGAACGCCGTCTAGGCCCTCTACCTCGAAGCAATGCGGAAATAGTCCCGGGTGGAAGGAAAAATCCAAGAGAAGAGGAGGGGTACTTTTAGGAGGAGGAATTATCACACAGTTAGTAGCGACGGTTACTATATGGTGCGAAGGCATTTTTAACCGAACCTCACCGCCAAAAAAAAAAATCAACTCTTCTCCGCCATATTTTATGAGGCCTGCATTTATACAATCCTCTCGCCTGACTTGTAGTTTTGATGGGATTATATAATATGTGCGGTTCAAAAAATAGCCTATAATATACTCTGAAACGGCTTCTACTTGTGTGTGAAACTGTTGTTGGTTCTCCTGTTTGGAAGATTAGCTCTGATATGTGCACACCCTAAAGGTCTAAAACTGCCACATGCAGCTGCAGCAAAATATAATAAAGGGTGACAAATTTAGAGGTGTTGAATTTCAAATTGAAATAAAACAACGAAAATTAAAACTGATTGGGCAGTTTTTAATATTTTTGTGTAGAACCATTCATGACATTTATTTTTAAAAATAATCCCTTTCAAATATTGGCCGCAACTGCGCCGTAATTCGGCCATCTGTAAATACCAAGTTTAAATGGCTCGCTGGAGTACTTCGGTCGGTATCTCGTGAATAGCTTTAGTAATGTTGGCTTCCTAGATTCCAATGCCTCAGTCGAAGCTGGTTTATCCACAAAGCATTTCGACTTAACATACACCCACAAATGAAAGTCCAAAGGTGTGATATCACACGATCTTGATGGACAATCCACTGGTCTGAGACGAGAGGTAAATTGCTCACCGAAACGACGACGAAGTAAATCCACTGCTTCACGACTGGCTTCACCTTCCGGCTTCAAAAAGTCGGTTATTATGGTATTCACCATTCACTGTTACATTGGCGCCAACCTCGTCTTTGAAGAAATATGGGCCGATGATTCCTCCAGCCCATAGGCCGCACCAAACGGCTGTTTGTTGTTTTCAGTGGATGTAATGGCTGTTCCTGATTGGCTTCGAGTTGCTCTTCAGCCCAAATATGACAATTTTGTTTACTGACGTATCCTCATCGCTCATCATTATAAGTTGGCCTGAGCGCGCGATGAATACTTTTCACAGAGTGTTGATTTTCGTAATACAGTTGTACGACTTGTAAACGTTGTTGAGGCATAAGTATTTTCAAGATGAAATGTCAATGAATACTGAAAAAATTATGTATTTAGTTTGACAGTACATAGGCACGCGTGATCTGTCAAAAAACCTTATTGGAAAAAGTACTTCCAATCTGATCACTCTTTATTTGAAGAAGTTGAAGACATTCATAAATAAATGGGTGTAACGGTATACCATATAACATAAACATCTGATTAGCTGAAGTCAGTTCATTTTTCGCTAAGCTTTATCGGAAGTTAACTAACAGTTGTTTGCTAATCAAATATTGCCAAATCATGTTTTTAGTCATCTACCGATTATGTTTAGATTAGGCGCTTATTAAGACAATGGGAAGATGGCTCTCAGTGTTTGCTTCCCTATCCTCTTTTTTAACACTTGCAAAAAAAAAAAAAAAATAAATAGCGAAAATTTAACTCCAACTCGGATGGCCAAAGTTCTTCGCTTCTTGAAAAAAACCTTTTCGGCAATATCTTCAGCCATTCTACCATATTCAGTATACGCATTTTTTTCTGTCAAAATATCATTTGACCAAATTTCGAACAATAAATTACTAAACATAAGTCTCGACATCTCTTGAAGTCGCTGCCACTTCATGCAAACTTTGCAATTGTTGTCCAACAACTAGTAACACGTTCGAATTGCATGCAATTGACGCCATATCTAGCACCGGCATTCATCTACGGCGGCGTGTAAATCTGTTCGTGCATCTCGTCATTCAGCGTTCAGCATCAACTGCATTGTTCCTACTACCTATCGTGTCATTGTGTTCCGCTTCTAACAATTGGACAGCCATGCCAACCATGTAATTATCTGTGAAGCGATTGGTTCTGCTGATGTTCGACAGATACGAATGATTTTTTATTATTTTTTCTTCTGTGTCAAAGTGTTGCTAGTTGCTTTTTCTCTATAATCTCTAGTCTGGTGAATTATAGAAATACACGTAAAGTATTGGTTGATGGTGTTCGCAAATTCACAAAAAGCTCAATGATTCACCAATAGACTGACCTCAATCAAATTGCATGAGCTGAATATTTGCTTCAATCAAATGCAAAATTTTATAAAGGAAATAATTTTATAGCGATTGCCGAATGTGCACATACAAAGCAACATTTATTTATGCATATCCGCACATGTACGCAAATGTGTATGTATGTATGTATGTATGGGCAAGGTATTCATGTGGCATGCCATTGCAAATTTTCAACCTGTTTGTGATGGACTTTGCGTTGGATATGCAAATTCTTTAGCATTTGACAGCCACGCTCAATCAGCAACAATCGTACTGGCAAGATGTCGAGTTTCAAGGCGAAAACTCTGTTTTTATTTAACAAAAAATGAATAGTAAAATTCGCTTTCAATGGCTGCACTTTTGGCAAATTATTCTGATATTCAACTTACATTTGGACAAAACAGATCCATACAAAAAGAGTTTAAAGAATTGCAATATAAACTCGAGTACAGTACAACTTATTTATTTTGCTAAAAATGGAAAAACATTGAGCCGAACTATAGAAAGAGGGATTATCAATCAACGCTTCCAAAACCAATATTATCCCATTTACAAGGAAAGAGTTCTAAATATACCCACCCTGGGAATAAATGGAATAGACGTACCTCTAAAGGAAGAGGTTAAATATCTAGAAATTATCTTAGATAAAAAGAGGTTGTCTGTAAAGTCGGTTTACTGACGACAGTTTAACGTGACAACGTCATAAGAAAATACTGATGTAACGGTTGCAATTTTCAAAACAAAATTTTAATTTTATTTCTTTGATAGATATTTTGTATGGATATAGAGAAGGATGTAAATGGAATCGCAATGGAATTGATCAAGTTACATTTACACAAACGTGAAAAATGACGAAAGATTTATCAAACTCTTGAAAGATATGTTCAATTTCGATTGTGCATCAGACGTCAATAAGTCAACAACACTAAGAGGCAACATCATCGATTTGCCTTTTTCAGGACACTTTACACTCGAAACACCCCCTTTCATTTCCTACTTTTCCTATCATCTCCTATTCTCAACAGAGAAATGGTTCATTACCATGCACACAGGAAGAAGGCATAAGCAAATACAAATATGTGAATTTATATACAAATGTGCATATACATACATATATATGCTCACGAAGGTAGGAGAGAGCCAGATGTCGAACATTGCCGAACGCGGGGACCGATTGTGCTCTTTGTCGTTCGTTCCGCGCTCTCGCTTGCAGTTCAAGAAAGGTAACGGCCATTGAGCAAGATAACGACGAATGAGCAAGATAACGACACATTTTTTCGTGCGTGCAGCCGGCTAAATCGAATTATAAGACGTTATCACGTCAAAAAACTCTCTTGGGAAGCCCACCCCAACTCAGTAATAAAAAAGGCAACGAAAAACCTTTGGACAACAAAACAACTCTTGGGTAAATCCTGGGATCTGAACCCTAAAATAACCTTCTGGATCTACACCCAAATGGTAAGACCTAATGTGCTATATGGGCCTTTGGTATGGTGGGTTAAAACAAATCAAACTACTGCTATATTTAAACTGTGTAAACTATAAAGGCTGGCGGGCCTAAGCATAACAGGGACCATGAGTACTACCCCAACTGCTGGAATGGAAGCGCTTTTAAATTTACCACCGCTACATTTAGCAATACAAGAGGAAGCTACTCTCTTTTCATATGAAAGAAAAACATAAAGCAGCAGATTTTACTGGACACCTCAATATCTTGAACAGGGTTCAACATGCAGTAAGCATAACCCAGGCGAATGACCACACGGAACCCGTACTCTATAAACAAGGTTATATTCCCGTCTAGGGAAGAGTGGAACACTAACCCAACAAGGCTAACTGATGACTCACAAAGTGGTACACAGAGTATGAGCAGCAATAGTGGGGCCTAGAGCACACAAATCCCTAACACTAAGTACAGATACCATAATTTTCCATGCGGAGCTCTTCGCCATAATGGAAACAGTGGAAATCATTTCCAAAAGACGGTTCTCAAATCCTTGGATAGCTTCACATTAAAGTCAAAAGTCCTAATAGGTCAACAAACTGACCACTCATAATCAGGTCTCACTGATTTGGGTACCAGGACCTGATGGATACGAAAAAAACGAGAAGGCTAACCCCATTCTCGACCTTTAACAAAAACAATATAAAACAGGAACAAAAAAATGGATCCAAACTAAAATCGGGGATCACTGGAATGGCACAAGTGGCCTTAATCACTCCAAAAAGTTTTTGAACTTCAATGCCAACAGAGTAAAATCTGCTCTAACCCTAGATAAAAAGGGCCTCAGATTACTTTGTGGAGCACTTACAGGTCACTTTGCCTGTAATAAAAACCCTTTACCACAATAGGGCTATCTAGTACAAGATTATGCAGGTTCTGCTGTGATGAAGAGGAGTCTATGGAACCCTTAATCATCAACTGTGAGGCATTAGGGTACAGGAGACACAGAATTTTTGGCTCGTACCTACTAGGGAAGGAAGACCTACAATTGCTCTCTCTTAAGGAGCTGGTTCGATTCCTCGGTATACTAAATAATTATAATTAAGTAATTAGGGGCTCACAATAGATCAATCTGGTCGCAGTGCATAAAGGTATTAGCCTAACCTGTACAACCATTACCATATACCTGCTTGATCACAAAGTTCCCCGTAACAGTTTTGGTTAAATCAAACGTAAAAAAATTGCAGGGAACAAAATATCAGGTGAATTAAATGGCTGTTGAATGGTATTCGCTTCGTTCTTGGGGAAAAATTCACGGATAATGACGACACTGTGCGACGTTGCGTTATTCTGGTGCAAAATTCACGAGTGGTTTTCCCACAAATCCTTTATTTTTTGGCGAATCGCTTCACATTAGCGTCTCATATCGATACGCCTAAATAATAGTCCTTATTAATTATTAGTCGTCTGACCTTCTGGTAAAAATTCGTGGTGTACAATACCGTTGCAATCCATAAAAACCGTGAGCATTGCTTTCTCTTTTGACTGCAAACGACTTGGTTTGTGTAGTCTTGGTTCATTCGGAGCACTCCATTCACCTGCCTGATGTGTGGATTGCGGTTAATGCTCATAAACCTACGTATCGTATCCAGTAATGTTGCATTTGATGATGCGTCGGACCCAGCTTGGAAATCATGCCTCTGGCGTTATCAACGTGGTCCCTTTTTTGCATGAAATTCAGGTTATTTGAGCCCAACTTTGCAGAAACAGGGCACAAACCCAAACTGCAATGTCTTGAACGGAGCCACAAGCAATGTTCAGGTCCTCTGCCAGCTCTCTGATGGTTAATTTGTGGTTGTTGATAAACTTTTCTTTCACTTTATTAATGTTTTCATCAGTTTTCGATGTAGATGCCCTGCCACTACGTTCGTCATCCTTGAAGAACTGACGATCTCTGCTGAAGTCATCTCTTCGTGCTTCTCGTAAGATTTTGTTTTCTTTAGAGTATCACTACCGAGAACTTTCCCAACATTTCAAAGGTTTCCGCATCATTGAATACATTTTTAACTAACTTAAACAAGCTCGTTGTCGCGAATTCAAATCATTTTTAGAACTGTAAAAAATCGAAAACACATGCAGAGGTAGATTTATTCAAGGTGGCGTAAATTTTACAAATGGTGGGTGATCGGGAACTTTCATAGAAATGCTGAAATTTCACCGTGATGAAGCTATTTTGCAGTAGTAATAGTAGTAGGTAGGTAGGTTAGATGGCAAGAGTACCCCAGGTACTCTACAAATAGCACCTACGTGCCGTTTTGATACCATAATGTGGACCTGCGAAAAAATTTAGGGAAGAGAAAATCGTCTACAGCCATCCAGTGCTGTTGATGTAGTGGAGGAGAGAAAAGGCATCTAGGGTGGAGAATTTCTTCAAGCAATCCTCAAAAGGCACGCTAAGCAATCTCAAACGCCTAGCCGCCAGAGTCGGACATTTGCAAAGAAAGTGTTCAACAGTATCTTTCTCTGCAGGATCCCCACAGCTTCTGCAATAGGGGTTGTACGGAATTCCAAGCTTCTCTGCATGAGTACCGTTCACCCAGTGACCAGTGAACACCGCAATGAGTTTGGAAATTTAATGGTGGGGGATTCCCATCACCTTAAGCCTTCTGTTTATATCGTATTGAGGACATAGTGTTTTCGAAATACTATAGTACACGATGAGACAGACCTCCATCTGTCTTGCGCTTTTTTTAGAAAGAAATTGTGTAGTTTAACAACAGTCAAGGGGACACCGATGTTTGAGAAGGGGACAACTGAAATCGTTTCTGTCGACCCCTCCCTGGCTCATCGGCAATTCTATTTCCCACTACTCGTATATTCCTGTGCCCAGGAACCCAGATAAGGGAAACGTTTTCTACACGTTTGAGGAGTTTGAGTTCCTCCTTACAAGAGTTTACCAGAAGAGAGCTGCAATACGGCGACGACAGGATTTTGATCGCAGCTTGACTAGTAGTAGTAGTAAAAAAAAATAATTAAAAAAATAAATAAATCCAAATAAACTAGTAGAAATAGTTCATTCTAATAATTTGTGAGGTGAAAAAGACAAACATATTTACTTTTCGATTCGATTAAAATTCACTTAAAATATTTAAATCTATATTTCTCGATATGCAAATTCCCCACTTTGCATGCAGCAAATAAATACAAAACAAAGTGAAATTCTGTGTGTGAGTGATTTACGTCTGATCCGCCCTTTGGTGCTCTCGAATTTCTCGCGAAAGCAAAGCAATGCCCATATATCAACGCGTTGGCAGGAAGTCTCCAAGTCAGAAAGAAAGGGATATGTTGATATACTGCGCTCAGAGTAGGTTGAATAGCAATTACTGCCTACACGCGCAACTTCTTCATCGATCGTCAAGAAAATGCACCAACAACCAGAGCACACAAAATAACGTTAGGCAGTGTTGGGCGCTTGAGCGCTGAGTACTCGTATAACAACGTACGAGTAAAATAATTTCGCTGATCGCACAATAGCCTCGTGCTACATACACACGCACATATTTAAGCTTTCGCACCACCAACGCTTCGCCACCTCATTCAACCAATATTCCTGCTTTTCATCTGCTGCCTTCCACATTTGCTTGGTGCAATGACGCAGGCTACTCATATATTTTGATATAGTTTTGATTTATTACAAATTGAAGTTGATTTTAATCGAGTGTTTGCCAAAGTCCACACGCTTCATGAATTTCATGAAATAAAGTTTGATGAATGGTGTCGTGCTGCCGGTGTGTCTGGGCAATTGGGTGACTGATCGTTTGCTGGGCAATGGCAGTTCTATCTCCTCAGATGGATAGGTGGTTGAATAGATGGATGAATGGTTGGACTTTTAGGTGGATGGCCGTTTGGTTGTTCATGGCGCAGCTGTCTGACGTCTGTGAAATTTATAGCTGGAGGTGATCAGGGCAACTTTAGTGAATACTAATTAATGGTGTTTTTTCGCCTGGAATTGTTTTTTACTATAATTGTGTGCGTAGCGTTAGCGTCTGTAGGGTTTTATTGGCCGAAAAAATTATTTACCTTTTAAATTGAGTAGAGACAGTAGCCAAAGCTACTTGATGAATTGCTGGTATTTTCGAAAATTCGAAATGGAAGAATATTTTTAAAACAACTTTTAAAAGTTAAATAAAAAGTATTAAAATTAGTTATTGAAAACAATCATTCTTAAAAATAAATAAATCGTGAATTTTTTGAACAAAGAAGAAATAATCAGAAATGACTTTTAAATTTTTTCAAGCCATTTCCGCCGGGAATAGTGACGTTAGAGTTTGCCGTCCATGGGCGATCACCATCCGAGTATCTTGCTGGTAGGCATTTCTGAAGTTGCAATTTTTCTCTGTAATCAACAACAATTGTTATTTTTTTTAACAACATGTTTCCTAAGAATATGAACCTAATTGTGATAAAATAATATTGAAAATTGCATATCTTTGAGGCGCTTGAACACAATGCCATTTTTTCATACCATATTTTTTCATCTATTTTGCTTAAAAAAATATATTTTTAAATCCCAGAATTAGGTTCATATGAATGAGAACTGAATAAAGAATACTCCGAAAAAATTTCATAACGATTGGTCAATAACTTTTTGAGGTAGAGTGCCCACCAGTTGAAAAAAAGGCGTTTCGAGAAAAACGTGTTTGAAATAAAGCATCGCATTGTAAGCGCTATGGTGCCGCACCGACGGGCGGTCATTTAAGTGAACATAGAAACGGGAATACTCGTAATGCGAATTTCGCTCTAAAATTTTTACCACATTTTCTTGAGTAGTTATACTAACAATTTATGCAATAAAAAAAAAAAACTCGATTTTTTGATCAGTCTAAACTGGTTTCCCTCCTTAAGTTTTCAATACTTACATACGTAATTTATTTAATAGTTTTTCAATAGCACCGATTTTGAAGAATATTCAACCTACATCCTTTGATGTAATATATATAAATAAAAATGTTTCGCAGGAAAAACTTTTTTCAAATGTTTAACTATTTAATAAAAGTATTCGGTGTATCTGCTCTTAGCTCAAATGTTGTGCGTTACATGCGGATTTTGTGGACATGAACACCAAAATTAAATTAGATTATTTCTTTCTGTAACCACATCGCCGAGAGTTAGATCTTAGCGCCCGTATTTGTAGAAAATATCGAGACTCAGATCAAATTTAGTGTATGCAAGCCACATTTGGTAATTCTGAGAAGGTTTTATTATCTACAAATACACAACTTTAGCTGCCATGTGAGGCTCATGCGAAGGAGACCCCAAAAATCGGGTGAAATAGAAATTAAAAAAAAAAAAAAAATAAATGAAAAGATTACATATTAATGTATTTCGATGTGAATTTTGTGAATCCTTTTATTATAACAGGAAGTCATATAAAAGTATTTGCTTAATTTTTCACAAAAAGAGAAAAGTTATTTATCTTCATCATCATCATCGTGGCAATTACAGCTCGGGGTGAGCCAGTGTTTCCATTACATTAGCTTTCCATACGCCCCGGTCCACTGCATCGCTCTTTCTATCATTTATGCACCGTAAACCATCTTGGATATCAACAATCCATTTTCTTGGAGGCCTTCGGTGTTTTCTACCGCACATGACATAAGAGTTGACGGTCTTTTTCGTTATGCTGTTGTCGTCCGTTCTGAGTAGATGCCCAAACCATCGCAACCTCTGCGCCTCAGGAAACGCACAATCAATGTTTTCTCCTGTTATTAGATGTGCGGTTTCGTTGCTATATCTTATTCCATAAGTCCCATGAGCTTCTTTTACTGGCCCAAATATTATCCTCAGTACTTTTCGCTCAAAGCGTAGGAGGTGGTTCTTAATGTTGGAGGTTCTAAGCGATGCTATGCAGCCATATGCTGCTATTGGGGTCTTATAGATTTTCAGCTTACACGGCCATGACAGCAGTTTGTTTTTGAGCAGTTTAAGATGTGAAAAGTAACTTTTGTCGGCAGTTTGAATTCAATCGTTTGCGCAGATGAGGGGGTCCATTATGCTGCTAAGGTTTATACCCAGGTATTTGAAGGTTTCCGCTTTTTGTTATGTGCACCAACTTCCAGGTTGCTGTAGCGACTAGTATTGCTTGATCTTATTATGTAGTTTGTGGCTTTGTTCTATTAAAGACTTTAAACGCGTAGTCGTGTATTTCTTGCAACAATAGCAAGATCGTTAACATAGCCACTGATCTAAATGCTCTTCGTGAAGATAGTTGCACCAGTGCCGATTTTGCAAATGGCAACGTTTAAAGCCAAATTAAAAATTATTGTAGATGGCGCATCTTCTTGCTTGACACCAGTGTTAACATCGAAAAAATTCATAGTTTTTGCTTGTGTCAGATACCTTAGATATCGTTATAAGTACTATATGTAACTTAGTAAATTAAAAGGGCGAAGGTACAAATTACAAGTCTTAACGATATTCTTGTAATAAAATGTGAAAAACTGCGCTAAATTAAGCCGATAGCCCTGGTAGCTAGTGCTGTAAATATATTACTTTATAATTTTAATTATAATTTAATAAATAAATAATAATAATAAATCTACAAATATTTCCAAAAACTTTTATTTTCCCTTGGATACTACCCTGAATATGAAGGCTTTTTAATTATATTAATTAATAGGCGTTTTATATATTTACTTACAAGACAGGAGAAACTTCTTTCTTAACTTAAAAAATCTTAAAACTTAACTTCACTTAAAAATATCCTCAAAATATATTTTGTTTTGGTGTTCTCCAATATTTGATCCTAACCCTTCAGTTCTTTTACCAACTTCTCGGTGCTGTCTCCGATTCGTACTGTCCCAACAAATTCGCTGTTGGGGACTTTCTTTTCAGTTGTATGAGTGTTTGCAAGTAACCACTTCAAGCAGGTTTCATCAGAAGAATTTTGGTTTATTATTTTATGATAATGCGATTATTTTGTTGCATTTTAAGTTGCATGGAATCTTGCAGCCACAACGCAAGCGCGGTAGAACGACAGCGCAGGAGCGAGTAACGAGGCTGACAACATGCAAGGCTGATATAGCTAAACGATGGTCACCACCAACATCACCTTCGCCGGCAGCAGCTTCAGTACCAATACCAACAACTGATCAAGCGTTGCAAGTAAATACCTATGCATGTATGTGTGTGTGCATATGCACTGAAATAATGTATTCTGTTGGTGTACGCCTGCAGTTGAAGTTCATATGCAACTCAGTCTGTTTATTTTTTGCGTTCACATTGTTGAATTGATTTCAAAATTACAGTAATTTTCACAATTTTCTAATTATTTAATCGATTATTGATTTTTGATGCGCGTTAAGTGGCGCACTTAAAGTGCGTGAGAAATTGATGTGAAATCATTTGCTGCGATTGCTCGGTTTAGGTGTATGGCTGTAGGTTGATTGTTGATGGTTGCTGGTCGCTCGGTTGTTAGGCTGATTTGTGGGGTTGTTAGTTTACTAATGTGCCGTTTTTGAGCGGTTAGCCGTCAGCCGTCAGCCTAGCCGAGCGTTGTTCGATTGGTGGTTGCCTGGTGCTTGGTGCTTTTGATCAATTGATGAGGTGTTGATTTACTGGGGCTAAACTGTTATTATTAGTTGCCATCGCTTGGCAATCTAAGCTTGTAAGTAAGTTCCGACATGTGTGTTTGTTTGTAATGTGGGGTAATTGAAATGAATTAAAGTGATTTATAAAGACATCAAAGTGGTTAGACAGAAGGCGTTTGCAATTAAATTTCTTTAATAATAAAGAAATAAGCTTTAGCGCAAAGTTAATGCATTCATTTTTAAGTACGAAATTGATGAACATTTTTGTTAGAAGTTTATATTTAGCTCACTAGATTTTAATAACTTGAATCACAGAATAGAGTTGGTTAAGGGACTGAGTATACTTGGAAGTAGAATAAAGTTCGAAGGCAGAAAAATGCCAATAAAATACGCTAATAAAATATTTGATGTGAAGATATTCCCGTAGTTATCTTTGGCTCGATTTTTTCTTTAAACGCCTTTCTGCTGTATTTTAGTGCCAAATTTCAAACATTAAGCCAATTCTGGAATTAATCCAATGCAAAATTTGAGCTGGAAATTATTAGAGATTATTGAAATTATTGAAAGCAAAAACAGCAAAGCACTTAGAAGCTCTCATCAAACCTTATTGATGAAGAGAAAAGTAGTAAAGAGGAAAGAAACAGTGTGCCAGATAGTAAACTCCCGGTGGAACAAACAGAGAAGATAGCGAGCAGTGTTGTCGCGCGCGAAAAAGAAAACTTTCCAAATTTCGAAAAGAAATAACCAAAAAATAAACAAATTTTCGGTCAGAAAGTAATATTTTATTAAATTCATATGCAAAGGGCCTTTCAAAAGACGCGCCTATATGTTGGTTTTTTTTTTGTTTAATGAAACATGTAAGAATTTTGGTCTTTAAGGGGCAGATACCTGTGAAATTTCGAAAAAAAAATTTTTCTTTTCATAAAATGTTAATATAATCCTTTAAGAAATGTCAAAAAAATTTTAGAACGTAAATTTAAGTATTTCTCATATTATAGATCGTCAACCGGGACGACTCTATTCTTTGCGTTCGAGCGCTGGGGGAGGTTGAATTATCAAGTATTCAAACTTTAGACGCGTTTTTCTCAAAACTATATTTTTCGAATTGTCATACTCGATAACTCGAAAAGTTATTGACCAATCTCCCTGAAATTTCGCACACATCTTTTTTATGATATTGCTTTCTATGTGAATTTACAAGTTTTCGAAAATTTTTCGAAAAAATTATTTTTTCGACGCGAAAATAGTAGGGAAATTCGCCCCAAAATTCATGTTTTTTTAAGCATTTCATTCCGCGAATTTTTTTTCTTCCATTTTTTTTGAATTCATATAGAAATTATGACATTAATAAACAAAAAAAATTTTTGGTTTTTTGTATTCAGGTCACTGGATGCTAAAATGCCCGCCGATTGAGAAGCCCCGCTGCGACCTTCCTGGAAGAATTGAGTGTACATCCGCCATTTTAAATGATTAAAATAAAAAATTAAAAATGTATATTATTTTAATGTATAAATAAACTGTATGCCAATTTTGAAAAAAATATATTGACTTCTTCATTCTAAATAATTTTAATGAAAATAAGGGAAAATATGGCCGTTGTCAGGTTTCACTATTTTCATGCAAAATATAATAAGTACCTATATGAGGGAAATGACATAAATTAAAGGTTCATCTATAGGTACAATCCGCCAAACAGTTGATTCATGGATGCCTAATTGTTGAAAGTTGAAATATTGGCATATTTATTTATTTTGTATTTTTAATCATTTTTTTTTATAAAAATACAGTTCATACTACAACACAAACCAACGAACTGTGTTGTTTTATTTCAAAACCAAATCTAGGTGCGTCTTTTGAAATACCCTTTAAAATCGACTTCAGTTCTAATCGTAAATTCGCTTTTATGCATTCTATCGACTGAGAACGGCTGATCTGAAGTGGTAATTTGAGTTTTCGAAAAAGAAAAACGTCAGCCGGAGCCACACCAAGTCCATACGTTGTTCGTGTGAAGTTTTTAGACAAATGGACATGCGCAATGCATACAAATTTAAGGCAGCGTATAATCGTATAATTTGTGGAGACGCACACCACAAATAGGAGGAGGAGCTCGGCCAAACACCCAAAGAGGTGTAGCACCAAGTACTTTTCACAAAAATTTACGCTTTTTCGAAGAGTTTGGCGTTTAAAGCCCAGATGAAATTTTTCATTTCCCATCTGAACATTTCTTCGCATTTTTTTGAGAGCAGATATATTTGTCTTCAAGTTGAAACAAATTTGTGGCTCAAATGTTATATCCTGAAATACTAAACTGAAGATCTTCAGCATCAGTCTTAAATCAGCCCTTCCGTATGGTTCAGAGACATGGAAAGTTACTGACTTGATCTGCAAAAAAATTCCCGTTTTTACAAACAAATCTTCTTCTTCTTAATTGGCGCTATAACCGCTTACGCGATTTTGGCCGAGTTTAACAAAGCGCGCCAGTCGTTTCTTTCTCGTGCTAACCGGCGCCAGTTGGACACACCAAGTGAAGCCAAGTCCTTCTCCACCTGATCTTTCCAACGCAGAGGAGGCCGCCCTCTTCCTCTGCTACCACCAGCTGGTACCGCATCGAATACTTTCAAAGCCGGAGCGTTTGTATCCATTCGGACGACATGACCCAGCCAACGTAGCCGCTGGATCTTTATTCGCTGCGCTATGTCTATGTCGTCGTAAAGCTCATACAGCTCATCGTTCCATCGTCTGCGATATTCGCCGTTGCCAACGTGCAAAGGTCCAAAAATCTTACGCAGAATCTTTCTCTCAAACACTCCAAGCGTCGCTTCATCGGATGTTGTCATCGTCCAAGCTTCTGCGCCATACGTTAGGACGGGCATGATGAGAGTCTTGTAGAGTGTTAGTTTTGTTCATCGAGAGAGGACTTTACTACTCAATTGCCTACTTAGTCCAAAGTAGCACTTGTTGGCAAGAGAGATTCTACGTTGGATTTCAAGGCTGACATTGTTATCGGTGTTAATGCTGGTTCCTAAATAGACGAAGTCTTTTACAACCTCAAAATTATAACTGTCAACAGTGACGTGGGTGCCGATACGCGAGTGCGCCGACTGTTTGTTTGAAGACAGGAGGTACTTCGTTTTGTCCTCGTTCACCACCAGACCCATTCGCTTTGCCTCTTTATCCAGTTTGGAGAAGGCAGAACTAACAGCGCGGTTGTTAAGGCCGATGATGTCAATATCATCGGCATACGCCAGCAATTGTACGCTCTTATAAAAAATTGTGCCTGAGCGATTAAGTTCTGCGGCTCGCACGATGCTCTCCAACATCAGGTTAAAGAAGTCACACGACAGGGAGTCACCCTGTCTGAAACCTCGTTTGGTATCAAACGGCTCGGAGAGGTCCTTTCCAATTCTGACGGCGCTGTTGGTGTTGAGCAACGTCATCTTACATAGCCGTATTAGTTTTGCGGGGATACCAAATTCAGACATCGCGGCATACAGGTAACTCCTTTCCGTACTGTCGAATGCAGCTTTGAAGTCGACGAAAAGATGGTGTGTGTCGATTCTCCTTTCATGGGTCTTTTCCAAGATTTGGCGTATTGAGAATATTTGGTCGATGGTAGACTTTCCAGGTCTGAAGCCACACTGATAAGGTCCAATCAGTTGGTTGACGGTGGGCTTCAGCCTTTCACACAATACGCTCGCTAGAACCTTATAGGCGATATTTAGAAGACTAATCCCACGGTAATTGGCACAAATTGCAGGATCGCCCTTCTTATGGATTGGGCAGAGCACACTTAAATTCCAATCGGCAGGCATGCTTTCATCCGACCATATTTTGCATAGGAGCTGATGCATGCACCTTACCAGCTCCTCGCCGCCATGTTTGAATAGCTCAGCCGGCAGTCCGTCGGCGCCCGCGGCTTTGTTGTTCTTTAGCCGCGTTATCGCTATTCTCACCTCGTCATGATCGGGTAGCGGAACGACAATTCCGTCGTCAACGATTGGGGTATCGGGATCTTCACTTTCTCGGTGACATGCGCAGCTGTCACTGTTTAATAGGTTCGAGAAGTGTTCCCTCCATAATTTAAGATTGCTCTGTACGTCGGTCACCAGTTCGCCGTCTTTGTTCTTACAGGAAAACGCCCCGGTCTTAAAACCTTCTGTAAGCCGCCGAACTTTCTGGTAGAATTTTCGGGCGTTGTTCCTGTTGGCCAGCATCTCAAGCTCTTCGCACTCACGTATTTCGGCCTCTCGTTTCTTCTGTCGGATAATACGTCTCTCTTCCTTTTTCAGCTCTCTGTAGCGATCCCACATGGCTCGCGTTGCGCCCGATCGCAGCGTGGCTCTATAGGCAGCATCCTTTCTTTCTGCGGCAGCATGACATTCCTCGTCGTACCAATTGTTTTTTCGGGCTCGCCGGAATCCGATTTCTTCTTCGGCGGCGGTACGTAGAGAACGAGAAATGTTGCTCCATTGTTCGTGGATGCCGGTTTGTTGGGCAGTACTCTCTGAGAGCAGGAGTGAGAGTCGAGTGGCGAATCTTCTGGCTGTCTGTTGTGATTGCAGCTTTTCGAGGTCGAACATTCTTTGCGTAGGTAGATGCACGTTTTTTGCTGCACAGAGGCGCGTGCGCAGTTTGGCTGCAACAAGGTAGTGATCCGAGTCAATGTTGGGTCCTCGGATCGTACGTACATCTAATACACTAGAAGCGTGTCTTCCATCTATCACAACATGATCGATCTGGTTTCGCGTTTTTCGATCAGGGGACAGCCAGGTAGCTTGGTGTATCTTTTTATGCTGGAATCTGGTGCTGCAGACTACCATGTTTCGGGCCCCGGCGAAGTCGATCAGCCTCTGTCCGTTACCGGATGTTTCGTTGTGTAGGCTGAATTTTCCGACTGTGGGACCAAAAATTCCCTCCTTGCCCACCCTGGCGTTGAAGTCGCCAAGCACGATTTTTATGTCGTGGCGGGGGCAGCGCTCATAGGAACGTTCCAGGCGCTCATAGAAAGAATCTTTGGTCGCATCGTCCTTCTCTTCCGTCGGGGCGTGGGCGCAAATTAGCGATATGTGTAAAAAACGGGCTTTGATGCGGATTGTTGCGAGACGCTCGTCCACCGGAGTGAACGACAGTACTTGGCGACGAAGTCTCTCTCCCACAACAAATCCGACACCGAATTTGCGCTCCTTTACATGGCAGCTGTAGTAGACGTCGCAAGGTCCTATGGTTTTCTTTCCTTGCCCCGTCCATCGCATCTCTTGGATGGCAGTGATGTCAGCCTTTACTCTCACGAGGACATCAACCAGCCGGGCAGAGGCACCCTCCCCATTAAGGGACCGGACATTCCAGGTGCATGCCCTCAAATCATAGTCCTTAGTTCGTTTGCAGGGGTCGTCATCAGTATAGGGAGGTCTCATCCGAGGCTTTTTTAAAGTTTTCATTGGGGGCGATTTTTAAGTGGCGGGTCCCAAACCCAACGCACAACCAGCTATCCTGGAATGTTTCGCCTTCTCACTTTAGCTCACTCCCGAACGGGTGTTCGGAAGCTACCCAGAGGATACGTGGGCTAATCCCGGCCGTTGTGAGCTGCTTGAACCATATGTAGAAGAATCGTCCTGGCCACTCCCAAGTGAATGGCGATCAGTAACTTTCCCCACTTGCGTGGACTTCTACACATGGAACCATCCTCCTTAAAGTTTTCATTGGGGGCGATTTTTAAGTGGCGGGTCCCAAACCCAACGCACAACCAGCTATCCTGGAATGTTTCGCCTTCTCACTTTAGCTCACTCCCGAACGGGTGTTCGGAAGCTACCCAGAGGATACGTGGGCTAATCCCGGCCGTTGTGAGCTTCAGATATTAAGAAGATAAAATGGAGCTGAATTGGCCATACGCCACCGACATAGGTCATAGACAACGCCGACATTGCGTAGGAAAAGAGCGCATGGTCGACCGAAGATGATATGGGTGAGAGCGGTGCACACTGAAAGACAGAGTTCTGGATCCTCGAATCAAATAAGGAGTTATGCGGCGGCTACCGTAGTCGAATGAGTTTGTGCGTGACTAACATTCGGAAGTGCACAGGCTCGAATCTCCGTGCATGAAATACCAATGCTAGAAAACGCTTTTTCTAATACCAATCGCCGTTGGCAGGCAATGACAAAGAGCATTTCCGAGTGCATTTTTACCACGAAAAAGCTCCTCATGAAAACTAGGAAGAGGAGTTCGGACAGACACCCAAAAAGGGAGTAAGAGTAAATTAGATATGTGTATATAAAATTAGGTAGGTAGGGGAAATGGTTGAAGTACCAGTCTGACACTCCCCAAGTAGCACTAAGGCGCCGTTTTGATGCCATTGTGAAACCTCCAACAGATATATATCTATCTATATCCAGCCAGAGCTGTAGACGCATGGTAGAAGATTGATGGAATTTAGGTTGGAACACTGCCCCATGCTGTGGATGAAAGCAGCAGTTAGTGACCTTAAGCGACTAGTTGACAAACCACTTTTCTTTTTCTTTGAAAGGACACCACAGATTCTGTAATGGGGATTAAATGGCAAACTCAGCTTTTCTGCGTGAGTGTCCATCTTCTAATAACCGGTAAGGATAGCTAGAAATGTGGGAATTGAATGCCGTGAAGTCTCCAGGACTTTCTACGTTGTGCATCTATTGTACTGGGACCAAAGGCTTTTAGAAATAGGATACGAAAAAATGGAGTTCAGTCTGATCTGTGTGTTGCTGAAAAATAAGTTGTGTAACAGTCAAGGGGATGCCGATGTCTCGGTAGGAGACCTCTGAACAATACATTCGACTCCTTCTTGACAAGCTCATCAGCAATTTCATTTCTCCTATGTCCTGAAACCCAGATCAGGGGAATGTTATCTGCTCACCCAAGAGATTTGATTTCCGCCTTACAGGAGTTCACCAGTTTGGATCTGCACCCTGGCGTCGTCAGTGCCTTGATGACCGCTTGACTATCGGAAAAAATTTTAATATCTCCCTCGCTTCCGCGTTCTAACCTCATCAATTAATTATCAACACATTTTTGTCATTTTGATAGTTTTGTTACGCTTCACACATTCAATTAGGGTTTAGTGTATACTTTTTCCCCCCCAAACTCTTGAAGAGCAATTAGAGCTGTATTGCTGCTCCAACAACATACATCCCTTCTTTGACACGCCAGCCAATATTATTTATTCACTAATCATTTGTGATACTATAAAGTATGGTAAGTGAGTAATCACTTTTCCAACTCAGCAATCGACCAGCCAACTTCAACGTTTCTACACACAAACCAAAGCCCCACAACTAATTCAATGAAAGTGGCAGCGAAAATGACCCGTTTTATGACTCAATTATAGCCAACTTGAAAAACTGAGATTGCCTCTGCGACGGAAAGTAAAAGTGACAATAAAACCAAAATAGGAAAAAAGTCAAACCAAATAACAATGTCAAGCACTTAAGCGACGTGTAAAGTTTTCGTATTGTTTAGAGCAAAGCAAACAAAAAAAAAAAAAACAAAAAAAAGAGAATAAAAAAAGTTTAAAAATATGAGGATATAGAATGGCCAAAAATTATAGCAATAAGCGAAAGGCCAGCAAATTGATAGCAATTGAAACGAAAGTGAAAACTTCACACATTTCGGTGTTGGTTTTGTTGTCGGGCATTTACGAGTTTCATGTACATATATTTACATTTTTTTATATTATTATTTTTTGTGGTTTTGTTGTTATATTTTGATTGCTAGCGTTGAGTGGCCGTCTCGCCGGCGTTGGTCAACAACAGCACTCATTTTTGACCAAAATTGCTATGCGGTGCGGGGGCAATTTAAATGTCGTTATAGTTTTGTGTTGTTGCTGTTGCTGTTTTTATTTTCGTTGCTGCTCTTGCAATTGTTTTTAACTTGGTTGATTATCGCTCATGAAAGCATGAATGAATGTTGAGTAAAGTTTTCTGGTAACTACTTTTGTGCCAGTAATTTAAGGTAGTTTAATTTTCATGTTTGTTGTTGTTTTTGCGCAGTTGGTTTGAAAACAACTATAAATAAAAATACAATTACACTTTCGTGTCTCTTTTTCTGCGTGTATACGTAAAAAGAGGAGGTTCTCTGTTCCGGTGATGATATTTTTGATGCAAGTTCTACTATTTTTGTCTTTGAATTGAGTGAATTGTAATGTAATGATAAATTACGACTTCATGAACATGACTACCAAAGAACACATCAACCGCGCCGAGCAGCTTTACATCTCAGGATGGGCTTTAGCTTCGTTCACGATTCGTTTACATGTCCCTTGATCCTTGGTAACAGTTCTCAAGTTTCTAGCAATCCATTGTCCTCAGGTTGTCCTGTGAGAATTTTCCAGATTATTTGGTAAATCTGTAAATATCCTCCAGTTTAGAGAATGAATATTACGCATGCTCACGACATCGGAGCCGAAAACCGTGCTCTATCAAAAGCAGGTCGCTTACAGAGAAAGTGCTCAGTGGTATCCGCCTCCTCCAAGCAAGATAGGCACATTGGGTGCTCAATGATTCCAATGGTGGTCATATGCTGATCCCATGGATTGTGTCCTGTAATAATACCGATCATCAACCGAGTTCAAGTTTGAGTAGAAAGTTTCACAGTTTTCTGTTCGGACCCCGAATGGTAGTCATGCACCAACCTATTCAGAGCTCGCAGGTCCATTAGAACTTGTTGAATCCATGTTAGTCTTGGACGTCCTCATGCTTTAGGCGCTACGGGCTTGTCATCTCTCATGCGCGTAATATGACTCAACCATGGCAGTCCATGGGTTTTTACGTATTTCACATTGTCCTCGCCATTACATAGCTGTGACAAGTCTTCATTGTAGCGTGCCCGGTAGATACCATCTTGCAGTCGTAGCGGACAAAGCACCTTTCGCAGCACTTTTCGTTCGAATACTCTTGTGGCACAATTCACCTTCAAAAGTATTATTGACTGGTGTAGACATAGTTTTCAATCCCTCGTCAGAAGTTTAGATTTTAATAGTTTGGCATGAGCGAAATATGCTCTGTTTCCTGCCGCAATCCTGCTTTGTATTTGGACGTGTGAGCTATTTCGTTTTGTGTCGTGACGTCCAGATACTTAAATGATTGTACGACTTCGAAACGGTGAGTGCTAATTACCATATCTTCTGGCCGTCTGCTCTCTACCTTGCGTGACATCTTCAGATATTTTGTTTTTTTTCTGTAGGTATTTTTTATTTTGCGCGATTATCGTTGAGGTTGCCAAGTTTTACCTCATCTCTAATTGCATAATGCAGAAGCAAGTCGAAAACTATTGTAGACTTCGCCAAAGAACCCATAGTGAATTAAAAAGATGTAATATGTAGTGCACGAGCCGTCAAAAAACAAAAAAAAATCCGAACTGAATCATATATGTACGAGGGTCGTTTGAAAAGTCCGAGCAAAGTCAGAGAGATGGGAATACTGGCACGTATCGAGGCTATTTTTACTTAGTAGCATCTCTTGGAAGAACACGCTCCAAGTTTCAGCCAGATCAGTCTATTACTTTATGTTTGGCATTCGTTTCAATCGAGGAAATCAAAAGTTTTTCCTTTCACATCACGACAACGCTCCAGTTCACGCCTTAGCAGTTGTGATCACGAAATTAATGGAAGTGGGGTGAAACGGATCCATTTTCCAAACTTCGCTTCTTCGGATCTCCCTGCCAACTATTTGTTCCCCAATTTGAAGAAATGGCTGACGGAAAAAAGATTACGGGCAACTCCTATTATTCGGAAGCGATCAACAAATTAGAACAGCGTTGGACGAAGTGTAAAGAGATTATGTGGAAAGAGATTACGTCGAAAAATGAAAACTAAGAAATTTTTATTTTTGCACGGACTTTTCAAAAAAACCTCATAGCTATTTTTCAATATGGCAAGTACGAAGGTAGGTTATTTCTCAATCATTTTATTCACAAACACATCATTCCACAATCGATAAGCCCGAACAGAAAATTGTCGAACTTTCTTCTAAAACTTGATGGTCGGTATTATTACAGGACACAACCGAATATGACCACTATTGGAATCATTGATGACCCAATCTTGCATAGAGAAGCCGGATAGCACTGAACAGCTGCTCTGTAAATGTCCTGTCTTTGTTAGAGCAAGACTACGAATTTTGGGTTCCGATGTCAGGAGAACGGGTAAAATTCGTTCCCTCTAATTGGAGGATATTTTCAGATTTACCAAAAAATCAGGAAAATTCTCACAGGGCTAGCTATCTCTGTCTCTACCTCTATTCTATCTTATCTCTTTCTCTCTTCCACTTCTCTCCTTTCCGTCTTGACTATCTACCCTTTTTTTGTTTTTTTTTTTGTCGGGACAACTAGCAAGTGCAGCATTCAGACATTAATTAAGTCCATTGTACTGCACTTGGATTCCCTTTTAGTTTTCTTCAAATCTACCCGATCTCCAGAAAGTGGTCCGACTTCTCATCCTCCTCTTCACAAGCTAGGCAGATTACACTGTCTGAGATGCCTATCTTTTTCATGTGCGTCGTCCACAGAAGGTGGCCCGTCATTAGTCCAACCAGCTGTCTGCACTCCCCTCTGCTTGATGACAGAAGGGTTTGCGACAGTCGATCGGACATGACAGGTAACATCAGTTTAGTCCACCTGCAGCCTCTCTCAGCCTGCCAAGCTCGCTTGTGAGTTGTAGTAACCCATTTGCTAATCGTGGCTTTGATGGCCGCAAAAGGGAGTGCCAAAACGGGCTCTGGGCCAAGGAAGTTGGCTGAGAGCTGAGAGACTTGGGTAATGGTTAGGGCCGCCGGAATCCAAGCCCCTGCCGCCGAAGCGGGTGGATTGAAACTTGTGTGGGTTCTACCTGGAGTAATGAATCCATCGTTTTCCATTAACTTTTCGGTTTTTGTTCGGGACTCCTCCCTAGATTACTTTTCAGAGCTTTGAATACACTGAGCTTTTTTGGAGTTTGAGTGTTTTTGGAGTTACTATTCTTTCGGTGCGTTTTGGCTCGTCTTTTTCAAATTTCAGCAATTGATGGTAGTTCATCTACCTCCTTTGCTGCCCGCTCTGGAGTTCCTCAAGGAACTATCTCTTATTTGTGTTACTTATTTGTACTCCGCTCTTATTTGTGTTATTTATCAATGATATCAAAAGTTTTTTAATACTGATGACCTTAAAGTCTTCTCAGTGATCAAGACTCAAGAGCCATTAAACTTCAAGCTGCTATGGATAGGCTTTGCTTGTGGTCCTGTCTTTCGCTGCAATTGTCCAAGTGCTTTCAAATGTCTTACTCGAAAATACCCAACATTGTGCGTATTAAGCACAGTATCTCGACTTGTGTTCTTCAGTGAGTTAGTGAGATTAAGGACCTTGGCGCTGTCTTTGATAACAAATTTACTTTTAATAACCAAATAAATTATATTACTTCAAAATTTTTCTTCATGTTGAGCTTCGCCAGATGGAATGCCACTAAGTTTTCTGATCCGTATACCATCAAGTTACTCTGTTAGGTCTCATTTAGCATATGCCGTTTTTATTTGGAGACCATAAAGTCAGCAAGCTATCAATAGAATCGAACGTGTGCAAAAAATTTCTTCCATATGTGCCCTTCGGTCTCTGAATTTTATTGATCCCATGCCATCATATTCCGCTCGTCTCACGCTTATAAGTCTCAAGAACGTAGAAATTTGAAGTTCTTTACAGCGTCTGTGATTTACTCATAATATTATTACTGGAGTCATTGATTGTCCCTATTCATGAAGTATAAAAGAAAGGATTGAATTTGTTCCACAATAAGTTCCTAGGAACCTCTGCCCTCTTTATGGGGAAGTTATTAAAACTAAGTACGCCAGTAAAACTGCCCTTACCCACGCTATACGTGAATGAAATTCCATTGATGATGTTTTCGCTTTCCTGACTTGCTCTTTTAATTTTCCGTTGTGTACACGGGTCTGACTAGACTTTTTCGACTTTGGACGTGAATTTAAAACATTTCTTTTATAGCAAACGACTTGAGCTTCCCGGTAGCTTTCTAAAATTAAATTTTCTATCGATTTATGGATATAACCTTTTAAAAAAGATCCTCGAACACGACGACTAGGGCCAGATCCGGGTAGCTGCGCAACGGAGGGTTAAATCTTTCGAATTCCATATTATATAAGTAGTTGTTTTTAAATATATGTATGCAACATATCAATAATTTAATCTAAGCCACTTTTGTATCAAAGCCTGTAAGAATTGAAATTCACAGACTTACAGTCTGTGACAGAAGAAAAGAACCGGTTTTCTTCTGTAACTTCAAGATATATTTCGTTCTGCTTTTTGCTGCGTAATAGTCCCACTCAAGAGCTACGACGCTAGTGCTAACTCAGCTTAGTGTCGTTCGAAACTTTCCCGTAAACGCAACCAAACAAAAATTAGTGAAAAGGACGCGAAGCCTTTCGAGGCGGTATTTTTATGCACGCTTCGAAAGGACCGAAATCATCTTACAAAAGCTGCAAAAGTGATTAAAAAATCAAAAAAGTTTGTTGTGATGTGGAATCAGCGGTATAAAGTGTACAAAAACGTTGATGACTTTTCCGAGCGCGGCTTGAAGTGAGTGACGATAAAAAAGCAGGATAAAGTGATTATCCAACTTTTTAGGCGGGAACCTCCTCCAAGCACGATCAGCTCTTGCTGAAAAGGGAATAGATGTGAGTATCAACACCACCGAACGTCGACTGAAGGAGGCGAACATATCCTACCGTCCCACAACGTCAAAACCACTACTCTCAGAAAAACACATTGAGAAACAGCAAAACAAGAAAATGACATTACAGTAATGGACTGGCCTTCCCAGTCCCCAGACGCCAACCCCATTCTAAATGTGTAGGGAACTGTGAAAACGCATCTTGCTGAAAGGCCAGTTCATGATTTAATGCAACTCGTGCGTCAAGTTCGCGAAATCTAGTCCTCTTTGTCGATGAGCTACGCAGAAAAGCTGGTTCAAAGCATGAAAAAGGTGCCAGGCTATACTCGACAACGATGGAGACTACACGGTTTATTGAGTACATAATTGCGACTCGTAGTTTTGTACATACTTTCATGTAAAAAAAACTTCAAATATATATCTTTTATACTTCTCGAATAATCGCGGTTCTTTTTTTCTGACACAAACTGTAAATACAAAAATAT
Organism: Anastrepha ludens; assembly: GCF_028408465.1. Taxonomy (NCBI): domain Eukaryota; kingdom Metazoa; phylum Arthropoda; class Insecta; order Diptera; family Tephritidae; genus Anastrepha; species Anastrepha ludens. The sequence continues at coordinate 4,276,930 of NC_071502.1, forward strand.
TGTAAATAAATAAATAAACAAATAAATAAACACTACAACGACTACAGAAACCAGTTTTGTTGGTTGCATTGTTTTCTTAAAAGGGTTTCGGTATTATGTTAATACATTTTTGCTTTCATGAGGCTATGAAAGTCGTCCATTTAGAGTAAACCATTTTCGCGATCTGCTTGTTAGCTCGCTTAAGTTTTTGTTTAAGTGAGTTTTTGTTCTGTTTTTGCTTTTTGTTGACATTGTTGTTGGTAACGTTGTCGCTCTTGTCGACTGCTGGCGTAAATAAAATTGATGGTGACTTGAACTCCGACGAATTGGTGTAATTTTCATTACCAACAACAATACAAATAACAATAATTTAAGTATGCTTTTGATTCAACTCGTGTGGCTAATGTTTGCAGTGTTGTTGCAGTTGTTGTCGCGCTCTCACCGCGTTCGATAACAACAATAATCATGCGAATAATGATAGCAATGATGAGCCAATTGCTGCGGTTGAAGTGTGCCGGGTCCGCTGACGATGTGTCGATGTGCCGATGCACATGATGTGTTGACTGTCTGTCTCAGCCCCTACCCCTACTCCTGCCTCTGCTTTTGTCCGACTACCAACCTGCCCCACATTCCACCAGCACCCGCAATCGCACCGACTACTGCCACCGCTGGCTACACGGTGGCACGCTGGAATGTGGCATGGAATAATGTTGACGATAATGGCGGTCGGTGGCATAAAGCACGGCACTCTAGTTATTGTTAAGGCCGGTTGGTGTGATTAGTATTGATGTTGCTGCTGTTGGTGTTGGTGTTGTTGTTGCGCCATACACGAGAAGTGATTACATTTAAGTGGCACCAGAAACGCATACAAAGCAGCATTAGGCGGCACACTTACACGCACCCTTGCAGCAAATTAACGTAAATATGCGCCTATCTAAGTAATGTACGTACGTGTATATATACTTATATACACATACACACAAATACATGCATGCATTACATGAATATGCATTTTTTTTATGCCGCATGTTCCTCCTCACCTCGTACGCACGACGATTGGCGCATCAATTTTATGCCTCAACTGCGCATATGCGACTCCAATCATCAACGACTGCAGCAGCAGCCTCAGCGCTAACAACACTAAAAACAACAACTAAACTATTGGCGTCACGATCGCTAGTCGATTTAAAGAATCGTCACTACCTTCAAGTCACTGTAATCACGAACTACTCGTGTTTGGCTCTCAGCACTAAGCCACCACCGACGCAGTCATCCCATCATCTTTCGATTCCCACTTCAGCTTAGTACTTTTTGCGCGCAGCTCTGCTGCATTCCACCGTAACACTGTAATTCTAAATTACTATCAGCCTGCTAAACAAAAAAACAAACGTGGAAGAAATTTCCCCAACAAAATTCAGCGCTGCGGCTCGCACATCGATGAGTAGCTTAGGAAATGAGCTTTGAAACGCACACGTCGAACAACATCGCGCCAACTAACAACTTAATGACATAATTTGGTAAATGATTGACATTAGCAACAACAACAACACTCATACACATGCAATGCTGATTTTTTTCATGTAATATGCGGATATCTCATTTTATTTCATTTAAATGTGTGGATCTATGGAAGTGCGTTTGCATGCGGCATTGCCGCTGCGAAGGTAACAAATTAATAATGCACTCCGCCTTTTCTGATCTTACTTTTTCATGCATTTGGTGAAGAGAAAGGCCAAAGTCAATTGGTTAAAATATTAATCAATGTTGTGAAGCGGCCCTTGGCGGTATAAGTGCCGGCATTTTGGGCGTTTGACCGAGGAGAAGGTCCTATTTGTGGCGTGCGTCTTGATGTCTATCCACAAATGGCCAGCGGCCGTAGCCGAGTGGGTTGGTGCTTCACTACCATTCGGAAGTGCACAGACTCGACGCTCTGGACGTTAAAAACGTTTTTACTGGCGGCGTATACTAGAAATCCACATAAAAGTAGGGCTCCTAGTTATAATATCAGAGTAATTGGGAGCTACTTTTCGGACCGTAAACTGAGGTTTAGAACCGAAAGGCATTGAGGAGTACAATGTAACAACAGGTGTTCCCCCAGGATCAGTTTTAAGCCCATTGCCATGGATATACCTCATAAAACGAGAGACAATCGATTCGTGAATAATATCGCGGTGGTAATAGAGTCCAAACACATCCCAGATATTGAGAGAATCGCCAGCGACTCAGTAAGTAGGATCGAGTCGTGGTTGACGTCCATGAACCTGGAATTAGCTGAGCACTAAACTGATGTGGTTCTAATAAGCAGAAGAAAGGCAGTAGCGTCTATGATGGTAAAAGCTGGGACTGTAACTATCAATTCAAAACCCGCCATCTGCAGAATATTCTGGCCAAACACCAGCAGAATCGACGCACTGTGGAGATTAACGAATGATTTACGAATGACGAACCCAGGCAAATCAAATGCAGAAAGTGGCGATGCATAGGTCACACATTGAGAAAACCAACAGATAGCATCACAGGAATGGCTCTGGACTGGAACCCGCAAGGGAGCAGAGGTCATGGTAGTCCAAAAAACACTTGGAGAAGGTCGATGCTGCGCTAACTAGCTGATGCCGACATATCATGGGACGGTGCAAAAACAGCAGCACAGAAACGTGTGCGATGGAAGAGCCTTGTCGAGGCCCTGTGCTCCCGACAGGAGTGAACAAGTTTAAAATTATAAAATACTTAGGGGGGATGTATGGTAGTCGTCTTAACTTAAAAATGCACCTAGAATACGCTGTGATGAAGACATCGAGTGCGCAGTTCTGTCTGGCACGAATAATGCCAAACCGCGGTGGCCCTAGTCATAGCAAAGGACTACTACACTCATATAGCAGGGTTTTCAGCTCAGCCCTTTTGTATCCGGACCGGTCTGGGCTGATGCAATGAACATAAATACCTACGTAAAACAGCTGATAGCCGTCTATCGGCTAAGCGCTTTGCGGGCTATCTGCATACAATTTCTGATGACGTCATTGTAGGACTAGTCTCAGTAGACATTTTGGCTAAAGAAATGCAGAGATTATTTATAAGCCTATCCGAATTCGACGGTAGAGCATAATAAAGGCGGCGTTCTATCGCCCACTGGCAGGACTAGTTTAACAGGTCCCCTAAGGGTAAATGGACGCACGAACTAATACCCATCCTTACAAAGTGGGTAAAAAGGAACCATGAGGGAACCAAATACCACCTAACTCAATTCCTTTCAGAGCACGAGGTATTTAGAAAATAATATACCTCCACAGATTTGACCATGACAGTTCACCAAACTGCCCAACCTGCACGGAGAGGGAAGAAGATGTTGAACGCGTTTTGTTTCAATGTTCACGCTATGCTCCCGAAACCTTTAAAATTTTAAGCGGAAAATTTATTATGGATTTTATTCTGAAATCAGCTTATCGTTGGAAGAGAATCTGCTCGCATGTAACACATTTTCCTAATGTTCTAAGACGCGCAGTTTCGCAGGCGTCAACAATAATTAGGAGCCTTTGAGCTAACCAGCTCCGTGAGGTAGTATCTTTTTAGCAGTTCCGTGGGCAGAGTGGTAGATAGTGGAGAGGTGTTTAGTACGTAGGTGTAGCTGTGAGGCTGTAAGTTATACAAGGTCGGTATAACAGTACTCATGAGAGTTTCCTCTTCATGGGCGTCATCCCTGAAAAAAAGGGTTCAAATCTCTATGCATGAAACACCTAATTATAGAAAAAGTTTTTTCTAATGGCGGTCCCTCCATTTGTGGAACAACAAAGTTGTCATTAAACATTTCTTTATTTTTAACGTTTTTTCCAGGAAAATTTCCCTTGAGGTTTTAACGTATTTGTTTGGCACCATACCTTACCAGTAGTATTTTAAAAAAGCGTAAATTTGAGAAAAACTAAAAAAAAAAAACTAAAAAAACAAAAATGTTTCTTAAAAATAGAAAGAAACATCTGAAAAGAAACTAGATGAATACTGTAGAGAAATAGAAATCTATTGTAGCAATAGCATCCTTTGCCCGACGAATAGCAACTTTTAAATACTGCAAGTTTTGACCACAAACTTTCAATCGGATTTAGCATCGGGCATTACATTTCTAGACTTTGGAAAGTGGCTAATCCATTACAACAAACTTCCTCTAGCCTCAGCATCGTTGAGTGGATTGTCGCCTGCAATGACCGAATCCATCAAATTGTTGCTTGAAGACCTCGACTTCTTTAAAAGTTCTTTCACAGACTCTGTAGCGCTCACCGAGCCACGACGCGAGCCGTTGACAACGCATCTGTAGGTCGTTTCTGTAACCATTCTCCATCAAGTTCTCGTTTTAGATTGCCGTTTAGATGTCACGATGACGTCACTCTCATTTGTTGCGTTCCTTAAAAAATCAGACGAATTGAGAGCCAACTGTGGTGGTCCACTGGCTTGTTCCATTCGAATCGAGCAGGGATACGCAATAGAAAGAGTTTCTGTAACCAAATTAAATGAAATTGTATCGATCATTATACCGTTCATACGTGAATTTGAGTCATCGATTGACCACCAGGAGCACCCGCCACAGGTAATGGTTTGGGCCACTGTAACCGCAGATGGGCGCTCTCCAATCGTTTTCATCGAGCCTGATCTCAAGGTAAATGCGAAATATTATCGGGAAAGTATTCTGGAGGTTTCTTTGAAGCCGTGGACACACAAACATTTTGGTGGCAGGCCATGGACGTTTCAACAGGACTCGGCACCGTCTCACAAAGCTCGAGTGAACCGAGAATCGCTAAAAAACAACATTCCGAACTTCATAACGTTCACACAATAGCTCTCAAATTCATCAGACGCGAATTCGATGGTTTATTTTCTTTGGTCCATTTTGGAGAGCAAAGTCCGAACTAAAAGATTCACCAGTCTCGAGGTGCTGAAAAAAGCCATTGACCGAGAGAGGGCAAAAATACCTGCAAGTCACATTCGGGCAGCTTGCGATTCGTTTCTGGACCGTCTCAAGGCCATAGTCAAGGCAAAAGGTGGTCATATCGAGCAAAAATAAATTGATTCTTAATTTTGTATTATCTTCACACATTTTTTACTCGGAATTGAATAAAATTAATTTTCGAAACTAATTTTATGGACTTTTTAATTGGTTATACTTCGAGTGCTGGACCCTGTTTATTGATAAAAGCGAAAGTCATCTTCAGTTTGTAATTTTCTGGAGCTTTGATCCAAATTTTCTTGAGGAAGTTTTAAATAAACATATTTGTTTAGTGCTTCCACGTTCAAGGCCCAATTTGAAACTCCTTTTCATATGTCAAAACCATATCGTTGCCACTGCCGTGTTTTATAGGAGCTCGCGAGGTTTGAGTTCCGTATTGGTGCCATATAAAAGGTCTGCTATCTGGTCTAAACAAGTTTATTTTCAACTCGTCTGCAAAATTACGGTCCTCTAAATGCTGCGGTACTATTTAGATGGTTACGCGTGAACTGCATTGGCAAACCTCCGAGTGCATTTCTGCCATGAAAAAGCCCCTCATAGAAAAGCCATCTGCCTTTCGGAGTCAGTTTGTAACTGCAGGCCCCTCCATTTTGTGGAACAACAACAAGACGCACACCAAAAATAGAAGGAGGGAGTGGAAGCTAAAATTGCGGTTTCGCATGAATATTTCTTTCTAAAACCAGATTTGGAAATTTGAGAGTAGACTAGTTTTTCCACATATTGTTCAAGCTGTTCATTGAAAACTTTCTCAAGCAATTTTTCTAAAGTTTCTAAGCCATTAATTAGTCTGAGTGCGTCGCATTTGTTTGTATCTTTAATTTATTTTGTAGGTGAATCTCTCCACGATTTTGGTAGTTCACCTTTGGATAATGAGGTATTAATGATCTTGCTCTACCGAGTATGTAAATTTAAAGTTTTTATTTTGATGTGTGACGCTTTGGTTCTTTTTTCATATTTCACATGCAGAACTAAAAATTGCGTATGATTTGTCGCTTACCAACCATGGCAGACTTCTTCGAAAGCCGCCTTTCAATTTGATCAGAGCGTACGCGTATGCACTCGTATGTACTTGATTTTCTTTTAGCTCTATGAATTCATAATGGGCTTTCCCTACTTACTTAAATTACCATAATTGTGCGTCAATATTTGTCAAAGCAATAATAACAAATTGTGAATATCACCAAATGCAAACAAGTAGGCTGAACGGGGTATTGAATAAAAGGTATTTCTCTTTAATATTGTGGGTTTGTCAGAGCCTGTTGTGTGTGCCACTTACGATGGCAAAGCAATCAATTCCCATCTATTTAAATATTATATTGCGTACGAAAGAAAACTTCCGTATCCTACAAAGCTCAATTAATCCTTTCAAGCATATTGACATTTGTGGAAATTCTCCTGCTTAATCTGAAACACTAATTTCCTTGCTATGATAGACTGACTGTCATACGCTTGCTTACCAATGCACTGGGTGGCATGCATGCGTGCGGGCTGGGCGTTGAAGGCATTTCGTAAGTAGGCGCGGCTGGAAAAATTCTGATTGGTGACAACTGGAAAAATAATAAATTTGGTATTTCATATAAGCGCACCACTTCTATTCATATATGTGCATACGATTATTTATGTACGTCCATTTGTATCTCTGAATGTTAATTCCTATTCAGCAGCTTTGGCTTTTCAATTGTACACCGATTGTTGTGCGGCTAAGAATTGTCCTTTTTTTCAGTTCATAAATAATTAAACGAGTCTTTTGGGTCAAAGTGAATTTTAAATAATTCAAGCAAATTGCAACAGTAGCAGTGGAACCAGCATAAGAGCGATGCATTGCCATATTTGTGTCGCAAACAAATGGTGAACAAACCCGCCTGGTGTCACATGCCTCCTCTGCATTTCATTTGTCCCACAACCATCGAATGCCGCTATGTGTAGCGTGTCAAGCGTGGCTGTATCACGCATGCGGCATATCCCTGCGTATGCGGAACACTCAGCTAAGCAGGGAGTGTAGTATGAAGATGGGTAGCGAGTGATTGACGCCATTGCTGCGGCGCTTATGCGCTTACGCTCACCTTTAAGCGTCTGAATTCTTTCATAACTCCTCCGTTACATATGCGTTTGTGGGTATGTAAGTTTGTTTTTTAATTGCTTGTCACGTGACAAAGAAATGTCACACAAGTCCATTCGCTTCTCATTCCTTTGGCCACTTGTCCACTATCCAGAGACACTCACAATATCGTAATTGGGCCACCAATGCTATTGCCTCGATTTGCCTTCATCCGAGTGCATGTCCAACCAACTCTTACATGACAGTTAATAGTTCTGTGGGTACGTCTGGGGGGTTTTTTAACAGCAACAAGGCATTTTATGATATTAATATTTCATATGCAGGTTCATTTGAAATTCCAATTTGCTTGATAGCTCGAAGAGAAATTTATTTTTTGCAAATATTTGACTAGCGCTTGGTTTGCGTTTAGCTTGAAGTAGAAGTGCTGCTGATTTCTAAAAATATGTTTTGTTCACTATTAGACTTTGGCGAATAAAAGTCTTCCATAAAGGTTAAAGTTCTTAAAATGGCCATCAGAAGCAATTACCTGTACAAATTCGTAAAAATATTAGGAATATGAGGAATACAATTTTTTCTAAGTTCTTATTTTGCACAACGCAAAGTATTAAAAATATAATATAAATAATACTAAATTTTTGGTAAAAATGGCAGCAAAGAGTGGAGAAAAGGGCAGCATAAGAGGGTATTCAATAAGGGCGGGTCGAAATGGAGTGGAATGGAACAAGCTGTCTGTGGAGTATTAGCGAAATTCTATTTTATTTCCAAAGCCCATGCATGAAATAAAAAAAAAACTGTTCAAGTGTCCACTGAGGCTTTGCACGATGCCACGGATCCGAGAAATCAAATTTTCCATTACTCCAGAACGACATCCAGTTCTGTACATTTAAAACTTTTTTCAATAAAATCACTTAAATGTTTTGCATGTTAGTTTTTATTTTATAAATTTGAAATGTTTTCAATATGTATCTGTTTTTATATGGTGTTCATTGATTTCCAGAAGGCTTTTGATACCATCAAGCGCACTGCAATATGAAAAAACGGAGCTCCTGCAAAAATTTTGCAGATTATAAAGGCACTCTGCTGTAATGCAGAGCTAACAGTTCTCCACAATGGCGCCACAAGCACTCCATTTAGAACAACATCCGGCGTGAAAGAGGGCTGCCCACTGTGGCCACTTCTTATCTCGCGGTCAACATTTGCATGAAATAATCTTCAAACATTAAATTATATGGACTGTACTATCGATTTAAATAAAAATTTCATGCATTTTTCTGAATTTTACGTGTGTTTTTTTTGAAAAACTTTCCTATATCTCTTGAAAAATCACCCTATATTTGTTATTTTAGTTTGATAATTACTAATTTCATTAAATTCAATTGTAACTTGTATATATTTTTAACAATTTATGCTTTCTTATGCTGATTATCTAATTTTTCTGCACTTTTTAATATTATATTAAATATTGTAAATTTTTATCTTAATTCCGAATTTATATCTTAAATGTCTGTTCTGAATTTTGTTAGACATTAATAAATAAATATCACCGGTTTTCTGCAATTCTATGATTGTTTTTAGACGGGCTGAGGTGCAAATTTTCTCTTTCGACATTATTGAATCGTTTCAACTTAAATAAAGTATCTTTAGTATTCCTACCGCTCTTTAGGAATACTCCAGATACTTTATTTTTTACCTAACCATTCTTAAGGAAGCTGAAACATATTCGGAGGTTTGCCATTGCCTGCCGAGGGGCGACGGCTATTAGAAAAAACTTTCGGTTGTTTCATATTTCATGGTAGTTCCGCCCCAACCCATTCGGCCACGGCGGCCGCCTGTTATTGCTTAGTATAAAATGTAATATCGAATTTCGCATGCGTATTGCTGCCTTAATTTTTTGTAACCTCAGTAGACTGCGTTTACAATTTTTGCTTCAACTGTTTATTATAGCAGCAAATTGCGCAATTAAATTAGTTATTTCTTCTATTTGTCTTTCCTTCATATCGTTAATAATAATTGAACAAACCAAAAACACTAAAATATGCCACCAAACCAATTTCTATGAGGAAAAACCTTTTAAAACTATATGGACAGCTGATTGTCAATTTTGCAGCTAATCTGCCATATGTGAACGGGTAGATTAATTTTTATAGATTTATTGCTAACCACTGCTTATGGGAACGTGCTTTTAATTTATCTTTTAAATTCGAAAAAATTTCCCATACATTTCTTATTAACCAAAAAAGTAAAAAAACACAAATAACAATCATCACCAGCACCAGCAATGCTTTTTTAATCGATCAATCGTTTACCTAAAGTGTTAGCCTTTAATGCATTCTATTCCACCAATTCAGTTAAACTACTGTTTGCAAGCAGCCGTACAATAATTGTGTAGTTTATAAACCGCATTGCCACAATCGTTGGCACTGTACGCGCGCACTGCATTACCAACAAGCATCCTTTCAAATGCTTGCTCACCACCGCTAGATGGCGCCGGCAGTGACAAAGTCTACTGCATTCAAAGCACACCGGCCGCATGTGGCAATAAATTATAATTTTATGTTGAAACTTATTTAATATTTTTAAAACTAGTTCATTTGCAAGATTAAGTCATTTAATCGATTTTCTCAAAAATCACTTGTACCAGTAAGCGTCGCTGAATCTCTTATCCGAATGCTACTTTGCTCTTTTGCTTTACGCTCAAACTGTCAACTACAATTTAAGTGTCAAAATCAGTTTGCTTACAATTTAATTAACGATAAATGGTGCTCAGCGTAATTAATTTGCGCGCAATTTTCCAGTATTTACTGTGAGCATTTGTTGTTGCGATTGGTGGTAGTGATATCGTTGATATTGTTCACTATCATTGTGTGAACTTGCGATTCTCAATTAGCTACATACATACACGCATACATACATGCATGCATATAATGCACTTAATGCCATACTCACCTCCTTTCGCGTTTGTTGGTGTGTCTTTTTGTACGCTGCTTTAAATGAGTAATTTTGATAAGCTAATTCGCCACATATCGACGGTAAAATGCGGGTATTGCACTACTAAACGCTCACTCAGCTAAATTACTCGACAAGAAAAATGTTATTAATATACATATGCGCACACATACATACATATGTCTGTATATCTAAGTTCATTTGGTGGTGAATTTTAATTCAGATAATAGTTTTTTAATTATATTAATAAATACGAGTATCGTATCATTGACGCCCTATGCTCCAACAGGACCTAAAGGCAAAAGTGAAATTAAAATAATGCCTTTGCTAGGAAACTAAAACACAAAAAAGTGGGGAGACCCGAGAGAGAATGAGAGATAGAGAGAGAGAAAGAAAAATAATATATATCTAAATAAACTCTCAACATTTGCAGAGAATACAAATAGACAAAATTTACAAAAAACGGAGAAGGGTCGACCGGTGTAGGTAAACGCCGGACACAAACCGTGGCAACAACGCGCACTACTCCGAGCGTTTATCACCCGCACAAACGCAGCGATTCCAGGACCGCAGCAACGGCGCAAATTACCGCAAGGCAATACCAATAAATCCGATTCCGGAATGGATAGCACTTTATAGTACGCACAAGCACTACCCAGGAAACAGAAATAAGCGCCAAAAAGTAGGCACCAAAAAAAAACGCCAAAAAATTGTGACCAAAAAACGCCCCAAACAGTAGGCACCAAGGAAATATAACGCCAAAAAGTAGGCACCAAAATATATTTGGAAAAATAGCCTAAAGTGTATCTAAGATATATATAAGTTATAGGTCTCTCTCTCTCCTTTTCCTCTACGTTATATCTTTTTTCTCTCTCGCGGAACGAAAATGCTCAAAACGTTGCATGGCATTGGAATTTGACTCTCCATTCTCGCCCGTCCATCGACGCCTAAGAAGTTTCACTTCAAAAATAACTCGATTTGTGGAGAACAATTTTATTAATCGAAGCAGGCAGGACCTAAAGCATTTTCGTCAGTATTAAGTTTTTACCCGAATATCTAGATTCTCTTGAAAAAATACCGGCAAATTTGAATTATTTTCTAGGTTGGCACATCTGTCTATGTCGAAAACACAATACTCGGGTGTTACATGGAGTTTAAAGTGAGCAAAACTCTGGTTAATGATTTATCTTGCCCGATCGTCCATCCACTTCTGTGACTGATGAAAGCATCGAAAAAGTTAGGAAAATTATATTAAGGTTTTTGCCAAAACAAATATCCACTATTGCTGTCGTGGTATATTATCGAGGACGAGGTCTGAGTATATGAATTTCACATTGAAACGAACCAACAATTATCTATCCAAAATCAAAGTCTTGTTGACCGTTTTCTTTCAGTCGCGAGGTGGGGCCTACTTGGAATTCCTGCCGCCAAGCCAAAACACTTAGCCAGAGAGACCATGGCGGCTTGATTTCTCCGCTAAAAAAGTGATAAGCCGTTTGGGGGACACATCCTGGCCACCCAGGTTGCCTGATCTTACCACTATGGACTTTTTTCTGTAGGGGTACCCCCAAAGTGAAGTCTATGAGACAAACCCAGTGACCATCTCATTTATTCACTTTTACCATTCGTAATTATTTTCTTAAATCGCGAGCACAAATTCGCATTAAACGGTCCATTATTTTTACTTTTGTTCCTATGCGTTGTCTACTCATAAAATGCACTCAGTTTCATGGCAAATTTCGCTTGTTAACAATGAAGTGTGGAGCTAAGAAAAATCGCATTGCACTGATTGCACTAAAAAAGTGAGGTAAAAGTGCAAGTGAGATTTACGAAAAAGCTGAAAAAATTTAATATTTCGAGAATGTTTGTTTACCGCACGATCTATCGTTTTTTCCAAAAGTCTGAAGCGACACACAGAAAAACAAGTGATGGTCCTCCCAGAAGAATGGTCCGCTTGAAGAAAATAAGACTCGACAGATGCAACCAGCTTCTTCGGTGGCACGCGGTTAAAGCCATGAAAATATTCTTTTCGCAGGTGAGAAAATTTTCACTGCTGAAGAAGTTTTTAACAATAACCAAAAAGGTTTTTTAATACGCAAATTGACAGAATCTATGCTAAAATTTCTAAAGATGCAGAAAATGTTGTTCCAAGGGTTTAGTGTGGCCACCATCCAGCCTCCGTAAAAGTTTGGTGTGGAGTGTTTTGTAAAGGCGTTACATCTCTTCATTTCTGCGAAAAAGTGGTTAAGACCGGGGCAAAAATGTACAAGAAGGATGCCTTAGAAGGCGTGGTGAAGCAGTTGAGCAGTACTTTCACCAATGGACAGCTTTGGATCTTCCAGTCAGCCCATAAGGCAAAAATCACCAGGCTTGGCTAAAAAACAATATTCCTGGGTTTATAACCGCAGAAGATTGGCCATCTGGAAGTCCAGATCTGAATCCATTCGAATACAGTTTGTGGTCAGAATTGGAAAACATGACCTATCGAAGACCTCACAGAAATTTGGAGTCTCAAACAATTTTTAGTTTGAGTAGCGACGTCAATATCCACGGGAACTGTGCGTGCTGCAATATTTTTTTTTTGTCGGGACAATTACTAAGTATAGCACTCAGACACAATTAAGACACTATTGTACAGTACTCGGGTTCTCTTTTTAATTTTCTTTAAATCTACCCGCTCTTCGATTAAATCTGAGTAGATCATATGGTGCCAAGGAGCCAAGGTGGTCGCTTCTTAACACATCAGTGCCAAAGACCTCAGGCCTGATTCGAGCGAAGGCAGGGCAGACGCACAGAAAGTGGTCCACCGTCTCATCCTCCTCTCCACATGATGGTCAGAGTGCACTGTCTGAGATGCCCACCTTTTCTATGTGCTTTGCTCATAGAAAGTGGCGAGTCATCAGTCCAACCAGCTGCCTACAGTCCCTTCTGCTTAGTGACAGGAGGAACTGCGACAGTCGGTCGGACATCACATGGTAGCATCAGTTATGTCCATCTGCAGCCTCTCTCAGCCTGCCAAGCTCGTTTGTGGGTTAGAGTAACCCGTTTGCTGACCGTGGCTTTGTTGGGTGAAGAAGTTGGGCTCAGAGCCCATCCTAGCTAAGGAGTCTGAGGTCGCGTTACCCACATGTCCTGAGACCCATGCCAGCTTCAGACTATTATGTCTAGCGATATAGTTCAGCCTGGATTTACAGGACTCGACTACCACAGATGTGGTTGAGAGGCTGTCTAAGGCCATAAGCGCAGCTTTGCTGTCGCTGCATACAAATACAGACCTGCCTCTCCATTTGTTTTCCACAAAATAGTTCATCGCTTCTTGAACAGCATACACCTCCGCTTGAAACATAGATGCGTGCATTCCAAGAGCGAAGTGTAGTTTTGCCCCGCTCTCAATGAATGGATTGAGTTTCGTAAAAAAAGAGTGCGCATAATGTTTGGGATTATTGATGTTAAATCGGTCTACCTCAATCGTGGCCTACCAGCCTCATTATCAGAAAATTTATGTCTTAAATACCTCTATGAACCGAAGACAACCCTTTAGTAAAAAGTTTATATTCAAAAACAAGGAGTTTGAAATAAGCAGAACTTTTTCAAAAATAAACCAAAAATATTTAAAAAAAATCACTTAGGATTAAAATAATTTCAAAAATAAACCAAAAAAAAAAAATGAGAAAAATCCCTTAGGATTTAATTAATTTCTTAAATAATAAATTCCATACAAGGATCATTATTAAACGGGTTTCAGTTTCAAACCGACTAATTAAAATCGTTAAACGATTTTAGCAAAAACTCCATTTTCTTAGGGAGATGCTTTGTTGAAGGCGACAAGAATATGCACCTACACACATTCTTGCCTTCAGAGACTTTTGAGAATTGAAAATAATCATTATCCTCAAATAAAAAAAAATAAAAAAACGATTTACTAAAATCACGGTTTACTAAAAAAAGCGGCAACGAATATGAATCTATTCACACTCAGCCATTGAGGAAAGTTTTCATAAGTTACTGCGATACTGCAGGTTCTAAAGGTGATACTCCTGATTTGATGCGTGACCAATAGATAGACAATGGCTATACATACGTAATACATTTGAAAAAAGAAAATGAATTTGTAAGAAAATCGAACAAGAAGAGAAAATTTAACAACCGCATCGGATGCTATCCGAGTGGCAACAGACATCGATTTCAGAAATTGATTTGAATGAAGTACAGTAATTTGAACTAAAATTAAAAAAAAACAAAAAATCGCACTTTCATTCTTTTAGTTTTTCAAATTTCCAAATTGAATTTCATAGACGTTCTGATTTCAAATTTGCATGGCCGGCTTTGGTGATAATTCTTAGCATACTTTTGCTCATGTGTACATACATACGGATGTTTGTATGTATGTATGCAGGTATTTTTTAAAACTTAAATGCCTTTTTTTGAATTAAAATTAGATTCTAGATTGCTTTGATGTATTGATGAAATATATTACAATATATTAGCTGTAAAAAAAAAAATAATAAAAAAAAATTAAATAAAAAAATTTGATATTTGAAATAAATTTCCAATTATTTACCAACAGTTCTACTAATGTAACTATAAACACCCCCAAACCATTCTTCGTGTTCTGAAATCAGAGGCCTGTAATCGCCGAGTAGCTAGAAAAAATCCTATGTAAACCAACAAACTAGGAAGCTGCGGTTGAATTTTGCTAAGGAACACATCAACTCGGTGGGTTGATGTTATTTTCCTGGATGAGAGCAAATTTAAATTATTCGGTAGTGACGCGAAAGTTATAGCTTGGCAGTTCGTGCTGGTTTGGGGTGTGTTTCATCCGGTAAAAATAACCGGCAATTTTGTTTTTATAGAAACAATTATGAATAGTGAAATATATTTGAATCTATTAAGGGGTCCCGGGGGTCTAGAGCTCGAAAATTTGGGGTATTTTCAGGAATCTTTTTTACAATAAAAAAATGAAAAATGATATTTAAATTTTTTAGGCTTCTTTTACATACAAAAATGAAAAAAAAAAAATTTTAATTTTAATAATTTTAAAAGTGGCGCTGAAGTTGAGCTTCCCGAAAAATTGCACTAGGACGGTGTTGTCCATTTTGGCTCCTCTATTTATCTTGAACACAAAAACCAAAAAATGATTAATCAGTATGACTGTAGCTATGTCCGGCTACTAGAATAAAAAAATTGACAAAATGGCAAGGTTTTGAATTTGATATTCTAAAAATTGGGGTTTTTTCAGTTTTTTAATAAAAAAAAAACGAAATAATTTAAATAATAATATGATTATAGTACGAGCGATAACCATTGATGTTGTGAATAACACATTAAAATTTCAAAGGATTCGGTTGAATAGTTTTTGTTTTTTTTCAGAACACCAGACCGAAAAAAGTACTTTTGAGATAATTGAGTTTAAAGTTTTGAGAGTGGATATTTTCCGTGGCAATATCCTTCCAAAAATTTGACAGTATATTCCTAAAAGTCCATACTTTCGATATATAAAAAAATCGATTTTTTGAAAATTCTAGACCACCGGGACCTCTTAAGGAAGAATTAGAAAAAAATCAGCTGAAAAAATGGGCATTCTGCCTAGTTTTAAACTGCACCAAGATAATGACCCTATGCATAAATCCCATATTGTGCGAGAATGGCTGCTCTACAGTTAGTCAAAAATTATTGCTACCCCTCTCCAATCACCAATCTAAACCCTACAGAAAACTTGTGACATGCATTGAAGCGGGGTGTGCGACTTCTCCCATGGCATTCACACGGCAGTCGGTTCTACGTAACCGGAACGACTCTGTTGCAACGATAGTAAAGTATTTGTCTGTCTACGAGTATGACACACTATCGCCACCCATTCATACGTTTGCAATGGTTCCAGCCCTCCTTCTTGCCAACACTGGCACTCAGCGCCTTTAACGGTCTGCCATCTACTCAAAGACTGCCCACATTTTTCACCATTCAGAAAAATTATCTTCCGTAATCGAATACCTTCTACACTGTTAAGAATTACTTTCTCAGAAAATATTATACCCTATTACCAAAAAGTACCGGGTATGTTTAAACAAAATAAAACAGAGTTAAATTTCAGGCAAATTTATTTTATCTCCTTCAAAATATGACCCGTCTGAAGCAACACACATGTGCCAACATTTAATCCAGTCTTCCTTGCACCCCTGGTAGACCGACGAAGTGATGGTCTTCAGCTTCTTTGTCGCATTCTCTTTGATCTCCTCTATCGACTGAAATCTCCTTCCACGAAGTGGTAACTTCAACTTGGGAAACAAAAAGAAGTCGCACAGGGCCATATAAGGTGAATACGGTGCTTGCACGATGGTATTTACTTGGTGGTTGGTCAAATAATCCAACACAATTTGGGGTCGGTGCGATGGCGCGTTATCATCATGCAAAATCCAAGAATTGTCGGTCCACGTTTCCGGCCGTTTGCCCACGTTCCGACGTACAGCATCTCTCCATCGCTTCAAAACGGATAAATAATAGTCTTTATTGACTGTCTGGCCCGATGGAAGGTACTCATAGTGCACTACGCCTTGGTCAATTAAACATTTCCGGTACTTTTTGATCATAGGGTACATCAAAAATTTCAGAATTTCTCGTTCAATTAGGATTGAAAAAATTTATTTGATGTTTTCTTCTTTCTTCTCTTAAGTAGTTATTATATTTCTAACTTTTTTTTTTGTTGCCGGGACAACTAGCAAGTACAGCATTAAGTCTATTGCACTACACTCGGGTTGCCTTTTTAATTTTCTTTAAATTTACCCGACCTGCGAATGGGAGTAGATCTTGTGGTGCCAAGTTGGTCTCTTCTTAACACATCAGTGCCAAAGACCTCAAGCCTGATTCGAGCGAAGACCGGACAGACGCACAGAAAGTGGTACGCGGGCTCATCCTCCTCTCCACATTCTGGGCAGAGCGAACTCTATTTTTACCATAGTCCTAATTACTTAATTTTTCTAGTTTCACTTTTACATGAAAATCTTTTAAGCTAACCATCTTTTATTTATGCATCAGCGAGCCGAAAGCCCCGACAGCCAGTGCTGCTTTATTTACGTGTGAGAATAATTGTATTATTATTTCCCGTTTGTAAATAAACATTTTTTTTTCGTTAATATTTTTAACCGGAACTGTAAGTAAAAAGTACTAAATTCAGGCCTGGCTTTAAAGCTTGTCGCGGTAGTACATGTAGGCGAACCTATTTAGCTTACAAATTTTCCTAGATCGTCTTCCCATGCGCAACCTTGCACTTATGAAGCGAATAGTTGGAAGTAGTAAGCATGAATCAAGGAACTATTTGTAGTACGAGTGCAGCCCTCCCTTCGAATCGCGTGAATAACTTGCTGCCTTGGCTTGTGGATTATATCAATGAATTTACAATCACGTAACGCAATTTAATAGCCCGGCCATGACGTGGTATTCGTAAAAATTCTGCCAGCTTGTAATGTAGTTGTACCCAGTTGAACACTGTGGAAGAAGGAGAGAGCAACGTGTAGAGAATGCAAACGTTGTTAAGAGCGAAGACAAAGACTATTACAATGGCAGTGCCGAGGCTGGAAGTCTTTGGTCTGAATGGGACATGCTGCTTACGAATTCCAAGCCAAGCGATGAGCATGACAGACAGATAGACGATACTTGGCTGAGCCAATGCAACCAGTGAACCAAATGCGCCGAATGGTATAGCGATTAAAGAAATAATTTGGCTAGTTGAGTTGCAAACTGTTGCACTTGAGAAAGGCCATGACTAAATGCCCAGTAGACGAATGCAACAATTCGAGTAACGTACAGGAATCGCCGTCAGCTTCGTCGCGCACTCACGAATGTCTAAAGTTATTTGACAGTTGGCGTTTCATTCAAAACCAGTGGTATTCGGCAGCTACTGCGACGAGCATTCAACGTGTTGTTTATATCCACCAAGCCGCACAGCCATCATCCATCCATCTTTCGGAGTGAAGGCAATCAAACAGGGACGCGATCAGTTTCGCCAACAAGCAGGCCGTAAAGCGGTGGTAGTGCGGAGGAAGGGGGAGTGCAGTTGTGTTGAGAACATGTCTTCAAAGCTCACCGACATTGCAGCTATAAGCGTAGTCCGCCCGCTTCTCATAAGACCTGCAAGACAGACACACGCACGACGGACGGACGGACGGGTGGACCTGCACACGTAAGCGCTTTCGTGGCTACATAGCTTGACACCGACCATGGGGAATTGTGGGAATTTCCTTTTCGTTAATCCGCTTTGTGGTTGTGTGGAACTGTGTGTGTGCAAGTGCTAGCAGTTGGCTAAGAGACGCATTCGCTAGAAGAAGAATGCAAAGTTTTTCGTAACATTCATTGCGCGCTACTACTCAGCTGAAGCAGCGGTGTCGATGGTGTTCGTATTCACCTACTTACTAAATGCATGCACATACATACATACATACATATTGATATACAGAAGTCCGCCATAGTAGCACAACGTCACCGTCCTCGAGAGTCTCATGCGGAGCGAAGAAAAAGAAGCCATCAACAAAGTCATTTTGATGACAGTATCCCAGCGTTCAACTGTCCAACAGTTCAAAATCATCACTCCAAGTTTGCGTAGCGATTGACAAAGTCATGCTCGTTGCTGCCAAAGCGCAATCGCAATGGCGCGGGAGAATGTCGTCGTACAGAAACAACTTCCACCTTCCAACGCTGAAGTCGAATTTGCAGTCGCGTTTTCCGCGGGCAATCGTCGCTGCTGAGTTCGCAGTTTAGTTCAGTTGTGACAATTTCTCTTTGATGAGTGCGACTAGCGGCGATACTTCAAAAGACCCGAAAACCGCCAGTCAGGTGAGTGCATCCGCTACTCAACAAACAAACAAACCAGCCAGCCAATGAACCTACCAAGCAACCAACCAGCGCATGGGACGCTCGTTGCAGGGGTTGGCAATGGTGGCACCACTCACTATGCAACCGCAAGCGGTATGATAAGAATTTTTTGGCCGGTGCATTTCGCGCGATCGCACGCTGCCTGCTGTTTGTGTGCTGGCTGGTTGGCTGCTTGGCTTTGTAGTTGGCTGTATTGAGTGTATCGTACCTCTGCTGTGCTGCCACATTCGTTGCGGCTTGTTTGTTAGCGGTTTTGTGCGAATTTATTGAATACTGCGCGCAGTTATGCACAGCAACGCATTTGCTTCCTTCTATGCACTGGGCCATAAAAACTGGCTGCCACAACAACAAGAATGAATGCGGTTCACCCCGCTTGTATGGTATGTCCGGCAGCAAATGTCATTCGGCGCGGGTAGGAAAACCGCTAACGATCGTTTTGATCGAGCTTTGTGCATGTGTGTGTGTGTGCGTGTTAGGAGTGATGTGACGCATTGAAGGATTTGTGGCGGTTTATTCAAATTAATTGAACATTTCATTTGAATAGACTGGAATTCGCTAGCACTCGTTTGCGTGCATGGCAATTGTGCTGCTGCTGATGCTTAGCTTCCCATGAAATGCAAGGCATCGATCCTCATTTGGGAGGACACTTTTTATGGCGTGGAAGTTGGTGTCGCCACATTCATTGAAGAGTGGGAATGTTGCAAGAAGTTCGGTTGCTGGTATCTGCTAACAAGCAAATGCAGTAGCCGCCATCCAACCACACAACCGTTCAGAACATGGGAACGAGTAAAAGCGACTATGCAAATAATTGACATCGAAGGAAGTGAAGTGGTTTCGTTAACAATACTAAGTATGGCTCATAGAAACTTGACAGGTCCATCTTCATACGTTCGTTTCAATTTTGTATGCGATTCACTTTTGTATTTCTTGCTTTAGATGGTTGGATTTGCGATTCAGCACCTGCTTCACATGTCAACATAAGCCGATGAAACATTTTTAGAATGAAGCTCTTTGAGGTCAGTCAGAGGCAAGAGTCAGAGCTGCCGCCTTTTGAGTTTCAAATGCAATATTTGCAGAAGAATTTAGTAAATCTATTTAAGACTCACGTTTCGGTTCAATTCAGAAATTAAAAAGCTATAGAGGGGCCGAATAAAATGTATGACCGTTAGAAAAGATACAAAATATTGTCAAAACTTGGTAGATCTTGACCCTAATTAATGAAAAATTTCTAAATATTTGGGTAGCTTGAGTCACGAACACTAACATAGATGTTTCTTGCGTACTACCAAATGTTCTGAAATTTAGTTTTTCGTGTGCTGATCAGTCCGACGTCCTTGAATCCGGCAATCCGAAAAGGATATACTTGTATAACTGCTCTTATTGACGTTGTCGAAGATATTCGTGAGTCCATTGACGACGAAAAAGTCACTTTCCTTAACCTATTTGACCACCCAATGGCATTACCTTAGTTAAGTCTAGTAGTTTCAAGTGCTTGTTATTTCCAGAAAGCTCCCGATTTAGAGAAAACACCTGCTCCGAGCCGTCAGTGAATACAGAGACACCAGAATAGGTACAGATTTGCCTTCTCGTTCCCATCCTGCCGACTTGGAGAGCTTGCCCTGGCACAACAAACTAAAGTTTGCGGATAGAGAGATCTGTACGAAGTTCAGAGAAATGCGGTATTAACTGCCTAAAAATGCTACCGAACCCCTTAAGGGATTGCGCCCAGAGACCACTTTGACCAGCATGGAAATAACGCGAAAGTCGATGGGATGGAAGTGAGTGCAAAATAACATTAAGGACAGCATTGGGACAACTTCTGCATGCTTTGGTGATGCCAATACAAGCAGTGCTTTGCACCCTTCCCAGTTTAGTGATACTTCTTCCGAAGAGCTTCCCACCAAACCAGGCATCCATAAGTTAAATTGAACCACTACACCACAGAACCAATACGTTGTAAAGGGTGGTTTAAATTTCAAGAGCCGGTGTTGAATGTGAACCACACCTAAACGTCAAGTTTTTTTGTGCATTTTATTTGACATTTTTAAATTTCAGACTAACTTAATTTGAACTATGGCAAGATACACAATCGAGGAACGCGTTAAAGTTATTCTGGCAATAGTGACATGTAATGACCAATTTTCGAAAAAAATCATCTTCAGTAATGAGGCACATTTTCACCTCAGTGGATTCGTCAATAAGCAGAATTGCCGCATTTGGGCGAATGATTGCCGAAAAACCAATGCACCCACAAAGAGTGACTGTTTGGTGCGGTTTATAGGCCGGCGGCATCATTGGACCGTATTTTTTCCATACTGAGGCCGGTCAGGCAGTTACTGTGAATAGCGAGCACTATCGTGAGATGATAACGAACTTTTTATGGCTCGAATTGGAAGATATGGATGTGGACGATATGTGGTTTCAACAGGACGGTGCCTCTTGTCACACAGCTAACGAAACAATGGCTCTTTTGCGCGAAAAATTTGATGGCTGAATAATATCACGTCGCGGCGATGTCAATTGGCCACCAAGATCATGTGATTTGACACCGTTGGACTTCTTTCTTTGGGATTATTTCAAAGAAAAGGTGTACGTCGATAAGCCAGCAACAATTCAAGAGCTAAAGGATGAGATAGTTCGGCACATTAACGGCATAGAACCTCAAATATGCCTCAGAGTCATCGAAAATTTGGACCATCGGATAGAGGTGTAACGTGTACGTAATTGAGCTATACCAATATTATCATAATAAAGAGAAATGACAACAATTTCCTAAAAAAAATTGTATTTTGTTCAAAATCAACACCAGCCCTTGAAGCTTAACCACCCTTTACATCCAAAGCACGACCTGTGGTTTGAGTACCCACTTTTTGCGGAACATGGATTTACAGGAGTAGAAAGCTATGCCGGCCTTCTTTAGTCGACTTTCAATGTGTAGCTTCCAATGGAGTGTGGAGTCAACTATCACTCCAAGCTACCTAACTTCCGATGAATGGTTATGGTAATGGTTGTACGGGTTAGGCTAAGGCCTTTATGCACTGCGACCAGATTGATCAATTGTGCGTCCCTAAGTGCTTAATTTGAATTATTAAGTGTTGCGAGGAATCGAACCAGCTCCTTAGGAAGGATCATTTGGAAGTCTTCATCCTCTAGTAGGTTGATCGGTTGGTTGTTTGAAGTGGTGATTCATCCAGAATCCAACTAGTGCTTCCTCGCTACCAACTTGTTTAACGGCTTTTTACAGTATGAATATATCCAGTAAGTGCGGTTTAGGAACCTTATTAGGCCTTTGAGGTCGAGACTCTCGAAGAGTGGTTTGCCTAGAGTTGACATTTTCTCCTTCCATAGGGCGACATGCAAAATCGTTTCCGTTTTCTATGATTGCTTACAATTGTGACAGTGTGTGTTGTGAGGGATGCCCATTTTGGCTGCTTGTTTACCGACATGCCATTAGCCGGTTATGAGTCTCCAGGCGTCCCGCCATTTCATGTTTATCAATGTTGACGTTTGTTTGAGGTCGTAAATGGGCTATAACGTTCTGCGAATTCTGAATTCCGTTCTGCGAATTCTGTGTCTCCCGTGACTTAATGATTCACAATCGGTGATTAAGTGTTCCATGGACTCCTCTTCATCACAGCAGAACCTGCATAAACTAGTCCAATTGTATTGAAATGACAAGTGGCCTGAAAGTGCGCCACAGAGTAATTTGAGGCCCTTTTTGTCCAGTGATTAAGACCATTTGTGCCGTTCCAGTATTCCTTGGTTTTGGATCCGTTTTTTGATAGCTTGCTTTAGGTTGTTTGTTAAAGCCATTGGGTGTAGATCAAAGAGATCATTTTAGGGCTCAAGCCCCAGGATTTACCCAAAAGTTGTTTTGTTGCCCAGAGGTTTTTCGCTAACTTTTTTATTACTGAGTTGAGGTGAGCCTCCCAGTTGAGTTTTTTATTCGGGATAATTCCTAGATATTTAACCTCTCCCATTAGAGGTACCTCTATTCCATTTATTTACAGAGTGGGCATATTTAAAACCCTTTTCTTGGTAAAGGGGCAATAGTGGTTTTGGAAGGGTCTATTGATAGTTCCTCTTTCTTACACCATTCCCAGGTTGTATAATATTTAAGGTGTCTTTCATCAAGTCCTTTATAGACCTTCCAATGAAAACGGGAGAGCGCAGTTATTTAATCTGGGAACTCTAAAGTGGCCATTAATCATATTCAACACTAGGATTTTGCAAGCTCTTTGGGGAAAATAATTTTACTTAAATCCTAAAACTGGTTTTTAATTTCCGATTATGCTTTATATGCTGTAGCTTTGATAGTCTGCACGAAGAGGAAACTGTTCATATTCATTAACTAATTATCAATTTTATTCATGTAAATGCGGTACTATTCCCGATATGGCTCAATTAATAGGCCAATAAAAAGTGTGCCTCTATCTTCCCCACAGCTTATCAGCAATGACAATCAAAGCCACAAATAAATAGTCGACTTAGAGCAGTACTCGTACCGCCAATGTCTGTACCTGTGGCTCATTATTTAATAGGCCCAAATAAAAAGTGGCATTATTGGGTGCACACGAGTGGCCAAACGTGCAAAGTATGTATATAAAGACAATCATTAACCTTTCACCCAAATTCACTGCATTCACATAGTATGTCAGGGAATACATATGCGCACATACATAAATATACATACACACATAAGTGCTTAGGAATTACTCCTGGACTTCCACCGGCGAGTGAAAGGTGGCCAACAAAACACTCGCCGCAATTATTCCGCACAATTGTTTCCTTTATCAGAGATGTGCATATGCCAGAGGGGATGTGTGGATGTGTGCGTATATACATACATAAGCATACAAGCATACAAGTGCGTCCCGGCGTGAGCAAATGCTGTTTTGAATATCTAATGTTTTTCGGAGCTGCAAAGTGAGGGTGCGTCTATTTATGTCATATTTCGATTATTATTAACTGCACATAATTACATAGCACACGCACTAATCGGACCACCCTCTCTCCGAAAAAATACAATATTATAATACTTTAAAGATGCGTCGAGAAACACAGAAATGCATACTAATATTAGGGGGGATCGGTAGGTTTCACGATTAGGAACGCATTCTTCTCACAAGAAAAGAAAAAAATGGTGCCCTTGCGCCATTATGCTGATTGCTGATTTGGCGTAAGCCATGCCACTTTCGAATTTCTTCAAATCCAAGCTGAAGTCCGAAATAAACAAGATTGAGTTAAAATTGAAACGACAGGAGCTTTGTTCTGATAAGCTCGAGTTTATACAGGGTGAACGATATGAAGTATTACCTATTCAAAACACCATAACTTTTTTGTGTGAAATTAGTTTTTATTGATTTCAAAGACAAAATTGTTCAAAAATGATTACAATTTTAACATATATTCACTTTAGCTCGATATGACCACCTTTTGCCTTGACTATAGCCTTCAAACAGTCAGCAAATGAGCTGCATGCTGCACGAATGTGATCTTGAGGTATTTTGGCCCATTCTCGTATAATCGCTTTTTTCAGTGCATCCATACTGGCATATTCTTTAGTCCTCACCTTGCTCTCCAAAATGGACCAGATGGGATAGTCCATCGGATTTGCGTCTGGCGAATTCGAATGCCATTGAGTGGACGAAGTGTAAAACATGATTTTTTAACCATTCTTGGTTTACACGAGCTTTATGCGACGGTGCCGAGTCCTGTTGGACGGCCATGGTGTACGACCGAAATGTTTGCCTGTCCACGGCTCTAAAGCAGCTTCTAAAACATTTTCCCCATAATGAGTCGCATTCACTTTGACACCAGGCTCGATAAAAACGATTGGAGAGCGTCCATCAGCGGTCCCTGGGGCCCAAACCATTACGTGCAATGGGAAATTGCTTCGAGTGGCCATACGTAGGCTCAAATTCTCTTATGAGCGTTCGGTCAAATAAACACGATCGTTTTGAGTGTTTATGAACTGCTCAGTTCGGAAATTTTTTTCATCAGAAAACACAATGTTAAAAAATTCGCCACGTTCGTGCAAGCGCAACAACTCCTTTGCTCTTTCGCACCGAACCTTTTTTTACCGGGGTGAAAGATCGTGTGCTTTTTGGAACTTGTAAGCCTTGACCTTGAGCTCATTTTTCAATATGCGTCGAATGCTGTCTTCCGATATTTTCAGTTCTTTGGCCAATTTTCGTCCACTTCGACGTGGATTTCGTTCAAGTCGAGCCTTCACTTTCCGAACCATTTCTGGCGTTGTTGCGGTTTTTTTTGGTCCACCTCCATAGCGTTTTGCAATGCTACCAGTGTCATTGTACCGATACACAAACATTTTAATCACTTTGAGGTGACTGAGCTCACGAACAATGGTTTGTTGTGATTTTCCAGCCAAATATAACGCAATCACACTATTACGTTTGAATTCCATCACAGAAAAAAAAAATTCAACAAAACTGAGACGCAAATGCTTTTGATGGCTTATAAACAATATATTGAAGTGTCATTAGAACAATTTTGACGTTGATGTCATAAGCTGTTTTACAAATACAAGCAGTTGAAGTTGGTAACACTTCAGATCGTTCACCCTGTATATTCAAAATAGTCCAATCCGGTCTCGGTACACTGTTTTGCGAGATCTAAAAGCTTTTCAAAAGAGTGCTTCAGGTCATTGACCAGAATGTCCTTCAGGATGTCGGAACCAACCAACCATAAACTCTACGGACGCCAAACGTTTTCCTTTCATGGCCAATTGCAATTTTCCGAACAGGTAGAAGTCACAGGGAGCCATATCAGGCGAACACGGTGAGTGGTTGATGGTTAAAATGCGATTTCTAGTCAAAAAATCAGTCACAAGAGAGGATCGATGAGATGGTGCATTTTCATGCAATAAGCGCCAGCTGCCTCTTTCGCGGTGTTCAGGGCAAATTCGACGAATGCGATGCAACAAACACTTCAAAACGCCACGATCGAAAATTGCATTGACAGTTTGGCCTGTTGGCACAAACTTCTCGTGGACAATTCCCTTGAAAACGTAAAAATATATGAGCAACGCCGCTCAAACGTGGTTTTTTGGGTGGTGGCTCGTCTGGGGCCTTCCATTCGGCACTTTGACGCTTAGTTTCAGGTTCATGTTGGAAACAACACATTTCATTACGAGTTACAATGTTGTGAAGGAAGTTCTCGTCTTTTCTCACCTTTTTAATGAGGTCTTTCGAATGTTGAATTTTTAGCAATTTTTGTTCCTCAGTTAACTTGTGCGCAGTGCAACGTGCACGGACCTTTCGTAAGCCCAAATTTTTTTTTTTTTATTACAAACATTTAACTATATATAGGTATACAATGTTTGTTGACACTACAACTAGTTTAAGGGAAACTAACAAGCAGTATGATTTTAACAATTTTGTGGGGTTTATATGAAGAGAATTTTAAAATCTCTTCTTTACATTAACTACCGATAAGATCATATGGGTTTTTTCGCTGGAGTCGTCGGGTTAGGCCTGCGGTGTTGAGAAGTTTGCTGGCTTCCTCGTTAATGTGCCTCTGGAGCCTCATAGAGGGACTTCAGCGACCGTAGGAATACAGAGGTCACGATGAATATCTGCATTGCGAGTGCGTTGCAAGGTGCGTTGACAATATTTTTAATAATTTTATTTTGAAATCGGTGAATTATGTTAATATTATTTTGACTGGCACAGCCCTTATTTGAGCGCCATAAGACCACACGGGTTTGATAATTCGATTGTATATCATTATCTTGTTATTATGGAGAATTTTGAATTCCGTCCAATGAGTCAGATTGGAAGTGAAGGTATCAGATTGCGAAATTCAATTATTGGTTTTAAGCGATTTAGAATAAGCTTTTCTAGCAGTTTTGAAATTTGTGACAACAAGGAGATTGGGCGGTATGAAGAAACAATATGTGGATCCTTTCCTGGTTTGGCAATCATAATCATCACCACAGGCTTGGAACATACTGGAGTCGGATCGACGAATTGAATAGATTGGCTAATTTTACTAGACTTTTGTTGGGTAGTTTCTTTTGTCTTTTAGTTGCTTGATTTCTCTTTTCAGTTCGCTCACAGTTACATATATGTGGGATTAGAGTTGTTTCTTGATCTAAGGAGGGATATAAGTCATAGGATTGGCTCTCGTTCGGTTGAAAGGTGTTGGATAGATGATTTACAAATGTTATAGCTTTATCTTTATCACTTCTCGTCCAGGTGTTATTTGCTTGTTTTATTTGCGGAACGTGACAGTTTGGTCCTTTTAAATATTTTGTGCATTTTCAACTCAGATAAATATCGACTCATTGACTCATTTTTTAAATTATTTATTTCTCGTCTTATTTCCTGAGAAGCTTTGTTAAGAGTGGCCTTATCTCCAGGGAATCGTGTGTGTTGCCATTTTCGCTGGAGTTGTCTTTTCCTTGCTATGAGTTGCTTTCTTTCTTTGGGATAGTTGCATCCGATTACTTTCTTTTTTAAAAAACTTTTTTTTAAGCCCAAATGATCAGTTAAATGCGATAAATCGATGCTTTGGAGATATTCAACTCCGATTCCATGAATTTCGACGATGATTTTGGTTCTTTTTTGATAAAATTAGTTTCGGAGTTTTCGGTGATTACTGATTTGTCCCTTGTCTTTTATGTCCTCACAACCATTTCTTGGGTCTTTTAAGTCAGCTTGGGATGTAACTTCCAACGCACTAGCTCATTGAAAACATTTTATGCACCAGTATTGTTTCTTTTAGACTTCATCTTGTAATTGAATAACATTTTTTTACTGGAAAAAACTTAAGCCACACAATTGTTCGGTATGCTGGAATTGTGGAGTTTCGCGCAAGCCGAGCTGCAGGCTACCGGACGGTTCATAGGTTGCGGTCAGTGATATGGCTTCCAGATTGGAAGTGTAGCTCTGAATAATACATTAACTTTTACCTATAAGTAGTCTCGGACAAGCATCACCGACAACAATGTCAACCTTAAAATCTCTCGTGCCAACAAGTGCCACTTTGGTCTAAGTAGGCAACTGAGCAGTAAAGTTCTCTCTCGACGAACAGAACTAACACTCTATAAGGCTCTCACAATGCTCGTCGTAACGCATGGCGTAGAAGCCTGGACGATTTAACATCCGATGAGGCGTCACTTAGAGTGTTTGAGAGAAAGATTCTGCGCAAGATATGAGGACCTTTGCACGTTGGTAACGGCGAGTATCGCAGGCGATGGAACGATGAGCTGTGTGAGCTTTACGACGACATAGACATGGCGCAGCGAATAAAGATCCTGCGGCTACTTTCGCTGGGTCAAGTCATCCGAATGGATACAAACGCTCCGGCTCTGATAGTATCCGATTCGGTACCAGCTGGTGGAGGCAGATGAAGAGAAAGACTTCCCCTACGTTGCAAAGTTCAGGTGAAGAAGGACTTGTCCTCACTTGGTGTTTCCAACTGGCGCCGGTTGGCAGGAGAAAGAAATGATTGGCGCGTAGTGTTAAACTTGGCCAATAGCGAGCAGGCTAGCAGGTTAAAGCTTCACTACTACGTACCTATATACTGCATTTAATAAAATATTTTCCAATTTAAACTTTGTGCCCACCCTTCTAATACTCGCATTAGAAACTTTGTTGTCCACTCATCCCACTCGACTGACCACTGACCATGAAAATGTGAATGCATAAATGCATCGATACTCGTATTCACCTATAAATATATACAGACGTGCTAGCATACGAGTATATGTGCATACAAACACATATGTATATTTGTGTGTATTTTGCTGGCAGCCAAATATTTCCTGATTAAAAGCGAATATTTGTTTTCTGTGCGCTATAAACAACAAATGAATGTATCTCACAGCAGCGCAGCTTGCGCCCTCACCTACTTAATATATGACTACTACGTGCACACACACGCCCACACCCATACATATATGTATCTATAAAGTATACTAGTATGTGCGGCGATATTTGTGGTTAGTTGCACACGCACAGACATTCCCCGCTTTTCACAATTTGCCATTCCCCATTACCATTTTCTTCACTCATTCATTCCCATTGCTTCATTTCGAGTCCCGTCTTTTTGGGTATTTTGTCTAACTTTTATTTTTTTATACCATTGAAATGTAGAAACCTAAACTCACGCAGGTAATTATAATAATTATCTTACGGATGCATGAATGGACAGCAGTCGCATTTACTCACACAGACGTGCATGCGACTTTCCGGTTTCCCCTCTTACAACAATTGACTGTCCCTACGTTTGCGGCCGCGAATCATAGAGAAGCTGAGTAGTAACGAAAAGAATTGGGACGTAGCCATGTATAGTCGATCCATATGTGTGTGTATGTATGTGTAATTACGTTATGTGTACGAGCAAGTGCGTGCAAATGTACACCTAAGCATGCATGTAAGCCGGTAAGCTATCGAGCCGCTGTTGTCCTTTGTCAGGCACTCATCCATCCGTCAACGTGACGGCCAACCAGTCATCTAGCCAGTCAGTTGGCTTTCCTTGTAGGCGTTGCTTGGCTACAGCCAAATGTGACTTCGGCGCTGACACTAATTATACGATTTCCAAAATTGTTGTTGTGTTTGTTGGCACATTTTCGGTACAATATAAAACATGTGCTTCGTCGTCTTTGGTCCACTGAACGTTGTTTCTTTCTATCTTTGAAAAATTTGTTGGCGGAAGTTCAAATGTTCAGTCGGTAATATATCTGTATCTCTTTTAATAAATTATGGGATTTAAGTGAATTTTAGTGGCAATGGGAATTAATCACGCAAATATATTGAATTTGTTTCCTGTTTTTTTGTTTTTCGTTTTTGGCATACAGCTGACCATAGGCCACCCAGAGTTGCGAAAGGTTGATATACTACTTAGGAAAGAATTGTGAAACGCATTATTACACTGAGAAAATGCTACTGATTAATATGTAAAATAAAAATGCATAACTCAGTCGCATGATTCAGTTGTTAAAGGTTTTTCGCACTTGTGACATTAGAGTTTTGACACTCCCTTACAGAAAAGGTTCCATTTAAGCAGGTGAAGAAAATGGAAAATATTAAATCCTTTAAAAATGATAGCAAAAAAGTGTTTTTTTACTTTCACCAACAGAGAGCTTCGGACGAATTGTGAGCAGTTATCCATCCAGACTGAGATAAAGCAGAGGAAATGGAGGTGGTTTGGCCATACTCTTCGAAATAATCCCACAGAAATATGGAGGAAAACACTCGATTAGAACCCGCAAGGCAGTTGAAAAAAAGCACGGCCTAGGTTCACTTGAAAAAGAACTCTCGAAAAAGATCTTAAGGTTGCAGTGCAATCTTTCAGAGCCCCTCTTTAGCCACTAGCCTTGATATAGGATCATGGGGATATACCCAAGTCTCATCCATAGTGATGAATCGACGCACAAAATCCAATTTATGCCTGGACGCAGGGTGAGTAAGTAAGTGTCCTTCTTAGGACGCCGTCTTGGCCCTCTACCTCGAAGCAATGCGGAAGCAGTCCCGGGGTGGAGGGAAAACTCCAAGAGAAGAGGGGGGATATTTTTAGTGGAATCACCACACACGTAGTAGCGACGGTTACTATATGGTGCGAAGGCATTTTTAACCCAACCTCACCGCCAAAAACAAAAAAAAAAAACAAAAACAAAAAAGGTAACTGAATGGTTTTCGCTTAAGGTGGTAAGGCTATTCCTACTTTGTTCCACCAGCATAGAGGTTGTTGTAGCTGAACCCAGTGCCTGGATTGCAGCCTGGCTATCCGAAATAATAGCGATATTGCCCTTAAAAGAGAAATCTGCGATTAGTAGCCTAAAAGCTTCCCTAATTGCCAGTACTTCTGCCTGAAAGACACTGCAAGCATTAGGGAGACGCACAGATTTTTCAATTTTAAGTCTATGAGAATATATACCAGCTCCAACACCACAATCCATTTTACTGCCATCTGTATAGACTGTAGGGTCGAAGTTGTTTAGTGAGAATCCCTCATTCCATTCTTTCCGAGATGGAAAGAGAGTGGCAAAATTTCTACTGAATGTTTTGACACCTGATATTGAGTAAAGTTTCTCAATACTAGCATAACTTTAAGTAAGTCTCATTTTGATCTCTTTCCGCCATGGCACACCATTTCACGGTTTTGTATGCGGAACTGCGCCTGGAAGTCAGACTACGGCTAAAAAATATTTTCTTTTGCTGTGTTTGTAAAAAAAATATTGAGTCTTTAAAATGTGTGCAGTCTTTTCCACCGCAAACTCCATTCACGGTGTACAGCTGAGAATATCCTATATAATGTACCACAAATTCCACATTTTTGGTAGCTTTTGTTGTTGGTGTAGCTGTATGTGTTTTTTTTTTGTGCTGGCGCGGCGAAGCACGTGCTTCAGATTACACGTTTCAATGACTCGCCGACTTTGGCAAATTGTGGCCTTTTATGCCGCAACGTACGATGATACAAACACTCATTCTAAATTGCGTATGTATGTGTATGTAGAAGCAATATATATTCGTTTGGCACTCAATGTGCATATGTATGTGTGAGTGAAGTTATGCTTTGTGACAGCTCTACTTGAGCGATCTTTGATTCAATTTGCAACCATTGTCGCTTAATTAAGTCCCAGTGTGAGACATGGCACAGCGCAACTACAACAACAGCAGAAAAAACAACAGCTTACATTTTTACTTCCACACATTTACTCGCACACTTCAAAGCGCCTTAGCAGTATGGCAAATACAACAAAAACTATATTGTTGACAATAATAATAGAGAATATTAACACGCAGATCAACAACAAACGACAGTCGGTTTCTAATCAAGGGCACCACCCCTTCTGGTGAGAGAGCTGCAAAAAATGTGTATAAATTTGCTTAGTTTCTTGAGCACGGTGGGTTCGATGCGGTAGCACATATATACGTATGTATGCGTGTGTGAACGAAAAGGCATTGTGCAGAGGCTGATGCTGTGATAAATGCATCTCATCAACTTCTTTTCTCGCGGTAATTTATTGTAGCATACATCAGGGAGCTCAAGTTGCTTGACTACAGATCAACATTCTTGTTAGCGTTTTATCCTTTTCACAAATAAATAAACAAATAAAGACAAGTATACGACTGCCGAGGATTAAAGTTGCCACTTTTGCTAGGCAAATTTTTATTCATAATAAACTTTAAGAAAAAACTATCGTTAGCTATAAATTTATTAGCTTTTAAGTTAGCTGATTTACAATGAACACATCAACTAATAATACAGGTCACTGAATGCAAAATTTAGAATTCACAAAAAGACTTTTCCCATATTTTTCCTAATTTTCATACATATCCCCATTTAATCTCATTTATCGGTTCACTTATCCTGTTAGCTTTACTTGCACTCTGCTAACCGTTTCAATTTTGCGCCGCTGTATTTTTAGTAACTTTCTGACCTCATCACTCGAACTACATTCCATCATCCCACCACATTTTTCTCTGCTGGCCGGTGTCAACCAATCAGCGCCGCCTCAATAGTCAACTTGCCATTGCCCAGCAACGCTCACTTAATGTAGCAAATCCATAGAGCCGCGTTGATGTAACCAACGCCCGTGTCCTTCTTTTCGGGATTCTTTCACCTCCCTTTGCCAGTTTCATTGTTGCTCCGATTGCATCTGAATGCGGCTTGTTTAACACATGAGCGCATTTGAATGTGGACTAATGGGTATCTGATGCGATTTTCCCACTATGTTTGTGCATATGGGTGTGCGAGAAGAAGTGTTTGGGTGTGTGTTGTGCGCGTGTTTGACAAGTGTTCATGTGCGTGTGCCGGTGTTAGGTTTTCAATCCCAATTGGATGTGTTCTGTGCTGCTGTTTCTTTTTCTGGCAAAAGCTTTAATGTCATTTTAACGAGCCGCAATGTGTGAATAGCTGCTGATTTTTCCTGCAGTAAATAAATATTGATTTATTTCCTCTGTCACAATGCGTTGGTGCATCCTTTTCACTAAATGACCATCCTTGATTTTGTCGGAGCTCCGCTGAACTTTCTACTTTTTTGTGTGTATTATTGATTTCTAAACCACTCTCCTCTCTCTTTTTACTTCAGTACAAGCCATTAAGAATCGAATACAGCCAACTTCAAGGTGCTCCAGGCGCAAACGGAAGATGATTCCCTAATGTGACTTGCTGCCTGAGCGTCATAATCCGAAAAAATCAGAATGTTGAAAAAAACAGCTTCAGAGTTTTCAAATTACTATGGCCTCCTATGGAAATATTTTCATTTAGTGAGACATTATAAAAGAAAAGCCTGTGACCATTTCCACAAACTTATCTAAAATTTTTTGTTTCGGATTTTGAAACCCGTGCAGCAAATGAGTGAAATGTACATATTAGGTAGGGGAATAAGCTCGTAGCGTTTTTACCGAATACTCTCATATAAACAAAAAATAATAAGTTAATCAGTTAAATATTCGCCGGTGCTGTTTACAACCTCTACCAACTTCTCGATCAATTTGTTGATGCCGTTCCGCCAAAAATCGCTTGGTCTGATGTCAAAGAATTTCTTGAGCCAGTTTTTAAAGACCTCTTTGTTATCGGAGGTAACGCCCTCAATATGATTTGACTGGGATTGGCCGTTGCAAGGTCCGGAGAATACGACGGATGCTGAAGGGCCTCCCATTCGAGCTCTTGAAGTGCGGCTTTGACTACTTATGAAACATGGAACCTAGGGTTGCCGTGTAGGAGTATGGTTTGACTATGTTGATCAGGTCTTTTCAGTCGAATAGTCTCGTTTACGTGGTGTAGCTGCACTCCTTGTTGGTCGTGGCATTCATCTAGAGCATTTCCCAGTGCACCATGCACTCCCAGACCCATCAAACATATATCATGACTTCTTTGGATGAAGCTCCGTGTTAACTCTCGGTCTTGGCGTATCTCCTGGAGCCACTCACTTCTTTCTTTGCTTCATATTGATGTAAGCATATTGCTCAATGTTGGACGAGATGCTGAAAAGCAATTTGAAGGCGCTTTCTTTGTTTTTTTCGTTGAGCTCGTGAGGCACCGAGACTCCCAGTTTTTCGGTAAATCCCATTGAATGAAGGTGATTGAGAATCGTTTTATGATCGCAGTTCACTTTTTTCTCCAATTCACGACTAGTTTGGCCAATTCACGTTCTCCTCCAAAAGTGATGTGAGCTGTTCTTCATCGAATTCCGAAGTCCTTCCGCTGCGGGACGTACAATTGACACCAAAGTCGCCATTTTTGAACTTTGCAAACCATTTCCGCGCGGTAGACTCGCCTATGACACCTTCTCCATACACGTTGTATATGTCTTGGGCTGCTTCGGCTGCTTTTTCACCTCGGTGAAAAGCAAAGAAGAGCAGATGACGGAAATGTTGACTTTTGCCTCCTGAGTCTTTCATTTCTAGACCTCAAACCACAATAAAAAATTAAAGAACTCAAAAACATAGTTTAAATAGTTTTGTAGAGCAGAAAAAGTTCTATGGACTCTGATATTCTTGGTTTGATATAGGGTTTGATAGCAAAGACCTGCTATGGCAGCAGGCGCAGAAAAGAAGTGAGAACCAAGATGCTTAAATCTTAGTTCCGCGAGAGCGGGACAGCTAAGGAGCAGGCGCTGAGATGATTCCACTTCACCCTCCATACAGCTGACGCAAAAAGGACTAGAGGTGATTCCAAGTCTCACGGCATGTATGCCCCGCAGATAGATGCCCACAAAATTTGAGAGTTGAGATTTTGTTATCCTCAGCGATCGCTGAGTTGGTGCAAAGCCCATTCCTCCAGGAGTAGAGCGCAGGTTGTCAAGGGGATCCCGATCCTCTCCTTTCGCGGGCACACTACCTAACAAGTACCTTGTCTGGCTAGCTCGTCGGTTTCGCAGCTTCCAGCAATGTGACTATGACCAGATACCCAGATTATCCTAATGTCGAAGAATTCTGATGCAATCGAAAGTGAGACCAGGAATTTCCTGACCAGTTTCGAGTGCACCATAATAGAGCCCAAGGCTCTAATTGCCGCTTGGGTATCGGAGTAAATATTTACCTTCTTAACAGTTATTGCGCCAGTAAGTAGCCAGTTGGAACACACTGCAGTGATTTGGTAACCTGATTTGGAGTTTGATGGGGAGCTCTTTGCAGAATGCTCCTCCTCCAACCCTACCGTCCAACTTCGAGCCATCCGTGAAAAGGTTAACTAGGCCCTGCCCCCAGTTGTTGCCCCCGGTCCACTTCTCCCTTGATGGATTATGACTGGAGAAAGTTACGCCGAAATCAAGCAGGCCGGAATTGGATAATGAATTATAGTATCAAAGGGCGCGAGCAATAGGTTTATCACTCGCAAATGTAGTCAAGTAGAACTGGATGCCATTAACAATACTAAAAAGCAAACGAAATCTAGAGATTATGAATTACTTAGCTTTAGCTGTGAATTACAGGATAGAACAGGCGACTCAAATCGTAAGGAACGTAATGTCTGCTTAAGAAATATTTTTTGAACGCGCTGCATTCCATTTAACGAAAGTTGGCCGTAATGTTTCCAAATAATAAGAGCTCTAATGTAAATGAGTACGAACATGTTTGTGGGTATACGAATCAGAAAATTCGGAACAACGCCTTCTCACTGCTTGGAGCGCCATCTGTGTCTCAATTTTTTCTGGCAGAAGGATCGCACAGATGGTTGAGGACTTCGCTAAATTTGGTGTGTCTACACTATTATCGCGATTGCCCGCTTCCTCTTGCTGGCGCCACTGATGCAATGTGTAACTGTGTGTTTTTCTTTGTTTTTTTTAGCAGTCACAATGCAAATAATGCGCAGACTATTGTGCAGGAGTAAGGATGGAAAGGATAAGTTTTTGGGGTTGAGGAACGGAATTGGAGGATTTTTTTTTTCTTGTTTTAGAAACAGGGAAAGTAGGTATATTTGGAAAAGTGTGAGAACCGTGCTTTACGTGGGATTCGAACTCACAACCTCTGGACTACCGAGGCCGCTAGACTACATGAACATGCAGTGTAGTTATTTCTATTTTTCTTTTTTGGGAAAGAGAAAATCGACGAAAATTAGCAGTAATGTTGAAACCCAATCAACTGGGAGAGCAAACTTTTTTAAGTACCAGTTTACAGAAGCGGAAGAAATCATTGAACACTGAGGGGTATAGAACAACCAGTAGAAAGTGTTGTGGGTGTATTGGCACTATCGAAGATATAGACGATTACAATTCCTTTTTAATTGGAACTATAACCGTTTGTCGGCTTGGGCCGCCACCAAAAAGGTTCACCAGGTCGTTTTACCGGATTATTATTTCCGACAAACTTCAGCCATTACAATCATTCTATTTTCATGGTCTTATTATTATTACAATGTTACTATTTCACTATCCAAAACAGATCTATTGTGCAAAGCCTCCTGAGGTATCCGATATTTTAAGGCCTTTTATGGTCTTAACTGTACCTATGTCATTACAAAGCTCCTACATCATATCATCCGCCCTTTAAATACAATATATACTTGTACTTATACACCTGTGTATGCCTCTATTAAAAAAAAAAACATTTTATGAGAGGAATTCATTTGCCTTTGACCGCTCCGCAGCTCGTGGGCCTGAATCTTAATTAAGATGTCTTGTTTCTCAATTTTATGGTTTTTTAGACTACATTGGATAGTGACACCACTATTTTTTTTCTTTTTTCTTTTATATAAAAAAATGGCGATCGCTTGTCATATGAAGAAAATTCGCAAGATTGCTAGCAACAAAAAGAAAAAAAAAATTGTGAAAAATCAACGCGATTTTTGAGTCACTTAAAACTTATCCTTTATTCTAACAAAATTCTTTGACCTAAAAGCTGCATGCTCGAAAATTTTCTAAAGATTCTCATTGAAAAGTTTGAAATTTTGATGAAAATTTGTTAACGTAATTTTTCCTTTTTTTTTGAATTTGAGAAGAAACTGTTTGAGTTTTCCACGAGTATGAATTATATTTTCGTAAAAAAGTAATATATTAAAATAAAATTAAAAAAAAAATCGTCAAAACTTGTCCCTAAGCCACTGTGCTACAGTTATTAAACGCACTGTATGTGCTGTCTGTACACTTTAGTCCTTCACTGTACACATGTCAATTATGCCCCTTCCATAAAACTTATTGAAAAGTTTCTTATTATTTCAAGTTTTCAACGGGTTCCAATGTCTTTTTCTCGCTAACGAATAACCAACTTTCGAGTGCAATCAAGGAAACTGTCCATTCTAACCATTTGTTGTCAGCATTTCAATAGAAATTTCCTTTTCGGCATTTTCATGTTTTTGTTGCTGCGCGTCCGCATATTCACTTGGCAAGTATTTCTTTGGTGATTGTTTGAATTTCTTGATTAGAGCCGCATGCAGTCTTTCTATCATTTTTCCTTTCTACTGCCAAGTCCAAAAAAGAAAAGAAAACGAAAACCGTAAGAGGGCGGCACATGTCAAAGTTTTCGTCGTAAATAATTCAAGATGGCCGTATGTGGCGGCTAGTCACTAAAATCCCCGCGGTTAGTGCTCTATTGAAATGTTTGTATTAAGTTTCGTTTGTTCTTTGAATTGCCACACTGATGATGTAGGAAGTTCGACCATTTTGTTTGAGTATTGTGGACGAAAAAGTTTCCCTTCGATAAACCAGTTGGGTGGCATCAGAAGTAAAGGGTGAAACAAATTACTAATAACTCAAATGAAAGTTTCAGTATAGATTTAATATTTTTATTATAATGTGGGGAATATGGGCACTGTGACCTAGAAAGATTTTTTGCGCTAATCTTTGAAGAAAAATAAGAACATTCAAAGCCTTGGAAATTCATTATAGCAAACATTGTCTCGAAGACCGTCCAAATCTGATGATTTATCAATTTTACAAAGATGATATAACTCGGTTTCTATGTAGGCCTTATAATTCCTTCTACTCAAATTTCGTACTCCTGGTTTAGTCAATCGTACTAACCATGAATCACCCTGTACATCGCCTTCTCCGCTCGTATTAAGTATTTAAAATTACCAAAAGTTTGGTGCAAGTTTCCCCTTCTTCCTTTAACAATGTTAAGAATGGAATTTGATTGTAAGCAGAAGTGGGAAAAACTGTCATAAGAAC
Source organism: Anastrepha ludens (assembly GCF_028408465.1). NCBI lineage: Eukaryota > Metazoa > Arthropoda > Insecta > Diptera > Tephritidae > Anastrepha > Anastrepha ludens. Next base: position 4,314,850 of record NC_071502.1, read on the forward strand.
AGAGGACATTATGTCGCCTCAATGCTTGTAAATAAAATGGCCAACACGCAATGAACAGGATACATATGAAGTTCAAACATACATACAAACTTATTTACGTTCCTATATAGCATATGTATGTATTAGATATACGTACTTATGTACATGAATATACATTTATGTGTATATGAATATTTGATGCAAGTAGTGGCGCCCTCGACCAAGCATAAGTCCATACAAACATACTTATATGTAGATATGCATATGCTTCGTTCCCAACAAGGACATGCGGTAGTTTTCCCTCCCTCATTTTAGCCATTATGTTTTAGGTAACACTTTAAGCCATTTTGACCCTATCAAAATAGGTACGTATGTATAAGTATTTTCGTTGTGAAAGAGCCAAACGAACCAAGAAAAAAAAATATGTGAGAACATAAAAATTTTATATTATGGTGTGGGTTAATATATCGTAAATGTGGGCTTGTAATATAATTTGCTTGCTATGTAATAGAATTTTCAATAAAATGGGTTGTTCCATTAAGACCTCCACTAACGAGCCATTTTTAAGAGCTTGAGAACTTAAAATTTTGATACAAAACAGAGATATTTTTGAAACGAATTTTTTTTATTATATTCTGGCAGATAATTTCATGGCATTTATTTGTTGAATATGAAATCCGGAAGTATACGCCACGGCTACGAGTTACATGGTCCATTCGATCAGTCGGATTTTTGATTACTTTTTCGAATAAATCTGGCCGTAGGGCGTCAATGTTGGCTTGAATATTGTAATAAAGAGATTGCTAAGCGGCAGTATGGCAAGTTGCGCCGACTAGCTGGAACCAAATGTGGCTGATGTTTGGCTGATTAGTTTTTGGAAACAAAAGTTCAGTCAACATGGCTCGATAACGCTCACCATCCACCGTAACAGCCGCTCTTTGTGGCCAGTGTGTACTAATACGTTCAATAATGTATGTGACTGACACATAGATGGCGGCACTAGTACTAAATCAATATTTTTTTCGAAAGTTGGCAACCTTTTTAGGCTTACTCTCAAAATCATATGTTAATCCGACCATTTGTTTACAAGTTACAGTGCTTTAAGTGGCGCTACTTTTGAGTTAAAAAAAAAATGAATTCAAAGCAATGCCGTGTGCTGATTTATCATTGTTTTTTAATGAAAAAAAAAAAATACTGTTCAATGCCAGGAATGGCTTGAAAAACATTATTCGGACTCTGCTCCATCAAAAAGAAGCATTTGTTATTGGTATGCCGAATGCAAACGTGGTCGTACATACACCGAACACATTCCATCTACTGGAAGGCCAAATTACGCTGTTATTCCGGAAAACGTTGAAAAAACACTGAAAATCATTATGTCCGACCGTAAAGTGAAAGTGAGGGAGATTGCTGACATTCTAAAGATATCAGCAGGCAGTGTACACACCATAATACACGAACATTTGGGTATGAAAAAGGTGTTTTCCAAATGGGTGCCGCGTTTGCTCACACCGGAGCAAAAACAACAACGAATCGATGATTCAAAGAGCTGTTTGGACATGTTTACGCGCAATAAGTCGGAGTTTTTGCATCGGTACATCACAATGGATCCACCATTTCACTCCAGAGTCAAATCGGCAGTCTGCTGAGTGGCATACAGCCGGTGAAAGCCGCCCAAAGCGACCAAAGACGCAGCAGTCGGCTGGCAAGATTATGGCGTCTGTATTTTGGGATGCGCATGGAATAATATTCATCAACTATCTCCAGAAGGGGCAGACCATCAACTGCGACTATTATACAGCGTTATTGGAGCGTTTGAAAGACGAAATCGCAAAGAAACGGCCTCACAAATCAATGAAAACGATGGCAAAATTAAACGAATTGGGCTTCGAATTGCTTCCCCATCCACCATATTCTCCAGATTTGGCCCCCAGCGACTACTGGCTCTTCGCAGACCTCAAAAAGATGGTCCGTGGTAAGAGGCCTATTTTGAAGGCAAAGAAAAATCGTTTTACAAAGGCGGTATCGAAAGATTGGAAACGCGTTGGAATGATTGTATCTCCCTAAAAGGGGACTATGTTGATGAATAAAAACGAATTTTGGACGAATTTGACTTTCCAAACCTTACTGAACAAAAATGCCAACACAGTTTGCTATTGTCAGCTGTCAAGCCATAGTCATCGATATCGATAGTTCGCATGCAGCTAAAAAAACACCCGCTATGAAAACAAATGCACTGTTTAAATAATCGTATGTTTTCTTTTTATTGTAGCAAAATTATTGTGTCGAAACGGAGGTTATGTATGCAGCAGAATATTCGATAAACGACGCCCTCGTGGCGCTAGTTCTTTATACAAAATTTCAATGTCTTCTTGGCACAATGCCAGTTCAATTTCTTCAATAACGCATCGAATATCTTCTTTCAGTTCGCGAGTTGGCAGCACTCAATTTCCCCTAAAAAACCCAAAGAAGGAATTCAGTAGGATCTTGGCAGCCAATTTATATTGCCGCGGCAGAAAAATGCGCAAAATATTCATTCATTGGTATTCGATTTTCATTATTTCTATCCGTCTCATCAAATATTCGTGAATAATTTCAGGCAACAATTTGAAATAGGCGCTGTTACCGGAAAATTCGTTATTTGCTTGAGCTTTTGTAAACTTCATTAATTCATTACTTTTATATAATAAAAATGAGAAATTTTTAGCAATTAGTAAGTAAGTTTTTTAATCAATCCAGTTAGATTATTCAGTACTAGATTCAGCGTGAATGTGGGTGCTACATTAGAGGGCATATTCAGCGCCACCCCACCCATAATCAGCAAACATTTTAACAACCTTATTAGTATCGGAGTCGACGTGACGATGTGCTTCAAATGCAAAGGATGCAATAACAAATCAAAGGAATGCAAAAACGACGCAATATGCAACAGATGCTTTGGAAAACATAGGACAAGCGAGCGCAAAGTAGACCTGAAAAATAAATGCATCAATTGGGTCAGAGCAAATGAAAAATTTAATTTGGGCTTACATGACAACCATCATTATACAAGCAAGCAATGGCCATCATTATACAAGCAAGCAATCGAAGTAACACATATATGCCAACGATTAGTCCAGTCATCAAAGCACCTTTTAAACGAGTTCGAAGAGATCTTCTTCAGCTCCTTGAGCGAATTCTCCTTAATGGCCTCTATCGACTCAAAGTGGCGTCAGCGGAGTGGCAATTTAAGTTTTGTAAAAAGGAAAAAGTCACAGGGGGCTAAATCCGATGAACACGGAGGTTGCTCGATGATATTGGTCGAGTTTTTGGTCAAAAAAGTGTTCACAATATGAGCCTTGTTCGTTATTATGGCGCAAGATTCATGAGTTTTCTTTCCACAAATTGGGCCGATTCCTAAGCACATTCCCTCTCTGGAATAAATTCCGAGAACACAGCACCATGATAATCAAAGAAAACGTGTAGCATGACTCACCTTTGACCGACTTTGACGTGGCTTTTTGGGGTTCGGCTCATGTGGATAGCGCCATTCAGACGCCTGTTGACTGGTTTGCGTGTCAAACTCATATACCCACGTCTCATCGCCTGTTATGATGCGCTGGATAAAGTTTGGGTCCGGATTCACTTGCTCAAGCATGTCTTCAGCCACCTTCTTCCGATGCCTTTTTTGAAAGAATGATGGTGTAAAATGCTGCGAATTGATGCGTGAGACACGAGCTACCTCCCTCAAACTTAAATGATTGCTTTCCAGCACCATTTCCTTGACTTTGTCGACATTTTCATCCGTTGAAGACGTTAATGGGCGACCAGATCGGGACAGATTTCCACGACTTCTCGGGCCTCTGCAAAAGCTTTACACCACTCGTAGACCCGTATTTTTGATAAAACACACGCGCCATAGGCTTTCTGCAACATTTGCAACTATTCGGCAACGAAATCCGAATCAAACTCTGCGAGATATTACAATAGTAGAAAATAATGGCTTTGATTTTATTGTATGATACTACAAGATAGTAGTAGATAACGAAACAATGCTTGAGGAACCTACAGTTTTGAGCAGACTCCGAACGGGAAATGGTTTTTATGAAGAGTTTTTCATGACAGAAATACGCTCGGACGTTTGCCATTACCTAGAAAAAACTTTTTCTTCATTTTGGTGTTTCGCCGAGATTCGAATCTCCGTTCGCTCTGAATTCCGAATGGTAGTCACGCACCAACCCATTTGGCTAAAGCGGCCGCCATTGTTGTATACCAAAACAAAAAAACTGTAATACAAGGTCCGGCACTCGAAGTGTAACCAATTGAAAAGGCCATAAATTTAGTTTGGAAAATTACTTTTATTCAATTCAAAGTAAAAAATGTGTGAAAATAATACAAAATTAAGAATCTATTTATTTTTGCTCGATGTGACCACCTTTTGCCATGGCTATGGTCTTGAGACGGTTCAGAAACGAATCGCAAGCTGCAAGCAAATCGCACGGTGCCGAGTCCTGTTGAAACGTCCATGGTCTGCCACTGAAATGTTTGTCTACTCATGGTTTCAAACTTGACGAAAGGTTCCATGAAAACGATTGGAGAGCGCACAGCTGCAGTTAAAGCGGCCCAAACCATTACCTGTGACGGGGGCTGCCTCCTGGTGGCCAATCGATGATTCAAATTGTCGTATGAACGGTCGGTCAAATAAAGCCTGTCGTTTTGGGAGCTTACAAAATACTCTTTTTGAAAAATTTTCTCGTCAGAAAACTCAATGCTCGGAAGCAACTCCTTCGCTCACTCAAGTCTGACTTGTTGCTGCTTTCGTGTGAGATTATGCGCCTTTTGGATGTTGTAAGGCTTGACTTTGAGATCATTTTTCAGTATGCGGCGGATGATATATATTATACAATATATATATATAATTCGCGCGTACACCCTTTTTGGGTGTTTGGCCGAGCTCCTCCTCCTATTTGTGGTGTGCGTCTTGATGTTGTTCCACAAATAGAGGAACCTACAGTTTCAAGCCGGCTCCGAACGGCAGATATTTTTATGAGGAGCTTTTTCATAGCAGAAATACACTCGGAGGTTTGCCATTGCCTGCCGAGGCGCAACCGCTATTAGAAAAATGTTTTTATTAATTTTGCTTTCACCGAGATTCGAACCAACGTTCTCTCTGTGAATTCCGAATGGTAATCACACACCAACCCATTCGGCTAAGGCGGCCGATACGGCAGATGATACGGTCAGCTATTTTTAGCTCTTCCGTCATTTGATTGGTACTTCGTCGGGCATTTCGCTCAAGTGACTTTTCACTTTTTGAACCATTTCACCTGACGTTGCAGTCTTTTGATGACCACCTCCATGACGTTTCGCGATGCTACCAGTATCATTGTAACTAGTAACGGTGCGATAAACAAAAAGTTATTTACTTTCAGGCGCTCGAGCTCACGAAAAATCGCTGGTTGTGATGTTCCGGCCGAATATAATGCAATCACATTATTACGTTTGAAATCAATTACTGATTTTCTTTTTTCGGGCTTACTCTCGGCAAATGCTTTCGCATGCTTGTAAACAAACGGATAGATAGTCAAGGCAGGAGGAAAGGAGAGAATTGACAGAGAGGAAGAGATAAGATAGAATAGAGGCAGAGACAGATACAGTCCTATAAAGATTGTTCCAGATTCTTTGGTACATCTGAAACTATCCTCCAGTTTGAGAGAACGAATTTTTCTCATTCTCATGACAATGGAACCCAAAATTCGTAGCCTTGCTCTAGCAAAGACAGGATACTCACAGAGAAGCTGCTCAGTGCTATCCGCCTCCTCTGAGCAAGACAGGCAAATCCGGTCCTCAATGATTCTAATGTTGGTCATATGCTGACTCCATGTGTTGTGTGCTGTAACAACAGAACCATCAACCGAACGTCTTTTCTACCAAGTTTTCGAAGGAAGTTTGAAAGTTTACTGTTCGGGCTTGCCACAAAACATTTTGCAGTTCTGCAGCTCTCTCGACTAGACCATCGCTCTTTATGTAAATTGCATACATAATCACTGATCCAATTCATGATTCCTGCGGAACTGATCCCGATTATTAGCTCTGGTCTCTGTGTGGTAATCGCTGATCCGCAGTTGGCAAATTCAATGGCAACGGTTTGTGTTATGTTATTTGAAAGTTCGAGTACTCTTACGACTATATAACCTGGCGGAACCAAAGATGTTTTTTTATATGTTGGTTGTGCGTTACACTCGTAGTTAGCAGTCGGCCTATTAGCAGGCCTATATACATATGCATGTGTCTCGCAATATTGGCCACCCTTTATTAAAATACTTATTGGTTGTTGCTCCTTTGTCGTTCCTTAATTCGAAATATACAATTAATTTGCTTGTCAGCTATTCAAGCGTGGCAACAAACACGCTGCGCATACAAATGCATAGTACTTAGCTTAATATACAGTTATAAAATTAACAACTCAAATAATTAAATAATGCACACACAATTTTACAACAACAAAAAGGATTAATGCTAAAGATAATGCGAGTAACAAATAACGAAGTGACAATTTACAGCAATAGAATTGTAATTAGCAGCAATTACATATGCAACTGATTAGATGCCCATGCATACATACGACATGGGCCAACCAATACATTTTTACCAATATATTATATAATTTTTGTTTTTTTTTTTGCTGGGAAAACCAATAAATGCAATTATAAAGCGTTGATTAGAGAGCAGAGGGGATCATATTGAGAGGCTCAAACAGCTACAATTAAACACCTACGTGCGCAAAGGAACCGAATCGGAGTCGATTGCCTGCAAGTTGATAGTTGACTTCAAAGATACATACATACATATATACTTATATACTCATACATGCACGCCTACAGCCTGCGTTAAGTGTTACTTTGCCTGGCTTACTGATAAACCGACAAATCAACAAATGCAAGTAATCCAAACAATGCACGCCAAAATAAAATTATAATACAATAATAAAAATATTTATACTGGTTCGTCGTGGCTAATTAAATTCAGTTAGTGAGCAATTTACTTCTTACCAGTTCATGACAACAACAAAAAAATCTCTGCCAACACAAATTAAGACACTCAATAATCGAAACGAATCAAAAGCATTGGACGCTGATTGAGGTGGTTGGTTGGTGGTGGCGTTCAATGGAAGCCCAATATGAAAGGTGTAAGTGCACAGGAGTAGAGCTGGTGAGGATACTAGTTTAACAAATAAATCTAATAAGCGCCTATTGTGTAGCAGCTGCTGTCCGCCTGTCGACTACCGACTGTCGTCTGCTTGAAAGGCCAAGCCACTCATTTCACCCCCTCAATGAACCGTACATGCGATACATGCAAATGCCGGCCAACTTACGCCGATGACGTGCGGCAGGAAAGCGTATTTGTCCACGCCCGCATAGTACAAGTTGCATGCCGAATAAATATTGTCATAAAGCGAAATGAAATGAGTGTGAGGGAGGAAAGGTAAATGAAAGTGTGACGAGAACGGGGGTAGTGCGGGCCAGAAGGGGAGACAAACGTATGACAACGGCCATAGTGACAAGAAACAGGACGACAACCGTTTTACCAACCAACCAGCCGCATAGACAACCAGTCTGGTAGCCAGTCAAGCGAAGAGTAACTGCGCAGCAAGTGAAAGGCAAAAGAACTACAGCAACCCCAAATTCTATGTAAAAACACCCACAACTTTCGAATTTGCTAAGTACACATAATGTGAGTATGTATGTATGTGTATGTATGTATGTATGTGTGTATGAATGTGCGAGTCGATTGCTCGTATTCCATACCCTGTAATACCCTGTTGCGGTACTGGCTTTTGGTGGGCGTAGAGTTTTGAAAAGTTACGGTGTGGCGACCACAAATGCCGTGTTGCCGCGGTCTATTATGAATATTAGCTTGTGGTGAGACCCCAAGCGCAATTCAAGGATTGAAAAATATTTTTAAATGATTTGTTGACATCTGCAATTCAACTTTTCTCATTAGTAAATAATGCTGAGTCTATGTAAAGCGTGATGAAAAAGAAAAACTATTTGAGCAAAAAAATAAGAAAACGAAAAAAAAAAAAAAAAATTAGCAAAAAAAAAAATCTTTAACTTTTTCTTCAAAGGAAATGTACACATAACAAAAAAGTGGTGAACTATTATTATTTATTATTAAAAATATTTTACAAACATACATTGTATTATTCCTAATGATATCTACCATTTTTGTTCAAGTGTTTTATGCCTTGTCCCGTTTTTTGTTTCCATTGGTAATGCACTATACAACTTCATACCAAAATAAAATACTTAATTTTGTGCTTTAATGTTTTGTCCACATCTAATTCTAAAATCATCATTGTTTTTCAACTCAAATGTTTATACTTCTCTTACGTATTCAATCGTTCCGCTGAATGCGCTGATGCATTTTTATTTTTAATTTCGGGAACTGTCATAAGCGTATTTAGTCCAAGTCTTTCTTTCATTTTACGCCCTTTAGAGTTTCTGGCATTACCTTAATTGATGTAAACCTACTACATTTCAGTATATGTCGCAGGCTCTTCTTCTGCAATTTTTGCAATCCTTCCATTTGTGTTTGATTTGGGGACTAATCATGACATTGTTGTGAATTATTCTGAAGTATACTAATTGTTTACCAATCTGCTTAGGGATATACATACATATAAATATAAGTATTATCGTAGCAGACCCTCGCTTGCAATATTTTATTTGAAAATATTGAAATTTCGAATGCTACTTATTTACGCTCGTTTTCTTATTTTCTTAAACGAAATTTGATAAATAAAAACTCAACTCCATCACACTTGGATGACTGTCATAGGCCATAGCGCAATGGTGCATTGCTGTCCTATCGATATCTTCATAATCCACCATTTGTCTATGCAAAACTCCATTATTGTATATTAGCGCCCAAATCAAAACGAGGGGACCCTTCCATGCTCCTATTGTCGAAGATGTGATTTTTCTCACAGCCATTCATAACTGCGACAATTATGTCGGTCAAGTATTTTTACACCCGCGCACTTGTGCCCAAGGGTGTCATAATTTTGTTCGATTGTATAAGAATATCACAAAGGGTATTTGACGACTACTTGAGAGTAACACTAATTAGCTTTTATTTTGAACAGAATTTAATTAACTTCACAAACTTTTTACACACCATTAACTGATAATGTTTATAGACATATACCATAAATTATTCAATAAAATGTCCATTAGTTGCAATAACCTTTTAGGTTTCCGGACCAATGTAGTGTTTTCCAAGCGGAGGCAGCCGCAAATAAAGAAACATCCTATTGCTATTTTCGTCGTCCTCGATGGACGCACTTTAGAGCATCATTACCGAATCCATCTTTAACGCAAAATTTAATACAAACTCGTTGATTCGAACTCAAACCTGTATTTAAAATTGCAAAATATCGAAAACATTTGCAAAGGTAGATTTACTCAAGACAGCGTAACTTTTACAAATGTCAAGCGGAGGCGATACAATTTTGGTAGGAATGTTAATCACAGATGTGGCAACCTAACAAAAGAAAAATATAACTCAAATCAGTTGATATAGAGCGCCACCGGGTGGTTGTTCCGAGCACTTTTTGATCAAGGCGGGAATTTTGTACAAAGCGGATTAAAATTCCACGATTCTGTTTCTTCTTAATTGAAGCCATAACCGCTTACGCGATTTTCACCGAGTTTAACAAAGCGCGCCAGTCATTTCTTTCTCGTGCTAACCGGCGCCAGTTGGACAAACCAAGTGAAGCCAAGTCCTTCTCCACCTGAAAATTCCTACGCAGAGGAGGCCTTCCTCTTCCTTTGTTGCCACCAGCTGGTACCGCATCGAATACTTTAAGAGCCGGAGCGTTTGTATCCATTCGGACGACATGACCCAGCCAGCGTAGCCGCTGGATCTTTATTCGTTGAGCTATGTCTATGTCGTCGTAAAGCTCATACAGCTCATTGTTCCATCGCCTGCGATTATTCGCCGCTGCCAACGTGCAAAGGTCCGAAAATCTTGCGCAAAATCTTTCTCTCAAACACTTCAAGTGACGCCTCATCGGATGTTAAATCGTCCAAGCTTCTGCGCCATACGTTAGGACGGGCATGATGAGAGTCTTTTAGGTAGTTAGTTTTGTTCTTTGAGAGAGGACTTAACTACTCAATTGCCTGCTTAGTCAAAAGTAGCACTTGTGGGCAAAAGAGATTCTACGTTGGATTTCAAGGCTGACATTGTTATCGCTGTTAATGCTGGTTCCTAAATAAACGAAGTCTTTTACAACCTCAAAATCACAACTGTTAACAGTAATGTGGGTGCCGATACGCGAGTGCGCCGACTATTTGTTTGAAGACAGGAGGTAATTCGTTTTGTCCCTGTTCACCACCAGACCCATTCGCTTTGCCTCTTTATCCAGTTTGGAGGAGGCAGAACTAAGGCTGATGATGTCAATATCATCGGCATACGCCAACAATTGTACGCTCTTATAAAATATTGTGCCTGAACGATTAAGTTCTGCGGCTCGTACGATGCTCTCCAACATCAGGTTAAAGAAGTCACACGACAGCGAGTCACCCTGTCTGAAACCTCGTCTGGTATCAAACGGCTGGGAGAGGTCCTTCCCAATTCTGGTGTCGTTGCTTGTGTTGAGGAACGTCATCTGCAAAGTCGTATTAGTTTTGCGGGAATACCAATTTCAGACTTCGCGGCATAAAGGAAACTCTTTTTCGTACTGTCGAATGCAGCTTTGAAATCGATGAAAAGATGTTGTGTGTCGATTGTGCTTTCATGGGCCCTTTCCATGATTTTGCCTATTGTGTGGCGCCCACGGCTTTATCGTTCTTTAGCCGCGTTATCGCTATTCTCACCTCGTCATGATCGGGTAGCAGAACGACAATTCCGTCGTCAACGATTGGGGTATCGGGATCTTCACATTCTCTATGACATGCGTAGCTATCACTATTTAGCAGGTTCGAAAAGTGTTCCCTCCATAATTTAAGTATGCTCTGGGTGTCAGTCACCAGGTAGCAGTCTTTGTTCTTACAGGAAAACGCCCCGTTCTTAAAACCTTTTGTGAGCCGCCGAACTTTCTGGTAGAATTTTCGGACATTAATCCTATTATTATTATTATTAGATGCTGGCCTCTCAAGCTCCTCGTACTCACGTATTACGGGCTCTCGTTTCTTCTTTCGGATAAAACGTCTCTCTTCCTTTTTTAGCTCTCTGTAGCGATCGGGTTGGGCCCGATCGCAGCTTGGCTCTATAGGCAGCATTTTTCTTTCTGCGGCAGCGACATTTCTTGGCGTACCAACTGTTTTTTCGGGCTCGCCAGAGTCCGATTTCTTCTTCGGCAGCGGTACGTAGAGAACGAGAAATGTTGCTCCATTGTTCGTGCATGCCGGTTTGTTGGGCAGTACTCTCTGAGAGCAGGAGTGAGAGTCGAGTGGCGAATCTTCTGGCTGTCTGTTGTGATTGCAGCTTTTCGATGTCGAACATTCTTTGCGTAGTTAGATGTACGTTTTTTGCTACACAGAGGCGTGTGCGTAGTTTGGCTGTAACAGACGACCATGTTTCGGGCCCCAGCAAAGTCGATCAGCCTCTGTCCGTTACCGAATGTTTCGTTGTGCAGGCTGAATTTTCCAACTATGGGACCAAAGTCGGCTACGACTACGGCTACTTGAATCAAAATCACGATTTATTGAAGAAAATTTCATAGCAGCAGAAGTATCATGAGGGCGCTTCGACATCGACTACTTTTGACGGAGAAAATTCGATTCAGAAAAACAAAAAAAAAAGTGAAACAACATCAAGTCGAACGCCACAAATAGGAGGAGGAGCGCGGTCAAACACCCATAGAAGTGTACGCGGTAATTATTTTTCGCGTCAATCGAGAAGAAGAATTTATTTGAAATTAAGTATCATATTTCCTTTTTTTTGTTTTGAAACATTGGCTATGAAATTAAATCTGTTGCTTTAATTTTTTTTGTGCATACGATTTTAATAAAAAAGAGACCAAAAAAAAGTAATATAATAATAAAAAAATCCTATTCCATCAAAAAATTACTTTCCGTTAAGAAATATTTTTTTTAAGTCTTGTCATCTGTGATTGGCACCAGGAACTGAAAGTTTAAATTTAATACCATTTGTTAAACACTAGTAATATTTAACGGTATATTGTAAACGGTATTAATTATTAGCCAGCGGATGTAAGAGCAACAATTTGAAGTAACTGTGCGTAACTAAATGCTAAAACGCGTCCAGTAAAATAATAATATCGAAATTAAAGCTTTCCAGGCACAATTTCCAAAGACTTCTACGTTAGATTAATTGACATTTGACTCAATTAAGAAAACAAATCCGTTAAAAAAGTAATTCACGCAGTTAAACGCCACAGGTGATTAGGCGGCACCGCAGCGCAGCACAAGCAAACCCCCGTTTGGCACTGACACCGACATTGGCGTATGAATGACACTGAGAGTGCGCTAAAGTGACTTTAATTTCTTAATTATTTCAATTTTAATATCCTGAAATTAAGATAAAGAGCAGGGATTGTGTGAACGTATGCCAATGGCAGGATGTGAAAGCGTGTACAAGCAGCGCATGCGCGGGAATACATACATACGCCCATACGTACATATGTTTACATTGAAATATTTGTGTATATGACCCGTGCGCGCCATTAGCCAACAAAACAATGTGGCATTAATGCAAAACCGTAATAACTCGATTATAATCGCGCCACCAACTACGCATTTCAGAGCGGCGCTTGATTGGTGAAAGGCCTTTGGCAGCTTTACATATTTTATTATCAGCATTAAGAGGAAGCTATTTAGGAGTGGCATCAACTACGAGCTGTTGGCGGCAATGCAAATACACATGTAAAGGAATAAAAATAAAAAAACGCACTTGGCAAAGAGAAAACTACAACTTCAAACAGGGCAATTGGCGCACGCAGCGGAAGTCCACACTAAGCAGGCTGTGTGGCTCATCGGATATGGCTTCGAATATATAATTTTAGTTTTAATATTCCTATAAAAACGCGTACATGCACATGTGTTAGTTTTTTGTTTTTGTATTTGTTGACGGCAGCCTCTAATTAAGCGAAATTGATTAAAAGTACAAAATTGTATGGCTAGAAAGCCGCTGCGAGCCGCCGCGACGCCGCTTGTTTGTTACAGGTTGTCACTTCGCCAGCGCATGCTGGTAACAAGAACAATTAAATATAACAACATATGCAGAAACAAAACACTAGCGCCACCAAAACATTGCGCCCAACATACATTTTTGCATGCGCTGCTCTGCTTTGCTTGTAAACGAGTGGTTAGATGCCGCAGCGGATATCACTGCACGAGCTTAACAACGTACGTGTGTGTGTGTGCATGAAAAACGCTATGCTGTGCATCGTATCATCAACCAATTTGAATCGGCATTCCTGCCTGTGCACTGCAAGGCCGTCATTAAGATCACGCGCTGTACGGTACCGCATAAACATGTGTTCCGTTTTGTTTGCTACATTTTCCTCCTGGTTATTTCCTCAACGAAACAAGTGCCAGTTCCGCTCCTGCTGGCGATTGTTCGCCGTCAATAACAATTTTTAATCTTTGGCAGCATTTGGCAGGCTTGGCATGTTAGTTGATAGTAGATAAAAACAAAGTAAGCGGTGGAAGTCGCTAAGATGGATAAGTTGTAATTGAATTTTTTTTAGGTGAAGATTTATTGGAGGTTGCGACCTCTACTCATCGCAGCACCTCATCCAGACCCAATTCCTTTATTAAACTTTAAATAGAGCTGGGTTGGACTCCGCTTATGCGCCTTACTTCTGGCTGCAAATGGCCGAGATGCATCAACCTTCTCCGCGCTATAGCATCGTATTCAAGGAGAAGGTGCATTGCAGTCTCCTGCTATTAATCACAGAAATGAAAAGAGTCATTTCCTGATAATGTGCAGCAGACTACGCAGTCTGCAATGGCCTGTGATAATACCCGTGAGCATTCTCAGTTTATCCATGGGGAGAGTTATGCGATTTTTAGACCTCTTGTGGTTGTATACCTCAGTAAGGATTTCGCCAAATTAGCCGCATGCAATTATCCGTACTTAACAGATGCAATTTCTTGATACACTCAAGGGCTTAATCTCACAGGACGAAAAAGCTTTGAGTGCCGCCTGACTACCGCTCAGAATGGCAATTCACTCATTCCGGAAATTTCTGTCTAAGTTAATCTCTGCACATAGACAGATGGTATACAACTCCGCTTGAAAGATGTTGGGAAAATTACCCTTTGGCGCAGAACGCTTGGTTTAGGGGCCTTATGTTCCAGCGCCTATGCATTCTGGTGTCTTCGAACCATCTGTGTACTAGTGCAGGGTACACTTCTGGCACTTACTTTCAAATGCAGGTGTACTCCAGTTTACTTTGTCGCCCAATTCAATTCAGAACTCCTTTTCGAAGTTGATGACTTTAGTGATACCATTGAACATTGTCATTTATGAATGCAAAATAATATCGTTCAAATTACTGGCACGACTGGCTTTACAGTAGGCCATTCGATCAACAAAATTTTTAACCACATTTTCGATTGTTTGGGCTCCAATTTCATGAATGGCAACTTCGATTTCGTGTTTTAAAGCATCAATCGTCTCTGGATGGTTCGCATAGCATTTGTTCTTAACGGCTCCCCACAAAAAATAGTCCAACGGGCCTAAATCACAGATCCGAGGCGGCCAATTGATATCGGAATTTCGGCTGATTATTCGGTTTTCAAAAACGGTAGCCCAAAGTTCGAGTGTAACTTTGGCAGTGTGACAAGTTGCACCATCCTGTTGAGACCAAATGTCGTCCATGTCATCCTCTACAATTTTTGGAAACAAAAACTCGTTGAGCATGTCACGGTAACACTCGCCATTTACTGTAACCGCGGCTCTTCGTTTATTTTCGAAAAAAATGGCCCGATGATGCCGGCAGACCAAAAACCGCACCCAACAGTGACTCGTTGGGGATGCATTTGCTTCTCTACAGTAACGTGTGGATTTTCTGAGCCCCAAATCCGACAATTTTGCTTATTGACTTAGCCACCGATGTGAAAATCAGAAAAGAAGAAGAAAACTCACCACTTTGGAAATAGGTTTCCAATATTTCCCAATTTTATTCAAGCGTATAGCGTCCCATTTCGTAAATGTCAAACCTTTAAGTAAATTATGAACACAGTTGAAATGTCATTTGTCATTTGTGTTACCATTCTCAAAAAAATAGGTGGTTCAAAAAGCAAACGCTATATGGCCCACCCTGTATATGATGCAGGTTCCGACTCACCTCAGCACACAATCGATAGAATTTTTAAGTTCATCACATCTTATCTATCCTGGCCGACATAGCCGAATGAATTGGTGCGTGAATACCAATCTGAAATGCACTGGTTCGAAACCCGGGACTTGAAACACCAAATAATTGAAAAAGTGTTTGCTTCTCGGCAGACAGTGGCGAACCTCCGAGTGTATTTATGCCATGAAAGAGCTCTTCTTAAAAACCATCTACAGTTCGAAGACGGCGTTACACTCCATTTGTGGAAAAACATCCAGACGCACATCAAAAATCGGTGAGTGAGCTGGACCAAACACCCAAAACTGGAGTAAGCGCCAATGGCAGTGATGTTTAGTGTTTTTGAAACGAGGTCGAAAAACCCGCGGAATGGAGGGATTTGAGATTTGAGAGCAAAGGTTTTTTTGTGTTTTGCTTAGAACCATCGTCCAAAAATTAAGTTACAGTTTCGAGATATCGAACCACCAAAATGAAGAAAAAGTTTTTTTTTCTAATAGTGGCCGCCCCTCGGCAAGCAATTCAAGTGATGGGTGTCGAGAATGCTCACATACCTTCAGAAGCAACAGCGCCATGAGTGATTACGGAAAGTTTTATATCTGAATAGCAAGAACAGGGCTGGATGTATATATCGGATTCCTACTGGGGACGCATCCTATTATGATTATGAGTCGAAGCAGAAGTCTGACAAGAAAATCCTTCCGTATCCTAGGTTATGCGAATAGTAGCAGCAGCTGTTGTCGAAGGCTGCTTGTTTTTGGAGTGTCATAAGTATAGTAACGATGTCTTCAAAACGAGGCAGAGTCAGAGAGTCGGGCTGCCGTTCTAGCTCTGCCATTCTTAATCTTTACACCCAGCTCTCGGTGGACCTCCTTGGAATTACAGGCTATAGAAAAATTTTAGGAAATGAGAGGTTTATTAAGTTAGCGTTTACCTGCCTACTTTCAGCAGCGGTGACATAAGTAGAAGAAGTGTCACATCAGACTGCAGCATTATTAAAGAAACATTCACTCCGCTAGCAAAGCTCAGGCTTAACGCCTGGCGGATATTTACCTTTCAACGGGGCAGTGGCTTATTGATACCCACATCAGAAGCCTGGGGTAAGTTGTAATGAGTACCGCAGAAGCTGTAGGGGGGAAAATGGAAAACATACAGTTGAGGAACCTCTGTTTAAATTTGGGTTGGATGCGAAGGACCACTCTATGATATTTAAGTACAATTCTCTGCAGGATTTGTCCAAATATGGATATCAATTTTTCCATTTTTTCAACTGCATCTTTTGGTTTAGTTCGTCATCTAGAGACTATAGTTTCAAAACGGCACTTAGGAGCTTTTCGGATGTTGAGTTCTTTGTCGGCTTCTTATTCTAACCTAATCTAGTACGTCTGATATAACTCCTATTCAACAAACAAATCTACTAAGAAGTTTTACACGACCTTTGGCGCTCCTAATCAATGAAGCTCAGAAGCTCATCGAAACTTTGCTCGAACTCAGAAACTTATCGATTCTTTGCGGTTCAATTACTTCGTTTTAGAGTTTGAGGATATTCGACAAATTTTATTGGGGCTTACAGTTTTATCAAAAAATATGTACTACATAAAATCTAAAAGCCGGTATGAGCTTAAAGCTTCATTAATACCTAAACTACATTGTTCTGCTAATGATGAAAACCAGCCACGGCCGACCATTACCCAGATTGCGCCCGCTCTTATCAACTCGCATTAATCTCTACAACAGCAAAAGCACATCGAAGCCGCAACGAATGCGGTCAATGAAATGAAGACTTCCCTGTGTACCAGGCCAACTGCTACCAAACACAAATTGCAACAACAATGCTAAGAGCAATTGTGCCCGCCATGAAGTGGCGAAAGCAGCCATGTCGAATGAGCCAGAAACATTAGCGCACCGAGGACGAAGTGTGATTGGATAGAAGGGGCGGGCGGACACAGGAGGAAAGGCACTAAAAGCGAATACGGTTAAAGATTATAATTTTGCTCGAGTACATAATGTGCATGTTTTGAGGTTTCATAAGCGTATTGCGTCTAAATATGTGCGTGTGTATATGTTTGCCAGAAGCCACACCAGCGGATGGCAAATATTATGACTGCCGAAAACGAAAACGGAAAAAGGAAAAAATAAAAATCCTTAGCTACCTACACACAAGAACAGTCAGCCATTATGCCCCAAAAGCCAAGGCAACTGGGATATTCGCTATGCTATCAGCAAAATCAGCTCACCTCCACTGTCCGAAAGCCAAAGCGAAAAAAAGAGGAGAAGCGAGAGCCAACGCAAAACTGCCAACACAATACAACAGCAAAAGCTTAGGGGGAAACCCACCGGCATACACACCCATGTACGAAGAGCTTGAGTTTTATATGGACGTAAGTACATAAGCTCATAAATATGTATATTTGCATTTGGCCCAAATGGGGATACCGGTTGCCGACGTGATGGCGTCGATAGTAGTAGCAGATGCGGCTACAGCAACGGAGCGCACGGCAGGAGGCACAGCTAAAACAGCGCGCATTCGCTTTCTTAAGGTTCGTACCCAACGCGCAATAGGGGCGAAATATGGCGATTTTTATGATTTTTAATCATGCAAACTCCAAAAGCAAAAAAATATATAAAGGATCTGCCCTTGCACATATTGGACATGTATAATTGGATGTAGGTATGTAAGTAAATACACTCGTCGCACAGTCTTGCCATGGATACCACGCGGAGTTCTGACTTTTCATGACTTTATTCGACTAGTGCGGCAAGGAAAGTTATTTAGCCAGTTTTTACCAATGCCTGAACCTTACATGTGTGTGTGCCTTTATATACAAACACTGTACATGCCTGTGTGTCGACATTTGTAAGATTTTTAGATAAGAAAGCGAATTTCATGATGGCGTACATCATGACATAACACGTCAAGCCATCGAATGCAGTAAACGTGAGTTAGTTTTTATTTGGGGAGACCAACAAAAGTTCGCTGGGATGGTTTACTTTGTTACTTTCAATGGGGTAATCTTGCTTTTATACTTTTGTTGGGCTAGGCATCCTGAGAAGCACAACAATTGCACTGTACGCCAATTCTAGCTTTTTCCGAAATAACTACATTGTGGCAAAAACATATATGTATATATAAAAAGGGTGATCATTTTAGAGGTATCGGATTTTAAATTGAAATAAAACAACGAAAATTCAAATTTATTTGGCAATCTTTATTATTTTTGTGTCGAACAATTCTTGACATTTAGTTTCTAAAGATAATTTCCTCCACAAGACTACACTGCCTATTACAGCTGCAGTGATTTCATCGTAACTTATATTATAAAGTTCATAGCCGAGTATAAATACTAGGGCCGCTTCTAACAAAAAAAAAAAAAATTGGTGCGTTCACTATTTGCGATGTGCGTCTTGATGTTGCCCCACAAATATAGAGATCTACAGGTTTAAGCCGACTCCGAACGGCAGATATTTTTTATACCGAGCATTTTCATGGGTGAAATACACTCGGAGCTTTGCCTTGTCGAGGGGCGCCAGTTATTACAATAGAAAACATTTTTCTATCATTATGGTGTTTCATGAAGGGAGATTCGAACTTACGCACTTCCGAATGGTAGCCAAGCACCAACCCATTCGGCAAGCCGCCGTTGCCAAACCTTACTGAACAGAAATTTCAACACAGTTTGCCATTCTCAGCTCTCGAACTAACTTCAGACATATATTTGAGTGCCTAAAGAAACACACAGATGTAGCTCCATGCACTTGTCATGCCCAAGTGTGTTTATACTTAACTGTCAAACTCATATTACGCGAAAGTGCCCATTCAAAATGCCGTACAAGCTGGATTTACGTAAATCTGTGTCCAATCTGTTTGGACGACTCAGTACAAGTGAAATTCTGAAGGTGTTTGAAGATAAACCAATTTCCCGTGCGACTATTTTTCGTGTTTTGAAAGATTGCCGGAATGGAAAAGAACTAGAAAATAAGGTTATACCGGATCACTCACCAAAAATAAGTGCCGCAGCAACGAAAAAACTGCTATCAAGTGCCAAAAACAAGGTTGGTCAATCAACACGCAAATTAGCACGAAATTTTGGCATTTCAAAGTCTGGCGCTCATAAGATTTTGAAGAAAAACAATGTAATTTATCGTAAACGTAAGCGAGCACCAAAATATACAGCGAAAAAACTCGAAAAAATACCAATTTGCTGCCCTGCACTTCGTCGTGAGCACTTTGCGAATGAAAAATTCATAATTTTGGATGATGAATCGTACTTCACATTTTCTCATCATGAATTGAGTGGCAACGACGGGTTTTACACTGACAACATCGAAACAATACCAAACGAGCTTAAATATGCCAGCAAATCAAAATTTGAGCTGAA
The DNA here is from genome assembly GCF_028408465.1 of Anastrepha ludens. Classification (NCBI taxonomy): domain Eukaryota; kingdom Metazoa; phylum Arthropoda; class Insecta; order Diptera; family Tephritidae; genus Anastrepha; species Anastrepha ludens. The sequence continues at coordinate 4,334,512 of NC_071502.1, forward strand.
GGAGCTAGTGTGGGTGGCCATTTCTTCGAAGGGTGTTTCAGAACCATTGATTCGCAAAAACAAAGCCAAAGCGATCAATGCTGACGTTTACCTTCTGCTCAAATATGAACGAGACGTTATCAATAAAACGGTCCGCGGATGACATATGGCAAAAATAAATTTTTTGTTTTTTGGTAGGACTGTTATAAGCTTACATGGCAAATTTCAGCGTGATATGTCACATAGTTTGTTTTCTGTGCTACTGTAAACAAGTCAAGCTCGAGTGTGTTCTTCGAATTCTCTTTTATGACTTCAATTGTCTCAAAATGTTTTCCACGAAGCGGCAACTTGAGCTTGGGAAACAGGAAAAAGTCGCATGGAGCCATATCAGGCGAATACGGTGCTTGCGGAACGATATTAACATTATTTTTGTTCAAATAATCGCGAACAAGACGTGATGTGTGAGCTGGTGCATTATCGTGAAGCAAGAACCATGACTTGTTGTCCCACAATTCCTTCCTTTTAAGACGAATGTTCTCGCGTAAACGCTTTAAAACGTCTAAATAATATTCAGCGTTGACCGATTTTGCGATTTGTGCGATTTTCAAGCACAATTTCCTTTACTTTTCCGATGTTTTCGTCGTTTACTGATGTTGCTGGACGACGTTCATGAGGCAAGTTTTCAACCGATGTACGGCCCTCTTTGAACGATTTGTACCACTGGAAAACACGTGCACGCGATAGAGCAGAGTCCCCATAGGTTGTCTGCAACATTTTTAAGGCGTCTGAAGCCGAAATTTTGTTGGAATAAAAAAATTTCAAACAAATTCTTTGTTCAACTTGAATTTCCATCGTTAAATTCAAAGAACACACTCGAGCTTGACTTGTTTACAGTAGCACAGAAAACAAACTATGTGACATATCACGCTGAAATTTGCCATGTAAGCTTATAACAGTCCTACCAAAAAACAAAAAATTTATTTTTGCCATATATCATCCGCGGACCGTTTTATTGATAACTTCTCGTTCATATTTGAGCAGAAGGTATATCGGTCAATGCTTTGCCAAAACTAAAGAAATTCATCGATAAATATCGCAATAGCGACGTAATCATGTTTTGGCCAGACCTTGCAAGTTGCCATTATGCAAAAAAAAACATTGGATTGGTTAACTGAGCAAAAAATACCATTTGTCCCAAAAAAGGACAATCCTCCAAACGTGCCACAGGAACGTCCAATAGAAAATTCTGGGCAGTTCTCAAGCGGATGGTGTACGAAAAGGGCTGGGAGGCACGAATTGAGCAACAGTTGATCAACCGAATCAAGCGAAAGTTGAAAAAAGTCGATATAAGCACCGTCCAAAACTTAAATCGGGACATTCGCTCTACTCTACGAGAAATCGAAGGCAATGGTCCATTGAGTGTAATCTAAATATATTTTTGATATGTAACCAATCGACTGAAGTACCAAATAAAATTAATTTTTAATTCAATTGTTTGTTTTCAAATGGCGTATGCCAGAAGTTAGTCTCAATGTTTAGTGGGCATATGTTATTATCGGTATCGATAGTTCCCATGCAGCTAGAAACCACCCGATAGAAACGATCAGAACAGTTTCAGTCGGCACTCAAATTTTTATTTAACCGTAGAAAACGAGATTTGTGGGATGACATCGGTATCAGTCATATGGGAAAACTAGTTAAAAAAATGTTGTGTATATTTACTAAATATCTGTTCTAACTATGGAACTGGCACTTTAGTTAGAATTTGAAAACGACCCTTAAGAATTCTTCGTTAAATTCCAAATAAAGTGCCACTTTAAAGTAATTGAAAACATTTTTTTTTGCGTCATGTGCAGCATTACATGTAAATAATAGAATATTCGTTCCTTATACCGGGCATATTTTGCATTCTCAAATCGCTCACGCCATTCTTGCTGTTACACTCACCTTTCCTCGAGCACTTTGGCATACCTATGTAATATCATTTGACTTCCATCAATCTATCTATCAATGCTTGATTGGATGTGAGCTTAGGCAAAACACAGCACACCGCACACACAACCACAACTACTAGTAAGCTAGTCTCCTCACGCCCCGCCTGATACCGAATTCACATTTTATTTAAGTTGCATTTTAGCCATGCATATCAATCCATTCATCCGTTCATTTCCATAGAAATGTGCGAAGATTATATGTTTCGTCAAACACGAATATGTGCACGACTTTCCCCTCAAATCGTCAGGCTTGAGGTGGGTTCGTACTGCAGCCGTATTATTGCTAGCACCTCAAAATTACAACATCGTCAAATGCAAACGCGTTAACTCTCCACACACACAACATTCGCATATATTTACATACTTTCATAAGTGAGCACACACATCTACATCTACATATTTGCAAGTACACGAATTGGAATCTGTGATGAGAATTTAGTTTTCCTCTTAGCTCAGTATCCGTATTAGTGGGAAATGCAGCCTTTTTACATTATGACGTTATTTTGGTGTAAAAAGATATGGTAGTTACGAGTATCGTGTGCTGTAGGATATTTAAAATAAATAAATAAAGAAATGTCAACAACAAAACAGATCAAAAATAGTTAAACTCTTTTAGAGGTAGTTTTAAAGAACCCTGCGCTTACTACTACTGATACCAATAATTTCTTCTATAAATCTCTCAACACTTCTGTGATTGAAATGGATGAACTCTAGTGGTTGTAGAACTGGGTTTTCAGATTTCTCTTGTAAATGTCGTGCGTAGTGAGTTTATTTTATTAACTGAATTTTTCTCATTAAAAGTGTGCGCTTCCCTTGACAAAAAAAGGGGAGCAGAGATGAGAATTTAGTACAAGAATACTCCCCTTAACTATTGCTTTTACATTTACTTATAAATGTTGTTATATAGAGAAATGGAAACGTGTATGGGTCTGAGAAAAAGCATGGAAATCATGGAAATGTTTCCATTCCATTTTCTAGGTCACAGGTAAGGATGTTTCAATTTTCTTAATTTAAGGTAGTAGTCCGGTGTAACGACCGTAATTTCGACTTTTTTTCATGAATCTTTTTTAAAAAGAAAATAAAATGCGATCGTTTTAAAGTTTTTACATGTTTTTATTGGTTTTTTGAAGTATATAAACAATTTTTTTAAAGCTAATTTTATATTAATTTGTTTAAGATTTTTGACGTCAAAGTGGAGTCCTTAAAAAAAAGATGAGTTGGTTCGGGGAAACACACAGCCTTCCAAAGTCATCTGAAATATAAAATTTAAAGAGATTATTATTCTGTAGACTTTATTTTAGGTCCCGAACCTAAAATATACATAAAGATAAAAAAAACAAAAACAAAATGGCGGACTTGTGAAAAAAGTTCTCAAAATCTCATTTTTTCCTTCATAAATTGTTTAAATTAAATAGTTTATTATTAAAAAATTAAATGTTTTAAAGGTCCGGGGTCTAGATATGTGTGTCTAGAATAACGGGTTAAATTTTTAGCCAAATCGGTTGAATAGTTTTGAGTCAGTGATTCCCCGAAATTTCGAAAACATGGTTTTGAGAAAAACGCGTTTAAAGTTTCGACAATAGATTTTTTTATAAAAAAGTTATACTTAATATACATTAATCAGCTATGCCTGGTGCATAGAGCTTCCTGCCGTTTCCTCAAAGTTGTCATTTTCAGCAGCTTTTAGAGCCCTACGTAAAGTTCTGGTCTCTTTACAGTTGGCTGCTGCAGTTTTCTCTGCCTTCAAAATCCATGCATTGTCAACATCGTCAGCGTAGTCCCTGGCTGTTTGTCCTAATGTAACGCCCATTGTCTCCATAACCTTGAGTACAGTTAGAAAACCCTCATTAATACTGTTCAACAGTGTATTCTTTCTTTGGTTAAGTAAAACGCGATTAAACATTTTTATACAAACAAACTTAGAGTCTTTTACTTTGAAACACTTTATTGAAGGTAGGTGAATTGTTTGAAGTATCACTCTGGCACTCCCCAAATAGCATCAAACCGCAATTTCAATACCATTATGAGACCCCCAACAAGAAGATATCTACAGCCAGCCAGAGTTGGATTGAGGTCATCCCAGGCCATCGAAGAAATGCGCATCCAGTGACCTTAATCGCCTAGCTCCTGAACCCGGACATTTACAAAAAAAGTGCGCAATAGGCTCTTTCTCTGAAAGCTCCTTACAACTTCTGCTATGGGGATTAAATGGAAACCGCAGCTTTTCTGCGTGTGTGCCGATCGTCCAACGACCTGTACAGCTACGAGTGTGGAGCAATGGAGTGCCCAGAACTTTCGGTATTCTCCTTTTCTCTGGGGCCAAAGGGTTTTCGAAATATCACACCAATAAATGGAGCTCTATCTCTTCTGCGCTTTCCTGATTGTGCAATTCCCCTTTAACAACACTCAGAGGAGGATGCCAATGACCGGGCAGGCGATCTCTCAGACCAATTCAGTCGACATCTTCCTGGCAAGCTCATCAGCAATTCCATTTCCCTCTATGTTCCCATGTCCTAGAATTTTAGATTAGAGGAATGATACCTGCACACCCAAGAAATTTGATCTCCTCCTTGCAACAGTTGACTTGTTTGGATTTGTACCAGAATCTTGTTCGCGGCTTTATTGAAAAATGCTTTAATATTACATTGAAAGGAGTTTAAGCCCTTTTTTGGGATTTTTTTTCTGTGTTCTGTATTACGAATTTTTAAATCCCTCTTTCGTAAAAATAATTTTTGTTCCTTCGAAAAATACACAGAACAAATAAACTCTTTAGTTACTAGATGTACACATGTGTTCAAAATAATAGGAGCGCGACGTACTATCACTTTTTTCACTTTTTTTGTATTTCACAACACATTTCAAAGAATTGCTATCTAAATATTCAGTTTTTTAATAAGAATCTTTAGCAAACTTGCAGGAAAGCTGTTTTGTAACTCATAGGACTTCAGTATATTGTAATAAAGCACAAGTATGAAGTCGCTCAAAAATCGCGTTGATTTGTGGAATTTTTTTGCATACGATGTTGCACTTTTGCATGTTCGGTAGTCAATTTGGAAGGAAATGCTCAATACCTCAGCGAAAAAAAATACAAAAAAAAAAAAGGAAATTAAACACCGAACATCTCCAGTGCTAAGTTTTGGGTTTCTACTACTTCTCTTGGTACTTTTCTTTCATATGGCAATGCAAAATCAAAGCTTTGATTCTTTTTAACTTTGAAGCTAACTCTCGCATTGTAAGGCCTCTCTCTTTCCGTGCTAAAAATTGCCCTTCCACAAATTCAGACAAAGCTGTTCCGCGCTGCATATTTTTGTTTCTACACCCATTATTGGTGTTTGGTCAAGCTCTTCGTCCGATTTATGGGGTGAATTTTGATGTTTTTCCACAAATAGAAGGGCCTACAATTGTACGATGCCTCCGATGGTTTTTTTAATAGCTTTTTCGTGGCAGAAATACACTCGGACGTTTGTCATTAGCTGCCGAGTGAGGACAGCTATTAGAAAAAGAAAGGTTCTATCATTTGGTGTTTCATGTGCTCAGACTCAAACCTGTGCACTTCGGAATGGTGGATTAAGTGCTATATTGAGGGTATATTAATTCTATGAAATTCCTTATACCAACTGTATCTAATGAATGCATGTTTATGTAAGGCAAATGCAAGTATTAAATAAAGTTAGTTACAGGACGACAATTACTTATATTTTGCACAGTACTGTATATAGTACAAGCATGCCCATATGGCATATTGAATCTACTCGCCAGTATGCAGCCTACTTCTGCCTACACACATACACTCACATATTCCTATATATATATATGAATGTTTGTGCATTGGCCTCCGGGCCAGCATTGTGACGTGCTCGATGCACTTTAAATTACTTTGGCAGCCATTGTTACTAAAATACACATACAACACTCACATGCCCATGCATGTATTTGCTATTGCGGTTGCTGCTGTTGTTGTTGCAATTCATTTGCCATATGTTGTTGTTGTTAGTGCAAGTATTTTGCACGTATGCAGTGCGCATACGTTGAACGGAAAGTTGTTAGGTGATGAGATGATTGTTGTTGTTGTCACTGTTGTTGTTGGTGTTACGACCTTTTCGTTTTGTTTACGTGCAGTTATATAGTCTATTGCATCACAAAGGTTTGTTTTTATTATTGTTGCTTTAAAGCTGCTATGCAAAGCATGACTATTAAATACGACTATTATTAATAAAAGCCGCAACAACTGTACCAACAACAGCAACCGCTGTTATGTGAAATGCCAACAACGGCGGTCACAGTTACAGCCACAAATGCCTATTATTTTAACAGCTCCTAAACATAGCCTTTTTGGAATGGGTGCGAAAAATTACTATGCACCAAAAGTACTCGGTGGTAATTCCAGTAGCTGTTAGTAATTGATATAAAATATAAATAATATACAAATGCACGTAATAGGTGTATAGATATGTATATGCTATTCAATATATATATGTGTGTGCATTAGGGTGGCATATAAATACTTATATACTTACATATACCTTATGATCAGAAAGTACCGGGAATGTTTAAATAAAACAAAACAGAGTAAAATTTATTTTATCTCCTTCAAAATATCACCCGTCAGAAGCAACACACATGTGCCAACGTTTAACCCAGTCCTCCATGCCCCCTGGTAGGCCGACGAAAGGATGGCCTTCAGCTTCTTCGTCGCACTTTGATCTCCTCTATCGACTGAAATCTCCTTCCACGAAGTGGTAACTTCAACTTGGGAAACAAAAAGAAATCGCACGGGGCCATATCAGGTGAAAACGGTGCTTGCACGATGGTATTTTCTTGGTGTTTGGTCAAATAATCCAACACAATTTGGGCTCGATGCGATGGCGCGTTATCATCGTACAAAATCCAAGAATTGTTTGCCCACATTTCCGGGTGGCCAGGCAGATACTCATGATCCGATGGCACTAAAAACTGCCTGATGTGTGTCTTACAGTCCTACCAACATAAGAAAAAATATGGGCCGGTTTCCACGTGCGCGGTTCTTTTAATTAAACATTAAACATTCCCGGTAATTTTTGATCATATGGTATATATACACTCGCACATATAATTGGCGCTTATACCCTTACTGGGTGTTTGGCAAATGAAAGAACCAACAGTTTTAAGCCGACTCCGGCTTAATGAGTTTTTATGAACCCCTAAAGCAGAAAATAACTCGGAGGTTTCGCATTACCTGCCGAGGGGCGACCGCTATTAGAAAGAATCTTTTTCTATAATTTCGTGTTTCGTGCGCGAGATTTCGAACCAGTGCACTTCGGATTGGTAGCCAGTCAACGACTCATTCCATCTGTATGAAGAAGCTTCACAACCGTCTTTTTTGGTTTTGGTTTAGGTATTGCAGTGATTTCGGCAACTTTCCAATGCAATTTTCATTCGTAATGCTGAGTTAAATATGTTTCGTAAATGCAGAGTGGCTTTATCAGGTAACTTCCTTAGAAATCGTCCAGTGATTCTTGTCTCAATTGCTGCGCGCATTTCTTTCAAAGTTAGTTTTTTAATTCGTGTATTTTTGCTATTTGTGAGGGGAGCATGCAATCCCGAGTTGTTCATTTTTTTGGTTATTATACAATATAAATTTATAAATGTCTTTTTTTTAATGGTGAGGGAGTATTTTCGCTTTTTCTCTTAGAGTTTCCATCCACGAATTAGTCCTTATCTTTCGACGAGGTTCGTGCATAGCTACGATGTCGTTTTGTTTTTTTTTTTGCATGCCTTCTATAGAGGATAGTCTGTAGCTCAAGTATATAGTTTCCAGTGATGCGATATATTTTTAAAATATTTTGTTTGTATCCACTTGGACAAAAATTTAAAAATTGTCCGTTGTGATACCATACAGGGGGAGAGAAGGGGAGGATACCAAAAAGGGGAAGGAACCAGGCAGAATCCAGGGCTTGGATTAGAGGATTTGAGAATGACGACCAACGAGTGGCGATTTACGTTTGTGTTAACCACTTCAAGCTGCTGATGAATTTCACTAGATTTGTGATATTTAAGTCCGCAATATCCGCAGGTGTAGCGAAAAAGTGAGAGCCCAGATGTTTAAACTTTAGCCCAACCAGAGCAGGGCAGCTGAGAAGAAAGTGCAGAGATGATTTCACCTCGTCCTCCAGAGAGCTTCTGCAGAAAGGGATTGACGCAATGCCACAGCTCACCGCATGGACACCTAAAGGACAGTGACCGGTGAGGATACCTACCAAATTCGATAGCTGTGGCTTTTAAGCCTTACAAGCTCTCTCGAACGCCCCCGATCTACCCGCAGCCCAGCGCTTGTTGAGTTAACATGAGGTCCATCTTTCCAGTAGCAGACTACAGATTCTTAAGGAAACTCCAATCTTCTCATATTGCGATGAAGTCGTCTCAAGGGTTCCCTGCCTGCCCAACTCATCGGCCCTGCAGTGACCGTCAACCCAAATGAGCCTAATATCGAAGTATTCCGATGCAATCGAGAAGGAAGTCAGGCATTTCCCGACTAATTTCGAACGCACAAACAGCTAGCCCAAGGCTCTAATTGCCGCTTGGCTGTAGGAGTAGATATTTACCTCCTTTACTGTAGTAGCACAAATGAACAGCCAATCCACAGGTTCCTTAATTGCGACTACTTCTGCTCATAAATCGTTACAATCTCAAGCTCTGCGTTATATCGATTGTTAATATACGAAAAACGATCTATATCGGGTTTTGTATCTTTCAAGGTTTACTAAATACTTGCAGAAGGAATGGAAGATCGTAAGCTTAATTCTTTTGCAAGAGGGTATATGCTTATTCTTACCAGGTCACAGCGATGTGCACCAAAATTACATTGTCTATGAACTGCCCAACTGGGGATCAGCGCTTACCCCATAGGGGCCAGAGCCAATAATCGGAATTAGTATTACAGGAATCATGAATTGGATCAGCGATTATGCATGCAATTTGCGTAAAGAGCGATGGACTAGTCGAGAACTCTGCAGAACTGCAAAGTGTTTTGTGATAAGCCCGAACAGAAAACTGTCGAACTTTCTTCTTAAACTTGGAAGAAAAGACTGAGGAGGCGGAAAGCACTGCGCTTTTCCTGTGAGTGCCTTGCTTTTTCTAGAGCAAGGATACGAATTTTGAGCTGAATCTGGAAGGTGCTCACAGGACTAGCTATCTCAGTCTCTGTTCCATTTTATCTCTTTCCTTCTGTTACTTCTCTCATTTCCTCCTTGACTATCTACCTTTTACTTTCACCAGCTTTGATTACAATGAGCTTTTTATTCTGTGTGTTTTAAGAGTTACTAATCTCTCGGTGCTTCTTAGCTCGCCTTTTTTAAATTTCAATTTGAAGTACTTGCAATCAGCAGTGACGAGAACCCAGACCTTCCCACCATAGTTTGCCGTCGTAAGGTGCGTCGAGAATGAGGCTGCCGTAGACGATATTGTGCAACTCAGCTCTGGAACATCGACTAGCCATCGACCTTAACAGCTCAACAATTTACGCATCAACCTAATGAAATAATGCGAATTTTGCACAAAGACCAAGGCCTAATTATTTGCTTACAAATCGGGTTTGCTTTTGGGTCAGCAACTGAAGCCACACGACCATCTGTTTCGTTATCGCTTCTCAGTTTGTGCAACGATAAATCATATTGTCTGATGAAACGCATTCTGATTTCGGCCACATTTGGGGATTGGAAAACCCGCACGTGATTGTTGAGAAACCAGTGCATTCTTAGAGAGTGACGCTTTGGTGCGGATTTTTCGGCTGTATTATTATTGGCCCAATTTTCTGTGAAAATGCAGCAGGAAACGCTATTGCGATCAACGTGAATCGCCAAAATGGCCGGATATTGAAGACATGGTCTTGGACGAACTTTGATTTCAGCAAGATGACACGGTTTGGTTTCAAATATCACGCCATGTTACACATCCTATGCTCGGTAATCGTGAGATCAGCCGCGTCGGCGATGTCAATTGGTCACTTCAGAGCTGCGATTTGACGTAGTTAGTTGTTGGGATGCCGTGAAGGATCGATGTTATGTGATCAATCCATTAACGAGTCAGGCTTTTAAATCCAATATCGAGATGAAGTCAGAGAATTCAAGCGATAGTGTCAGAAACCGTCATAAAGGTATTAGAAAACTGGGATAATAGGAAGCGCTACTGCGAACCCAGCCGAGTTAGTCACATGAATGAAATCGTGTTACAAATATTTGCTTTTTCGAGTAAACCAATAATATTCCGGTTGCTTTGTTTTAAATTTTTTTATAATTTTTTTCAAAGAATCCATTACATGGACTACCTCAAACTTCTATTGCTAACTTGGCTCTGCTGATTAGTAGTTTTGAATTTCACAGTATATTCTTAAGAGCCCATACTTTTGCACTCCTTAAACCTTAACCAAAAACCGAAGTCCCACTTGAGAGTATGCTCATATTCTATTTATCTGTTTTGAAGCCAATCTGGACCTATGAAACCCAGTGTGGGGATCCGCGTCAGCCTCAAAAGTTAAAATTCTCCAAAGATTCCAAATGAAGAGTTTTAGAATGATTGTGAACGCTCCATTTTACGGCACAAACAATTAAATTTACCATGATCTTGAAATCCCTACGTGGAACACCAACATTGAGGACAGAATTAGGAAGATAACAGTCTCTTGTATAGTTGTAGGGGTGTTATCGGCAAAAGATGGTGCCTTTCGCCTAAAGTTAATAGGACTATGAATAAGTTCGTGCGGTTTTTTTTTCGAAATTTGAAACTTTATTGACGTAAAATGGTTACAAATTTAATATTCAAAATATTGTCCATCGCTTACTACTACTTTTTCCCATCTTTCTGGCAATTCACGGATTCCCTTTGTGAAAAATTCGGTCGGTTTTGCCGCAATCCACGAATCGATCCATTTTTTGACTTCATCGTAATTACGGAAGTGCTGGTCAGCCAGGCCATGTTGCATCGATCGGAAGAGATAGTAATCGGATGGCGCAAGGTCTGGACTATACGGCGGGTGGGGTAGGACATCCCATTTGAGCGTTTCTAAGTATGTTTTGACCACTTGTGCAACATGTGGCCGAGCATTGTCATGTTGCAAAATAACTTTGTCGTGTCTATCGGCGTATTGCGGCCGTTTTTCTCGCAGTGCTCGGCTCAAACGCATCAATTGTCGTCGGTAGACATCCCCCGTAATCGTTTCATTCGGTTTCAGTAGCTCATAATACACAACACCCAGCTGGTCCCACCAGATACACAGCATAACCTTCAGGCCATGAATATTCTGCGCCGACGTCGATGTTGAAGCATGGCCAGGGTATCCATACGTTGCCCGACGTTTTGGATTGTCGTAATGGACCCACTTTTCATCGCCAGTCACAATTCGATGCAAAAAACCCTTTCTTTTGTGCCGTTGAAGCAGTTGTTCGCATGCCATAAAACGGCGTTCAACGTCTCTTGGCTTCAATTCATACGGCACCCAATGGTCTACCTTTCGGATCATTCCCATGGCTTTTAAACGTTTGGAAATGGTTGATTGATCAACTCCCAAAGTTTTTGCAACCTCTTCTTGCGTTTGAGCCGGATCTTGATCGAGCAATTCCTCCAATTCGGTATCCATGAACTTTGGCGGCGCACCCTCGCGTTCTTCGTCTTCCAAGCCAAAATCACCACTTTTAAAGCGTGCAAACCACTTCTGGCACGTTCGCTCAGATAGAGCATGCTCACCATAAACTTCCACCAAGATACGATGACTTTCGGCTGCTTTTTTCTTCATATTATATTAAAATAATGAAGAAGAATTCCCCGCAAAAACACATTATTTGGCACGAAATTCGACATTTTCAAGTGTGGTAAAAATATTGTTGTTTACGCTTCAAATAAAAAACTTATACTGACGTTTGTGCCTTACGACAGTAGCTCTCCAATGAATGTTTGGAAATGTGGATCGATGGAATAATAATCAAGTTACGCCATCTGTTGTAAAACCGCACGAACTTATTCATAGTCCTATTACTTCTTGGTCCCTGTCCTGTCAGGTGGAACTCGTTTTAGTTAGGAAGCTGGAGAGGGTTCGAAGGTCTGCCCTCATAGGAAACAGTGGGGCGCTTCAGACCACACCTACTCTAGCACTCTACGCTATGATGAATGTGGAACCGTGGACATTGCAGGAAAAACTGTTGCTGCACGCGCCGCAATCTGATTCAGATGTTCGGCGATAAGCTAGACTTAAGCTACACACACTCTAGCATTTTTAAACACCTTTGAGTTCATCCTCATGGTGCTGGATTATTGTACACCCTCGCTAGGTCGGAGTGTAACATTTTCCAGTCATATTCTTTCAAAGAAAGAATGGGCGGGGTGTAACATTTGGAAGCAGGGCGTCGCAAATATGTTTACGGATCGCTCGAAGTTGGACGGAAGAGTTGGTGGGAGAGTATTCTGCGAGGAGCTCCTCATCAAGCTCAAATTTAAATTTCCGGATGTAGTGTTTTCCAAGCAGAAGTAGCCGCAATTGAGGAACCTGTGAATTGCCTGCTCGCTTCTGTAATTACAGTATGGAGGTAAATATCTACTCCGACAGCCAAGTGGCAATTACGAGTAGAGCCTTTGGCTAGCTGTTTGTGCGTTCGAAATTAGTCGGGGAATGCCTGACTTTCCTCTCGATTGCATCGAAGTACTTCGATATTAGGCTCATTAGGGTTTCCGGTCACAGCGGCATAGAGGGGAAATGCTGGGCTGATGAATAGGCTAGACAGGGAACTCTTGAGACGGCTTTATCGCAATATGAGAGGATTGAAGTTCCCCTAAGAACCTGTGGTCTGCTACTGGAAAGATGGGCCCCGTGTCAACTCAGCGAACATGCAAAGTCGCGAGATCCTCCTGGCCGCGGGTAGATCGGGGGCGTTCGAGATTAGTAGGTAGGTATCGATTTTGGTAGGTATCCTCACCGGTCCGTTAGGTGTCCATGCGGTGAGCTTTGGCATTGCCTCAAGCCCTTTCTGCAGAAGCTGTCTGTGGAATCATCTCCGCACCTTCTTCTCAGCGATTCTGCTCACGTCGGGCCATGGTTTAACATGGTACACCAGCTGATATTGCCGGTTTAAATACCACACATCAGGTGAAATTCACCAGCAGCTTGAAGCGGTTAACACAAACGTAAATCGTCACTCGTTGGTCGTCATCCTCAGATCCTCTAATCCAAGCCCTTAAATTTGTTTCTAAGTGGGCCTCTCACAAGGGCAGCCATTTAACCCAACCATACCTAAACCTTGGTGGACTTTGCATTATAGTCATATCGCGCTCTGCAAGCTGGTTCCACATGCCAAACTATCATTACATCCAATCATCAAAAGTTGGTTCTCCCAGGCCTTATATTATTACTAGAACGCATTCATTAATTAGTTTGTTTCATTTAATTTAATACTTGCAAATTACTACCAAATGCCCAAAAATTAAATGCTCACTGACAGTACATAAATAGGTGCTTTTGTATATGTATTGATCTGTTAACCTAGGTAGGTATTAGAAATATTTATAACATGGGCCAATCGCCAATTTGTCACCAGCGTGGCAATATCACATTCGGTAGTCGCCAAATAAATAGCCACATGGCAGTGAGTGCTGGCTACACATCAACGCAAAAATCCAAATGTATCATAATGATGTCCACACAGCTGATTATAAATTAAATATTAAGTTGCAAAGAGTCACAATCAGCGACCACTGCGGTTTGTTTAAAAATAGACTCACATTGCATTTGAGTCGAGTTGCAATGAATGGAGTTAAATGGAAGTTTTTGTGCTTTGTTCCAATATTTTTTATTTGTATGTAACTACTAAATTTGAGTCGGACCATAACAGGCCAATTAGAAGTAAATTCGATTTAATGGCGACAAAATTTTTGCACGCTTGCATTTTATGCGGGGGTCAGCCAACGTCCGATAGTAAGTGACGGATTGACGAATGTTTAGGTAGTTGGCCATTTGACGATAGTCAGCTTATTAACCCGTCATAACTTTTTTGAAATGTTTGCCCAAAATGAGAAACATTCTTTGCATTTCTGGCGAATTCTGGAATTCTTCTTTCGGTTCATTCTCAAAGAAGTCAAGAAATATTAGAATTTATTTAATGAAGAAGTGAACAGGTGAAAATTTATGGAGTGGAGTTTTTTTGTCTGGTATTAAAGTTAAAGAATTTTGTATTGGTTGTTTTTCACAACGACCTTCACTTCTAATCGAAACCAAGACTGCTTCCGCTTGCGCAGAATACTCGTAAGATGTGGAAATAGGAGGCAATCGCAAGTAAATACGCAAAGGCAGCGGATTGCCCGTAGTAGCAGATCAATGGTCGTCAATCTTCTCAAAGTGTACTGGGTATATTGGGTACAAAAATTGTTCGGTGCAATATTCTGTATTCAAAGAAATGCATTCAAAATTCTGGTTGCTAAAATTTGGTATTGTAAAAATATATTTGATAAAATTCTTTATTTATTTCTGCTTTGAAAATTCTGCATTAAAAATGATGAGAACCGGAAGAAAAATGAAAAGATGTGCCCAATTATTAAGACAATATTACTAAAATAACTATTTCTAAGTCCAGAAATGGTTCAAAGAACTAAAAATTGAGTTGTATATTAAGCTGTCTTCGATTCGCCATGCGTTAGCGAGAGGCTAAGACATCAAGGAACTGCCTGCCAAAAATTACATTTTTGGAAGGATTTATTGAGTGTTAGTAAGACTGCGTTCATACATTTATTTGTTGCTTCAACTCGTTACTTGCGATGCTCGTGCTCAGCCAACACTCTTTGGGTTCTAGTTCTTCTCAATGTTGTTGTTGTCTGTAGACTAAAAACTAAACAACGGAATTGTCGTATTGCGAACACGACGAGCAACATCAAAAGAGAATTAGCAAAGTTGGAGCAACAAAATTTGCCTTATATAAACGCGGTCTAATGAAACTTGCCTGATATCGGAAAGGAGAGTTGGTAGCATTGAATTTAGTGAGTTACACCACTTTTATGGGATATAACCAAGAATGATAGTAACAAGATTGCGCCCATCAGAGAGTTCGTGACGTCACATTGGCCGAGTAGTGCAGTGTTGCCAACTATTTGCTCTTCGCAATAAATTTATTTACATATAAAAATGCGAAAATTTTTAAGTTTGGTATTTGTTTCTTATTTTTAATTTAAAACTACCGAAACTATAAGTTAAAAAAAGAACTGTATTATTAAACAAAAGAAGGTTAAAAAAGGTCACTGAAAAGATATTAGTGCTGATAAAAATTTGTTTGATTCTTATATAATTTGATATTTTGAAAGTGTAAATTTAATATTAAATGCCCCTCTCTCAACTCTTCTTAACATTGAAAACATTTTTACACATTTTAAAAGGCGTTTGAATTTACTGAATGCGAATTAAACGAAATTGATTCTTCCGGTCCTAAATCCTTAGTGGGACATAGGACATCAAGAGGTGTATCCATAGTAAAAATAAGCAACAAAATACTACTGCAGAAACTATAACGGCATTTTTACAAAAAGAGTACCTTATCTTATTACATAACCTGAAATATATGAAAAAAGTCGTTCTCTTAGCAAAAGAGTTTCTCTTAACAAAAACCTCATTGTACATAACAATAACACATTTATAAAAAATAAAATGCACATTTTAAAGGCAATTTGTCACGCATACAAAGTTCTTTAAATAATTCAATAAAAAATTGGTATTTTATTTTCTTTAAGTGGGCATTTTAGTGCGTTTTTATATCCAAAGGTGGGCAATACTGCAGTAGCGAGAGAGAGATTTGACTGCTGAAAGCAGAAGAACTCCAACAATAACCGCAATCGGGGGCAATGCGACCAGATGATAAAAAAAAAGTAAAAATAAATAAAATTGAGTAAATTATTGCACTAATTAAAAAAGAATGTATATTTTACAAAATTATAAACATTACATTTTAATTAGAACAGGCTAGAAAAATGTCATGAAGAAAGAACGAAAACTTCGAGACTAAATACCAAAAAAAAAAGAAGCTAAATCAAGTTACGAAAATGGTAATCTGGCCATACTGGTGCTAAAACGACGTATTTCATTATCACATTCGCTGAGGGCAAAGTAACGGTGCCACGATAGGCGCCATCTCGTTATTCTTTCCATCATGGGATATAACCATACTTGCTAGTGGCTTGCTCGATAACTTTGTTGTTGCTTTCACATGCAAACTTTTCATCAAGGGAGCAGAGCCCAAACAAGTGGATAGAAGTGGTGAATGTAAGAAGTGAAGTGGTGAATCTAAGACGCCTTTAATTTCTCTTGGAACTCATAACATCTTTAAAGAACTTTCTTTTATCGTTTCTCATCAAATTTTTTACTTGCTTCGCCGCCTCTGTGTAGGCTGACCGAAGGGAGTCATTGCTGATAAGTTGCCATTTGAGTTCATTTCTGCACTGAATGATGACCCAAGTAGTATTAGATATCCATGATTTCGTATTCATGGCTTTTACTGTGCCAATTTTCTCTTGCGTGATTTACTTGAGCGTGGCATTTTTAGCTTCCTAATCTTCGTTGTTGTGGTTAGTGAGCAGCAATATAATATTTTAAAGTTCTCAAAATCGTTTTTTATTAAATCTGGCTTCCTGTAAAGTTTCCAGTAGAAATTTAAAACTCTCTTCCTGCCTCTTTACAGGTCTTTAGAAGGCTTAGTTTATTTAAAAAAATGTGTCATTTTAAATGCCTTTGAACCACATTAGAAGTCTTGCTGAGGTCCATATTGTTTTCCTAACGTTTAACAAAATATTGTAACTATAGTACTCTTCTTACTTATTCTTTATTCTATTTTTTACTTACTTTTTCTACTGATCTTACGTATGTTTGTGACTTTGTATATATCCTAAGAGAAAATATTCTAAGGGAGTCAAATCGCTCAAGCGACTAGCCGTGGCTCTTGCTGGATGTTACTGGTGTTTCAAGCATGGCTTTTGGGTTATCATTGCTCTGGCTTAATCTTAAAACAACCAACTCCAAAAAATACCCCTCACTACCCTGTTAAATGTGTTATCGATAGTTTCCCAGTTCTATAGTACATCTTATAGTTAAAGGATAGTCAAGAAAGAACTACTCTGTGGGCAAAAAGTAAGGTGAATGTGGTTGTAAAATGAAAAATCTTTTTTTATTCTTGTAAATCAATTTCATCCCCTTCAAAATAATCCCCTCTCGATGAAATACACTTATGCCAACGATTTTTCCAATCCCCGAAACATGCCAAATAGTCCATTTTCGGTATAGCCATCAGCACCTTCTTCGATTCAGCTTTTATCTCCTCAATCGACTCGAAACGCGTTCCCCGGAGTGGTCTCCTGAGTTTTGGGAATCGCCAGAAGTCACACGGAGCCAAATCAGGCAAATACGGTGGTTGCGGAACGATATGCGTGGAATTTTTGGCGAAATGGTCGTGATGCAAAAACCAAGAGTTGTTGGCCCATAATTCTGGTCTTTTTAGACGAATTGCTTCACGTAAACGAAGCATAATGCTCAAATAATATTCCTTATTAACAATTTGGCCAGGTGGAAGGAATTCATAGTGCACCACACCACGAAAATCGAAAAAAACTGTCAACATTACCTTTATTTTTGAACGACTTTGACGTGCTCTTTTCGGTCTGGGCTCGCCTTTAGCACGATATTCGCTTGATTGGTCGGTTGTTTCAGGGTCGTTAGCATAAATCCAAGTCTCATCTCAAGTAATGATGCATTTGAGCTTGTCCTGATAGTCTGAAAGCATTGTTTCACACACATCAACGCGACGACTTTTTTCCAAGAAATTGAGAGTTTTCGGTACCAAACGAGATTTGACTTTTCGTAGGCCCAAATGGTCTTTCAAAATGGTTTTCACAGATCCTTCTGATATTCCGATCATATCAGTAAGGTCTTTACCAGTCAACCGACGATTTTTGAGCACTAACTCCTTCACTTTATTGACGTGTTGGTCATCTGTTGACGTCGATGGTCGTCCGGAGCGCTCCAAGTCATCAACACGTTCTCGACCCTCTTTGAAGCCTTTGTACCACTTATAAACATTTTTCTGCGACATGGTCGAATAACCAAATGCCTTCTGCAACATTCTAAAGGTTTCCGCAGCCGAAATTTCATTCCGCAAACAAAATTTGATGGTACTTCTCTGCTTAAGCAAATCAGACATTGTAAAAATCGGAAAATGCACTCTTGGTCGTTTGGTAAACACAAGCGTAAATATATTACTGATAATAACATTCGCATGAAAGTTGGCCCAGATGCTATTAACAGTGCTGCCAACTCATGAAAAAAATAACTACAATACATCGAAATTTTAATCCCGCGAAGTTTGACAAATAAATTCACCTTACTTTTTGCCCACAGTATAAGTACTTACGATGACACAGTAATTAAGTACTTTTACAAAGATCTTACGACTTTGTTCTTGGCTGTGGGCTTCAAGGAGGTCGAAATAATCTCCCTTAACTATAGTATAAGGCCAAATTAAGGCAAATTAAGCTTAATCCCGACATCGATGAAACTATTCTACTTACTTTTTTAATAACCTCTAAAAATATAAAGGGAACTAACGAAGTTATTTCTCATGACCTCGGACTCGAAGCTGATGTTAACGTCATCCAAAAACTTGTAGGCATTCAGTTAGGCTTTTTCTTCTTCGATGGGTTGCCTTCAAACAATTTTTCATAGTTCATTGGTTCTTATGCTCATTCGCTTCAGCGATTATGAATTTTTTAAACGCGTCACAAAGCATTTTGGCAGCACGCAACTTCGACGAAAAAGGCGTGGCTGGTATGAAGCACAATGCGTGGAGCAATGCGGCGGCGGTGGCATTACCGATGAGATGGCGACTGCGGTTACGGTTGCGTTGGAGCACAGCGAATTGCCAACATGCAAAAATGGTTGCGGCATGTTGGAAATATGAAATGCGGCCTTAAAAAAATGGAAAATACGAACACGCGCAGCCATGGACGCAAAAATATGAAAGAAATACAATTCATACTGCATGCGCACCTACATACATACAAACATATGCACATATATCCAACATATAATAAAAAGTAGAGAAGGCGAAATAATAAGAAAGAGGTATGGAAGCTTGCATAAAATGCATAACCACAACAAAACGAGTGCAAAGAAAAAAGCAAAAAAAAAAAAATTATAAAAAATGCATATGTTGGAGGCTATGGGCAGAAACGGGGAAAGGTAGGAGATGTGGCAGCAGTATGCAACAAAGAACGTTGAACGTCAGAATTGAGGAACGCCATTGCGAGTTTTTGCAAGATGTATGAGTGTGCGCGCCTATGGAAATACTACAAGCAGCATTACATACAAATGAATTTATTTTTATACATACCGAAATATACGTACGTACATATGAATGCAGTGGTATCCATCTGAAATTTGCCAAAGAGGGGTTAGAGCGTTTCTTGTGTTGCGGTGCTTGTGAAGAAAAAAATCATATTTCAATATTGGAATCATTTTTCTACGAAAATCTACAAGGCGCATTCACTAAAGGTGGTGGCACTAGACCAACAACAATGTTTTGTACCTTTGCTTGTCAAAGCAAAGTATTGGCAAAGAAGAAAACAAATAATGAATTCGCCTAGTTTCATTTTGGGCTGACAGCCACATCACGGCGAAAGTAAAAAAAAATCAGCTGATTTACCAATACCACCTTTAGTAGACTTGCTTGGAAAATCTATATGAAACACAATATAAAAATATAGTAATATTTTGTTTTTTAGAAATAACTTGGACGACATTTTTGACATTTCAGTTCAATAAAGTTTGATGACTTGTCAAACTGCATCGTTTAATGCCAGAACAACACTTCCAAATTGTGGAAATTACTGGCGGCATCATCGGTCCTTACTCCTTTCGAAATGAGGAAGGAGCTGTCGTTAAACTGAAAGGCGAACGTTATCGAGCCATTTTGATTGAATTTTCGTTTCCAAAAACTAATCAGCTAAACACCGACGACATTTTGCTCCAGCAAGTTGGCGCAACTTGCCATACAGCCGCTTCACAATCGATTTATTGAAATATTCTAGCCACCATTGACGCTATGCGGCCGGATTTATTGGAGAAAGTGAGAAAAAACTGGACTGATCGTATGGGCCTTCGGCGGATATATGCCGAATATCATATTCTTCTTCTTCTCTTTCTTCATTGGCACGAAAATAGCTTACGAGATTTTGGTCGATTTTAACAAAGCGCGTCAGTTGTTTCTTTCTCGTGCTAACTGGCGCCAGTTGGACATACGGCGTTCAATGGAGGGGATGTACATCGAAATCATACAAATCCAACAAAATAAGGTGCTCAGTGGCATGGTCAGTGCTTTTTGGTATGTTATATAACGAATCTGTTCAATCTCTGTACAACGATCTGCCGCTGGAAAAGGTTTCCGACATTATACCTGTCTTTATTACAAAGCATGAAAAAAGGCTGGAAGAGTACATACATCCGGAAACTTCAGCACTTAGAGAAGCCATATACACAAGAAGACCACGAAGAATCTTCCTCTCAAACACTCCAAGCGTCGCTTCATCGGATATTGTCCTCATCCAAGCTTCTGCGCTAAACAATAGGACGAACATGATGAGAGCCTCATAAAATGAAATTATCTACCAAAAAAGAGTTGAGTGGGCGTATAAAATTCACGACTGGCGTTCGTGGGCTAACCCGCAGCCACTGCTTTTTAATATTGTAAGTGCGTTCAAAGTTATGAAAAAGGCTTCCCTTGAAACAAAAAGTATAACTTGAGAATTGCATGGAAGCCTTAATGATCTCGACTATGCCGATGGTATTTGCTTATTGTCACACACTTTCGCCGATATGCTCCAGAAATTAGCGCTGGTGGTTGGCAAAACAAAAGTAATGCGTGTTCAACCTACACGCAGAAATTCCTAATTAAAAACATAGAACTTGAAGAACTCGACTCCTTTTGCTATCTGGGCTAACGGTGGTTCCAGACATTCACAACCACATAAAAAAGCCAAGCAAGCTTTCGGCACTCTTAAAGCAGTTCGGAACTCCTCAATCATAACACGGCGCACGAAGCTAAAAATGTTGAATGTCAAACTTGGAATTCAACATCTGTGGACATGCAAGCCTTACAGGTCCTTAGAAACCGATGTCTCCGCATAATTCTCCGCACTACTGGCCCGACACAATATCTAACACCAAGTTCTGGGCCAACACCAACCAAATACGACTAGAAATTGCAAAAAGGAAGTGGGGATGGTTTGGGTAATTGGAATCCGCTAGGAACCCGGCGAAGTGGCAGACATGCGCAAACCTCGGGAAGGAGCTTGGGAGCAGACATAATTAGAACAGGCAATGGCTGGGGTGAAATCAGGATGTTGGCGCTTGACAGAATCAAATGAAGGAAACTTATTGTGGCCCTGTGCTCCCCGCGGGATCATTGGAATTAATATATAAAAGCGTTTCTAACAACTTTAAAGAAAATTAAATTGATTGAGGTCTGACAGAGTTTTAATTATTAAATACGAACCCCTTGGAGAAATGGCAAAAAAAAAAAAAAATAACTAAGAACCTTGGATAGTATTGGCAGGGGAGGTTTTAACCCCTCTACGCATCCCCCACCGTGCTGGTCCGGTCTTCTATGAACAGCTAACATTCGCCGGTGTTTGGGGCAAACGCACTACCGACGACTACAATATAATATTGCCAAGTTGTTGTGGCATTTTCATGCTTTTTGTTGCATCAAAAAGGTTTTCACGTAAAAAGCAATTGTTGTTGCATTTATATTTATTGCATTTTTTTCTTTCTGATTTTACATTGCGGGAAAAAATATGTTTCAAGAAAGCGAAATGTGTGCCCCATATGCCATTTCTTGAACTCAATCCGTCAGTGGTTCGTATATCTGTGCTTATGTATGTATGTGCTAATGTATATTATGTTGCTCAGTAAATATTGCCACCAATGCGATAGTAGAACATTTGGAAAACGCAACGAAAGCACTAAAAATTATACCATCAATTCATCAGAAGACAGTTAAAAAGAAATGAAAAGAAGAGAAAACAACTACAGTGAGATGAATTACTTTTTTTTTACTCCATTTATTTATTGAAACCTTTTTTCTAACAATCAACAATATTTGTTCTGTAAACTAAGACATTTTATTAGACATGTATGGAAAACACCCAGTGGTGCAACCATTCCTAAAATGTTTGCTTATTAGCTTAATAATTCCATTGTTGACTTCCTCTTTAGTCTGTTGAAGCAGATGGGATTGAGAGCTACTTCTGTGATTAAAGTTTTTGCGAGTGATTGCGGTCTTTTATTGTGAGATATGGCAAGGTCTCCTATGTCTTCAACTAATGTGAGAAATTTGAGATCACGATGTACTTGGGCATTTGTGATGGGAGATGGTGCGTTTGCAATCATTCCTAGGGTTTTAATGGAATCTTTGGAATATTTCGATGTTAAAGGTATTTGCAGTGCCCCAGAGTTATCCGCCATAGATCCAAATTCGTTGTAAGATAGCTGAGTAGGGTAAGAGCTTGATTTTGAGAGAAACATGAGATTTTTGATTAAGTAACCAATACAGGTTTCGGGGTTTAATTCCAAGTGCTTTGCGTTTGATGAAAATATGCGTTTTCCATGTAACTTTGCTTTCGAGGTGTATGGCAAGATATTTATTCTTCTTCTTAATTGGCGCGATAACCGCTTACGCGATTTGGGCCGTGTTCATTTGCAGGGGTCGTCATCAGTATAGGAAGTTCTCATCCGAGGCTTTGTCCACGCAAGTGGGGGAAATTACTGATCGCCATTCACTTGGGAGTGGCCAGGCCGTTTCTTTTACATATGATTCAAGCAGCTCCCAACTTCCGGGATTATCCCAAGTATGCTCTAGGTAGCTTCCGAACACCCGTTCGGGAGTGAACCAACATGAGAAGGCGAAGCATCCCAGGATAGCTGGTTGTGCGCTGGGTTTGGGACCCGCCACTTAAAAGCTCCCCCAATGAAAATATGTACATGCAAAACCTCGGATGAGCTATTTATTACATCTAGAATTTAACGGATGGGCAATTGTTCGTTTGATTGCAAAGGTAACTTGCGCAGATTTTGGCTCATTGCCTTTTGTTTTCCAGTCTTTAGCCACTGAGCTATTTTATCAAGTCCTTTCTGAGTTTAAGAGAAGCCACTTCCGGGTGCGAGTCTATAGTGAATAGGGCGGTGTTTCGATAGTTTCTTCTGTGCTTGGTAGATCTTGTGTGTAAAGCTAGTAAAATATTCGGCCCATTCTACTGTTTTGGGGTACACCAACCAAATTTTTATGGAGTTCATACTGTTATTTGTTTTGTTTAACAAAGAAACGTCGGTCTTTCAGGTAGGACTTGATAAAAGTATAACAATTTATGGGTAGAGTGAGTTTTATTTTGCAGAGTAAGCCGTCATGTCAAGCGCAGTCAAAGACTTGAGGTATGTCGAGAAATGCGGCCGTGCAATACTTCTTCTGCTCAAAAGCTTTGTGCATACTATTTACGAGTCTGTGTACTTGTTCGATGGCATGAAGCAATAATATTATAAAAGTGAAAAATGTTACTCAGATGAAAGGATGGTTTCATTTGGCGCACAAAAGTTGGCTTAGTATGTATGTAAGTGCAATGGAGTACCCAGAGAGTTGAAAATGTTTCCCATTTCCTTATGCCCAAAATCTCGTCTTCGTGAATGCGTCAGTATGTACAATAACAACGTTAGTGTGGAATGAGCTTCTTCACCGAATTGTGTTGCTTGGCTTGATGTTTTTTCACAAATGGGGAATCCTTCAGCTTTATACCGCCTCCGAACGACGGGTAGTTCTTTGGGAAGCTTTTCGTGAAAGAAATGTTTCCCAGTGGTAGTCGTAGGATCACTGCTATGCAAAACAATTTCCAAATGCTGCTTTAAGGTAATATACGCAATGAGCTTCTAAGCCGGATGCACCGACTGCTTGACACGCATAAGCCACCTGACTACGGCGGAGATAACGTTGGAGAATTTTTACTTAGATTCTTTGTATATAGATTGTCTGAGGGCATGCTAGTGAGATTTTGTGGTGCATAATTTTCTAGGACTTTCAACCCTCTAACGACCTTCAAAATGTCATTTTATTCGGGTTTTCAAAAAAAAAAAAGGCCAAAATGACATACATTTTAAGAACATATTTCTCTCGGCTTTGAATTTTAACTCTTTTTTCGTTTTTAGGCAAATTATTGCACATTTTCAATGGCCTTAGCAAATAAATTGGACCAGAGAAAGTAAAACGATTTCAAGGTTTTCTTATATTGGTCTAGGCCCTTCGTCCTGCTTTGTAATTATTGCGCCACCAAAAATGCTGTTGCCCGCCGAAAAATGCTTGTGAAATTAATCTTTCAAGTGGGGTTAAGTCAAGTCCGATAACTGCGAGCTCGTATTACCAAATGGTGCATTGTCTGCGCATCCTTTAGACAAGCTTTGTAGTAAGGACTGGTTTTTTGACGTGGAGTTTTGAAGATGGTTGTTTGGTGGCTTTCATAGCAAGCGCTATGGTACCGTTTTCGAAGCTTTCGGGGTTAAGAGCTTGAATCTACCGACATAAATGCGCTCAGCATTTTCTTCTTACCCAACAAGAGTAGAATCAGAATCAGAAACCCATTGTTATTGCGTTGACCTCTCTACGCGATGAGACTTTGTGGAGCCGCTCAAATTTTCTTCCTAAAAACTCCACTGTACACTTCTCAATAGAAATACGTACTAACACTTCTTGCTACGCTTTAAACAAGAAGAGGACAAGAAGAGGGCCAGGCGGCGCGGCCCCTATGTGAGTGCAAGTGCCTAACGCTAAACAAGAGAAAAAAGAAACCGTCGGAATATAAAAAATGCATGAATTTTAAAAAAGTGAAAAAAGAATGTGCATGAACGATGGCGTATTATTAAATATGGCGGCGGGCCACAATACACTTGTGTACGCACACATATGCACGTATGCATATATGCGTGCATGCATGTGAATATCTATGGCTGCTCAACTCATATGCACTTGCGATTTGCGCTTTTTTTACCATTTGCTTGCCTTACTTATTTCTGTTTCATATTTTGCATTTAAATTTTTTATACTCCTGCGTGTCGTTTCTTTCATTTTTTTAATGCTATGCGCCGCAACTTAGTGGTATTCGCAGTCAACAGTGGATGGAGTGTAGATTTTTATGGAAACATGCACACTTGTGGTGTGTCATGCATTTTTTACTTCGAATCTTACATCCACACGTTCATGCATATGCACAGTTGTGTTCCTATTAATATGACCATCCTTGAAAAAAGTTGTGTTGCAAATAGTTTTTGCTCGCTTTCAATTTTGAATAAAATTACATCTACAAAAAATTATCGATTAATAATAATACTGAAGGAAAACGATATGATATTTTTTTTTGTTGCTATATTTTTTATGGTTAAAAGAAAGATAAATGGCGGCCGCCGTAGCCGAATGAGTTGATGCGTGAGTACCATTCGGAAGCGCGTAGGTTCGAAGTTCCGTGCAACAAATACAAAAAGAAATGAAAAGTGTTTTCTAACAGCGACTGGCAATGGTAAGCCTCCAAATGTATTTCTGCCATGAAAAATCTCCTCATAAAAACCATATGCCGTTCGGAGTCAGCTTAAAACTGTGAAAACCATCAAGACGCATAACACAAATACTTGTAAAAGGAGGAGCTCGATCAAGCTTTCAAAAAGAGGTTAAGGGGTTATTCGTCTTCTCCTCTACAACTTCTAAAGAAGTCGCTTAAACGAACTTTGCAGCTCTCCAGGGAAAGGTCCAGTCTTATGTATGTCTGGATTTGTGCACTCGTGCTGGCGAAGAACTCGTAGGCATTTTAACATTTTCGAATATATTAAGGGTTTCTTTCTTATTCTAAGTCCAATCCAAGGCCACTGCGTTGTACATCTTATATATCCGTATTTTGTCAATTAATTCCTGATTTTTAGTTTGATGGTTACCAATGCACGCCTTTAATTAACCTTAACCCGCCCTGTGCACACCTTGGGCCTGAGTTGGATCCTTAAAGTTGCTGACGTTAAGCCGCTTATGTGTTTTGAAAGGAAATTATTAAGAAACTTTGTCGGACCTGCAAAATGGCTCCTTCCGAATTAGATAAAAGCATGAGTTGGAGCTATTAATAAGAAACGAAATCGTGATACAGTTCATTAAGTCCCAGAAGATAGGATGGCTCGGGCACATTATGATAATCACGAGATAGCGGGCAATACGAAAAACGATCAACACTGGGTAGCAGACCGAGGAAAAGGAGACCCAAGGTTGTAGGCCCAAGAAAACGATGGCTCCAAGATGTGGAAGAAGAGCTTAAAAAGCTAAACGTAAGGGGTTTAAAGGAAGTTGCTTTGAATAGGGAGAGATGGCGGATGGTGGGGGTTCATCAAGAACTGTGATGCTAAGAAGAAGAAGAGGAAGAAGAAGGAGAAGAGGAAGAGGAAGAAGAAAAGAAGAAGGAGAAGAGGAAGAGGAGGAAGAAGAAAAAAAGGAGAAGAGGAAGAAGATGCTAAGAACTGTGATGCTAAAAAGAACAAGAGAAGACGAAGAAGAAGAAGGAGAAGTTGAGGAAGAAAAGAAGAAGGAGAAGAGGAAAAGGAGGAAGGAGAGAAGATGAGGAAGATGCTAAGAACTGTGATGCTCAGAAGAAGAAGAGAGGAAAGAGAAGAGGATGATGAGGAAGAAAAAGGAGAAGAGGAATATGAAGAAGTAGAAGGAGAAAAGAAGAGAGAGAAGAGGAAGGGGAAGAAGAAGAGAAGGAGGAGAAGTGGAAGAAGATGCTAAGAACCGTGGTGCTAAGAAGAATAAGAGAAGAAGAAGAAGGAGAAGAGGAAAAAGAAAAGAGGAAGGAGAACAGGAAGAGGAAGAAGGAAAGAGGAAGAAGAAGAGAATAAAAGAAGAGGAAGAATATGCTAAGAACTTTAATGCTTAGAAGAGTAAGAGAATAAGAAGAAGGAGGAGAAGGGGAAGAAGAAAAGAAGAGGGAGAAGAGGAAGAAAAGGAGAAGAAGAACAACAAGGTTAGGAAGAAGAAGAAGAATCACCAATATCATCTACTTTTGTTGTATATTTCTTTATTTTACACGGCTTTCAATACATATTGCACGCTTTGAATTACTAATCAAAATAACTTTTATTAATTTTTGGCAGTAAAATTCAAAGAAATTTTCTTAATACATTTTATTATTAAATTTTCTGTACCGGAAATTGTACAGTGTTTCCATAAATGCAGACGCAACTGTATTTACCACACGTAGATTTATCATAGCATACAACAGAGCTTAAGAATGCACGCAAACCTTCAGGCAGCAGATATTTCTTACGCTGATATGTGTGGGTGTGTGAGTGTGTGCATACAATTTTACCTTCTTCTATTTGACGGGTGTCTTTTGTTGTTCTTAGAGGTCTACTAAAATAATTTAGGAAATTCAATATGTTTAAAAATCTGCTAGAGTTTCGATGAATTGAATGCATTGACGGAATATTTTTACGGTATAAAGTACCAATTTTGCTTTAAATTATTTATCTTGATATAGGTTAGTTAGGTTATGTTGAGTGGCTGTCATCCGACACATTTAGGAAAGAATAGTTCCATTGTGATAAAACTGGAGCTCACCTCTTACACTTCTGAGTCTTCTCTGAACCAACCTGCAAATTTAATGAATTTTATTAATGTCAGCAATCCAATTTGTAAAACCTCTTCAATGCTGTTAAGAAAGGCGAATCCAAACGTGGAAAACTTTTCCGGTGTAGAGCAACGCATGTACACAGGTTTCCTCTTCTTCAATATTTTAATAGCTTCGACAAAAGTCATTGTGTGTTACCCGCAGTCTATTTGCATGCCTTCCAATTAGACAATACGCTGTTTATGCCCTACCGCGTTTCTCATATCCAATCTTCTAAGATTCAGTAGCGATTTTGTGCGGCCGTCGCTCCATTCAGGCCAAGTTTGTCTGCTTATTTGGGAAAAAGGTGATTACCTCCAATAGTCAATAAGGAAACCGACATTAGTATATTGTCTGGGTGAATATTTAGTGTTGTACCTTTCCTTGCAAAGTCATCTTGCTTGCGATTACCTTCTAAATTTCTATGGGCTGGCAGCCAGATCAGGTTTGTTTTAAAATATTGCGATTCTTCGCATAATAATTTGTGGCATTCAACTACTGTTTTTGACGAGTGTTTTATTGACTCTAATGATTTGAGAGCTGCCTGAATATCCAAGTAGATATACAGTTCCCTCGTAGTGAGGCATATCTTCTTTAAGAGCAATAAGCCCTCTCTTATGGCGATAACTTCTGCCTGAAAGCCACTATAGTGATTAGAAAGTTCGGTCGGTCTCCTTATCGTCCAAGCATTTTGGACAATGAGGACTACCAGCCAAATCTAGGGTATCCAGATATTTTTAGAAGCATCCGTATCCGCTTAAAAGCTACGTTAGGAAAAAATCGACGTGTCCGTGTTTTCGACAGATCCACTGGTTAATCCGTGGGATCAACCTATGTGTCCACCGGCCTTTTGCTGCCTGGCCCCATTTTAATTGCCCCTCAGCTATCGAGGTAGAACGATCTGCTTATTTGAGTTTCGCTGTCGCCTTGGGATCTTGCGAGCAGTATAACCTATTCTGCATAGCATTGATTCTGTCCGGATTTGTTTGTTTGTTTGCTAGCTACGACGCAGATTGTATCGTCCTATGGGCACATGCGTTTCTCAACACACTAGTTCTGCTGATCTGCATCACTTCTTTAAAATGACACTTTTTTGATCCAGCCCAGATTGAGACGTCATACTACATTATAGAGTCCGTCAGTGTGGAAAGAATTTTTCTCCTGGCGCGCTGTGGTCCTCCTATGTTCGGTAACATACCAATAAGCGCGTTGTTTAACTTTGTCACCTTCACACTAACAGCTGTAAGATATTTCCTAAATGTTAGTCTGAAATCAATGTACACGCCAAGATATTTTGTGGACTTCTGGGATTCTATATCGTGGCCACCAATTGATATTGACAGCTTTTCTTGCTGCTTGCCCCTACTGATCAGCGCTAGTTCGGTTTTTTGGGCAGCTAGTTCCCAGCTGGCACCTTTGTATCCTGTTGCATACATGTTTCAGTCCATCGATAAGTTTATCAAACACTGCGAGTGCGATATCGTCGACATATCCCACCATGGTTGTGTTAGCGGGCATTTTGATTTTAAGAATGCCATCGTATGTTACATAGCGTTCCATAGGGTGGTCCAAGAACATATCCTTGCAGAACACCACCTGACATGCAGTAGCTCTTTGGGCTCTTCTCCGAATCTCTTCCTACGAACTCACTTTAAGCTGGAAAACTTAGCTTAAAGTACAACATACTTACATGACATAGCTATAGTTGTTACGGGTAATTACCTGGACACCATCAGTAATGTGATAAACAACACGCTTAAAACGATACACCAATGGACATCTCGCGCAGGGCTAGGGATAAACGAGGGAAAAATGGATATGGTACTTTTTACCAGGAAGTACAAAGTTCCGGCGTGGAACCTCCCGAGGCTAGGTAACAACGAACTACTTCTCAAAGATTATGCAAGGTACCTCGGAGTAATACTGGACAGCAAATTGCTGTGGAAGCACAATGTTGAGGAGAGGGTGAAAAAGGCCAGTAATGCGTTGTACGCATGTAAAAGAATGCTGGGCGTTACTTGGGGTCTATCACCCTCTCTGATGCATTGGTGCTACACGGCAGTAGTTAGACCGATATTGCTGTATGGGGCCTTGATATGGTGGACTGCGACAAGAAAACTGACATACTTAATGCCACTGGAAAGGATTCAACGACTCGCTGCTCTGTACATAACAGGAGCGATGAAAACCACTCCAACGGCGGCGCTGGAAATGATACTCAGCATGCCACCTATTGACTTTATGGCGGAAAGCCTGGCAGCGAAATCCGTGAGGAGGTTGGTGGCTGCTGGAGTATTCACCTGCAGAGCCCTCGGTCACAGCTCAATAGGAAAGTGGAGCTCAGGTTGCACGGACTACATGACTCTGTACTTTAATTGGTAGAGAAGGTTTCGCACTACAATTGAAGAGGAAGGATGGCACAAAGGCATGAAGCCTGGCCATAGAACTTTTCACATCTATACAGACGGCTCGAAAACTCCAGGCGGAGTGGGAGCGGGTATTTACTGCTCAAAACTAGAGATAAGGCAGCCTATCACGCTGCCAGACCACAGCGGTATTTTCCAAGCGGAAGTTTTTGCTGTGGGGAAAGCCGCGGAGCTAGCCTACACGCCAAGCAATAAGCTCATATTGTATTAAGTCTGAAGCAGGGAGGCTATAGAAAGG
This sequence comes from Anastrepha ludens, assembly GCF_028408465.1. Lineage (NCBI taxonomy): Eukaryota > Metazoa > Arthropoda > Insecta > Diptera > Tephritidae > Anastrepha > Anastrepha ludens. The sequence goes on from NC_071502.1 coordinate 4,364,871, forward strand.
CTAGCCAGTAGGCTGCATATCTACTGGGTACCTGGTCACAAAGGCATTATGGGGAACGAAAGATGAGATAGCAAAAAGTGCTGTTAGACTACCTTTTGAGCAAGATAACGATATACCAAAACCGTTAAATACTAAATACAACGAAATGGGCGACTACATGAAAACTCTAGTGGAAGCTAGGTGGACTAATCTGACCACATGCAAAACAGCAAAAGTTATGTACAGAACTAACGACAAAAAACTGACTCAATTCGTCCTAACGCTCTCGCGAAAGGACAGCAGAACTATCATAGGTATGCTGACAGGCCGTAATCTATTGGCTGCACATGCGTACAAGATAGGGATTGCTAACACGGACAAATGCAGGAAATGCAGAGAGGATGTTGAGGAAACTTTAGAACACCTAGATTCGCCAAAAACGCGGACATCCTACATGATGTCTACTTTAGGTATTCATAGAGGTCGGTGTTCATCTGGTATCGCTAGGGACCAAAAGGTCTATGCGTGGCTTATTGCCAACCAGGCTAACCTAACCTAACCTACCAACATACTTACGTGTAGACCTCTAAATGTTTAAACTTTTCAAAAACTACTTTATTCAGCTGTATTTTCAGAGTATAGTGAATGAGCATATTTATGTACTCGTATGCATGTGCGTGTGCTTGAGTGAGTGCATAAATATAATAACTCCAATTAAATATTTCATGATGGACAAGTAAGAGCTAAGTCGGATGCTGAACTCTATCGCTATTCTGTGCTCCATGAATTCATATATACATACATACATATACATATAATATATATATATATGTGTGTGCATATATTTGTTGGTGTATATATTTTTAGAAATGCGAGCATACGCACACATACATACATACATGCATGTAGAAATACGTGTATAAGAAAACACGTACTAACCGAATAGATTCTCCGTTCAATTTTGACGTCTTCATGTCGTTGCTGTTGAAGTTTTAGTTGTTGGCGTTATGGCTTCTGTGTCGTCCGCTGCAGTTTTTGGCCTCCTCCAGTGGATGATGATGTTGAGCGGAAATTCAATTCGCTGTCTAACATGACTGCGGCCATGTTTAATCAAATACGTGACTTGTTTTCAATTTCGATGGCCCGAACTAGCTGGCATTCGCCCAACCAACCAACCAACCGGTCAACTAACTCTTCAGCGTCGATTATGGGCATTGTATGGCAGTGGCTATAAAACGCAGGTAAATGCCAAGCGTGCAAGTTTTAGAGGTGTCTAGTGAGAAGAGTAGTTACTTGCTTTTGAGCTCACTTCTACTGAAATCAAAGTAAATTCCTTTTTATAAATGAAAGTTTTTGTAAAAGAGAGAGAAATATTTTCTATGTGTGAATATTTTTATTTGTGTAATTTTACACAGCTACGTAAATTAATAAAAATAATTTTTCGTTTCGCCTGCAAATCCGCATCATTCAGTAACGAAATTTATTTTAGCCAGTTATTATCACTTTTTGTCAATCTCCCATATCTGTACATATCTCGTATTCGTTTGCTTAACTCTTCGATTTCATAAATGTTAGCATTTGATAAGCCAACATCATCATCTATATGCAAGGAAAAAAGAAAAATGCTAATTAAATTTAAGAAACAAAAACTTCAAAATAAGTCTCATTTTAACTTACATCCTGAAAATGTTTCATATTGACATTGAAAATGTTGAAAGCGGTCAGCCTTGACGGTTCATTTGAGCCCTGCATCCACATCATTGTATACTTGCCAAATTCGACTGAGCTTTCGTACCATTTCTGCTCGTACAAAACTTCATTGATTCTGGAGCTCTAAAAAGACAAGCAATAGATCTACATTGAGGGGTTCAAAAGGTCAACAATGCATTGCGCACATGCAAAAAACTGGTCGGAATCAAATGTGGATTAACACCTCTTATTACACATTCGCTGTATACTTCGGTAGTTCGACCTATTTTGCTATATGGAATCCTCGTGTGGTAGCCATCGACTCAAAAGACGAGTTATACGAAACTGCTGAGCAAGGCCCAAAGAACTGCGTTTTTATGCATCACCGGCGCTTTAAGGACTACCTCAAATAAAACGCTCGAGTTGTCAGTCAACTTGTCTGCTCTAAATCTGATAGGAAAACACGTGACCACGCTTCAATACTGCATACCATGAGTAGTTATAATCAAGAAATCGACTACTCTTTCCCTAAATCCGCCTTCGACAGGCTCTTCAAGACTAACGTTGGGATGTTAGAGAAGATACTGGCGATCTAAAAGATCAAGAAAGACTTTACGATACGTTTTCCGCCGAGAGCCAAATGGGACAAAGGGAAGGTGATTGGAAGATAAGATATCGAAATCTATACTGACAATTCTAAGATGAGCTGTGGTGTGGGAGCTGGCTTCCATTCGGAGCCGCTCAACCTATCTCAGTCAATTCGTCTTCCTGACTATGGCAGCGTGTTCCAGGCAGAACTATTAGCGATCAGAAAAGCATGTAAACCACTAAAACTCCACAAGGAAGTTGGTGCAAGAGTAGCTATCTTCTCAGAGATTCAAGCAGATATAACGGCCTTAGACTCCAACTCCATTTCATCCAAACTAGTCTTACAGTGTAGAGAGGAGCTGGAAATGCTTAGTCATCGGCTTGAAATTACTCTGATATGGGTTTCCGGTCATAGGAACATACGGGGTAATGAAATAGCGTATGAGCTAGCAAGAAAAGCTTCGACACTAGACATAGCAGAGGCGGTGGCAGTCTCCACCCCACTCAACATAATAAAAGCATCCGTTGCTTCACACTATCATGTTTTAGCCAATTACCTATTAGGATGCTCTCGACCAAACATTTCATGCATCACTGCAATCCTTACAGGTCATTGGAAGGTAGCCCATGCAGCTAGACTCAACCTACCCTTCAATCCCATCTGCAGAAGTTGTCAAGCGGAAGAGGTGAAGGAAAGTCTTTTCCCCGACTTATGTGAATGTCCATGGCTAGCTAGGGCAAGACTTCGCTCTTTCGGTAAGCCTTTCTTACAGCAAATTAATGAGATCTCAGACATTGGGATAAAGAATTTGCGAGATAAAAAATTGCTTGGATCTCACAAAATGTAGAGTCATGTGTCACTGGTCATTGACTGTTAGGTTGGCGCTCTTCTAGGCTGTGGAGACGAGGAAGAAACAGTAGAACACTTCCTCTGTAAGTGTCCAGCCTTAGGTAGTAGTAGAGTTAGGAAATTAGGACATTTTAGGTGTTTGAATAAAACTTATCATACGCTTCATAAGAGCGTCTTAATGGTTCCATGATGAATAAACACTGAGGTTTCCGTGTTACGCAGTGGTCAAAGTGAGTTGGCTATTCTAAACCGACTGCCACAAAAACTTAACCTAACTTAATACAGCTACATTTACATATTAAGATGTAACCAAAATGAATGAATTAAGGGCATTTCCTGACTATTATTCAAAACTCGATTTGAAATGCTTTAAACCCTTTCAGGGTCCAGTTAATGATTTAGTAAGATCCCGCCAAAACGTGAAGCAATCTTTTTACAAGAAGAATATCCCTGAAAATGAATCAATAAGTCTCTGAAAGGTTGCGTTAACATCTCAAATCGAACATTAGGTCGCGAAGAATCGTAATTTTCGAACACTTATCCTTTGGGTAACCATCTCACTGAACCTAATTTTCTGCCTAAGCTATGAAAGATTTAGTTTTATTGTAACAGCCATTTAAAGCGGGTATCTGCTTTTCATTTTCAGCATTTTCATAAAAAGAGAAACAAGCGAATATCGTTAATAATGTTTTGCACATGCGAACCAAATAAAAGTCGATAAATATGGCAGCATCAATTTAAATCAGCTTTGCCGAACGTCAATATGCGAATGTAAACAACAGTCACAAAACCGAACCGATTTCAAGCATTGCACCAGTGCTTTCTGCACACGATCTGCTGTGTATGTACCCTATGATCAGAAAGTACCAGGAATGTTTAATTTAAACGAACCGCGCACGTTTAAACCGGTCCATATTTTTTTCTTATATTGGTAGGACTGTAAGACACACATCAGCCACTTTTTAGCGCCATCGGGTCATGACTTGCTGCCTGGCCGCCCGGAATTGTGGGCAAACAATTCTTGGATTTTGTATGATGATAACGCGCCATCGCACCGAGCCCAAATTGTGCTGAATTATTTGACCAAACACCAAGAAAATGCCATCGTGCAAGCACCACATTCACCCCGTGCGACTTCTTTTTGTATCCCAAGTTGAAGTTACTACTTCGTTTAAGAAGATTTCAGTCCATAGAGGAGATCAAAGAGAATGCGACGAAGGAGCTGAAGGCTATCCCTTCGTCGGCCTACCAGGGTTGCATGGAGGACTGGGTTAAATGTTGGCACATGTCTGTTGCTTCAGACGGGTCATATTTTGAAGGAGATAAAATAAATTTGCCTGAACTGTTTTGTTTTATTTAAACATTCCCGGTACTTTCAGATCATAGGGTACGTATGTGTAAAAGCACATAAGTTGTTTGCATCGATGATGATTTAAAGTATCCACTACCATAGCAACACAATGGGCACCGAATATTTTACTTGCTGAATTGAGATCACCAATCCAGAAAAGGTCAATAAAGTCTATGGTATGATAAATCATAAGGGTGATCGGTGAGTGAAGGTGCGCGAACTTATCCTTGGGATGATATATTAGATTTACCAGGTTAAAACAAAATTATGCGGCTCCCATGTCACGGGGTACTCGGCAGCCGAATTCTGTACAATCATTTCACATGCATTTACTCGCTCATACAATCAGTCGTTGTGTGGATTTTTTCGCATATCACTAACACATTCCTAGTTTTTTCGTAAACAAATCAATTCATAACCCCGGCTACGCCAGACAATCAACCGATTCTGTCGAATTCTCAATTCCTTTCATCATGAAATGGATCAGCTTTCAGTCGGTCTGTCTGCCAGTCACCGAGGTCATGACGACACTATTTTGGTGATACTTGTAATACTTGCCACAGTCTCCAGCAGTGTTCCCCATTTGGACACATCGTAGAGCATAAAAGTCTCCGTCGAGCAAGCTAAAAAATATGTGGCAATAGCCAAATAGTCCGACGCTTCGGAAACCAAAAATAAATTGAAGCAAATAGATGCAGCCATTCCCATATCCGAAAACAATATCGACAAATTAAAGATGTCGTTTAAATCGCCAGCGAGCCTAAAGAAAAGTGTACAAGAATTTATAGGATTTATGATTTCTCATTTTTAATATCACACCTGTTAAGATGTTGATGAATGTATATGTAGACGTGCAATTGTTCGAAGAATGCATCCGCTGTTTGCGGATCTTTTGCTGCTCGGACATCCATCCGCTCCATAAGTTTAGCCAAGTATTTGTAATACATACACAGTTGGGAAATAGTTATGACGAACACCTGATCCCATGTGATTAGCATATTGAGGGAGACTATGACCAAAACGAATTCATAGGTATATGTGAACGGATAATACAATAAGTTTTCCTTGACAGCAAATGGTAGCCATGATGCATTCACATGGAAATCATCTGCCACCGGACCTCCTTCCTCAAAATCATAAAATATAAAAAACTTTATTAATGGCATGGATAAGAACGCAGCCAAAGCAATGCAAATAATAGTATGGAGGAAGAAGAAACGTCTCTTAATGTAACCATGACACTTAGCCACTTCCATATGCTTCTGCAGGTATTCCGTACGTGGAAATATACAGTCGATGTCGTTATAGAATTTGGACAGTTTGACACGATTGAATTCCAACGAGAAGCCACGCATTGTCAGCACGATGCCCATGCCGAAAGTGGCAAAGATTTCTTGCGCTTTGGTGACGTTCCCTGATTGGATAGCGGCCGCACACTTGATTGCATTACCAACACAATCTAAAACCGACAAAACTAATGCTACTTGCAACAGCTTTGAGCTTGGAATTGCAAAACGTCCATTGATGCGTGTATAGTCGATGAAATTTATGCGTAGATAGCGTTGCAAGGGATGCAAAATTGCGCAGAGATCATCGATTGTGCACAGTTTAGAGTCGCTCTGATTCCCGTCTGCAAGTTTCATTTTTTTATTGTTATGTTGTTAAGTTGATACCGAAGGAGACGACCCTGTTTAAAGATTTTTCATGCAATCCAAAAAGGTAGGGCTTTATATACGAGTAGTGGTAGGAAATTTACAAAATACAGTGATACCGCTTTAATTTGAATTTTCCTCGCAGAATTTGGAACGCAATACTGCAATAGAAGTCTTTGAACCCTGTTTAAAGATTTTTCATGCAATCCAAAAAGATAGGGCTTTATATATGAGTAGTGGTAGGAAATTTACAAAATACAGTGATACCACTTTAATTTGAATTTTCCTCGCAGAATTTGGAACGCAATACTGCAATAGAAGTCTTTGAACGCGAATTTTCAGACTTTGTAAAAAACTTTTTTTTACATTTAGGGTCAGAAAAATATCTTAAGGGGACAGATACCTGTAAAATTTCGAAAAAAAAAAATTTTTTTTTCATATAATGTTAATATAATCCTTTAAGAATATGCCATTTTTAGAAGAAGAATTTTAAGTATTTCTTATATTATAGGTCGTCAACCGTGACGTTGCGTTCGAGCGCTGGGAGAGGTATAGTTACGTTGTATTCAAACTTTAGACGCGTTTTTCTTAAAACTATATTTTTCGAATTGGCGTACACGGTAACTCGAAAAGTTATTGACCGATCTCCCTGAAATTTTGCACACATCTTTTTTATGGTACTACTTTCTATGTGTTTCAAGTTTTCGAAAATTTTTCGAAAAAATATTTTTTGGAAGCAAAAATAGTTGGAAAATTTGCCCCAAAATTCGTTTTTTTCTTGAAGCTTTTTATTCCGCGATTTTTTTTCCATTTTTGTTTAATTTATATAGAAATTATGACATTAATAAACAAAAATTGTTTGGTATTTTGTATTCAGGTCACTGACGCCGATGCTACAATGCCCGCCGATTGGGAAGCCCCGCTACGACCTTTCTGGAAGAATTGAGTGTACAGCCGCCATATTTAATGATTAAAAAAAAAATGTATTGTATATTATTTTAATGTATAAATAAACTGTATGCGAATTTTGAAAAAAATGTGTTGACTTCTTCATTTTAAATAATTTTAATGAAAATCAGGGAAAATATGGCCGTTTATAGGTATCTGTCCCCTTAATACTTCTACATATTTTTAATTTTAGCGCATCCCTCCTCAGTTTGCACTGCAAACTTTAACAGATTTTTATCGAAACTAAATTTTTTCCAGTTGCCCGAAATCATATTCGAACAAATTTTGACCGCATAATATTTTGACTGTATGTTCACAATTACATTCCGCAGGCAAGTACGGAAGGATTTTTTCAAGGCTCAATAAGTTTTGCGGCTGGATAAGAGAAGGCGTTGCTTCTAGCTTAAATTTTCTTATGTATGTATTATATTTTGTTTTTGTTATTTAGGTACACTCTTCATATAAACGAATGCGAAGTTTCATTTCAATATGTTTATTTATTCTTTGCCTTTTAGTATCGACGTGTCACAGTCTACAATGGAAAAAATCATGTATCGTGCAGTTATTGAACTTTTATTTTCGGAAGTTCAGCAAAATTTAAAGCGTTTATGAAAAAACAAAGTGGATTTTGTGCGTCGATTCTTTACTATGGATGAGACTTGGGTCTATCACCGAGATTCTAAATCAAAACAAATGCCTAAAGGGTGGTGATAAACTGGTTCTTCGGCTCCGAAACGAGTTTGTGTTCAGAAATCGGCTAAGAAGTTGTTAGAATCAGTTTTTTGGGATGCAAATGGAATTTTGATTGTGGATTACTTTTAAACTGGTAAAAAAATATATTCTGAATATTAGAGTAACCAGCTGAGGCGAAAAAAATCCATTTTCGGTATAGCCATCAGGGCAGTTTTTGATTTTTCCATTACTTATTTTTGGCAGTTAAAACGCATTCCCTGTAGTGGGAGAGAGCCAAATCAGGTGGATTCGCGAGCTGTTGGGTGGTATTCGGTTCGCTTTTTGGTCAAAAATTCACGGATAATGATGGCACTGTGTGATATTGCGTTATTATGGTGGAAACGAGTTGTCCACGAGTTGCTTTCCCACAAATCCTTTCTATTCTGGTGAATTGCTTCATGCAAACGTCTCAAAGAGTCAAAATAATACCATAGTCTTTATTAACTGATCTGATCTGACCTGTTGCAATCCACTGACACCGTGAACATCATTTTCTTTTTTGACTGAAAACGACGTGGTTTTATTGGTTTTCGTTCACTCGGAGCTCTCCACTCACCCGCCTGATGTCTGGATTACGTGTCGTGCTCATAAACCCACACCTCGGCTCCAGTAATGATGGGGTCGATGAATGTTGCGTCGGATTCAGTCTTGGAAATCATTTCTTTGGAGATATCAACGCAATCCATTTTTGCGTGAAATGCAGGTCCTTTTGGACCAACGACAACTTTGCAGTAATAGGGCGCAAGCCTAAGTCATTAAATGCAATGTTTTCATCCGTTTTTGATGTCGATGGCCTGTCACTACGTTCGTAATCCTCTTTGACTATCGATTGCATCTCAAGCGTTCATGCCACTGTTGTGGAAAAAGTTTTCCAACATTTCACACCATTCAGTCCATTTTTAACGCAAATTTTAATACAAACTTGTTGTGGCAAACTCAAAACGATTTTTTAAACTGTAAAACATCGTAAAACATAAAAACATCTACAACTCGTTAAGATGTAGATTTGCTCAAGAGGGCGTTACTTTTACAAATGCGAGGCAGTGGAGATACAATTTTGGTAGAAGTCTTAATCACAGATAACCTAACAAAACAGAAAAAAGCAGAACTCTAATCAATCGTCACCTGGTGATATTATAGATTTTTTAAACAATTTTCAATCGCTTTGGTTTGAAAATGAAATGCCCATTTTTGCAAAAATCTATGTATCACGGTAATCTCTATATTTCTTTCTCTATATTAGCACCTTTATTAAAAAAAAAAAAAACAAATACCTGAAAATATAAGTTAATCAGTACACAACAAATAACAATACAATTACGAGAATTCATTAAGAACAAGGTCCCTGTATAAGAATTTTTACAGAGCTTGTTGATGTTTTGAAGAGATAGACCAGGATGCAAATCATGAGATGTAGATTTTTTGGCTGAGTTTAAAAATACCGGCAATTCTTTGACATTTAGGTTTTCTGTAAACTGTCTAATATATGCACTCAAGGAAGCAGAGGAAAATACATTTAGAGGCTCCATATTCCAAGTTTGCTATAAACCTTTTTCATTTTTCAACCCAGTGTACGCCAAGGCGCACAGTCTCTTTGTCAAAGAAATGCAGAAACCTGTCAGTTGGCAGAGAAAAACAGTACTTATGAGTTCTAAGCGTATGCAAATTTGGCAGACTGGTTTCAATGTGGATCATGTAATTCCGCTTGTTTGTACGCAAAAAGATCAGTTTTTTAGTAAAAAAACGCAAACATTTCTCTACTGGCTCTTATTTTTCTACACCTCCGATCCAGAAATCAAAAAATGCATGAAAGATTTTACGAGATGTGCAATAAAGCACCGTTTTAAAATTTTTCATTTATATTATTTTACATTTATATAAAGGGTGGTTAAATTTCAAGGGCCGATGTTGAATGTGAACCACAGCTAAACGTCAACGACACCGTTGGACTTCTTTCTTTGAGGTTATTTGAAAGAAAAGGTGTACGTCGATAAGCCAGCAATAATTCAAGAGCTAAAGGATGAGATAATTCGGCACATTAACGGCATAGTACCTCAATTATGCCTCAGCGTCATCGAAGCCGCGGTGGCCATTTGGCCGATATTTTGTTCCATGCTTAATTGAGCCATACCAATATTATCATAGTAAAGAGAAATTATAATAATTTTTTAAAAAAGTTGTAGTTTATTCAAAATCAACACCGGCCCTTGAAACTTAACCACCAAGTACTATATCCAAATATGTATGTCTATTCTTTCCATTCCTAAAGTAACTGAATCTATGCAACCGACATGGTGATAAGAATATTTCAGGAAGCCTTAGAAAATATTGAGGATGGTAT